>NW_025766003.1:1637500-2868715 GCF_003918875.1 Haliotis rubra
TTGGGGAATGTCTAGTGGTATTTTTTGAATTAGGCAATGTAGTATCTATGGATTATTTCAGGAGGAAATGTGTCTGAGTGGACATGACTCCTGGATTTGACCACACAACCTTGAGTGAAAGAATGATTTCTCGTCAATGGGCTGGCTTCTTGATGGGAAGGCATTGCACAAGAAGAAACTATCTGCTTGATATGTATAAACACAGTGTCAGGCACTACTGATGCCTTGGTGCCCCCAGCTGTGGATTGATTTGGTGTGATAAGGTCATAACTGTAGGTGGCTGGTTGTGTTGGTTCTAGTTCATCTTGCTAGGAGGATATCTGTATAGTCATTAGTAGATCTAGGAACACGTTTTATGAATTATCCTTGCAATTTGTGGAATCAGGGATAATGGTGGAGTTAGTACTAACTTTATTGGGATTTTATTAAGGTGCTTCTATTTGTCATGAATGATGTCATATTATCCTTTACTTTCTTGAATGCCATGGGAGTGTGGTTTGATGCTGTTGAACAGGTCCTCAGGTATCTCGGGGTGTGTCAGCCTCATGCTGAGTAAACCATCATTGTGATGAACTCAACATGAGGTATTCTATTGTGTTGACAAACAAAAGATGATCATTCAGATGAATCTTGGATTTGAACCAAAATCAAGTGGATCCTGGCACACTTAGTTGCAATAATTCAGTCTAATGAGCCTCAAAGGCTCTACTACCCATGAAGATCTGGGTTAGAATTGGTCTTAAGTAACCCATGCCTGTTGTAAGAGGCGACTAACGGGATCGGGTGGTGTCATCGTATCCCAATTGCGTAGATTGATGTTCATGCTGTTGATCACTGTCTTGTCTGGTCCAGACTCAATTATTTACACACCACCCCCATATAGCTGTAATATTACTGAGTGCAACAGTAAAACTAAACTCACTCACTCACTAACGTCTCTCCTGGTATATCAAGGAGTATTCGTTTGCGAAGTCAAATTCAAGCATTTTGATTGCTGTAAATATGAATTTGAAATATTTTCAAGATAACTTGAACTGTTTCCCACTGGTTAGAATGATGGACTGTATGTTCTCTATTAGAGACGGACTGTGTTCCACATACCTGCCCAGTAGGTCAGTATTCTTTTGTAATAAGTGACCTGTGTCAGACTCTGACCTTTTATATCTGTGTCATTGGGGTTAATACTTGCCAGTCTGAAGTACATAATCAAATTTGTGTTTCACATAAAGCAAAATGATTTTTGAATTACTTGAAGCAAGCTTCCTGTCAGTTTGACTGAGCCTATTTACTGCCTATTGAAAATGTTTGACCTCATTTAAGAACCAACCTGAACTACTGGCCAAGTCTAGCAATGAGGTTATGAACTTAGTGCCAGGACACCAATAACGTCAGCAACAATTGATAATTTCTCCCACTATTTTGAATACAATACATTTTGCTAATGTTAGCAGTCCCTATTCATCACCTACAGGATAGTAGACTGACTGACTGACTGAGTTTGGTTTTACGCCGCTTTTAGCAATATTCCAGCAACATCACGGCGGGGGACACCAGAAATGGGCTTCACACATTGTACCCATGTGGGGATTCGAACCCGGGTCTTCGGCGTGACGAGCCAACGCTTTAACCATTAGGCTACCCCACCGCCCCACAGGATAGTAGAAGGATTTGGCCTCATGTGAGTTAGGTCAAAGTAAACTGAAGTAAAATTGGGTTCTCTTTCTTAATAGAAGCCATCTTGAAACGTATCTATATCATTGATAAAAAATCCCAGTAAAATACTGAGCAATATAAACATAGATGTATATATCAGCATCAGTATACAGCTATACATATGGTATCCGAGGTGTGATTACTCTGTAAGATTCAGGATGAAAGTTGGTAAAACCAGACCAAGGGCAGCCATCTACTCTCTGTTAATGTTTCAAAAGGGACATAACTTTTTAGATGAATTGAAATATTTGTATATGGTTGTCAATATGAGGAAATTGAAAATTATAGGCACGGAAATCAATTTGGTAGAAAGATGGTAAAATTATCGACACTTGGATAATTTGGATAATTTTTATCAAATTGATTAAAGCTGATTTGAAGGTGAACTTCCTGGACGTATTACTTAGGATATAATAATGAACAATTCAGTTGGACTGCTCTTTAACATGCTGGATTTCATGCTCAAACCATGCCATTAATTTCCTGGTCAATGAATCAGTGGTCACTGCATTTTAGTGACCTGCGTGGTGACCACAGGACTGACTGCACTTCATACTTGCCACAGTGCAATTACTGGAGACAGCATGATATTACTGGACTGTAGAAGCAGGTGATATTTGCCAAGTGTTTACAGGTGCATTTATGCCCAGTAGCTAGCCTTATTACTGATGCTTTTAGGAAACGGAAAGATGTATTTGTGAATTTGATCAGCATCCCCAGGATTTGTCAAATGACTGCCGTATCTTTGGACCTGTCAGTTATACAAAGATGCATTTAACAAGAGGTGAAGGGATGAGATTTTATGTTGCGTTTATGATTGTATTGGTTTAATATGGGTACCCCACTTAGGTACAGTATTTAGCAAGATAGATGCAGACACAATTTACAACCAATAATTAGCTGTCATTGCTATCCAATACAGAATTCAATACAGAATTTGGTGCACAAGCAGTTGTCCGAAAACTAATTTTCGTTGAAGTTTAGGACAAAAACAAATGTTGAAAAAGTTAAATGTATATTTAATCAGGCAAACAGTCTATTTGTTATAAAATGCAAACAGGTCTTCAAACATTAAATAATTCTTATACTTATACCAAGGTAAATAGTTATACCAAGAAGTTCCATCTGTCTGTCCATTCTGAGCCAGATATTTATCCGGGAATGGTGCTATAAAGTGGACTACAGTCAGGCCGCGGTAATCCGGTCCTCGTTAATCCGAATCCACCGTCTTCCGGAACGCTACTCACTGGGCACCTATATATTGTATATAATTGACACCTCGTTAGTCCGATGATTCAGTTTCCGCCTCCGAACGCTGGTCAGTCGGAACGGATTGGACTAATTAAGTTGTAAACAGTTGCGTTAATCCGAACGATTGAAGTTGACCGCGCTGCTGACTGGTCCACACCAAAGTGACACGTTGTTTGTTTAACGACTTAGCGACTCATCCCTTTGATCCCTCTTGGCAAGGGTTCAGTGATGTTGTTGATGTTCAGAGCTTTCGAACGATACCCGACATCAAACGATTCATGTTATTCATACGACGCTTCGAAAACGGAGGTATTTTACGTTGTTATGTCATGTTACTGAGTGGAAAGCCACAGATATCGGGAAATAGGCGACCATACATATTATTTAAGAAATCCTTTTATAATAATTTTCTGATGACGTAAAAATGAAAATATAAAAGAAAAAGGCACGGGCATGTTATGACATGTCACAAATGGAAAAAAATCGCCATAGTTTTTGCTTCTTTTGTGGTTTATCTGGACGTTATAAATGTAAGCTTGCATTTTCATTCAAAAATAATTTTATTTAAGTTGTAGTTGTATTATTTGAATAACATTATATCAAGGGGAAGTAACTCGGTGCATACTAGTATACTGTGGTTTCAGCAGTACGAACGTTTCACTATCCGAACGTTTTTTTTAAAAAACCAAAGTGTTCGTATTAACGAGGTCTGACTGTATTATATTCGGGAGACATTTTTGTAGAACCACAAACTTGAAAACATTGGTTCAAATTTGGGGACCACCTTATTTGTCTAAAAGAGAGGTGCAGTGCAAATTTTGATTTTGGTGTTTTAATTTCTTCAAGGACTATAGCAATTTAAAAATTGGACCTCACATTTGAACTCATTTTTTTCCAGATAATAATGGAAAAAGATTTGCCTCAAGTTTTGTGAAAAATACAAAAGCATCGTTAGATGGACATGCTTGATGATCCTAAATAATATGGTCCTTAAAAAATTGTTCAGTTGGGTATTTTGGGTGATTTTTATTTTTATTTATTTATTTATTTATTTATTTATTTATTTATTTATTTATTTATTTATTTATTTATTTATTTTTATCCCTCTTAGCGTTTAAGCGGGCCGGGGATATAGTATTAGGCTCTGTACATCCATACGTACGTACGAATTGTAATATCTTAAGAACTGTTCTCTAGATTCTTTTCATATTTGGTACCTAGGTTCATCACAGTATAAGAAAGGTCCAAGTCAGGTTTGGTGACCTTGACCTTCATTTCAAGGTCACAAGGGGACTTTCACATTTTACCTGCATGTTAAGCTATCTCAAGAACCGTTCACTGGATTTTCTTCATATTCAATACCAAGCTTTATCTAGGGAAGGCGCAGGGCCCAGTCGATTTTGGGGACCTTCACATAATTTGCAAGGTCATGGTGACACTTTGAAGATTTCAGCATGTAAACCTGCATGTTATGCTTGTCAGCAAGATACCTAAAGAACCATTCACTGGAGTTTCTTCATATTTGACACCAAGCTTCATCCAGGGAAGGCGCAGGGCCAAGTCGATTTTGGTGACCTTCACTTTATTTTTAAGGTCACAGCGACACTTTGAAGATTTCAGCATGTTAACCTGAATTGTCAGCAAGATATTTCAAGAACGGTTCACTGGATTTTCTTCAGACTTTCAAGACTTCCCTTAAATGTTTTTCAATAAGCAATTTCTTAGTACTAATTTTGCATATTTCATACACTATGACATTCATGTCAAGGTCAAAGTCTGTCTTGAAAATATGTGTGTGTTTGAACACCTAAAGAGCAAGATATCAAGAGAGGTTGACTGGTCATGTTTTTGTTGACATTTAACTTAAACTTTCATTACTTTATAAGTTTGATTTGATAATTTGCGGTTGGGGATTATGTCACCTTCGTGACAATGCTTGTGTAATTTATTTTTTAATTATATTTTTTTTTGGGGGGGGGGTCTGTTTGTTTTGGGGTTGGGTTATTTTTTTGGAGAAAAAAGAATTGCGTCTTGAAGCAGTTTTCACAAGAGCAAATTTGTTGTGGCTCTCCAGCTTCCTCCATGCTTGCAAATAGTCAACATATGGTCACACAACAGCTGTCTGTCTCCTAGACCCGAGAGAATATGTAAAATAAGGAGTGCAACTCAAGTCAAGAATGATTTGACAAGGCTCGATTTCCTCTTCAATAAAAAATTGTTCATTTGTCAGAATTGTTGAAGACAATGTTACCACAGGGTTTCAAATATTTATAAGAAGTGTGAATTTGTTTTGAAATTCTTTGGCGCCAGGCATTTTGTATGGAGACAGGATATTTTTTCAGCTACTTCTACAAAGCTGGATGGTTTTTCATTTCAGATTAAAAAAAACTGTGACCTATATTTTCGTAAAGTGCATAAAACATACTCAATCACTCTCTCCTGTTAGCCCCATCTTTTTCAGTAACTAATTGTGAACATCAAGAGCCTTATCTCCAGATACATTTGCCAAGTAAATTTTAGCAATCTGGCCCAAATTGTTGGCGAGGACACAGAAAAATGATAGTGATTTTTGATCTGCATAATAACCTGGTAAACAGTGATGGACAGCTATAGTCTTATTCATAGTGATAAACCAAGTTTCGAAATCTTCCTGTGGTTATTTGAATTTCATGAGCAAGAATCATCCACAAGTTCACCTATTCAGATTTGATTTGTCCGTAACAAATCTCTCCAATGTCTTGTGCAATTTGATATTACAATACCTGTTTAATGTCTTGGCAGCAGCCAGTGGCATTTGATTGATGGCAGTGAGACAGAACGCGGTAATTCCACTGTATGTCAGTATATCAGGTGCACAACATGATACACATGGCGCCCATCTTGCCATATATCTCTGCTGTTTATCCTGATCACAGCTCACTGTAAAGAGATTTACACCAGCATTACTTATTCTTGATAATGGCTTGGAGAAAGCATCATGTTTAAGGAAGACTGATTTGAATAATATTGTTCTCAAGTTGTTCTCAGGTTTGAACTCCTAATGAGGCAATGTGGATATAATGACATTGTTTTATCCCATAATTACAGCTGGGCTTTCGAGGATTCAACACAGGACATTTACACTGGCTGGCTGGAAAACAAGTCTCAGGGCAAGCAGTCAAGTTTTACTGTTAATTTGTAATTGGGAGGAAGAGTAGCTGGTACAGCCTGTTCAGCATCAGCTTCAGTTTTGTATGTTGGCCACCATGGAGATTCTGGGTTCAAATATGTCTTCAGTTACCTATGCTTATCTTACAAGTTGACCAAATGAATATCTGTCAACTCTTTTGGTGTTTATAGGTGAAAATGGGCCCCCAGTTACTTATACTTGTTGAATTAGTGACGAAATGACTATGTTTTTGATTTTAGATTAAAGTAAATTAAAAACGTTAATAGGGTAGGACAGGACTGTATATAAAAATACATTTGTGACTAAATGACTATGTTCTTGATTCTAGATTAAAGTAAATTAAAATCATTGATAGGGTAAGACAGGACTGTATATAAAAATACGTTAGTTGTTGTTAGAAGCCCAGATTCTGACTGGGATCAATGAATTGTGACACCTATTGTTCTAAAGATCAGCATATGCAATCACCATGCAGAAGGTAAAAAGTAAAATTTGCTTAACAGAAAATGAAAATTGTCTTTTATCATTTGCTTTACCTTTTTTAACAATTTGCTGCTTATAAAGTAAATTGATAGGACTTACTAAGTCTGGAGAACCAATCATTTTACTGATTATATTTAGTGTCATGCACCGACTATTTTTCGAAACAACAAAGAAAGTAAAAAGTCATTATGCTTTGAATAAACATTTTGTTTAAAAAGCCCATAAGTGGTGAATCAACTTTGAATTTACGTAAATGTTGTGAAAAATTCAACCTTTGTCATAATTGTTTGTACACATATTCAGTTTTTTCTTTCTAATTTAATTTCGAGTCAGTTATTGTGCCAAGTACGTAGTTGCTAAAACTTTCAATGTTTGCATAGTGATTTGAAGTTGGTCAGGTAGATTCACTTCAGTCTTTCTGAAATGAATAAGCATCTCTTTAGATTTGTTCGTGTTAAATACTGAATAATTTTCTTTGCACCCATTTGTAAAGTGAATGATTTCATTTCTTTTAGCCAGTTCTTAGTTAATTAAAAGAGAAACAATTACTGCATCATCTGCAATCTCAACACCAAAACAATCAATTTTCATTGCTAACAGTATGTTCAATATGACACAACCCTGTCTAGTCCCTGTAGACAAGAAGTGAGTGAGTTTAATTAACAGTGACCAAATGAAACCTGTCAATCATAAAGGATTGTATATATATTTAATAAGAATATACCATTTATAGACATATCTGATAAATTTGACATCAGTAGATGTGGTTGTATGGTGTTGAATGCAGAGGATTATTCTGCAAAAGGAAGTGTTTGCACTAAAAACGAAAAGAACAGTTATATTTCGGCTATCCCTCTCAACCTAAAACAGTTGTTAATACACAACAAATCTTAAAGAAATTGTTGTAATAATGAACTCTCCTTGTGGTGGTGGTGGTTCAAGTCCTCAACAGCAGAAATTATGTCGTCATCAATTGCAAAGTTCTTTCCAGACAGGTCTTTCTTCTAGTTTGAGGTGAGGTGAAATTGGGTTTAACATCGTACTTAAGAATATTTCGCTCATATGATGATGTGCATGCATGTGTATGTGTGGCTGCTTGTACTAGCTCAGACTTAAGCTGGTTTTATAGTACAAGCTCACTGAGATATGCTGCAGTTAAGCATGAATACCCCACTCAGACACATCATACTGACTCCGAGCCGACCAGTCCTTGTTGTACCCATTAATGCAGAGCAGCAGGCAGGGACCAACAAGTACCCTATTTTAACGTCTTTTGGTATGACTCGGCCGGGGATAGAACCCATGACCTTCTGCTCTCCGGCCAGATACTGTAACCACTAGAGACCTCTTTTAGTTTGAGGGCAGTGGTGGAATGAAACAGATGATGTTCAATGAGTACCATGCATTGCAGCCATTGCCACTGCAGACTTGTGAATAGGTACATTGTTTTGGTGAAACAACGCTTTAATGACTTTTCCAAGACATTAAGTCTTGATATTCAGACAGAGTTGCCGTAGCAGTTTTGCATATTATTGGCCACTAATGGTCAGAAGGTAGTTGTTTTGTCTCTGGCTAATAGCGAACTCAGATTTCTTAGCACATGCAGCATGATCTGCTTCAGAATTCTCACAAGAAATTATGAACCTGGAACCTTTCTGATCAGCAGTCAGAAGCCTTGAATTCATTGTTCGGAAACCTTCTCATTTATTTCTCAGAATGTTCTCAATACCCTAAACCAGATGCCTACTGTTATGGCTATGTGATGTGTGGTAAGTCATCAATTATCCATAATCATACTTCATGGCTTTCTTTTCCACCCTTGATTGAGTTCCCCCTAAATGGATTGGGTGGTCAGGTTTGGTGATTTGAGTGAATGCATGGTACCAAATGATGTGGATTATTGCTCAGAATATCAAATTCTGGATTGTCTTGTCCAGACAGATATATTTTACAGGCTACGTAATATAGCTGGAGTAATGCTGTTTGGGGTTTTATAACAAACAAACAAAACTTTACCAAAGTTAGACTCGGAACTTTTCAGCCACCCCATTATTCCCGTTAGGAGTGTTCCCCTTTTTCTTAAATGCTTGTCTTGTACATACAGCATGGGTTTTGCTGTGTGAAATACCCAGAGTATAGGATGTCAGAATCCTTCAAGATGGGAAACTGAACCTCATTGGATCTATCGAGTATCGTACTTGATTTCCTTTCACGGTAAAGATCACCAATAAATGTCTACATTTAACGTTCTGTGTTAAATCAAGTGTTAGTCCCAGTGGGGATAAGGAAGGAAAGTATATGTATATATAGCCAAGACCTTGATTCAGTTTCCAATACCTGTCACGTTATTGATGGCAGGCTGGCTGGTTGGTTGGCTGGTTGGCTACAGTTTTTATCACCCCTTCCTATACGCATTAGTATCTGTTGTAATATAACAGTTCCCTTTGTCTGGGGAGATATTTATTTGTCTAATGTGATCTTATGATAGGCAGTGAGACCGTTCACTGATTCAACACGGCTGCCACACTCAGTGGTGTTTAATACAATTTTTGTGCTCATCCTATGGGATGTGTTGTCTTGCACCCAGCATCCCAGCGCCAGAGTGTTTGTTTATTGCCGACGCCAGGAAGATACACAAGTGATATTTATGATGGCTCAGTCAGCAAATATGTCTTTACATTTGGTGGTATTTGATGTTTCATCCCTAAGGGTGTGTCTGGCACAGGACCGAGATTTACAAGGTATTGAGCATCAGGTTCAGAGCGTTTAGGCTTTACTCTTTTGTGCCAAGGAGCGGTAAAGTTAAGGGATGGAGCAGACATAGAAAGCATACATTGACCAACAGCCAAACCATATTGGTTATTGCATTCCAGAAACTAAGCTTGTCATCCATCTCAGCCTGATAACCGAATAAATGCTCAAACAGTTTTGATTGAGTTAGTAGGACCATTTTTGACACTGCCGACTTATTTTTGGGACCTGTGGGGGTTCCAGGTAAGAATATTGGCTGCTACCAATATATCCTTGTCATAAGAAGCAACTAAACTGGTCGGATGGCCAGATTGAATTTCATCCAGTCTCAGTCGATGGGATCAGTTTGCATGATGTGAATCATTGGATTGTCTGTTTCAGGAGACGGGTGGTTTGGGTTTTTTTCCTTTTAGTAAACAGACTGTTAAAGACTTCACCCCAGGGGATTTCTGGTTTGGACTGATCACCAGCACCTTTGCTTATTGTAAGAGGTGACCAGATTGGATCACAAGGCTCACTGCCTTCCTTGATTGCGTGTCACTGTATCCAGACATCAGAATTTTCTTCGGATTTCCGGAATTTTTGTTTCATTTTCAATGTTTTTGAGATCGATGCAATAAAAGACCCCCAAGACCCTCGGCTAAATTTCCAGTGTTTTTTGTGCTTTGCTGTTCTCATGTCTGTGTATCCCAAAGAGATATTGCTGAGTGCATAATTAAACTATTAACAAACAAAAATCGACATCTGTTTACAGATGTGATTTACGGGAAGCATCAATGTTTCATCAAGGACAGAAAGAATAAAAAGCATATCAAGTTCCTTTGTCTTGTTACTAGGAGACAATTAAAACATGTGAAGCAAAGTGTTTGATAGTGATACTGGCAAGGATGAAATATATTCCAATCTTACCTTCAGTGAATTCTGTTTATCTTGATAACTCTGTAAGAATTCACACTGAGACATCGCTCTGTGCAATAAACAAGAAGCTGTTATACATACAGTTGTGATTTCGTTAATCTCAGTCACCCTTTGGACAAAAACATAAAAAGTGATATTCAGCTTTAATGCATCCATTTATGCAAATATGTAAGGTCAAAATGTAATGTAACAAGTTGAAATGTCTCGGCCCTATCTACTGCTTGTAATAATTTAATCACCCCAGTCACTTGTAACTCATGATCTAACTACTGACTGACTGACTGAGTTTGGTTTTACGCCGCTTTTAGCAATATTCCAGCAACATCACGGCGGGGGACACCAGAAATGGGCTTCACACATTGTACCCATGTGGGGATTCGAACCCGGGTCTTCGGCGTGACGAGCCAACGCTTTAACCACTAGGCTACCCCACCGCCCCCATGATCTAACTAATAAATAGCTGTCAAAGTGCAAGGTTTCGTTGATTTCTTTCTTCGATGATCTTAATTACTAACCAATAGTGCATCAGGCCAAATCACAAGAGATGTCAGAAGTCTCTGTTAATAATGGCATATTATTGCAATGGTAGGGTGCAAATATACTGGACAAAAATAGTTAGGGATATATGTAAATTTTGAAATTAGGAATAATGATCTATTTATTCATTGACACACTGATAAAATATCAACCATAAAAATACCAATATCCCAAACTTATTTTGTCCAGTATAGATGATTTTCCCTGATATACTCTGTTTCTTCGTATGTTGGTATCACACGTGTGCTACAACCTGACTCAATCACTCACTCACTCTCCAACAGGATTCAGTAAGTAGGTGAGTTAGCGTAAATGGTGCCTTGCTCCAAGGCTGTACTGAATTCTAAGCCTATGGATAGTAATTCTCTCCTATAAAGAGGCAAGTCTAGAGGGACAATGTGTTAATTTATTTTTTTTAGAAATTATCGTTTATACTATGAGTTATTACCTTGAGACTTGGCAAGTCTGACAACTATGCATTAGGGCTTAACCTTTTACTTTGCTGCAATGTGATACAATTGTTGATCGAGACAATGTGATACATACCTGAAAACTCAACACCTATCATGATGAAAGAACTGTATTCTGTCCTTGCAGGTAGTGAAAGGTGACCCAGCTCGTTAAGTAACTCATTGTCAGCCAAAATAACAGTACATACAGTCGTAAACACTGCATCATAAAACATCATTTCGCAATTCCTTTCCTTAATATTTTTCATTTGACTTTTGTGCAATCAATAATTTTGTATGTAGTGCTTAGAGCAATTAGCTTGCATTTTTTGTTTTCATTAAAAACAGGTACTAGGGAGATGTTGCCATGTCAAACACCCAAATGTCCATTAATGAGAAACGAAGTCATCAGATGGTTTGATTACTGGAGAATTCCCACAGTGAACTCTCTTAAAGCAACTCTGGCATGCCAGTATGAACGTTGAAATATTTGACCGGACATGTCAGTTAGGAAGTTAGTGTGAACATGTCAGAATGTGCCATGCGGTAGGTTGATGTTTTGCTGAAATGAAGGCTTCCAATTAATGCTGGCCTGTCAATTAGCAGACAGAAAAGGTGGAAGGAGCTGAACATTTTGTGAACAGATCCTGTTGGACGTAGCATAATCCCATTTCTTGTGATGTCATTATACTGAGGTAAAGGTTCTTTGCAGCCTAGGTAGTCTTAATCATCCCTTTAGTTTAATTACATATTAGCAACAATCAACTTTTTAAGAAACTGAGGCAACTGCATCTGCAGCAACCTGTGATTGCAGTAAGAGGCTGTGTTAATTGTACAGAGACTGTATGGCTAGACATGGGTTGGTGGGTGAGTGAGTGAAGGAATGAATGGATGAGTGTTTCATGTGTACAGTAATATTATGGTAAAACAATATCTTACGAGATGAATTCTGAATTCATTGTGAATGAATTAGTGTATGATTGAGGGATATAACTGCTCATCAAAGATATGGATATACAGTGAAGCCCCGTTAGTCCGGACTCCGATAATCCGGAAGTCTCGCCTCCCGGGCGATTTCAGCTTGTTACCAATCTATGCCTATATAATTTGCCTCGATAATCCGGAAATTCGGTTTCCGGAACCAGACGGTAAGTAGCTGTCACCAATCAGTAAAATAAACAGTAAATTGCTTCACAGTCCGGACACTGTAAGTCGTGTTCACGAACCGTAACAACACCGCCCGGCGATGTTTACTTAATTAACTGGCCAACTGGGTTGTTGTTTTAATTAGACATAAAAAGCTCCCGACTGAAGATACTGTACATTTACACTTTGACTGACACCACAATACAAAGGCGTGGATGACAAGTGAACTGTTTTGTGATTGGTTAATGTACTTTGACAGAGAGATCCGGTCACGTGGACTAAAAGTGATTTTGCTTTACGACAATGCTGCAAGTCACAAGTGTGCTTCGCTAACTTTGCGAAATGTAACCAAATACCACGTCTCATATTCAACCGATGGATGCAGGACTAATTCGGACATTCAAGGCATACTACAATAGATCGCTTGTTAGACATTACCTCACCTGTGTTGAGGAAGGACGTGATCAGACACGTCGGATCAACATGCGGATGTCACTCGGTAAAATTATTGATGTGATGAATTAAGTTTTACATTAAATGCTTATTTGTTTTATCCAGATTCGTGTCGTTTTTGTAATTCTTAGGGAAGCAACTTGGGTCTTGATTCAGTAGTCCGGACTATTCGCAATCCGGACGAATTTACTGAGAAACGCAACCGTCCGGATTAACGAGGCTTCACTGTACATTACAGTGAGATGCTATGAAGATATAAATGAATGAGTTTGTCTGACTGACTGAATGAATGGGATTATTGCTTGTACTGAGACTCTTTAGTGAGACAGTAAATTCCAGGATTATTTTTTTGTCTGGGCCACAGCTGTATCTACATCTGTGACATATCATTTCAAATATTCCCCACACAAATATCTTTAGTCAAACATCTAGCAAGCCTAAAGATGTATTTTGGAGTCTACTCGACACATACAAAAACAAATGTTGGTACAGACACAATTAGTCAATAATGTACCTGCCAGTGCCCATCTTGCAGGTGTCCGTGAGGTAGTCTCCATATGAGTACAGGATCTGTGGGATGATGACTATGATGCAACACTGTGGTCTGTGATGGCTGCTGGTTCCTCTACTTTAGGTTAACTTGTAGGTTACCATTTGGTTTGTTCTGGTATTTTGGTATATTATGCTCTTCAAAAAAGAAGGGGAATCTGAACTTTCAATTTTAACAGGAAGTATAACCGTTGATAACCTTTTCAAAGACAGACATCTTATGAATGCACCGCCATTTCTCTTTATAACCACCCCTAACACAATGCATGGGATGCACGTGCACAACGCAGTAGTTCCATACATGTGCATCATCCTTGATATTAACGGTTTTCAAAAAGGTAGAAAAAACACTTTAGACCATTAATTTTGATAATCATCTTGCATCACACAGTTGTTAGTGTTTTTAATTGTATACATGCAAATTTTTATCATTATTATCATATCAACATTGATTGACTCTGATATGTCTCCCAATTTTTTCAATTGTAAATTGTAAACCAAAAGTCACTGTGTTCTTTAATCTGATTGGTTGAAAAACCTGATTGAATGGTGTTTGATTCCCTGAAATTGCAAGACTGTTTGCTGCGCATTAATATGTACAAATAACGTACACAATTGTATTGTTGCATCGTCAGCAGTGGTGACATCAGTCAAACCATATTGTGACGTAAAGTCGGTATGACGTTACAATGAGCAGTTCCAGATGCTACCATGGGAACCAGCCAAAATGGCTGGCTAATGGTTAGGTGAGGTGAAATTGGGTTTTACGTCGTGCTTGAGAATATTTCGCCCATATGACAACGTGCATGCGTATGTATGTGTATGTGCGGCTGCTTGTACTAGCCCAGATAGTCTGTCTCACAGTCCCTGAACCACATTATTTCCCCTACTGCCTAGCCCTCTCTGCAGTGCTGAAGCCCTAAATAAAGCAAGTCTAGATTTCCTCAGGTTCAGGGTCTGTTAACATCTGCAAGAAAACTAACTCACTTTGGGGGTCGGGTTACAAAGTAAACATACCTAACTACCATGGCTGGCTGGACCAACATCCTCACCAAAAAAAGGTGGCTATCTATATCCTCTTCGCATATTATACAAATGGAAACTTTTGAATTTGGAGATAAGTTCAAATTCATAAATAATTTTGTTGGTGTTCCACACAGATCTTGCACCTTGGTCATCTAGTGTCCAAGTGACATTGTGGGCTGCAAGTTTCCCAACAGTAACATGTTAGGCAGTAGGGGCACTTGACCGGCCCACATGAGGTGATGACAGCATGGAGATAGAACAGGGCTTAACAGGAGGGCAAATAAATATGCCTTTCACTTATAGCGTTATCTGATGGTTGTATGATGTGACTTCTAATTGGTAATGACCCCTGCACGTGTAGCCCCAATGCAGATGTTCTTAGTCTCTGAATCTCTGGTCTCTCTAGGGCTCCTTTTCAATATAAATGGGCTTGTTTGTGATTATCAATATTATATATATTCAGAGACTAAGCCTTAGTCTATAGCCCAGACTGAAGCTGGTTTTATAGTGCTAGCCCTCTGACATACCATGCCACAGTGAAGTATGAATACCCCACTCAGACACATCATACTGACTCCGAGCCGACCAGTCCTTGTTGTACCCATTAATGCCGAGCGCCAGGCAGGGACCAACAAGTACTATATTTTAATGTGTTTTGGTATGACGCGGTCGGGGATCGAACCTGCGACCTTCCGCTCTCCGGGCGGATGCTCTAACCACTACACCACGGAGGCGATCGGCCGGCTAATGACACTTCACTGCTGTACCCGTACTCGATGTGAATGAATGCAGACAGAAAAACGTGTGTAGACCTTTTGGTTTCCTTTTGTGTTTACAATGTCAATAAACATCATGTGTTGGCCAATTTCTGGGTGTTACTGTATTTGAAGAATGCAAATATTTCATTTGAAACCTCCGGCTAAGGCCGCCCATTCCAAATGAATTCCCGTGCTTCAAATACTCAATAACACACAGAAATTGGCCAAAACATGATGTTAAAAATTCTCCAAATTAAAAATAAAGTTCCCCCACTTTTTTAAAGAGTATATTAAGAAGATAACAATGATATTTCATGTTAATACTTTCATGTATCAATGTATATTTAATGAATAACTACCTGTTTCTAACAGTTACTTTAGTTTTAAGACAAATGTAGAATCATATTTAGTTCAAATGTAACTTGAGTTGATATGATGTTTATGTGATACATTCCTGAAATACTGTATAAAGCAGCATTGAACCCTATTTATTCATTTATTCATTCAATTGCTCATTCACTCCATACAACCGTTCTCTCCATTTGACTTGTTCCAGGTTGTCCTTGCGAGCACCCCTGACCTACAGTGTGGCTTCTCGAGAGACTTGTTCACAGCATGGTGTACCAATGCCAAAAACAGTATCATCCTGACCAACAGGACCTCTCCTGGGACATTGGCAAGATGGCTAATAGACAACCAGCAGAACAAGACTGTCACTATGGAGGTACGGTCATTGATGTCAGTTACCATTAGAGTACTATGGTGCCATGGACAGTTGCCATTCTTTACAATGGACTATAGTGCCATTGGTTGATACCATTCTTTACAATGGACAATGGTGCCGATGATGGACTGATACCATTCTTTACAATGGACAATGGTGCCATGGACTGATACCATTCTTTACAATGGACAATGGTGCCATGGACTGATACCATTCTTTATAATGGACAATGGTGCCAAGGACTGTTAACATTCTTTACAATGGACAATGGTGCCATTGGTTGATACCATTCTTTACAATGGACAATGGTGCCGATGATGGACTGATACCATTCTTTACAATGGACAATGGTGCCATGGACTGATACCATTCTTTATAATGGACAATGGTGCCAAGGACTGTTAACATTCTTTACAATGGACCAACGGACACTTACTGTTCAGTGTGTGAAATAGTTTCCAAATCTTGCTTGCCAGCCAGGTTAGCTATGCTTGAAAGTTACTAGCCCACGAAATAATTCACTAGCCCAAAATTTGAATGTAGAAACTAAGCAAAAGATTACAAAAAGTTAAATTACCATAAAAAACAATGACCCCATGAAAATTCACTAGCCAGTCAGGCCAGTGACTGTGAGAGATTGACTGGATTTTTACTAGCCACGGGCCAGCATTACATTACAATGATGGGATGGTCTCCTATCCTAATATTACAATGATGTAATCAATACTTTCTGTTACATTGGGCTAAAGAATGATGATTCAAAAGAGCATTTAGAAGAAATCTTAGAAATTGTTAGAAACATTTACCAAGCTATTTATTAGCAGTACCTGTCATTCTTCAAGATGCATTCAATTGTATCAACATGACTGATAAGCTCGGGTTGGTGGGGTAGCCTAATGGTTAGAGTGTTCGCTCGTCACGCTTAAGGCCTGTGTTCAATTCCCCACATGGGTACAATGTGTGAAGCCCTTTTCTGGTGTCCCTCGCCATGATATTGCTGGAATATTGATAAAAGCGGCATAAAACCATAGTCACTCACTCACTCACTGTTAAGCTCATTCTGCCATTAAAAGATATGTCAGTAATGTCATATTGCAACTTTTGACAGAAGGGTCAGTCTGAGGTTGTATGTTTTTAAGTGAGGCTGACCTAAATTAAAGATCAAATCAAAGATAATAAATTCTGAACATATCTGATGAGGCATGTTATGTCAGTTAAGTCCAAGTGACATGACTTTATATGATTTGGAGATTTGATATTTGTTATACCCAATGTCTTCAAATTTGGTGACAGTTAAGAAGCTACATATGACTTATGACACCATAAACCACCATTCTGTGTTTTTTTCAAGTGGGACTGGATTAGACAAGTGCTTTTCAAAACCAAACATGTATTTGTATGGGAACAGAAGTGCATCTTTGGCAGGCAAAAACTTATAAAAATATACTGGGGACAAGCAAGGGAGTGAATGTTCAAATTTTTTCATCCAAACAATATCAGACTTGAATATGAAGAGGGCTTAGCTGATTTGAAATGCTGAATCTGAAATGGTACATAACATCTACAAGGAATGAAAGATTGGTGGGGACATGTATTCAGCAGCTATGTATTCCGTCCGTGCATCAGACATCTCATGAACTGTTGTATTTTGGTGACCTTGATTGGGGATTACCTAATGTCTTCAAATTTGGTGGCAGACTACATTGGGGGATTACGCAGACATCAGTTGATTTTGGTGACCTTGACCTTATTTTGGTGACCTTGACCTTATGGTCAAGGTCAGCACAACATTTTGGCCAGTTTTCAACTTATGTAAATGAGATATCTCACCCAATGTCTTCAATTATGTCGACAGCCTACATTGGGTGATTGATTATGCAGACACCAGTCATTTCAGACATCTTGTAGGTGACCAAAAAATATAAAGCAGTAAATATGTTATAAATATTTCATTCTTCTTTAGCGGTGGGGGACATTGCCATATTAGTGGCAAACACTTGTTTTATTTAAAAATAAGAGACATTTGGAAGGGCGATAACTTGGGACTGTTTAAATGCTTCCATGCATTGTGCATAAAATACAAATGCTTTCCTTCATGAAGCATAGTTCTGTATTTTTATTAGCAAATGAAAATTCAGAAGGTATTGTTCACAAAGAGTCAATGAATATGATTTTTTTTATGGCCTTCATTACTTGCTCAGCGATCTCACTTGCCTCAGTGCAAGTGTACTGGGGCTAACTGTGTTTTTGTTGCTCTGTTAACATTAAATTTACTCCCCAAATGAGAAAGTCTTTGAGGCTTGCAGTTAAATTAACTTCCAACATACAGACCAATTTTAAGACATTACTGCATGACAAGAAGCTTCATTTATGTGAAGTCAGTGAATGGTTGACTTCTTGAAAGTTAAGATTTGATTACGGATGTGATTAAGTGAGATTTCCTTTCAAGTATCTTTTGAACACAGATGTGTTTTGGGATAGGAGTATTTATTACAAGGTTATTCACATATTAACGTAATGTCTTTAGACATGCCGTACATTATTGTTAAAATGTAATCATTTATTGTTCATCCTGTGAAAGTTTCATTTAAATTCCAATTACTATGACCCTTAGGGGTTTTGTGTGAAGTCAGTCAGATGTTATGCAAAAGTAATGGTGTGGAATGTCGGTCGTTCCTGAAAAAAATATATTTTAACTCTTAGTTGAGATTTATGATTAAATGACACAACTGTTTCAAGATACATTGAGTTTTTGTCTCTCCTTTTTCAGTTTTGATCTCACTTTGGGATAATGTCAAATTTTCTAATGGAAATAAAATGTTACAAAGTGATTGCTGCATTCAATCTGAAATAAGATTTCTAGATGGAAATTGAAAAAAGAAAATATGGTATCATGCATGAAACATTTTCAAACAGATTTTGTCATTTGGTTTGTGTTTTTTAATGGCTTCAAACATTCAACCCCAGTGCTTGTAACATGGCAAATACCCAGTTTCATATCATTTACTGCACTGTGTATATCACACATGGTGTAATGCAGTTATTACCACCATTAATGGAGCAGTGTGGACTCAAATGTTGTTCTCATCGACCCTGGGAAGTGAGAAATAAGATGTTTTTTTTTAACATTGTACAACAAAGTCACTTGCCTATGGACATAGAGAGAAATGTTTTATAATCAGTAAAACAGTGTACAACGTAGCTGCCCTCCAGGTGTTTGAAGGCTTGATGAACAGGGTGTGTGGAACAAAGTCCCTTCCCTATGGAAATAGAGAGAACTGTTTTATAACCATTAGAACAGTGTATGGCATCGCTGAAGGAAAAGAAGCCCTTGTTATGCCTTCCAAACATAGTAACCTATGCACATCCGACTCACTGCCTGTGTTGATTACTTTAGCTGATTTTGTCACCTTAGCTCTTTGCACAGTGCACCATCAAAGATCAAAGAAAATGGTAACATGGCCATCTGGAAGCCCGATGTCATTGTGTCCAAGTCGTAATCGCCACTCTTGACCATGTGTTGGTTTGGTACTATGTCATCAGGTCCTTTTGACTACTTTTCAACAACTTGCAGGAAACTTTTTCGACATCATTCAAGCTTAAGGCTTCAGCCATTTTTTTTAAACCCAATCTTAGTAACATTCCTTTACAGTTTGGAAGCACTGCTCATCAACTGACAACAAGCTGAAAAAGAAAATGCTAAAAAATAAACTTTGTCTAGTGGATGCTAAGGTTTGGGGCACAGACTGTCATTCAACCAAGATTACTTTTCAACAGAGGTTATTTAAGACAGGGGATTCAGACAAATATGTAACAGCCTGATATTTTATGCTAAAGCCTATACTACACATTTATTTTCAAGCTTTAGGTTTGAAGTGTGAGGGAGAGAGAGAGTGAGTGAGTATCTTTTTACGCCACTCAAAGCAATATTCACATCAGAGGACACCAGAAATAGGCTTCAAGCATGGTACCGATGTGGGGCATCAAACCAAGGTCTTCACCGTAACAAGCGAACGCTTTAACCACTAGGCTACCCCTACCCCTAGTTCAATTGTATCTATATATTACTGTTTCTTTGAGCTTCAGGGCTCATGTGGGCCGGTGGGGTAGCCTAGTGGTTAAAGCGTTGGCTCGTCACGCCGAAGACCCGGGTTCGATTCCCCACATGGGCACAATGTGTTAAGCCCATTTCTGGTGTCCCCCGCCGTGATATTGCTGGAATATTGCTAAAAGCGGCGTAAAACTAAACTCAGTCAGTCAGTCAGTCAGGGCTCATGCACTATTTTTCATGTTGTAGGTGAGACGACGGATCCAAATGGATGGACCTGAACTAGAAGATTACGTGAAGAAGAAACAGGAGAAGAAAGCTCAAGAAAGACTCATGAAGACAGAGCTGTCTAAGCTGTTAGTCAATATCAGACATTGTCCTTCACTCTCCATGCTATTCTCCTCACTAATATTGAAATCCTGTTCAAAGTGACGTTGAATCCATCTCAACTCACTGTAATGCAAACATATTGATCATGTAATAGCCATAAACTGGATCTGAATGTCCTAATATGGGTTTGTTGTAAAAAGTGAAATGTTCGGTTATTCACATGAATCTGAAGTCCTAAGAAGGACATTATTCAACTGTACTCCTTGCTGTGTATAAAACACAAGGAGTAAAATGTGCACATGGATTCTTGGACAAGACAAAAAACACCACCGTATCAAGTATTGCATAGACATTTTACAGTACAAAGTTATTGGAGTAGAGATTATGCTTGACGTAATGGCAGTGCGATCATTTTCAGGATTAGACCATGTGCTGTATAGCAGCATATTGCATTGATTTTTATCACTGAAATTATAATAATTTGGGTGCGAAATGATGGTTACTTTTTGATAGTTAGGTCATACAATTTCTTCATTTCACAGAGACATTCAGATTGGTGTGGTGTATTTGTGGATTGTCTGTTTGCAGAGATCTGGCTGATGAATCAAGTGATGAGAGTGAGGTAGAGATGGAGGTAGAGGCCTATGGCAACAAACCTGGAAAGGGCAAGCATGACCTCATGATTCAAGGGGAGGTAAGTCTGTGTTCCTGCGTTGTTTGTACAAAGGCACACCATCAGCAAAGTCAAGATCCCTATTTCATATACTACGATCTACAGTGGGACTGCAGGTTAGAACCAGAACCCAGGTTTCTATGCAGGTGCCATTGAAATTCCTTCATCTGTTTTCCTTAGAGTACAAATCCTTTGAAAAGTCTCTGTACTTGATCGGTGATAATCTGCATTAACCCAATTTTAGTTCTTGTAAAAAATACACCATAAGATGAAAACTGAATCAGTGAACATAGCTTGAAAGGATTTAATCAAAATATTTCAATGCAATTGACACAAAAACATTTTGGGGTCAGATGTCTTTTTAGCTTCTAACATGATGTAGCCTGAGATTGTAAAATAGAACTCACTGTTAGAAATGAAGAATGAGACATTGTAGTTTCAGCTGTGTCTGAAAGAGAAGTGGACATTGTGTATTTCTGTGTAAAATGGCCTCAGTGTCTCTACAAGTACAGGGACGGATTCAGGACTTTGGAGAAATCCGCCCCCACCCCCACTCCTCCCTCTGGATCCGACCCTGAAGTACATATGTGGATGAGCAGACATCACCCCTCTTATTCCAAAAAGCTGTTATCCTGCTTCTTGTGGACAATACGTCTGTACAGTATTGTTGTCGTCTATTGCCTATATGTCTGGCAGTAGACTAAGGCTTAGTCTCTGAATATATATATTTTTGATAGTAAGAAACAAGCCCATTTATATTGAAAAGGAGCCCTAGGGAGACCAGAGATTCATTTTCCTGAATCTGAGGAAATCTAGACTTGCTTTATTTAGGGCTTTAGCACTGCAGAGAGGGCTTTGCAGTAGGGAAAATAGTGTGGTTCAGGGACTGTGAGACAGACTAGTCTGGCAGGTTAATTATGTAAGGCACCACCAGATTCCTAATTGCCAGCCCCGGCTCCCCTAGTCTGTTTCCACAGACCAGCTGGCCATCTCTAGGGACCTCTCATCCCTAAGAAAAAACCCAGCACATGTCTGCCAAAGTCTCAAATTAGCAGAATCCCTGGATTCTCGGGCATGGCTTAATGTAGACAGATCGGGCCTTGCATGATTATTGCCAGTGTTTGTGATACTGTGATATATTGTCATCCCTTTGATACTGGCAGCCCTAAAGAAAGTGTGAATTGATAATAATTGTAGAAAATGACATGTGAGATGCAGAACTGATTGTCGCCTGAGGGATCTATCAGATTTTCATTAACTCTAAGAAGGCTGGATCTGACAGTGCTAGAGTGCTTGCAAAATGTCAGCAGTAATTATGAGAGATAGAGTGTTAAAGGGTCAAAAGTTTACAGGGTTTCCGTGGTAGTCTTTTTCAGGTTATTTTGTTAGCACTGATGACATATCAAAGTAATCCCGTTTTAGATCTGTTGACATGCTCATTGTCTGGATCTGTCGTGACACGCTGAAAGGATAAACTGTCAGCATAAACTGGGGAGTGTGCGAACATCTTCGTTAATGTGGTGTATGTGCTCTTGTAAACATGCTAGGAGCATGTCGCCTTGCTCAGATTGAATCTCAGATCAATGGAAAGAAATTGAATTTGTTAGACTGCAATCAGAAGTGTTTATATGCTTTCTCCTCTGACGCTAAGGAAGTTTTTGTAAAAGGAATCACAGCCTTTTTGCAGGAAATGGAGAATATTGATAATTTAATGTTATCTGGTGAATTAAATGGGGATAAAAGAAAATAAATGTTTGTAAATACAGTGCCGTGGCTATTATTTATAAACTGGATTTTTTTGTAAGTTCAGGTACATAGAAACTGCATGTAAATTTGAGGTGTGTGGCACTCTGTACACAGAAACCAGTCTTTGTGGTAAACACTTTCCAAGATATCTGGCTGTTTGTGTGTATATTTGTTTTCTATAGGATTGTTATTTCAGTGAGTGAGTGAATGAGTGAGGGGGGCTTAAAATGTAAAGTCACGCTGAAATTTTCAGCCATATACATCAAGAAAAATCTTGGAACGAAAAGGCATGTTATCAATGCATCAAAGTTCTATTTAAAATCTGTCTGACTTACATTACTTAGTTAAACCAAATTTTTATTGAAACATCTGTTTGTTTTGATTTCTTTAAGCCACACTCATCAATAGTGCAGCTGCACATCACAAAGCAACATATTAAGGATTGTTAGATTTTCATAAATTCCTTACAAATATGATGCAGGACTCACTCACTCACTCACTCATTGTGAGACTTTTCTGAAAAGAAACAAATATTGTCTGATTCTGACCTTACCATGGCATGTTTCTATGAATCGCTAGCAGATAGTGACGATACCAGTTGTTTGTAAAAGGGTATGCATATCCTACAACTTAGTGGCACCCATCACTGAAACAAGCAAAGACTATATAATAAATAAACAAGTTGTTATCCATAAAGTATCTTACTTCCTTAAGCAAAGACTAGTCAGTTATTCACCTAGAAAAATATGGGAACTTGTATAAATTCAAAATAATCAATTTCTTTTTGTCACAGATTAGTCAGAACACAAATATCCTACAAATGTTTTAACATAGAACGTTTTTGAAGACTCATTAAGGCCATGAGCATTCTTACCCTAATCTATCAACTTTTGAGCACGAGTTGTATGTTGCCTTTTGAAATATAAGTATTTTTACACCATGATCAGCGTTATGATCAGCAGGTACCTGCTGGAGCTTGAGATTCAGAGATATTCAACTTTCCAACATAAATCTTTACCTTTTTGTCAAGCAATATTCCATCATCAGCCTTCTACATTTCACAACTTTTAAGGTACAATAAAGTATGTTCTTTCAACAAAATTAATATTTATTCCTACACATAAAACATGAACCAGTGGCCATCCATTACTGAAGACAACTGGAGCAAACCTCAGGCAAATCACCATAAGCTTCCTCTCTGAACAACCAGCAATAAACCATCTACATCAGTGGCTATCACTAAGCATTTAAACAACTTACATGCTTCAGTAGTTCATTGACCATCAGGTGATCAGACAATGAGATCAGATGCATGTATTTATCAATCAGGCGAGGACCAGCATGGACAAGCCGGCTGTATTATACGGAGTGACCATGCAGAAACGCTGAGTGACAATAAATGGCACATTAGGAGCCTGGTTTATTCCATTACCAAAGGTTTAAGCAATGTGCGTGCTTAAAGTGTCAATCACATGTCATCCTTGTTTGTCTTCCCAATCGGCTTGTCAATTACCTACGATCTTGTTTACTTCCTCTGTGCAAGTCAGGATAACAAGAAGTAGGATCTGAAGGCAAGGTGTATACAGGGACAATGTGGGCCAACAAGGTGAATTTGTACTGAAGTTGATCATAACTCCTATACCTACCGGTATATATATGTATAGAGAGAGAGAGAGATGTGGTTTTGAGGTGGCTTTGTTAACTGTTCTTCATGTAATTGTCCAGATTAATTAATTTCAGTATTAACAGATCTTGGATACAGAGTAATGCCATCAGTACCTCAAAGAATCTGTCCTGAAAGTATGGTATCCATAGTAACAAGCTTCCTTGTATCGCTATTTCTATATTAAATATGAAATAACAGATGTATAATAGTGTCAATGATTTTCGTATGCAGTTAAACATCTTGGTTTTGTAGTTTTCGAAGAGACCATCAATTATAGTCAGTGATGCTCAGTTTAAGAAAAGCAGTGTCAATATTTATCAACATTGTTGATGAGAATCCGACGTATACCATCCTGTCACATCAAGTAAAAGCTGTTGAATATAGGTATCTATTTTGAATACATTTGAGTGAGTTTGGTTAGATGCTGCTTGGTATAGTGTTATAT
The DNA here is from genome assembly GCF_003918875.1 of Haliotis rubra. Classification (NCBI taxonomy): domain Eukaryota; kingdom Metazoa; phylum Mollusca; class Gastropoda; order Lepetellida; family Haliotidae; genus Haliotis; species Haliotis rubra. The sequence continues at coordinate 1,662,336 of NW_025766003.1, forward strand.
CAGTTCTTTCTTGGTGTGTAACTACATTTTGTTTAACAAGACAGATCTGGGATTCAAACCCATGATCATTTGATCCTGAAACAACAAGGGGATGCAACTCTGCTCTGCAACTCGGTACCAAGATCCAGTCCCCATGGGTTTCAATACCAGAATTCCCATATTGCCCATGATTATGATCCTAGATTTGTCCAGAACAACTGTCATGTCCAACAGATCCGGGGCAGTGGGGTAGCCAAATGGTTAAAGCGTTCGCTCATCACACCAAAAACCTGGGTTTGATTCCCCACATGGGTACAATGTTTGAAGCCCATTTCTGGTGTCCCCCGCCGTGATATTGCTGGAATAGTGCTAAAAGCGTTGTAAAACTAAACTCACTTGCTCTCTCCAACATTTTTTTTCATGACTTAAAATGAAACTTTGCTAAAAAATATTGATGCCTTTGAACATTGTGCCAACATTGGACCACACCAGTGTATTACAGACTGTTGCTAAACTGTATTTGCAGTTACCTAGTATATGGACAGTAAGAGAAGTGTTGGTTAGTTTTGGCTCTCCTTTGTGCCAACCTTGAATCAAACTATCCTGTTCCAATGTGACCCAAGTCTGTATCACTGCACAAAATGCTTTATCTGAGATTCATAGACTTTATTTAATCTTAGGTAGATAGGAATTGTTTCAAATCAAACAGAAAGTAAATCATTTCATGTTTATGACAAGTCACTTATTGCTTTTACTAAAATAGAATGTGATACTTGGATGATGTATTATTTGGATGTCATTGACTTGAAAGACCAACTATATGAACATTCTTGTTTCTCTATACCAACTGACCCACATTTTTGGCCCAAGCAGGAGTTTGTAGTTTTAGCCCACCTAATTTTGTTCAGCTTCTTTTGAGGGTTTTTCAAATGGAACCATGAAGGGATATTTTGGTAGAGTTTTTAGAATACTTGTGGAGATCAACAAAGTCTGTATTCATTTAGGTATGCAGGTTGAGGATTGGCCAACCTTGATAACCATATTGTTTTTACAACAAAAATTATTAACTATATCTTAGTTATCATTGAATATATCATATATATATCAGTTATCATTGAATATTGGACAGTGACTTTTCCTCATTTATCAGTGTTCAAACTTAAGCATAAAAGGCAAGGTATCCATGTCATAACCTGAATGTCGAAAGTTTCACAGTGAGTAGCCGACTTGACTCAAATACTAATCGTGCAGACCACAAATACTTCTGGTAACCCACACCCCAAGGCAACCATTTATTCAAAGAAGGGATATAATACAAATAGACCATTGGTGCAATTATTTTACAATGATTGTTGTAAGTTGTAAGTCAGGGCCCCGTTTCACAAAGCTCTCGTAAGCCTAAGATCTCGTAACTTTTCTCATAGCAATCGTACATCCTTTACTGTAGCATAGACTTACGACAGTCATAGCGCTACGATAGCTTTGTGAAACGGGGCCCTGTTCTCAAGGTTGGGTTATGATAGAGACCGGCTAAGATGGCTTTCTGGAGAGGGCTCTGAACTCTTCACAAGGTTCAGTATAAATTAAGCATCATGTTTTTCAGAGATATATGAGAAAGGATTAACTGTCACTGCCTGTAATTAATAATCAAGTGGAAAGCTGGGGCTGGTTGTTTAGTGACGCAGGCCAGCTGGCTGGATATCACAAATGATCACCATAATAGCAGGACATGTTTTAATGATTGTTTACTTGACTGGGTGTGCGAAGCAGCACATCTCATGCAAGCCCAACACACTGACGAACAGTGCTAATTAAACTTGCTACCCCCAGGCCTATCTCGGCAGCAGGATTCCAGAAAGTGGGCAATTTGATAGGCACTTACTGTATGAGAGCCATCAATGATTCACAAGTCTACAACCAGAATTTCCTTTCTCATAACCGAACTACTTTGGTTTCCCAAACAGCTGATCATAGAATCATAAATGTTTGATGCTGTAGTGTGAAACCTAGGTTGGCATGTGAGTGACCTTTCTTCTGGGGTACTTAGTGCCTTGGTTTCAAGGCCATGTGTACATGTCAGCTTGCCATGCTTGTCAACAAGGTCTTTAAGGCATTAAGTACACTATATATGGAAGGGCAGTTTCTTGCCTGGCTGTCGTCATACATGTTGGAGTAAAGTGTTGTATGACGCTGGGGAACAAATTATCCTTTTCAGGGATTTGGTCAGGTTGTGGTCAAAATTGACCTGTGTGTTTCTGTTGTGTAGTGGTTATAAGAAGCCGTGGAATTGTTTTGCCTCTTAAGTGCATGGGATTGTTTCCATGTTTCTGTTTACTTGGCGTTTCAGTTTGTGTTTGTTTGGTACATTTATGTAAATTTACGTCCTATACTTTTATTATGAATAAAACTGCTTCAGTTGTTCTTGCTTACTAAAAATGTTGTGAGCAATATTGTATCCCTGGGAAAGATCAACGCTTTTCACATAGAACACCTAAAAATGTAATATTTTCAGATCTAAAAGACTTTGCTTTTATTTCTTGGTGATTCTATGCTCAACGTGAACTTTACCTGATATGTTTCCGGGATCCACTACTGTCTTCTCTCTTTTCATGATATCCCAGCCATATTGCTCACAATATTAATCACTGCATTGTTTGGTCCAGACTAGATTATTTTAAGGCCACTGTCATATGTATTGCAAGCCCATGAAAACATTGTTTAACTGTCCAGTGTGGTTATGCAGTATTCATATTCTTAAAATGTCTGTTAATCTTCAATGAAAGAGGTTCTCTCATTCAATCAATTCTATATTTTGTGAATTTCAGGGAAAGCAAAGGAGTGGTTTCTTCAAGCAAGCCAAAAAGTCCTACCCCATGTACCCATTCCATGAAGAAAAGATTAAATGGGATGAGTATGGAGAAATCATCAGGTAAGTTAAGTCTTTGTGCTTCTTATCTGTTGATTCTGTAGCCATAGAGGATCAGGTTTTACTGCATTATGTTCACTTGAAGTTGTATACCTGATGCATTGTTTAAGGATATGTCTTTTGGAAGGGTATGAAAGTTTTCCCAGACATTTTTTTAAAAAATATAATCGAATGACGAATGAGTTTTATATGGATGTGTGGTCAATCAATAATGATGTTGAGTCCATCTCACTCTCTCACCTTTCTCAGTTCAGTAAGGTTTCGGCTATGTTTGATATATTCTGCTCAAGTGAGTTGATGTCATATCCTGGATGCATTATCTGTGTAAATATCTCCCAGGAACTACTGAACCAGTGAATCAGGAACGTCAAAAGGCCGTGTATTCAAAATGGCCACCACAGTATCTATGTCAAAAAAACAGTTTATGATGGTTGCAGTTCAGCCTTACCAGAAGCTGAAATTACAGTAACATGTTATATTATACATATTTATCTTACCGAACACCTTAATGTTAATTTTGAATTGTTTGAAGCACAGTACGAATCTTTTTGTAGCCATCGCTAGAATTTGCTGACAAGAAAAACAGATTTAGAGTTATCTCCCTCCCATCGATTTGCATTCGCAAAACATCGGTAATTTCCGCACATTATACGTGATTCAATGTTAATCGCGATAAAGAATTACTACCACGAAGTACCAAATGAGTTGCCATTGACAGCAGGGTACATTGAAATGTTACTCGCTTGTAAGCGGGGTACATTGAAAATAATAGAAGAGCGCTCAGCCAATCAGAAAGCGTCATTTATGTGTGAGGTAAGATAATTGGGATTAAACTTTCTTAGTAAAGTACACATTCTAGTACTTTTGTTGGGTTGAGTCTCATCCGGGATTTGAACCCACACCTTCAGAGTTAGGCACTTAATCTATGGCCTTTTCATATTTTGCAATTTTTGTTATTTTTAATTCTTTGTGTTTCCTTGGTAACAATACATGTTCCAACTCAAACATGTAGCATTTGTTTCCCACCAAGTATAACCTTTCCAGGCTGTAATTTGCCATGAATGTGTTTTGATTTGGAGCAACATTAACAAGTAACAAATTGAACTAATGTGTAAGACCCATGAAAATCCGGGTTAGAATTGATCTTCAGCTACCCATGCTTGTCATAAGAGGCGACTAACGGGATTGGGTTGTCAGACTTGCTGACATGGTTGACACATGTCATTATATCCGAATTGCGTAGATCAATGCTTATGATGTTGATCACTGGATTGTACCAACCTAGAGTGTGGCCTTAAATAAACAAACTAAAAAACTTGTGTAAAAAAAAGTGGAAGTACATTTTTTTAAGAAAAGCATGTACATGAAGATGTAAGTCATGTTGATACAATGGACAGCAGATAATTATCCCCACCTGATGTCAAACAAAACAAACAAAGTATGTCAAATCTTGGTTTGACCTCCTCCACAGGGTGACCGCCTCCGTGGTGTAGTGGTTAGAGCGTCCGCCCAGAGAGCGGAAGGTTGCGGGATTGATCCCGACCGCGTCATACCAAAAGACGTTAAAATATGGTACTTGTTGGTCCCTGCCTGGCGCGCTCGGCATTAATGGGTACAACAAGGACTGGTCGGCTCGGAGTCAGTATAATGTGTCTGTGTGGGGTGTCTATGCTTCGCTGCGGCATGGTATCTCAGTGGGTTAGCACTATAAAACCAGCTGAAGTCTGGGCTAGTACAAGCAGCTGCACATACACACACGCGCGCATGCACATGAGCGAAATATTCTCAAGCACGACGTTAAACCCAATTTCACCTCACCTCACCTCACCTCACCTCCACAGGGGAAGCTAATGAAGCCCATTTTTGTCTACCACCATTTTGAGGTGTCTGTAGTTTTGCCGTAGTATCCTAAAGCAACATGAACTTGACTAAAGAATGTGGGTATTTGACACCTGATCTGAAAAAATTGAAAATGACACCTGATGAATACTCCCACGCTACATGGAAATGTTGCCGCTTATCTTGTCAACTTCACTGAAGACTGGATTGTAATTGTCATCCTGAGTATAGCCTTCACACCAGTTCAGCATATATGTTTTCAAAGACCCTCGAGTTTAATGCCAGTCAAAGGTCCTTGAAATCATTAAATTTCTGCTGTCAAGTTTTCAATATGTATGCCTGGAACTTGGGATCATTGGTGATATGGCATTGATGAACACGACCAGTATTGAGCTCTGAAGCGGATATCAGACTGATCTGAATTGGACTTCATTATTCCCTACTCCAAATATGTATTCCATGTCTGAAGCCTGTGCTCATTACCACACGGTCATTGCAACCTGAGGTCATGTTACCAACAATTGGGGGAAGGTTGTGGAGTCCATATATGCAGGAATGAAGCCAGCAGACGACTAATCTATATGGCAGCTCTATATTCCATGAATTCAAAAACCTTAATATACATTCCGTGTCCACAAAGTGAACCATTACAGTTTGGTGATACTAGGTCATTAGTGCTGAACTCTGTAAAGGTGGCTCAGTGCATACTCTTCTGTCTTGTGGAACTCTGAGTCACAGGCAGTGATTTGATTGATGGACTCTAATTGTCATTCCATGCTGCTACTTATGCAGGAAAGGGTATGATGGTCACTGGCCGGTAGTTTTCACACAGCGGTTATTGGGTACATGCATGTTGGTCTGAGGTTTGTGTATGTTGGTCTGAGGTTTGTGTATGTTGGTCTGAGGTTTGTGTATGTTGGTCTGAGGCTTGTGTATGTTGGTCTGAGGTTTGTGTATGTTGGTCTGAGGTTTGTGTATGTTGGTCAGAGGTTTGTGTATGTTGGTCTGAGGTTTGTGTATGTTGGTCAGAGGTTTGTGTATGTTGGTCAGAAGTTTGTGTATGTTGATCTGAGGTTTGTGTATGTTGATCTGAGGTTTCTGTATGTTGGTCTGAGGTATATCTATGTTGGTCTGAGGTACAGCAACATGGTCAGAGGTACATGTTCCTTGGTTCCTTTGTGTATGTTGGTCTGAGGTACGTGTTTGTTGGTCTGATGTACAGAAAGATGGTACAGGTATCGTGAGAAGTACATGTGAGATGGTCTGAAGTACATGTTTGTTGGTATGAGATATGTGTATGTTGGTCTGAGATACAGTAAGATGGTCTAAGGTACAGGTATGTTGATGAGAGATACTTGTAGGAAAGCGTTTCCTATTCTCGCGGTACTTACGGATATCGGCTGAAAAATAACACAAACAATTCTTATCATATGAATGCTTGTTGTTTTTAAATGAAGGGACCGCCTCCGTGGTGTAGTGGTTAGAGCGTCCGCCTCCGTGGTGTAGTGGTTAGAGCATCCGCCTTGAGAGCGGAAGGTCGCGGGTTCGATCCCCAACCGCGTCATACCAAAAGACGTTAAAATATGGTACTTGTTGGTCCCTGCCAGGCTCTCGGCATTAATGGGTATAACAAGGACTGGTCGGCTCGGAGTCAGTATAATGTGTCTGAGTGGGGTATTCATGCTTCACTGTAACATGGTATCTCAGTGAGCTAGCACTATAAAACCAGCTTCAGTCTTAGTTAGTACAAGCAGCCGCACATACACATACACACGCATGCACGTCGTCATATGAGCAAAATATTCTCAAGCACGATGTTAAACCCAATTTCACCTCACCTCACCTTTTAAATGAAGGGCCTTCTCCTCTAACATCTACATCTATCAGCTGCCAGATCCATCAGGTGAATTACCACTCGTGAGCCCGGTGATAAACAATACGATCCGTCATTGACGAAACGAGGCTTCTCCCATTCTCGCGGTATTACCAGGAATTAACGTTATTGAGTGTATGTAAGAGCAATCCTGTTGGAAAGGGCGGGGAAAAAGTAATGATATGTCCAAGTTGGTGTAAACTCCCCAATATTCATGATACTGCAAGATTTTGATCACTCACAGACTTGGGCCACTTCCTAGTTACCAGTCGGTGATATAAACAACCGCTAAGTGTCGCACATCGGCGATTTCGGCAGAAAACGTGTTTACCGCAAGAATAGGAAACCTGTGAAAATAGGAGACGGACCTATATGTGGCTTGAGGTAGGTGTATGTTGGTGTGAGTTACGTTATAATGGTCTGGTATAAGAATGATGGTCAGAGGTCGATGCATGCTCATCTGAAGTAAATTTCTGATGGTCTAAAGTACATGCATGATGATCTGTTGGTACATATTTGATGCCATACAGGCACTCCAGCACCTTGTTGTCCTCACTAACTTGCAACTGTTGCCTTGAAAGAAGGGAAGCATGATTTATTTGTCTACCACACAACTCTGTTGAGTCTGTGAAGTGACTGTTGTGAACTTTTCCTGATTGGATTAGCATTACTTATATCTGCATGGGAAGACAATGTGCTCGGTCTCATTTGTCCAACTGATGCGTACAGGGTGTGTGAACTGCTTGTTCCCTGAATAGACTTGACCATGATTGAATTCAAGGGGCAGTCTGATGGAAGACAGGCACCGAGTCGGATGATGCTGACAAAGTTCAATGAAATTCCTGCTCCTAATTTGATTAATAACTTACATTATATATTTCTGTGGAGGACCTGTTCAACATCAAATGATCAGCACTGCATTTAGTTGGTAATAGTTGTAAATTTTAGCACAAATCCAAGTAAGGATTCCATATATGAATCAGGAGGTGGACTTTGTTTCCTGGTAAGTCTGGAGAGTAGGTTTGATGTCATGGGGCTTCTGACTTGAAATGGTCCTGGGCATTAATGCCTGTTTATGTGAAGCAGGAAAGACAGCTATTTGGTGCCATGATTGGTAACAAACTATATAGATGCAGCTACAATGGATGGCACTTGGACGGGTACCTTGTGTGAAGTACTTTGTGAACTGGTTTCTGAAATGAATGCTGCATAAGTTAATAAAACTTTAAATGAATTTAATTTTTCCACCATATGCTCAGAGATTGAATGTGGGTTATATATTACTTTCCTAGGAATTCAGTAAAGGATGGTGCAGTGGGATGAAAGGTTAAGTTTCAAGCAATCAAAGCTTGCAAGGCCATTTCTAGCATCAGTGACAGATGGTCAGGCATGGTGACTTGGTGAATAGCGTATCATTGTACCCAGTTGGCCTGGATTGTTGCTCATGATATCAATCACTGGTTTGACTGGTCCATATTCGATCATGTACAGAGCACTGTCATATCAATAAGGATTGGTCTTAGTGACATCTAAGGGAGCAGTTTAAAAAAAAAATAGGTTAAAAGTTTAAGACACACATATGCCCAAAACACTGAAAACACACTAGTCTGTCATGTGGATCCTGAAACAAATATACTCAATACAGCCCATTCAAGTTTAGAAAATATGTGGCAAGTCATGATTACCAGTTTTAGCTTCATCTGAAAATGTAGAAATTCTCTGGGCTCTTTTATATTATATTTTCTGACTATAATTTAGGAACCATTTTAGGCCAGACCAATTTTATTTCTTGTTTTACGGATCTGCCTGTGGTATTTTTTCAAGAATAAGAAAAAAATATAAATTAATTTTCACCGCTCAAAAAATAAAATCCTAATGTTTTTATTGGCCAAAAATGTAAACTTACAGAAAAAGTTTTTTTTTTTTTTTTTTGCCCCTTATACACTTTTTAAAATGCCAAAAGTAAAATACTTTGAGTATTTAGAAGGAATATTTCTTTGACTGGTGATTTTATTCTAATTTGTTTTCCCTCCTGCCTTTAGCTTTTCTGAGGACAAAAATCCGTAAAACAAGAAATTATATTGGTCTGGCCTTATATAAAATATTTTCATATCAGAGACTAAATGTTAGCCTTAAAAAGAATACACATCCTCGAATAGATTTTCATTTTTACGATATGCAAATTTTGTTCTAGAACAAAATATTGACTTAAGTTAACGAAGTCACATTCAAAGCATATTATGTGGACTCCATATACAAGTAGGTTTGTTTTTATATCTATTTGTACACACAGGTTATTATGTTTAAACAAGAATAACATCTGATATAAACAACTTGATGTTCAAGCACTAAGGAGTGCGTCCATAACAAAGAGTGGAGTAGCTTCATGTATGGAGGTTTTTATAGGGAACACCATCCAAAGGACAAAACAGCCTTTACTTTTGTCAGCCAATATTGTGAATAGGTTTTGGACAACATGCCTGCTTTTAGCAAATAATAGCTTCTAAACTGCATGAGAGTCTCAGTGTGGTAGTAAGTTGATATATTTTTTCTCAAAGAGTGAAGTTCTATCAAAAGTGGAGATCTCTATGATAAAACAGAGCCCAAGTTTTGACTCATGTCTGTCTTTCAACAAAGGTGCTGTCTCTTCAAAATAATACTTTCACTTAAAGATTTTTCCAGTGTATCACTTTTCAAAACCTTGAGGATAGGATCTGGCACGCCCAAGATACACCTATACTGGCCCTCAGACATCTGCGACCCTCTCAAATAAATGCTTTTAAAAGTGCTGCAGTTGTACGAAACAGTTCTTGAAATGGCTATAATTCCAAGAGGAACAAACAACCCCTCATAATGACTTCCTTATCAGGGCGGTGGGGTAGCCTAGTGGCTTGTCACACTGAAGACCAGGGTTCGAATCCCCACATGGGTACAATGTGTGAAGCCCATTTCTGGTGGACCCCGCCATGATGTTGCTGGAATATTGCTAAAAGCGGCGTAAAACCAAACTCAGTCAGTCAGTCAGTCAGTCAGTCAGTCAGTCAGTCAGTCAGTCAGTCTTCAGTCAGTCAGTCTTCCTTATCAGTTATGTTAATGAGCGATGTTACAATAATGTCCCTCTATCAGCTGACATGGATAAAGAACTGTAACAGAAATCTTGAAGCTCTGAAACTTTTGGATTTCCTGGTTAAAGTTGAAATATTTTCATCTGACTTTAGATGACTGGCCTGTGTTTTCATGAACAAAAATGTCCTTGAAAACAGATTTCACACTGCTGAGTTTGATGGATACGCTCCAAGACTGCCTGCATACTGTTATTGGAAGCTTGAAATGATAGTCATAAGCATATCACATTGACCCTGCAGGCATCATGTTCCATTGATTGTAACCGAAACCACTGACAGTGTTCCCTCTACAAACATTAGTAACATCATATGGGGTTTTTGCAGTGCAAGGGAACCTCAAGATGTATATTTTGAGGGGTTTTTCACTGACAGCAAGGTTGCGACCTTGGCTTCGTATCTTTAGGCAATCTTTATGTAATGTGATATATATCATTATTCTCATAATGAAGGCTGTCTTGGTGTTGGATGGAAATGCTCTGAGATATTGGAATGAGTTCAGATCCTGTCACTTGACTCCCAAAGGTTTAACAAAAAACTAGTTTTGTGTTTCAGATTGTGAGTGAACTGCTAATGCTTTTAGCTCACTGTGACTGAAGCTTCATGTGAGTTTGTTTCGTACTTGGCTGTTTGGTGTAAACTTTCAGACTTTTCTCATGGTATAAAACCATCTGAGACACTGTGAAATATGATCGCTCATTTCCCATCAATTGTGATGGTGTGCAGCAATATCTAGATTCATCATTCAGCTTTGGGTTTTTTTCCTTATCAGTTATGTTAATGAGCAATGTTACAATAATGTTCCTCTATCAGCTGGCATCTGAACATGGATAAATAACTCTTACAGAAGTCTTGAAGCTCTGAAACTTTTGGATTTTGATGTTTAACTGGTACTGTGGTTCCTGCATGTCGTTGTGCAGAGTTCTGTCCCTTTGTTATGACGGATCCTAATATCATGTGTTTGAATCACAGATTCAGCTGGGTTATTATTCTTTGACAGGTTTATACCTATGACTTTTATCATCCAAACCTGTGTTCCACATCGGTTATTGCTCGTGTCAGATCAAACAACATCTCATAGATATTGTTTTGACAGTTGATTTTGTAAAATGCCCTGACAATGCTATGACATCATGAACTTGATGACGTCTCTATATAGTGGTCAACATTGTGTTCAACCACTAACTGAAATTACCATAATAACGACGATATTCATTAAGATTGTCAGTCTACATTTGCCTGTTCATATGCAATTCATATATGTTTAGCCAAGCATTTAGGGACAGTGTATTATAACAGTGGTAGTTATATATGTATTTTCTTTTCCCAGGTGAACTAAACAGAGTTACATTTGAAAAAAGTGTTTTGATCATTACCTTCTTCAAATAATTATTTCAAATAAATAATATCTAAGCTATCAAATGATCTAAAGTAGGTGAGCTATAGTCTCTGAGTTTACATTTTGTAATATGATGTAGATATAAAAAAAGAAAAATTCAGACTATCATGAGCTCAAAGGTGTGATTCAATCAAATTGAAGTCCATGAATTTTTTTCTTTGGGCATAATATATGTCTTGTCCCAGCAGGGTAAATATGGTTATTTGAACATCGATTTGACGAAATTCACAGACATTGCATTTTGTTTAAGATAGCCTTAGTGTGTAAGGGGATTTCTTTTGTGTTAAATCACTGCTAGCTGTGGGTATACATTTGACATTGAAGATATATCAATTTTTTTAATATTTTTAGTATTTTAGGAAAGGATTGTCTTTGCAACATGTTCCTACTGTGTGGTTTGGCAACATTTGTTGTGGGAGTATGTTTGTGTTTTAACAATTTTATAGTTAATTCCTCCTGATTTATGTACCCTCATTGTCAGGGAAAATAGTACGCAATGCCCGACATGTTAAACTTTTTCCTAGAATTATTTAGTATCCAAGACATTGTGAAGTGTATAGAGAACAACCATTTCATATCCATCAAATGGTAAGAATATTTTTTCAGTCACATCTTCAAGATTTACAAAAGAAATTCACTGGAACAAGAATAAAATAATCATTTCTTTTAGCAACACATTTTGTTGAACTTGAGGAAAAAATATTTTTCTGACTGGTTTGTGGAAGAATTTGCCTTTTCTGATGTATATAATGGTCCATTGCTCTTAATGTGTTTTAAAAGGGTAAAAAAGCATTCCCATCATGCTTGGAACCAAAACTTGAAAACTGTTCAGTGTTTTTCAACAAATCAGCGTTATGCACTCATCAGGTCAACTGGTGCCTTTTGATATTTGAATTATTTTCTAAATATCATTAGTAATGGTTCCATGGAAACGATTTGGACAGCTCTAGGCTTTTGAGCTATTACTCTAATAATGATCATTTTGGCATGATATTATACACATGCAAACACTACATGCTCCACTATTACCTTTCCAAATAATTCAAGTTATCTTTATAAAATAAAATTTTAGAATTTGTTTTCCTGGGGTTTTTTAAAGTTAAATATGACTAGGTGTTGTCACTGTATGATTGAAATAACACAGATGCAAAGTTAAATTAAAACTCACTCACTTATAAAATTATAATGTTTCCATGGAAATGATTTTGATAAGCTCTTAAACAGGAACTGTTTGTTTCCCTTAAAAAACTCTGCAGCCAATTAATATTTCTGCATGAAAGCATCATCTTTCCTGGCTGTGATTTGTCATTATTGTTTTTCACTTGACAAACACCTAGTTAAAGGAGCAACATGAACAGATAAACAAAAAGGAATAACTGAAGGCATGTTCTTACAAATAAAAATACATTCTAGTTTTTGTAATTTGTCTCATCTATCAAAGCAACTAGTAGTCTCGCAAGGCAGGGTATTGACTTCAACTATTGATGTTTTCTTTGTCATTGATGCTGTGTCAAGGGTTCTTACAATAATTGCAATGCATCAACAGATGAATCAATCATCATCAAACCCTACTGTATGTACATAGGACAGATGTTATCAATCGTACTTGCTTCATCGATCTGCAAACACCCGCTTTCAACACGATTTGTTTGGTTTTGGATCGTCTTGCTTCCATCTGGCTCACCTCAACACATTACCATATTAACTCCATAAGTGATGAAGAGTTCATTCAAGTCTGTAATTGATATATTATTATTGTTATCTTCTTTTTTATCAGTTACAGAAACAGCTACTAAATGTCACACAAAAATCTTCTTGAAAAGTTAAGGTTTCTACTTAAGGGTTGAGACCCGTGAAGATCCGGGGTAGAATAGGTCTTCAGCAACCCATGTGCTTGCCATAAAAAGGCGACTATCTTGTCGTAAGAGGCGACTAACGGGATCGGGTGGTCAGTTTCGCTGACTTGGTTGACACATGTCATAGGTTCCCAATTGAGCAGATCGATGCTCATGCTGTTGATCACTGGATTGTCTGGTCCAGACTCGATTATTTACAGACCGCCGCCATATAGCTGGAATATTGCTGAGTGCGGCGTAAAACTAAACTCACTCACTCACTCACTCACTTAAGGGTTGTATTATTAACTTAGCATCCTTGTGGAACATAAACCAGTACCAGTTGTCCTTTTTTTAAACTCAAGTATAACCTTGCTTGTGTTCTCAAAAGTTGTCTGTATCTAACTCATCTGATTTGGGCCAAGCACTACCCTGGTTGTCTGGTTTTGTCTGTAGCACAGGCTCCGAAGAAATAAAATAGTAATTACCCAAAATTATATCTGTACAGGAAATTTGATTTAAAGAATTAAAGTTGCAAGGTTACTGACCGAAATAGTAAAAGAAAGAATTGTATAATCTTTTGTTGTCATATATTCATATATTCATGAAACAAAAGGGCTACAAAGGCTCAAAACACCTGTGAAGATGTGGGTTAGAATTGGTCTTCAGTGTCCCATGCTTGTGGTAAGAGGTGGCTAACGGATAGCGTGGTCAGGCTAGCTGGCTTGTTTGACACATGTCGTAGAACGATGCTCATGCTGTTGATCACTGGATTATCTGGTCCAGACTCGATTATATACAGACTGCAGCCTTATAGCTGGAATATTGCTGAGTGTGGCGTTGAACAACAAACCAACCCAGCAACCAAAAACCAACAAAAGCTCAAATGTGAAGGTGAGCTACAGTACCTACACTTTGTTACAGAGCTACAATTTATTATCTACTTGTGTCATTGTGGTCAGCCTTGCTTTATTTGCCCAATAAACTCCCCTGTGATGGCACATGCTGATGATGCAATTCTGTCTTCTCCAGACTGGAAGATTACACAATACTTGATGTGGTGGCTCCTGATGAAGACATGGCAACTGTGAGTATGCTTTATTGAACTGTACCTTGCTGGCTTGATACTGAAGAAACATTGTCTCATGATGCATGTAGATTCACCATCAAACTTACAGGAATCACCACAGCAAAGTGAACTGGACATGATTCATGCTGTCTTCCCAACATCCAATTTTAAGATGAAGTGAATCCGAGCTGAAAATAGCTTCAGCATTGATTGTGTTCAATCGTTGACAAATATTGCAAATTATTTTTTCTATTATTTCTTTTATTTTCTTAAAATGAACAGTCAGTTATAACTAATCAACCCTCAAGCATGCTCTTCTCAGAAGAGTGGTGAAATAACCTTTGGAAATTGATTTAATTAATGACATCAATCAGATGTCTCAAGTTGAGTTCTATTTCAATTCTCAAACGTTCTTTATGTCAATATTGAAGCAAAAAAACTTCAGAAATAATTACATTATTGATTGAATTTTTCTAGTGGGTGTGTGTTTGTTTGGGATGTTGTTTTGTCACTTGAATCCCCTTGACTGTGTTGAACAAATGTCAGATGAAATTGTTTTTCAAATACAGCTAATGTTTTAAGCACTGTTTAAGCTTTCTGTAATGGCTGTGAATTTCATGTGTCAAAACATCATTACCAACCTTCAGTCCAAAGTCCTCCTAATGAGGCAAGGTGCCTCAGCCTTTTCATTTAAACCACATTACATTGTCATTTAAGCACTTCTGTGTCTCAAAACATTTTAGAGATGTCATCTTGGAATGGCTTGACAAATAATACATTACATCAGGCCAAAAAAAACAGATGAAAAAAACTCATCTATTTGTTAATTACTATCAGGCCATTATCCTGTGACTTAAATATTGATAAGTGCAGAGATGAACAACATAGATTGTGATACATGCTGATGTGACATTGTTTGGTTTGTGAACTTGACTGTATATACATGTTATCTCATGATGAAACCTAGGTAGGACACAGTCAGCGAGGACGTATGGTTTAACACATCTTAGCACAGTATTTCAGTTATATAACAGCTTCATTTGAGAAGATAACCGTGAAGGTACAGGTTAAAATATTGATCTTCAGTAACCCATGCTTGTCATAAAAGGCGACTAACGGGATCGGGTGGTCAGGCTCGCTGACTTGGTTGACACATGTCATCGGTTCCCAACTGCGCAGATTGATGCTCATGCTATTGATCACTGGATTGTCTGGTCCAGACTCGATTATTTACAGACCGCCACCATATAGCTGGATTATTGCGGAGTAAGGCGTAAAACTAAACTCACTCACTCACTTATTTGGGAAGACATCAGAAAGTGATTCAGGGATTTTATGTTTGCAACTTTGGTGAAACCACAAGAGCAAGTATGTAGCTCCCAAACCTGGAAATAGAATCGTGGATTCAAATCCATTATCTTTTGTTTCTGACACACTTACGGGAGACAGTTCTATGGTCACCTTCTGTGTCTCAAGGATTAGCATATTTTAACCTTCCCCTGGATCAATTCCTGGGGTTCTTGTCATCACAAATTACCTGCCTTTGATTTTCATTAGCATTTTACCGACCAATCAAATGTCAGCATAAGTGAAAGGGTAAGGGAGGTAACTAATACTACCTGGAACTCAAAGCCATGATGGACATGAAATCATCCCATCCATGATAAAGATTTTTATTACCTTCTTCAGCGTGTCAGTCAGTTTTTCAAAGTTGAATTTCTCACAAGTTCAACTATGATCAGCGGGACTGGCCATGATGTTATTGATATGGCCAACCAAACATCAGTTCACCTTCTGATTGGTATGTAAGACCTGGTAGTATAGCCAGTCAAATTGGCAAATGGAAATGGAGTACCCAGGTAATTTGAGATTGCGAGAACCACCGGAATTGGTCCAGGTATTAGTGTAAACCAACATCCGGGCCCTGGAGATGTAGAGGATGCTCTACAGTGGGACTGCTTCAAATTTCAAAACACAGTAGGTTTATCTTTTAACTGAATCTCCCATGAAACACAACCGCCTCTAACCGCCTCCATCGTGTAGTGGTGAGAGCGGAAGGTCGTGGGGTCGATCCCCGGCCACATCATACCAAAAGACGTTAAAATATGGTGCTTGTTGGTCCCTGCCTGGCGCTTAGCATTAATGAGTACAACAAGGACTGGTCGGCTCGGAGTCAGTGTAATGTGTCTGAGTGGGGTATTCATGCTTAAATGTGGCATGGTATCTCAGTGAACTAGCACTATAAAACCAACTTAAGTCTGGGTTAGTACAAGCAGCCACACATACATATGCATGCACGTCGTCATATGAGCGAAATATTCTTAAGTGCAACGTGAAACCCCATTTCACCTCACCTCCCACGAAACACAAGATTAGTCTTGGGGAAATTGGTTATTTGAGAAAAGTCGTCAAGTTTGCTCCACCCCATTTAGAATGTAATGAAATATGTTTTTGCTCTGATCTATTAAAACTTCAAAGCACTATAATAGTTCCAGACAAAACTGTACTTCATTATTATATGTGAGGTAGAGCAAAATTTTCTTATATATATACATGTATTACATGTTTTGTCACTACTTTTAGCTATTCTGCTTGATCCATACAAAATTGTTTTCTATATATTTACATTTACTATTAGTTTAATTCAGTTCACATTTGTAGCAAAATTGGGTCAACGTTTTAGCTGTTAAATGCTCACAGTAGTCTTTTTGAGTTTAGAAGATTGATATAAACTCTTCAAAAAAAGAAACGCAAAAGGCAAATTGTGAACAAGTTTATTCCGGGTAGTTCTGTATGACATTTGTAAAACTTTGCACATGCACTGAAGAACATCCAAAGTCTGCAAAGGTGAAGTCCACGGTCACTAGGTGAAGTTTAACCTCACACAACGTCAATAACAAGTATCACTCGTCCCAAAGATGTTCAATGGGGTTTAAATCTGGTGATCTGGAGGGTCAGGGTAGAATGTTGATGTTGTGGTTTCTCAAGAAGGCAGTGGTGAGTCGGGCTGTGTGAGGACGGGCGTTGTCCTGCTGAAAAACGTCGTTGACATTCACCATGATGGGTTGCACATGGGGCCTAAGAATCTCGTCGACATATCGTTGAGCCATAAGATTCCATCGAATGTGCACAAGGTCTGTTCTGGCATTGAAGGTGATGGCACCCCACATCATGACACTATCACCACCAAATCTTCCTGCACACAGTTTGCTGCAAAACGTTCACCTCGCCGACGGTAAACACGGGTCCTTCCATCCTGCCTACGAAACATAAAACGTGATTCATCGCTGAACCAAACACGCCTCCATCGTAGATGAGGCCATACCCGATGTGCCCAAGACCACTGCAGCCGTGCTTGACGATGTTGCTGGGTGAGGATGACGCCTCTGACCGGATGTCGAGGTCGGATTCCTGCATCTCGTAGAAGGTTGAGGCATAAGCCGTCGCGGTGGTGGTCCTTTCCGAAAGTGACGTAACCGGATGTAGCTATCTTGTGCGGGCGTGGTCACATGAGGTCTGCCGGATCTGGGATGGTCACGAGTTGATCCATGTTGTTGGTGACGATTCCATAGCCTTTTGATGGTGCTTGGGAGGACATTCACAGTCTGGCAATATCTGATCGAGATTCACCTGCTTCCAAGCGACTAATGGCGTTGTTGCGTTGTGCTTCATTCAGTCTGGGCATGACTGTATTGCGTGTCGGTGGCTTAACACTGTGCAATGGAAACCGAAAACCCGTCACTTTTATAGGGATTTTGCTCATGTCGTACGTGCAGAACATGAAGATCTCTCAAACAAATTTTATTGTCATTTTTTTCTGACAATCAGTGCCTCAACACGTGTAACATGGCATACTGTGAGCTTGTAACGTTATTACATATGTTTCTCTTTAAAACCAGAAACATATCCCTTTTGCGTTTCTTTTTTTTAAGAGTATATATGGATACACAGTGAGGCATATCATGACACCTCTGATGACTCCGTAAGTTTCAGGAACAGTAGATACATGTAGAAACAAAGGCTTATTAGGGCAACTATACTCCAACATTCACCAGCGCCACTTTAATTACCCCTTCATGATCACCAGGTGCCCGTTAACCAATCATGGTCATTGTCCATAACAAGCAAATGTTGTGTCTGCACAGAATACTGATACTTTCAAAGTGTTCTATAGCTTTTTAAGATAGGCATCTTGACAGTGTATGTAAGAGTTATTGGCAAATTATTTCTGGTAAGGGCAGAAAATAGAATTGTCCATCAGATAAGTTATCTTTGATCACTTCAGTATCATATAGTTGATTGACTTAGCCACGCCGCCATGTGTTGTCATGATATGGTTATTTCGGGAATCTGTTCAACTGGACGATGGGAGGGGAAATATACACCTTAAAAATAGTTAAGTATCACATGTTTCTGACTGATGGTTTAGGATACACCCAACTTTTCACGAACACCTTGTATTATTACTGTTTGGCATGTTTATGATATTGGTGGTGGGTTAGCCTAGTGGTTAAAGCGTTCGCTCGTCACGCCGAAGACCCGGGTTCAATTCCCCACATGGGTACAATGTGTGACGCCCATTTCTGGTGTCCCCTGCCATGATATTACTGGAATATTGCTACAAGAGGCGTAAAACTGAACTCACGCATGTTTATGGTTTAATCAGAATTTGACAACAGACTTTGTTTTCTATAAAGATTTGTTTATGATTGTTAATTTTTTTTTTTAAAACATACTTGATACCAAGTTCAGATTCTGTTGTGCAGTGGTGCTCAAGTACTTCCTGTTTTTTATGGTTGTGTTTGGTTCAGTGTGATTTTATACCCAACAATATATGAACTCAGGTCATATTGAATAAACAATTGTACTGGGTAATGTACAACTAATAATTAGTGATGATAACAGAACTGGATTGTATTACAGAATGACCATTCTTGTTTCTGTTCAACCACTGATAGGGACAAACTAACCTCACTTGTTTTAAAATGACAAAAGTATGCATACCTTACTTTGGTGCTGGGCTGGATTTGATAAAAAGGTTTGATAGGTTTTGATTTGATATTATTACAGATCTTTAGAGCGCAGTTAAACTTTGATTAACTCTAAATCTCCAGAAAAAGAAATAACGAAAGAGTTTTGTGGTTTAAAAATATTCACTTTGATTAACATTTTTAACAATGGTATAAATAGCTGTGACTTTTGTTTCATTTAGCTTTAGTATGTGACATTTGGAATTGTTTTGTGCTTTTTGTAATTCTAGAAATAACAGAAATGGTTTTTTTATGTCATCTGTCTGATACTGTGTACTTTTATTAACATTGAAAGTTTTACAAAGTGTGTGATATTTGTCTCTAATTGCTTTCAGAATGAGACGGCAACTGCTGATGACACTATGCAAGGTAGGTGTATGACACTCTTCCCAAGTGACAGGTAAAGGAGTAGCCCAGTGGATGAAGTGTTTGCTAGTGACACCAAAGTCATGGGTTTGATTCCCCCCATCAGGGTACATGTGGGAAGCACATGCTCTGGTATCCCGACCATGAATAAGCAAATTCTGAGTTCTCTAAACTGAGAGTGTGGGACAGGTTCAGTGTTAAGTCTCAGAGAGAGGTGGATGGACACTTACTGTTATTATGATCTATACAAATATCACAAATGAAATTTTTCTCTCAGATTAAGTGTTTTGGTTATATCCTACACGTATACTTGCTCAAAAAGCATTGAATCTCAGCTTAATGTGCTAGGTTATTGTCTGTAAATGACTAGTAAGTAGGTAAATGGTGGATTATTAATCTAAGATAATTTGTTGTGATTTGTTGTAATCCACTGATCATGTGTTCAGATCTCGGTCAGATTTTCCCTTAAACATTAAATGTCAATGACCTACTTTTTGTAATGTGGAATTTCCTTACTGCTGCGTGTAGATTTGCTAGCATTATTATGACTTATTATTGTATTCCCTGTGTTTTGAGTAGCCACAACCAAATAACCCAACTTTTGACATTGTCTGCTGTATCTTGTTCATTTCTATTACATTGATTAACATAAACACCAAACCATTAAGTTAGTATAATACTGTTGCAGTGCTATTTCAATAGTCATTGATTTATGTCACACCCAGACTAATGGTTTAGCATATCATGTTATGATAATTTTCCTAAATATGACTGCTCAACATGTCAAGAATTATGGTCACATATTCTGTCAGCTGGAATGATTTGACATTTAACAACAAACTAATTATGTCAGGAGGGCTGGCACCCACTTCAAGCTAAAAATACGCTTGCTCTGTAAATATGCGTAGGATATTTGAGTGTTTGTATATTTAAGGGCTGCTGGTGGACTATTTCTGGTCTTATGCCTACTTTCCAGTGCATGATCAGATCAACTCAGCAAGAAGTACCCTCCTTGTGGAGGTACTTGAAACTCACTGTCAGTTAGAAGTCTCTTGAGGCTACAAAATACATATTAATAAGAAGCGTAATCACATTTCCATGTCATCCGAGGTGTGTAATGAGATATCTGCCCCAAGTGAACATATCTTTTAATTGGTGAACATGACATCTTGATTTCTGAAAAATATTCTGCATTCAGGGACTTAAGACATAATTCCTTATAACCTTATACTCACAGGTTGTGATGGAACTCACTGTTCATCCAATTCTCTCACATGTTTTGTTTAATTAATGAATTTTCCAATTATCTTTGGAAATTATGCAGGAGGTATTATAGATCAGTACTGGCAGACATCTGTTGTGTCTGTTTTTCTTCAAACTTTATTCTACCCATAAAGATCTGGGTTAGAATTGATCTTCAGTAACCCATGCTTGTTGTAAGAGGCGACTGGCCGGATCAGGTGGTTATTTACAGACCGCTACCAAATAGCTGGAACTTCATACTGTTTATACTTTATATGACATATTCAGGTGAGTAGTAGTCAGGATATGGCACTAATTTTTTTTTCTGTGTTTCACCAAAGAAAATCATTTTTGGTGTATGATTTGCTGCTGTCCAATAGAAACCTATGTGAATAGAAACCTAAATATAATCAGCCTTTTGGATACATCTTCATCTAACCTCTACGTTTACTATTGCAATAAGTCAAAAAACAGGTGAGTGTAAGTGTTGATACTCAGTATGTGAAATCTTTTGATGAATTTCATAGTGATTGTGTGTCTTTTGAAGTTTTAGCAGATCCTATTGATCAAAAAGGGGACTAATTATCGTACCTTGTCCTTCATCAAATTTTGTTTGAAAATAGTTTTGAGAATTCAATATGAAACTTCATTTAGCCTTGCTGATGAAAACCCAACAGCAAATTCATAATTTTGATGAATGACATATTAAGAGCCAACAGCAATGTCCAAAATCTAATGTATGACATATTTTGTATAAAAACCTCCAGAAATCAGGCAACAGTGTTTGGCGTGGAGCAAAGCGGCAGAACGGATATTGTGTTCTGGCATGGAATGTAGCTGGGAGACAAAATATTATGAACAAAAAATATGCAAGGAAATTGGATGCTACTGGTGATAAAGAGACCAACAGGGAATATTGGCTTGGCTGTGGGTTACACGGGGTAAAGATGTCAAGGGCTAATTACAGTTCATAAATGTTAAAAAGGGGACAAACACACAGGAAGTGTTCATATTATTCTGGAACATAACTGATGGAGAAATCTGAATAAAGACGAATATGGATGATAAGGTTTCCACAAGTCCTCTTGACTCTTAGAAAGTTCAGCATTGTTTCTGTGTAGGCACTTGTGTACTGATGTTGTCTAGGGACAGTTAATTATTTTATTAGTAATGTAAAACATATGTTTACTAATCAAGAATTGAATAATGATATATGATCAGACTATCTGGTGTATAATTTTCTATGCACTGAAACAATAACACTAAGATTTAGCATTAACAAAGACTAATTTATTTTTGAGCCACCACTCATGGTCTGCTTGTCTGTTGTCCGTTGTGCTTAAAGCAGTGTGGGTGTGCATCTTCTGAAAAAGTTCTTGGCACATATGTTCCCACCAATGATGATACAAAAACTTGTTCTGGTAAATTTTATCTAATTTTCAAAATAGCCTCTTTGACAGTCATATTGATAAAGTATGTGTCTTTGTTGACATGACCGCCTCTGTGGTGTAGTGGTTAGAGCGTCCGCCCGGAGTGCGGAAGGTCGCGGGTTCGATCCCCGACCGCGTCATACCAAAAGACGTTAAAATATGTTACTTGTTGGTCCCTGCCTGGCGCTCGGCATTAATGGGTACAACAAGGACTGGTTGGCTCGGAGTCAGTATAATGTGTCTGAGTGGGGTATTCATGCTTCACTGCAGCATGGTATCTCAGTGGGCTAGTAATATAAAACCAGCTTAAGTCTTGACTAGTACAAGCAGCCGCACATACACATACACACGCATGCACGTCGTCATGTGAGCAAAATATTCTCACTTACGACGTAAAACCCAATTTCACCACACCTCACCTTTGTTGACATAAACCAACTTCATATCACAACATAGCTGCAGTTCACTATCTTTCTTGGTGTCAGAACATACATATGGTGTGTTTTTTGGTGTGTTAATATTTCTCCATGTGGTCTCATATGTCTGACATCTAAAAAATGATTGCTTTTAATCAAGTGCCACAGAATCACCTGCAATGTATCCATTAGAAAATGTATCGAAAGGCCTCATTGAAATCTGTATGCCAACCTTGATTTGTGGTCTTTAAGTATAATAGAGCACTGTGGCAGCCTGGTGGTTACAGTGTTTGCTGAAGACCCAGGTTCAAGTTCCCACATGGGTATAATATGTGAAGTCCATTTCTGGTATCCACTGCTGTGATATTGCTAAAAGGTGACATAAAACCATACTTACACAGTTTATAATGCACTAAACAATTCACACTTCGTGCTGGCAATATCTATGCCCAGCTTGAAAGTGATCAAAGAACCACAGAGCATTTTAAGGCA
The DNA here is from genome assembly GCF_003918875.1 of Haliotis rubra. NCBI lineage: Eukaryota > Metazoa > Mollusca > Gastropoda > Lepetellida > Haliotidae > Haliotis > Haliotis rubra. The sequence goes on from NW_025766003.1 coordinate 1,685,354, forward strand.
CTTCTGGCCCTTAACCAAATTAAGCTCCCTAAAAATAAGTAGAACTTGTTTCACAATAACAAGCAAGATTCAGGGCCTGTGACGAAAATAATCGTGAATGTTTTACCCTATTTCCTGATTATATGGAGCGTAAATTAAGTCAGAGGTTCAAATGTCTCATGAGGAACTGATATTGTAATTTCTTTCCTTTGTTTAAAGCCACAAAGTACTTGATGAGACTTGTTACAAGTCCCTACTGAGACATCTACATTATCACCTACCAGTCATTGAAAGTCAACCAGCATCTTGTTTCTTCCACCTCTCTTTTTCTGTCATTAAGGAATGCTGTATGAGCCCCCAGGGACAGTTGGAGTAGATTGTAGAAATTGCTTGTCTGGATGTCATGAAGTTTTACAATATCTAACATTATACGAGGCCCAAGACTCTGAGTGTCAAATACATGATCGGGGATCATGTGTACTAGTTGGCCCCCAGGCAGTTGACGACTTGGGTGTATTTATGTTTTGTTTGGATTCAGGACTTTACAGCATTAATTTTGTTGTCTGTCAGTGTGATTATTGATACTTTAGTTGGTTGCTTGTAGTATAGAATGTTTGAAAGTACAATTCAGGAGAGAGTGGGGACCTTCTTTCAAACACATCTCACAGGAAAGGGCTTGGACTTCAGACAGGAAGGTGGGAGTTTTGTGACAAGAATAGTTGATAAGATGAACAGTGGAGACACATGTCAGAATTGGTCTTCAGCAGCCCATGCTTGTCACAAGAGAATGTTATCTGGTGGTCATGCATGGTTGTGGTGCATGTCAGAATTGGTCTCCAGCAGCAGCCCATGCTTGTTTCAAGAGAATGTTATCTGGTGGTCATGCATGGTTGTGGTGCATGTCAGAATTGGTCTTCAGCAGCAGCCCATGCTTGTCACAAGCGGATGTTATCGGGTGGTAATGCATGGTTATGGTGCATGTCATCACATTGTATCCCAGTTGCTCATGTCAGTCACAGGATTGTTTGGTCCTGACCGTTATTTACAGACCACCATCATATATAGTGTTGCATAAATAACACACAAATCAGACTTCGTAGGGGGAAATTCTAATGGGAAAGAGTGTTTACAGGATTCCTGTGAAGATCCGGTTTAGAATTGGTCTTCAGGAACCCATGCTTGTCATAAATGGTGACTAACTTGATTAGGTGGTCAGACATGGTTGACACATGTCATAACAATTATACTGACCGATACTCATGATGTTGATCACTGGATTTTCTGGTTCAAACTCTATTTACAGACCATCGCCATATTGCTGGAAAAATGATGAGTGTGGCGTTTAAAGCAACAAACAAACAAATTTTTGACAGGTTAAGGTTCTAATGGGAAACGTTTGGATGTGTGACCAGGAATCGGGTCTGACATCTGATAGGATTGATTGGACTTTTGCAAGTTTCTCTGAGCATGTGTGCCAAACTAATACTCAAGCTATGAAATCCTAAAAGTGGCTGCCATGAGTATCATCAGATGCAGCAGATTGGGGTGAACCTTTCTCCATTACCCTTCAAAAATGGAAGTCTATCACAGGGTCATGATGCAAAACACTAAGATGAAACCTTCTTAAGGTATCTTTTGCCTTTAATGTTCCATTGAAAATCTACTGACCTCGTCAGCTGTTCAGTGTGAAGACTTTATGACAAAAACATCTTCATGTCTTCTTTTCTTTTACATAGTCAAGAAAGATTAAATATTGCCGTTTAATTGACTGTGGTTATCTGATTTAACTTCAAACAGCAAATTACTTCAAACATTATATTTTTTGTCCTCTTTTTCTCTTTAAGTTTCTAATCCAAAGACGACATTAGACAATGGTAAAATTAGCTTAAGGACATTTTCCTTAAAAAACAATACACAAGAAGCATGATTTTGTGGGGAATGTTTTTCTCACTTCAATGAAGAAAACATTTCTTTCATCTGAAATATATTTAGCATTCCTCTCAGGATGTTGGAAGCCCTTCACATGTTTTTTACATCGGTTGGAATTCATTTAAGAACCAAGAGCTAGAATGAGTTTTTCACAGCATTACCTGATAAAGAAATACCAGCCTCCTTTGACCCTTATTGGATATTTACAGCCTTACAAATTGCCCAAAAAATCAGAATTGGATTGAAATAACTCCATCTCAGTATCAAACAGTAATCACATAACCCAAGTCTGTTAACAATGCCTGGATGAGGTGGAAGGATCTGCAAATTATTTTGGCTAATTGGAGCTTTGAAAGCTTGCATTTTCCCCACGTTGAGTGATTGGTGGGAGTATTTAGATTGATTTGGAGCAAATAACAAGACATGTAGGACAAGGAATCACTCCATTTGTTTGTTTTATGCTTCCTGTTATCTTATTTCTGTGAACTGATAAAAATGTTTAAAATGGAGATTAATTGATATCCCAGTGAATTACATAATAGCAGTGGGTTTTTTTTAAACATGTGTTAATTGAATAAGAATCTGGACTGTTTGGTTCAGAGGTGAAATGTGGATATTTTAAAGCTATATGTTGTTATGATCCGCCCAGATTCATGTTTTTTTTGTCAAATGCATTTTTAGTTCACCAGATTGAAAGAAAAGTAAGCTTGATTGTGTACAACATGCATCAGCTAGAGAAAACATTACAAAAAGCAATGAAGACGACATTTCACATAATTGTTCCAATCAATAACGACACATCCCAATTTTGTTAAAGTGTAAATATTATTTTCAGTGAAATCCGCCCACACGCACACACATATACAATTATTTATTTTATGCTCAGATTTAAAATGTCAAGGTATGTCTTCTTGTTAAGCTCACCTTGGCACCAGTGTAGGTTATAGCATGGTCGTCAGTCCTTTTATTTCATTGAAATCCGCCTGCACGCATGCACAAATACATACATCGATTTTATACTCAGATTTATTTGTCAAGGAAATATCACTCACTTTTATTTGTCTTCTTGTTTAGCTCACCTTGGCATTAGTGTAGGTTATAGCACTGTCCTCAGTCCTGCCCGTGTAACTTAACATTATGATGTCATATTCAGCAAAATTAGCAGCATCAGGGTTTCCTATTACAGTGAACGTTGGGATTATAAGAAAGAAAACAAACACGGGTTTCCTGAATAATGGTCAGTATAATCTTTATTACCCGGTAGATACTATTTTCACCAAACATACTTACGTTTTACATCCAGAACATCCAGATGTTACATCCATTACTATCAGGTGTCTAGTGGTGTGAGTTGGGCCGCGACTCATCGCGGGGGGTCGGCTTATGTACGAAACATACCATTTTGACACTCATTTCAAGGGTCAAGCTAGGGGGTCGGCTTATCTATGGGATCGGCTTATCTACGGTAATATACGGTACACTATGGTTGATTTCTGTCAAAAGTCATCTTTAATTTCCAAGGAATTTAATATTGAAGTCATCCAAGATAAGGTTTGTGAAAATAAACTCAATTATTAAAAATGATCACATTCAAATAATAGAACAGTTTCTGATCTTGTTGAAGACTCTTATTAGAATCAGAACTGATATTTGATTCATTCGTGATGGCTGCAGATTTTAAAAGCATTGCTTCTTTGAAGTTTGCCTGTATCTTCCATTAAATTCATAGACCCCTGTGTATTTCTATGAATAAGTCATTTTTGAAAGTGCAGTTTGATGATATTGATATTTACATATTGATATCATTGTATGCCTCCATCCTTGTATGACTTTTCCAAAGGTATTATGTTTCTTTTCAGTGTGCAATGCTTATTAAGAAACCGATTTACATTGTACAAAGTGACGTACATTGAAATGTCTTCAAATGACTCATTTGATGGTGTTGTTTACCTGGCTAGCAGACTCTGATAGCATTTGTTTGAAAGTTTTGATTAAACACCTTTGTCTTATGTTTCAGATGTGTCTGATGTTCCGACAAAGTGCATCTCCTCCAATGTGACACTTGATATTAATGCCAGTGTTCTGTACATAGACTTTGAAGGCCGATCTGATGGGGAATCAGTCCGCAAAATACTCAGTCAGATCAAACCAAAACAACTGGTGAGTAGACATGTTTAAGCTTGTATGTGTCAAGGAATGCATATGTTCAGCTTCTGTCTAGTGCCCAGCTATACCTTTTTTGTGTCCAATTGTCGTTTTGCTATACATTCGTGTTCTTTGCAGTTTACATGTGTCCACCTATACTTGTGTTCAGCTGTACTTACCTTGTGTCCAATTATGTTTAGGGGTATGATATACTTCTTTGTTCTTTCAATCTTCAGTTGTGTCTGGCTGTACTTGTTTTCAGCTATACTTACCTTGTGTCCAATTATACTTACGGTATGCTATATTTCTTTGTTCTTTCCATCTGTACTTGTGTCTGGCTATATTTGTGTTCAGCTATTTGTATCTTATGTCTATTCATACTTAAGCTATAATTTTGTGTTCTTTCCATCTATGCTTGTGTCTGGCAATATTTATGTTCACCTATACATACGTATCCTATGTCTATTATACTTAGGCTATACTTTTGTGTTCTTTCCATCTATGCTTGTGTTGGCTCGTCACGCCGAAGACCCGGGTTGGATTCCCCACATGGGCACAATGTGTGAAGCCCATTTCTGGTGTCCCCTGCCGTGATATTGCTGGAATATTGCTAAAAAGCGTCGTAAAACTAAACTCAGTCAGTCAGTCTATGCTTGTGTCTGACTATATTTATGTTCACCTATACGTACATATACTACGTCCATTTTATACTTAAACTATACTTTTGTGTTCTTTCCAGCTATACTTTGGCCTGGCTATATTTGTGTTCTGCTATACGTATCTTATGTCTTCTTTATTTTTTGAGGATGGAAAACAGAATTGGAATGTCTTATTTATTCTATTTTTCTCGAAACCCAACTTTTTCACTTTAAGTCTGTAAACCAGTAATTAAAATTTAAAAAAGACTGCACTGGAGCAAACTGAAAACATACATAAACATGACATTTCCTTGTTGTTTTTGTGTTAAGCATTTGAGATATATAGCCCAGGGTTGTTACACACAGTCCCCAAATCCCCACATGCACATCTTGTATTTGAGTGGCTTCATATTAGAGACTTCTTTCTTCCGTTGTCTGGTACAAAGATACTGTCAGTACAGTGTGTTGTCAGGGAAGCAAGGAAATGTTATAACTGTAATTGTGGTATCGTAAATAGCTGTGAATATTAATTAATCCCCCCATGACATGATAAAGTTTCCATCCCTGAAACAGGAATGTACAATTATGGGTCTGAATACCAGATTTGCCCTGATTTTGTTTCTAGGTATGTTAGCACCATATGCATCATGTTGGCCTTTGGTGATACCCAACTGTTGGATATCACCAGACTCATACAAGGGTAGGAGACCTCCATCAGACTCGCTGACTGGGTTGACACATGTCATCGTATCCCAATTGTGTAGATCGATGCTGATGCTGTTGATCACTGGATTGTCTAGTCCAGACCCGATTATTTACTGATTGCCACCATATAGCTGGAATATTGCTGAGTGTGGTGTAACAACAAACCAACCAACCTACATGAAGATGACACTGTGATGTACCTGGAATACTGTTGAACCCAACTCACAAATACATGTTTCTTCATTCTAAATATGATTCCAGCTTTTGATTACCAGTCAGTCCTTCAGGATTCCATACATATCAGGCATTCCTGTGGGACTAAGGTCATGCACATCCAACAATAGCTTACATGTTGTGTTGTTTGGCACAGTTGATATTCACATCCAACAATAGCTTACATGTTGTGTTGTTTGGTGCAGCTGATATTCACATCCAACAATAGATTACATGTTCTGTTGTTGGTGCAGCTGATCTTCACATCCAACAATAGATTACATGTTGTGTTGTTTGGTGCAGCTGATCTTCACATCCAACAATAGATTACATGTTGTGTTGTTTGGTGCAGCTGATCTTCACATCCAACAATAGATTACATGTTGTGTTGTTTGGTCCAGTTGATCTTCACATCCAACAATAGATTACATGTTCTGTTGTTTGGTGCAGCTGATCTTCACATCCAACAATCGATTACATGTTGTGTTGTTTGGTGCTGCTGATCTTCACATCCAAAAATAGATTACATGTTATTATTATGGGATATTCATGGGATATTTATATAGCGCACATATCCACGCAACTAGTACATGCTCAAGGCACTGGTATTTTTTCCCTCGATCATTGGATGTCACTCTCAGCGGCACATCATACTTTCAATCTCAACTCCCTGGGGAGCATACAACTCTTGAAGCCACTAGACGCACTGATGTAATGTGGCTTTCCCATTCTTACGAAGTACCCATTCACAGCTGGGTAGACACATAGTCACAGTACTTTGTCCAAGTTTACTGCACGTTGCTGTACCCGCAACTAGGTGTTTGCACGTATTCATGTGGCCTTCATCTGGTCATATACTTGTAAACGGTTTCGTGGGTTCTTTTAAGTGCACCGGGTTGTGTACTGTACACTAGGGGTAGTGACAACACAGAGAGTCTGCACACGAAGTTGACTCCAAGGTCTTTACACCCGGTCACAGGTGGGCTCGAGCTCGCTGGATCACTTGCCTGGTGCCTTAGCCAGCTCGCCCACCATGCCCCCACTGTTGTGTAGTACATGTAGTATGCAGGTGATGTGCACAATGAACAATAGCTTACCTGTTGTATATATGATGCACTTGATGTTCACATCCAGCAGTAGCTCCCATGTTATGTATCTGTGCTGCAGGTTCTGGTGAGAGGATCAGCGGAGGCAACTGATGCACTGGCAGACTACTGTAAGTCTCAGTCAATAGTCCAGGGCAACATCTTCACACCCAGGGTAGGGGAGGTGATTGATGCCACCACAGAAAGTCACATCTACCAGGTACGTTTTAGTCATAAGTTTAATGCCTTTGAACTTTTCCTTCAATTGTTCTTGCATATTAATAATGTCAAATAAAGAAAATATGGAGTTTTTCTGGAGTTCTTTTTGAGGAACATAATATTATGATCACTTCCGTCAACCAGGTGTATATATGTAAGACTGCCATTTTCATGGTTACAATGATAATGGCAGAATTAAAATAAGACATTTAATTGAAAGAAATACATGGAAAATGAACAGTGCATGCCATGATACACTCTACAGGCCACACATTTTCTGATTGCAATATACTCTGTGCAGGGGATCAAACTGACCCAGCTTAAAGCAAAGCAATGCTAATGAGTTGATCTAATCAGCTTTTATATGACACCTCAAGCCCTATCAAAAACAACTAGTGTTTGTTTTTTTCAAATCTCCAAACATGTTAAAAACTTGAGAGATTTTTCCCCAGCATTACACTGGCTTACTCTGCTCAATGAGATTAGAGCTGAAACTAACTTACAACTAACTACAAGGATCCAAAAGGGAACCTAACTCTAAATGAAGAGAGGTTTCATAGGTAAAGGTATGAAACCCAAGTACCTTTAATCATATCATGATCGGAAAGAGGACACAAAAGATAAGGTTTGAGTTAACCTGCATTAACCCATGGGATCCCCAAGGATTGAAGATGCACAAGATATCTGTGAATCGAATGAAAAGGCTTTAAGCTAGAGTCGATCAACACTATAAGCTGCAACTGTAACCTGCAGGCTTGCTGATTCAGAATTTTAAAAGGGTATAATTGATCTCTTTGATAAAAGTTAAATTCAGTAAACTCCTGGATTTGATAAAAGAAGTAAAGTATCATATTTTATATTCAGGGATATTGCCAGTGAGATATTGAGTTTTCTCGGAGCCAGCATGTCCCAGAGCATTGACCTCTGTCAGAATTCAGGCTGGGAGTTTCCCTGTCATGCATCTATGTAGAAACAGTTACTGCAGATGGATGGCAGTTGTCACATAGTGCTGACTATCCTATCTGGTTTATCTCAGCGGACTCAGTAATGACATTTTGCTGTACTTGTATATCAATCTTCTGTGCTGTTGTCAGTGTTAATCTTGATGTGTAACCTTGGGAACACATCATGCCATTGAAAAACTGGGACAGGTTCCAGAAAGTTGCATCTCTGAACTTCTCATTGTTTGAAATATGGACTGTTATATGTGTCAAATCCCATCTACAATGGCTGTTCACATGTTATTCTTCCCAGAGAGTGAGTGATTATGGTAAGTTAAGGTTTTTAGTCAAATTGGCAGTATTTCAGTCATATTTGACATGGCCACAAGACAGGTATTTTGGACACTGTTTTAAACGGTATGTTAGGGCTTCTTATCTGTGGACATGGGCTTCACTTCTGTGGATGGGCGTCATATATCTGCGGACATGGGTTTCATATATGGGGACAGAGACATCATATCTATTGCCAAAGGTGTCATATCCGTGCACTGGGTTTTCATATGTCGACAAGAGCTTCATTCCTGTTGAGGCCAGGCTTGCTGACTTGTTGACACATATCATCGTATCCCAATTGCATAGAACGATGCTCATGAGGTTGATCACTGGAATGTCTGGTCCATGCTCGATTATTTACAGACCGCTGCCATATAGCTGGAATATTGCTGAGTGCGGTGTTAAACAACAAACAGACCAACCAACAATCCTGTTGCTTGTATGGGGAAAGTTTCTGGTCATGGTTGGCCAACTGTCTGTAAATTGTGTGTGTTACAGCTGAGGATGAGAGACCACCTGGTAACCTCCCTGATGTTTTCCAAGGCCAGAGATATAGAGCTGGCCTGGATAGATGGCTATCTCAATATGTCCAGTGACAAGACAGACACAGGCGCTATGTTTGAGATTGAGGAAGGGGATGCCATGGACCAAGAGAAACGCAAAGGTATGTAAAGCCTAACTTTGCTCCTGAAATGGTGAAAAGTAAATGTAAAGGTGGATGATGCTAGTGGGGGTTCATATTAAATTGTTGTTGAAGTTGACATGAGTTCATGTTCAGAGAGTGAAAAGGTACACTTAATGGTAGGTAAATCTACTGTTAGTTCATGCTCCAGATGGAGTGGTTATGTAAGTCACCATGCTCTGCTGGATATGGCTCAGGATTAGAAAGTAATGCTCCAGAAAATGATTAACAACAACTTATAAAAGCAGAATCCCACAAGGAAATATCATAATTTACATAATTTAAGTGAACCTGACCTCTATGTTTACATCTCAGGGAATTATATCCTTTCTGTCATTCACGCTCACTCACATTTTTCATGACTTGTTCTTGAATAACAGAAAGAATTGTTCTTCATTTCAGCCTTAGAAGATGATAAAGAGGCTCAGGATCTGATCCCTACACTGGAATCCTTTCCACCAACACAGGTGTGTTGCTAGTGTAGATACACTGAAATTGTTTTACTTCTTTACTAGAGAGAATGGTATCAGTCTAGATTGGTATCTAACACCACAGGACCAGTGCTTGAGCCAATTTGAGCAGTCTCTTAACAGATGTAATCTTTAATTCCAAGAATCCCCTTATGATATTCAGTCTTTTATAACCATACCTGTTCACATTTTATACAGTGATGAATGTCTATGATCTGTATCACATTGTCTGCTGTCGCCTATCTTGCTATTCTGTATAACTCAGTCTGCACTAACTGATCTACCTGTGAAGATATGGGTTAGAATTGATCTTCAGTAACTCATGCTTGTCGTAAGAGGCGGCTGATGGGATCGGATGGTCAGACTCGCTGACTTCGTTGACACATGTCATTGTATCCTGATTGCGTAGATCAATGCTCATGCTGTTGATCACTGGATTGTCTGGTCCAGACTCGATTATTTACAGACCGTCGCCATATAGCTGGAATATTGCTGAGTGCAGCGTTAAACAACAACCAAACCAAATGAAAACTCACTCTTCTATTGTCCTGACTGATCTGTAACTGATGTTCCTCTGACCAGGTCCCAGTGCACACATCTGTGTTCATCAATGAGCCCAAGTTGTCCGACTTCAAGCTGGTGCTGCTTCAAGAAGGAATCCCCTGCGAGTTTGTGGCTGGTGTGCTTATCTGTAACAACGCTGTGGCAGTTAGGAGGGTGAGCAGGCTGATTTAAGTGGATTCATTCATTCATTCATTCATTCATTCCATTCATTCCATTCACTCACTCACTCACTCACTCATTCATTCATTCGACTGCCTCCATGGTGTAGTGGTTAGAGCGTCCGCCCAGAGAGTGAAAGGTCGCAGGTTCGATCCCCGACCGTGTCATACCAAAGGACATTAAAATATGGTACTTGTTAGTCCCTGCCTGGGACTCGGCATTAATGGGTACAACAAGGACAGGTCGGCTCGGAGTCAGTATAATGTGTCTGAGTGGGGTATTCATGCTTAACTGTGGCATGGTATCTCAGTGGGCTAGCACTATTGAACCAGCTTAAGTCTGGGTTAGTACAAGTACCCACACATACACACGCATGCACGTCGTCATATGAGTGAAATATTCTTAAGTACTACGTTAAACACCATTTCACCTAACAACATTCATTGGCAGTGTAGATGTGTGCCCCTAAATGTGAAACCTTTGATTAAGAGTTTGAAACCCAGACTTCATCATTTCTCAAACTGTGATGCCTACTCAGCTGTGGACCTGTGCAGTCTTTCTTTCACTTGTAAGACTGCATGTTGTCATTTTGCACATAATCCTGAATTCTAAAGGTAAGCTACAGTGCCTTTTGGCAACAGGCACAGTTTTGACAAAAGTGTGATTCACCAGACAGATACCAGTAAAATTTAATCAGGATCATATATGCTTTGCCAATGTGGGTGTTTTAAGTTGCACAACAGAATAAACTATAAAGGACAGAAATGGCAGATGTTTTCAATATAATTGTGTGAAAGTCAATCCAGAGGCTGCCCCTCGGCAAATTTTCTTTTTGAGCAGTGATTAGTCTACATTGTGTCAGTGGTCATGTATTGTCATAAAGTGCTTGCAGTGTGTCATGAAAACCATTACTATGAATGGCTACAAACTTGTTGGTAGAGAACTTCTTTCTGACTCACTCGCTACTAGACTAACGCTTAGTCTCTGAATATATCTACTTTCGAGAGAAACAAATAAAGCCATTTAGGGGGATAACTGTACTGTGTTTGACAAATTGGGGACGTATACCGGTGGTTATATAGCCGCAAATTTAGTTATATCGGCGACGCATAAAGAAAGAAATTCATTAATGAAATGAGCGGCCCGCTGATTCCTCAACTACGGGCCATTATCAGTTCTGTTGTCAAATGACGTCACAGCAGGTGATGTCATGCTGCATAATGACGTCATAAATCATGTTTCATGATCTAACAGTGTTGGGTCAACGGCCCATTGCGAGTAAGTTGTTTGAACTTAAAATTAAATTTATGATACTGTTTTGTCTTTTTTAACACAAATTCCACCTATTTTAGCTGGATAGGGGGAGTTAATTGACCAATGGCTTCTGCAAATGAAAATGTCCTGCAAAACAGCATCACCCCAATAGTGTAGGGATACATTCAAAGGTTTTGGTGACAGTGTGATAATGCTCTTCATATAAAATATCCATCTGAAATCTGTCCATCTAGTTTTTCTTGAATGCTGCACTGTAACAGAGGGAATTTATTTTAGAAAACATATGATATTTTCTCTCTCACCTTTGATGTTGAGTGATCCTCTTTAATAGAGCACTGAAGTATTTACACATTGTGCTGGGGATTAACCATAGCTTTTACTTTTCAATAGGGATGGTTACAAACATGGTTCTTGCTGAGGCAGCCAGATGTGCAAATGCAAGGTTGTGTTGTCATGGTAAACTTCAGTTCATGGAGACAAGCTTTGATAAAACATCCATCTTGATTTATTTTGTACAGATGTTGATATAGTCAACCTTTGGTTTGGAAATAATCTGCAAGCTTGGATGGGGAAAAGTTGTTGCATTCTTTGATGCTGATGTTTTGGGGGTTTTGTTAAAGGAGAATGAAGAGGATTTTCTTGGAATTGTGACAAAAACTCAAGGTTTGTTTAGTTGGGCATTGAAACAGATATCTTCTCAAGTGCGTAAGTGAAGGGGGTTGTTGTTTAAGAACATATGTAAACCTCCCTCATGCACTCACTGATTGTAATCACTTCCACACCAATCCTTCCAACTGTACCCATGTGGGAATCGAACCTGGGCAAGCAAAACCTTTAAACACTGTGCTTCGCTGCAGAACTTGAACTTTAAATACCTGTGTTGATGTCAGGGCAAAATAGGTTCCCAACACATGTTTGTCTGCCTGATTGTATTCCAAAATGGATATCAGACACCAGGTTTTTTTCCCCCCTGTGGGATTCTGTGACAGAATTGCTTTCCAGCACCCAAAGATTGTTTTTCCTTGGGATTTCTGGACTGCCTGTAGGGACTCGGGAAGAGGTTCCCACCATCCCTTCTCATCCAGCTTGTTTCCACATCGGGAGTCTCCAACAGAAAAGAAACCTTGCAACCTTGTGGGTCTTCCCCTGGGATTTTAGTGTAGAATAGCCCCTTGTTACTCTAGCAATGTTTATTTATGCAGACTTGTTTTCGTCACTATATGGCTGGAATAATGCCGATGTGACGTAAAGCCCAACTCAACTCAACTCAACTTATCTACCAGTGGGAATCTTACTCAGAATATGTCTCAAACACCTAGTGTTTGTCTCCCCATGTTGATTCACAAGCAGAATAGGACCTGAGTACCACATTTCAACAGTTTGACCCAAACATTTTTTTAACATTTCTGGAATATTGCTAACTGCAGCAGAAACACAGTCCTTTTCATTTGACTTTATACATTTTCTACTTTAATAAGGTCCTTATTTCCTTCAGTTGATAGATGGATCATTGGCTGAGCTTGTCTTTTTAGTGGCATTTGTAGGCGTTTAAATCTTCAACAACAACATGTAAAGACAAGTTTTGTCCATGCATTACAGCTTGTTGTTTTGAGACTTTGACCTTTTTTACTTATTACATTGTGTGAGTGTCAGCTAAGTCTATCAGGAATGTACAGTTTTTAAGCCTTCATAGACTCAAATCCAATATAAGCATGTACAGACTAGAAATCCATTACAGTCATGTCTGGACCAGATAGTCCAGTGATTGACATCATGCTCATCCATCTGTGCAATTATGATATGACGGCATTCAAGCTCCTCAGAAAACCTATCAGGGGACATCCTCAAGACTGACAGGCTTGAACAGTTACAGTTATTGTATAGAGGCCTCAGAGAGTCTAAGACCTCATGCTTGCACTCTACAAGTTCACACAAAGTAGATTTTCCACATCTGCAAATCAGGAAGTAACTGTGGCATACTACTGTAATTCATTACAACACATGAGACGGTGGGGTAGCCTTGTGGTTCAAGACCCAGGTTCAATTCCCCACATGGGTACAATGTGTGAAGCCCATTTCTGGTGCCCCCTGCCGTGATATTGCTGGAATATTGCTTAAAGCACCATAAAACTAACTCACGCACACATTATAGCAAATAAAGGATATCGTAAACCATGTCAAGTAACATGCTTATTTCATATGACTTATGTTGAAAGTTGATGACCGTCAGAGTTGTAAGATGAGGTATATGTGTTTCTAGATCAACAGAGTAAGGGAGGAAATGTTGTGTAAACAGTAGGAGTCTGCATCAGACAGACCAGTGGTTGATGTTAAGAGCAGTGTCACACACCATCAGGATAAAATCCCATGCTGTCACCCTGATGCCAAGGCTGACTACCTGTTCCAGTAAACTCATCTCTCATAACAGTGGTGTTTCAGTTTCCAGATGGAGACAATATTTCATCACTGATTACACAGTGCAAAATCTCGTGTTTAAAATTTGCTATAATCATGACACTGGGGCCAATATTGATATGATATGTGCACTCCTTGCTTTCATCTCAGTGACTTTGTAAATTCCTGTTGTGTCTAGTGTGTGTTTATTAAATTACCTTTATGTTAATGAATATACTTGGATAACATTTTGTGTTTCAGAACGAGGCTGGGAGGATACAGCTAGAGGGGGCTCTCTGTGACGACTACTACGTTATCCGGGATCTGTTGTATCAGCAGTACGCTATTGTGTGACAATGTTTTCTGTCACTGATCTGTGAAATGTGGAATACTGTTCCCTTTCTACAAAGTGATCTTGGAGCTCATACCATCGTACTCCTACTTTGACCAAGGCATACAACATTTGTTACAACAATTGTTACAATTGCTAAGGTCACTTTGTGGAACAGGAGCTTCATCACTTGGTAGTGACCCTCAAAAACTGCCATGTCTGCTTGAGGTTGTTCATGTGACTCGGAGATCATTTTTCTCTGGTAAAGAAACATTATCAGTACCTATCATTGGTTGAACGACTTATGTGTTGTATTTTTGTTTTATTTGTCTGATAGGATCATGAATAGGTTTGATTCAAAAGTCATTATTCTCACGTGTATGTTTCTTTCTCGACTGGTGGGAGATGATTGTATTTCGGTTTAGTTTAAAAGGCAAAAAGGCAGTGGGATTTTTTCTTCTCATTAATGTCAAATTATGAATTTATTAATTTCAACATGTACATGTTAAGTAAATGTCATCACCTGTGTCCGTCTGAACTGATGATTTGAACTGAGTCAAAGATTCATTACCTTACAGTTAGTATGTCATTTGTGGCAAAGTATCATTGCAAGTTGTCCTTCATATTTGATTGAAAAGTGTTACAATCTGAGGTGTATCTCGTCAGACATAATCAAAACATGAATTCCTCATTGTCATCAAGACATTGTTGTGAACTGTGTATATAAATCACACTGTCACCAAGGGGTCAAGAATTTTGGTGTCCAGATCTGGAATTTGATTTCATGTATTCATCTTCATGTGTCACAATTTGTTACGCCATCATTCATCACTCGTTAGTTGTTATGGTGACAAACAATTTTTTGCATCAGATTGTAATTTTGAAACCTGAAATGAATAAATTTTACACAGGTTGTGACTGTTTTTGTCTTTTGTTGGACATGTTACCATTTCAGGTGTTTGGGAGAGATTGACCTATTGGGTTCAGATCGACACCCCTTTAATTCACTAAGGACCAAGCATTCAAAATTTCTTAAGAGTCCTAAAGGGTAAAGTCTTCAAGATATAACATGTTTTGTGTGAAAGTGGAGCTGAAAATTGTCAGTTTTCGTTAACAGCACATTCTTTCACAAAACCAAGCATGCCTTTTGAAAGCTGCTAACATGACCCCTTGTCCTTACTGAGTGTCCTTTGACCTCGGATCTCAAACAGAATGTATTCAGGATCAATTGAATATGTCTCCATGTTGATGAGAGGAGACCAAAATATGGAATATTTCTGACCAAAAAGAACTCACTAAATAACTCCATACTTGTTATCCCTACGTAAATGGTGTAAAATAGGGATAATGTTTTTATTTAAATGTCACCCAAAAACAATAAATGACAAAATATTATCTCATGCTTGATCTGAATCAGTTTTTACACTGCTATGGAAATGATAATCTTGGGATGGATGTCAGTCTGACGTGTTTTGTAAGACACAAAGTTCATAACATAGGGACCTTAATTTCAGAAACAAATACTTTTATATGACTGTGAAGAAAATACACTCTCCTTTTTTGACATGCTAGAAACCTATAATTATCAGTCCTGATTATGTGTCAAGGTTTGCAAGCAACCATACCCATGATCATGAGTTTCAAGTTTTAAATGTTTGATATAGCCCCAGGCTTTCCCCAACTTAAAGGTTCCATGCAGGGATATGACTTAAATGTTGTTCAAAGCTTGTTGAAACCCAACTCACACATTGACTCACCCATGCACTTTGAAGACATGACTGAAAATATATAAATATGTCAATTCAACTTCATGAGTGACTTCACTGATTGTATGCCATCATTCCCAGTGGATCAGTGCTCATGTGAACCGTTTGTTTGGCCAGGAATCAATAGTCCACAAGGGTAGGTGATATAGCTGGAATATTGTGTCTGTGTAAAACATAAGGTAACTGAGTACTCAATGCAGTAAACAGAGAATCAGCACAGAAATAAATACATGTGGAGTTGGCATAACAAGAACCATTCCTTGTGAAAAACGTTCCTGTGTTCCTGCAAATGAGGCATGTCAAATGAGGGGGTTCAAAAGCAAGTTCATACAGACAGTAGCACTGTTTCCACCTTGTGCATTGATGCAAGCCTGACAACCTCGGCTCATTAAGGCCACTTAACCTGAAAAAAGACTGATGGATAAGCTGGAGCTGTTCCATTTCACCCAAGCCATGTCCAATTTGTAACAGATCGGGGATCCTGCAGGGTAGGGTAACAAACACATTGACATTCAGAAGGAAACGTAAAACCAGAAATCCGCATTGTATCCATGTCAGGAATCGAACTGGGGCCTTTTGAATGACGAGCCAACACTTTAACCATTAAGCTACCCCACTGCTCCCAGAGGGTTCAAATATTCCTCATCATGTTCAGTCCAGCCATGATGCAATTTCAAAACAGTCGGCACAGAATTACAGTCTGAGAACACCGGTTATTGCATTTACATCACCATAAGCGCAAAACATATTGGAGTCCATTCTTAATTTGATTTATGGACTCCCATACAGAACATATAAAGCAACTGCTTCAGATATAGTTATTTGATGTACAATATTGCAGTATCGCCGACATTTGGTTTGCGTTTCTTTGAATTCCGATGTTTAAAGTGATGAGGAATTCGTTCTGCATTTTGTAAGTGAAAATGATGCTCGCCACTGTTATCATTGCCTTTGAGTTTAAACAACTGGTTATTGAGAATAGGATAATGTCAATATCTCCTTCTGATTAGGTGTTCTATCTAAAATCCCATTTCACATGTTTTTGTTAAGCTAATGGTCAGTGGCGTGCAAAGTCGAATATTCCTTCCTAAACGCTGTGACAGACAGGAATATTTACAGACCAATTAACAGTGGGAGTGGATGTCAACAGATCATTCAGCTGAGCAGGTACATCGACATATCACCGTTAGTCTTACACCACTGTCATACCCAAACCAACCGAGGGACACTGCTATCTATTTTTTGTCTCTGTTGATTAACGTTTTTTATTTGGGACGCGTAAGATAAGCGTGTCGATAACAAAATATAATAAACCTTCGAATTCCCTTGCTTCAGCGAAAAACTTAGGCTGCAGACATTTTGCCACATTGTATTGTTTTTGGCACTTTGCATCAACTGCATAAATGTCGTCATGTAACGATCTGTTGTACAGTAATATGGTATATACTCCCTATAGAAAGGTTTATCGTGACATGGAATTTATTTACAATTTAGGCAAGAAAAAAAATGAGTTTCCACCTATATAACTGTTTTTATACTGCGGTATCAGCAGCTTCATCTTAATGGTGTGAGTGTGAGCCTAGGTCGTGTCAGGTACAGAAACTGTCCAGAGCCAAATTATTTGCTGCTGGACTCCAACCTTTATAAACAGGGGACTGGTGACTAGATTAACTGGAAGACGCCACTGGATGACACTCGGCTGTTAAATATCAATAGAAATCACCTCCAGGTGCAGAATATAAGCTTGCTGAGAAACAGATATTCATATGAAGACATGGCAAACCTAATATATAAAGAATGGCGTCATGTATAAACCAGAATATTCATAAATAGAGTCCACATTAAAAGGTATTCAGTATGTCACAAATAATGCTGTTTTCTCGCCAGGAAGATTTACAGAATTTGAGTAATGCGCACTGATCTTGTATTTGAATTAATTCTCCAAGCTAAACCTATGGATTCCTAGATTTATTCACTTCAGTTTAGTTTAATATATTTTTACCAGAGTCTTGACAGAGTTAAATGACTTTTTAACGACCAAACATCCCCGTGCATATGTAAATACATCCGTGAAACTGCCACATCCGAGGCCACTCTTACTGTACCGCAGATGCAGTTGCCATGGAAATACGACACAGATGACTGGAATGAGAACGAGGTGCGATATATTCAGAGATGGCACCACCACAATGTTTCATTAACACGTTATCGAAGACAACCAAAACAGTGTTTTGAGGGTTCTTTTTTGTTGCATAGGGGTTTATTTTTAAACTGGAACATGACAGCAAAGTTTCTGTGAACTTTTAGGGGGCTAAAGTGATGCATTTGTTGCACAAAGTGGGTTGAAGAAAGTCAAACATAGAAGTTTTTGAAACCTGAACAAATACTGAAATCTCTTGTCCTTCAACGTTATAAAGCCATGGGTACATTGTGGCACTAATCGTAGCTCAAATGTTTTAAGGTTTTAATCGGCATTTAGCTTCCCTTGATGTTAGTATTTCAAAGAAAGGGCTTTCTTATTTGATATTTCTGCCCCTGAGATTTCAAACTTGGGAAATAGTTTTGGACCAAACAATCCAGAGATTGACAGCGTAAAATATGGCGACAAAGCATGTGTTTATGAATCACTATTAAATCTTGATGATACCAGGTATTTGCGAAGAGGTGAGCGTATCCTGCCCCATCGGTGGCACCCGACATAAACATATGCAAAGGCTTGTCACCTCTTCACTTGAAAACAGTTGGTACAAGTCAAACTACTGAATTGCGTCGGTCATCATTTGTGTCATTGATGTACGTTGCAAGGTCCGACTTAATTGGACGTTTCATCATACTTTCAAGCACTGGTTTCAATGGTTGAGGCTATATATTGGCAATAGTGACATAGTTTGAATATTGCTGGCTGCAAGCTTTAAAATGACTCGATGTACTCATTGTTAAGTGTTAAATCGTGATATTGTCTCTGTGCATTTAGTTGTGTCTCCACCTGCTGGATTTGTTTGCAAACAAACAAAGTGGATGTGTGTCTAAGTTTGTATCAATTTTGGGGTCACAATAGGAAATAGGCCACTGCAGATTCTAAGACGTCATATGAAGATACCAGTGTTAAGGGCATGTACCTACAGGTCATGTGGCACAATGCAGGCCGTGAGCCTAAAGTGGAAGTTACCCATGAAATATTCATTTCTTGTTTCATTTTTGTTCGAACAATATCTAAATGATATGTTAAAGAAATAGAAGTGTAACCTAATCACTGCCATTCTACCAATCATTATTTTGGTCGGGCATTTCTAGGATTTCTGCAAGAGACACGATCAGTTCTAATAGCCAAGAAAATGATCAGCTGAATTGGAGAGGGATTGAACTTTTGCGTAATGAGTGTGAAATCAAATTGAAAAACAAGACAAAAGTATAGTTAATGAGGCTTAAGACAACTGGTTCAACTCTTAATTGGATTTAAAGGACACTTCATGCCATTTTCCTATGATGACCATTTTGAGAAACTGTTTAACTTCAGGAAACTTTCTTCTGGTTTTCATGAACGTCTGCAAAATTAACATTGCTCATCAGCAGTGGCATGTTTTCGACAGTTCTAAGAGAGTTAAGTTGTCCGACACGTCCGAATTCGTCGTGCCTTGGTCCCTTAAGTGGCTCAACGATCTGCTGTCAGCTGAGTCCTCAAAATTTTGACCGCGTGGTTGTTTATCTCGATGTTCTAACTATCAACCTACCTACCTACACACATACACAAGCACACATACACACACACACACACACACACACACACGCACGCACGCACACACACACACACACACACACGCACGCACACACACACACATTGTACCCACTTGGTGAATCGAACACAGCTCTTCAACGTGACGAGCGAACACTTTAAATAACCACTAGGTTACCCCACAACCTCATGCATGGTATAAAGTGAGCGAGCACTATATAACTGGTATCAGTCGTGACAAGTTCAAGCACGTATGCCCACACGAACACAGGCACGGACGCACGCACGCACGCACGCACCCACATGACACGAATCAGGTACGCGGACTATCCCACCTGATGATACAGATTTATCATAAGAACAACTGAACAAAAGAATGTTTAAGCCTTATAGTTTCCTGTTGATAATTACACTCTACTTGATTTCACTCAAAGGTATTTGCTTAATGTGGGTGTGTTTTTGTCGTTTTGCTATATTTAGTGGATATTGCATTTGTTTTCGATGATAACGTACAGGAAATTCGCTTTAAGGAATGTAGTTCTGTAGCGTTGATAGTGTGATTAAGGTTTTTGTGTCTTCTATACCTCGTTGAGGCTATTTATTATGCTTGGTCTTTATGAATAATTGCTCTTCGATTCTCATCCATGTCCTTTTCGTGTGTATTGTGTATCAACGATATTTATATGATTAAATTTAGACAAATAACTAGTATGGACGCAGATAATAATCATCTCAAAACTCGCCTGACATTTGTGTAACATATTGGTCCTTTGATCTGTTGGTATTTCTATAAATGGGAAGAGAATTTTGAATCACGGTGTCTGTTTGGTGGGCGTTTTTATCAATCAGACTAATTCCAGATGACAAATACACACGAATACATTACGTTCACTGGGAACGTGCACGAAAACAGCAGAAACTTGTATTTTGACGGCAATCAAGAAGAGACACACTCGGCTGGCGTGTCCAGTAAGTCAACTATATTACAGCAATACCGTGGCACTGGACACCAGAAACAGGATTCATCCGTTGTATCCATGATGGAAGGCTAGGCATTACAACAACCCTATGTGTGTTACATTCTTTTGCCAACTGTCACTTTGCCCTTTTCAACAAATAACAACAAAGAAATGATTTTACATAACAATTGTATTCTAAAATTCACTAACTTTCCAAATCAATACAAAGAAATTACAATGACAGTCCAAAATGGAGGAACTGCACAAATTCAATGGCAGTCCAGGTACAGTGGCAAGATAATATACAAGCAGTGATTGTAGCAGTAAGGACAGCCATGCTGATATTCACTTCCCGCAATAGTTGTCACGCTTCCAAAATAGGCCTATTCTGAGTATCCAGGGTGAAGAGTGATCTCCACACAACTGCTGGGTTTCATGAAACGTGAGATGTAATGTAAGATGACCAGTGGGTCCAGTGCGATATTCATTGTAGAGATGGAGATATTCTACCATAGGTTACCATGGGTAATCAAGGATGGTTTAAGTTGTGCTGTTCGTAAGATTAACCGTATAATTATACATATATTATATAATATAAACTTACCTTACAGCTTGGTTGTATTGCACATGCATGTGACAGGGCTATAACTAATATAAACAACGATCAAGTTTTAAAGTGACTTGACTGTTTGACGCCACTTCAGTTGCGATCATAATTAGTTACTAGTTTCCTCTTTGTAGTTCAATAACAGTCATGTGTTCTTTTATCTGTAATCAACTTGTCGAAACTAACGCACTTACATTGACACTAACATCATTATTGTGCCAAATTAATGTTATTGTTTTCTCCTAAGTAAGTTGGTGTTTTAATATTGCTCACTGGATTTTAGGAATTGGCAAATTATTAGGCTTAGATGACACATTTATCAACACAATTATCTCCTTTGAGAACAGCGCTTCCATGTGTGTTTTTTTAAAGGGAATCACCAATGTTATGTCAAACGAGATTTCTTGCTGAATAACTTGTGGAATTAGAATTATTACATATCACTCATACGTCAGTCAATCAAGTGCTGTCCAGGAAGTTCTTATTGGCTATTAAAGATGCATAAATACATTCACATTATTGTCACTGTTAAACATATAGTCTCAGCGCCAGGGAATAAAAAGTTATGCTTATTAGTTGAAACAGATTCCAGTAGACTTTAATGGCAAAATAGTGGTTGATAGATTACTGAAAATCAGATGACACTACATGTTGACGGAAAGGGTATGAAGCATATGTTGCTAATCCCCATATTCATCATCACTCGCATCTTCTCGTAACCTGACCGACACGTCACGGAATGACACGAGCAGACCCAAATGACCAGCTGACATGACTTGTTGGAATAAAGAGATGTAGCAGCACTAGATATTCTGTAGCTGTCAAGTTCTCTTGGTAATCTTTGAACAGTTACTGTTATGTAACAGTTCACGCATAGATGCTGACTTGGACACAAAAGAAGACATTTAATGATAAAATGCAAAATACATTTAAATCTATTAACAACAAGAATCTCATGAACTGAAGAACCATGCAGAACAAAGAAAAGCTCGTTAGAATTTACTCTTGAACTTTTTAGAGATTCCTGTGTTTTCGATTGTATGAAGGCCATATATCTTCTTGTTTTGATTCAATTTCACACCAACTGCGACATCATTGTTCTTATTTTCGCTCTTCGTGCTGCTGTTTTGCATTGAGATGAAGTTCAACAGAACCTGACTATTGGATTAATTTCATCACTTTAATTTTTACTTTACTTTTTGTGTAATAAGGTTTTAGACTGGGAGCATTTGGACATTGCGAAATAGATCTTGGCATCGCTTTTCCTTCTGCGTCTGCACGTAAAGGGGCGGTAGGGTAGCCTAGTGGTTAAAGTGTTCGCTCGTCACACTGAAGGCTCGGGTTCGATTCCCCTCATGAGTTTCAGCAGTCGTGGTATTGCTGGAATATGTATAATAACCATACTCTCACTCACTCACTCGCTCGCTCCGAATTGAAAACGTCGATGCAACATCAGTCATTCGCTGCAGTTGCCAATTAGTTATTACTTGATCAACGAGGAGAGTTCTATGGACATGTAACTTCTTTAATTAATTAGTATTAATTCTTTAATTTTAATTCTCCTCGTTGTTCATCACACCAACTTCTAAATGCCACTCAAAGAAGTAGTTATTACTTGGGGTGGTCAATTGTGGTGTGGTCTTTGTATCAAATATTTAAGTGAAGTTCTTCAGGTAAACAAATGTATCTAATGCATTTGTGGCGGGGGCCAACAGTGGGGCACGATAGTTCGACTTCTCGCGAACGCCTGCGCCTGGTTCCCATTACTATTTGTGTTTCTAAACAAATGCTCATCACTTTTGTTCGCTGTGGAAAGGTGTGTTTTTTTCGTCATTTATCTATGCATGGTAAATGTTAAATTCCCTAGGTTTTAGTTTCCTTTTACAAGGTAAATAAATTACTATTTAATTTTTTTTCGGTGTATGTTCTCTAAATGCAAATACTGCACCTTATCACGAGGGTCTTATTACCTGTGTTAGATAAAATGCTAATCACGCAGTTTCGGCTTAATGTTTGTTCATAAACACAGTTAACAGCCTTGCCTCGCCGCCTTGGATGAAAACTACCAGATGAGAAGCTGTTTAGTATAACGTCTCTCTCATTACAACTCAATACAAGCAATTGACCAGTATCTCCTCCAGACATCTCAATTCTCTCCAGTTAACATAAGTCACACACACCGTGAAACCTATGGTGAGGCACAACACGCTGTAATTCAGATTAATGCAAATGGCATCCTACCACAATTTCATGAAATAAATTACTAATAAAACCAAATAAGCTCAATGAAAAATCAATACACATTCAAGAGTCTAAAATAACAAAGAATATACTCACTATATCATATTACACCAAATAGGTGTTCCACATGGTGGTCTAACTCTAATGATATGGGGTCACTCAGCTTCAAACAAATACCAATGAACACACCCTAATTAGAAACACATGCCCACATCAACCAACACATCAACAAAAATACAACCAATAAATGTATACACAAAACATTTCGACAACACAAAATTTGAAATAAACGTAATAAAGTTCCCTGGTGGACACCATACATCAGAATGCTAGAAGGCAAAGAAAACTATAATTTAGACGCGACAAAATACAAAACAATAACACAACAATTGACAGCCATGTGAAGCAAATATAGAACGTCAGAGCGAAAGTACCCAGTCTTGACTATCATAAAGGTAAAAAGGTGTGGAAGTTACATGAATGGATCACTATAAACCAGTGGTGACACCAGGTGTTTCCGAAGCAGGTAAGAGTGTCCTAGCACCTGCCAATCACAAAATTTGCAAAAAAAATGGAATTTACGGCCATACGGTATACAAAAGCTTTACTCATCCAACAGACAGAAACATGCATTAAAAGTACAAATATTAGCTCCACATTGTCAGCACGTAGGCAGTAGCACAAATCACCCATTCACGATACTCTCTACACATGCTTACATCCTCAATCACATCATTCGAACTGAATCGAACATCAAAGTAGCCCGAGCTACCAACCACTACCTTTTAGCCATATTGATCGACTTTTCAAAATCTTTCGAAATGATTCGGAAAAGCGGTCTAATCACTAAATTGTCAAACAGAAGTATCAATGGACGCATGCTCAACTGTACACACAATTTTCTCACCAATCGCCCCATAACCCTTAAAGTAAACAACGCACTTTGGGATCTGTATCTCATCCAAGATTGCACTCTGCAAGGAAATGTCTTATCTCCAACACTCTTCAGTATTGTCCAGAACATACTTAGCTGCACCTGCTCAGCAAACCGCTAAATTTGCAGACCACACATCTCTTTGGACCTCTCAGAAAACACTAGGTACAACTCAAGAACACATTTAACAAACGTTCAATGATATCGACAAATGGGCCAATGCCTGGGGCTTCAAAATCAATGTTGATAAAACTGTAGCCATGCTCTTAAAAACACCTTATTTGCAAAACTACTCTCAATCCACAACACTAAAATCAACTCCAGCACACAGACAAAATTCCTGGACCTGACGCTTGACCAACACTTAGCATATACTCCCATATCCAAACAAAGTGTCTATATTTTGATATTTCTTACGATTTAAGAGCGGTCCTTTCACAATTTAGATGTTGTAATTTTAGAACAGCAGTTGAAGCATTGAATATACTCAACGGCTGTGTTTGTATTGTAAAGAGAAGGGTTTAGTCCATACTGAGGATGAAATGCATGTACTTCATGAGATTCTTACCTCTACACTAAGATTACTAAATAGGTTACAAAACCATACACTAAGTACACTTTGGTATCTCTAATTCAGGTCATATCATCAGGTCTGTTGTTTATATCATGTCATACATACTTAGTCACAGAAATTAGGTGAGGTGAGGTGAGGTGTGGTGAAATTGGGTTTAACGTCGTACTTGAGAATATTTCGCTCATATGACGAAGTGTATGCGTGTGTATGTGTACGTGCGGCTGCTTGTACTAGCCCAGACTGAAGCTGGTTTTATAGTGCTAGCTCACTGAGATACCATGCCGCAGTGAAGAATGAATACCCCACTCAGACACATTATACTGACTCCGAGCCGACCAGTCCTTGTTGTACCCATTAATGCAGAGCGCCAGGCAGGGACCAACAAGTACCATATTTTAACGTCTTTTGGTATGACGCGGTCGGGGATCGAACCCGCGACCTTCCGCTCTCCGGGCTGACGCTCTAACCACTACACCGCGGAGGCGGTCCAGAAATCTTGCCCAACGAAACAGATCAACGATGTCTGTATTCTGGGCCGGAGGCCTGTTACTGAAATAAACCCGTCTGTCTGTCTGTCTGTATCAAAACTGTCATCTCTGTCTGTCTGTCTATATCAATACTGTGCAACTCAGATCTAATCCTAATGTATAGTATATGAGGTTACGTACAAGCTGGGGAACAGACCATCAGACGCCCTTTGCTATCTTCAAAAAACTTATTCCACCAAAATTTCCGACTCCAAACAGTTAGATTCAATGCTATACAAAACTCGTTCAATCTCACGAGGTACATAAACGCTAAAAATAACCGCATGATTCCCAAACAACCTATCCAGATATGCCAAAGATAACAAGGAGCAACATATCTAGCCCTCGAATGTCATAGACAATCACACACATAAACATTTCCATTTCCTACTTACCCACAACGCGCAATACAACCCAATTCAGCAGAAATTACATAACAGTATCCTAGACCTAATACAATATTGCATTGGAGAGGCATTGCCGTGTCACAGTGGATAAGAAGAGGTTTGACATTGAACGTAACAAGATCATGGAAGCGTATCTGGTAGCGTTTACAACTAAGACATACAATAGAAAATATTCACTCCCTGTTCAGAATGAGAATAAACATTTTATAAAGAGGAAAAGTAGACAATAAAACCCAAAGAAGTGATGAGAAATTGAAAACTTGAACCCCAAAACACTTTTAGGAAAAACGAACATTCGACGAGCGGGAGTATTCCAGAGGAGAATTGTGTGAGCATTTTTGGTGATTTTGGTGTTTATAGAGTTTACGTCATTCGGCAGACCGGAAGTATAGGAAGAGAAGTTCTACCTTAACATGAATGATACTGAAGAATGATTGCAAATGATCTGGATATGGATATAACTAAAGAGGAATTGATGGCATTTGTAAACAAACTGAAGAACAAGAAATCTGGACTTGATGGAACCTTAAACTCGGTAATTAAATCTACTGACGTGTTAGCAGATCCTGTAACTATATTATTCAACGAAATACTAAGTCTTTCCGCAATGCTGAACCGAAGGATTTATGATTCCAATACACAAGACAGCCGCAACAGAAGATGTTAACAACTACCGATTTGTGGCACTTAACAACTGCTTTTCCACTCTTCTGTGTTTCCTGGAATGTTAACAGATTTTCTTCCTGGACCAATCTCTGTTGTGCAGGCTGACTTTAGAGACGCCGGTTCAACACTGATGCAATCTATGTTTATATTCTCTCACCAGCGACTATATGATTGGTGTATTGTTCTTTTATTGAACGAAATCATTGATATTGTATACAGAAATGGGATGCTCGTCCAGCTGTTTTGACATGGATTCATAGGGACAATGTACTCCATCATCAAATCGATGAATACCGATTGCAATGATACACTCTCTACATTAGTATTGGTACAAACATCAAGCAAAGGATGGGTATGTCACCTGCGCTGATTTCCTTATTCATGGAAGACCTGAAATCTAGATAACACGAAAATTGAAATGATGGCACTGACAATGGTTTCATCAATTATATCTTGGTCTGCATATTCGCTGACATGTTTTGTTTTCTCTCCGAGTATTCTCAATTACATACAAACAAATTTTAAAGAATGGCGAATAAATATCAATGTTAAGAAGACCAAAGTTGTGGCGTTTCGTAAGAAGAGAAATTGTTTGACGATAGAGATAGATAAGTTGGAGATATTACAGCAGTGTTCCCGTCATATGCCATATCTGATAAGGGAAGTATAAGGTCATGTCAACGTGCCATTGCTAGTAAGGATTTCAGAATTCTAGTTAAGAAGAGGGGAATTTAAAACCCCAGCTGTCAATAGTTTGATTCCTTTGTTGCAAGCAGGATAAGCTACGGATGAGAGGTATGGGATCAACAAATGCTCCCGATTTGGAAAAGATTTATTTGAAGGTTTGTAAGAGAATCCCAGACTATTATCTTAGAGCCATGTGATATCACCTTTCCATCTCTATATGAATTCATCAAATAGACGTTGTTTGAATTCAGAACGAATTGATCGCAACGTGACACTTTGAGGATTTATCCATATGTACCCATAGACATTTAATATAACAAATCCCTCATGAATTAAGCCCAGTTCTTCTTGCCACTATTACAATAGTGCACATATACTTTTAGTGAGCATTTCACGACATTGTTATTGCTCTTACATTTCTTGAAGCGGTACCTGATCATTCTGACAAATCATTTGAGACAGAAAGTTTATCTACTCAACTCACCACACACACTTGTACAACTGGCTAAAACAAAATATATATGGTTGAACCAATGTTTTCGTAATACCCGACTAAATACACATTTGTGCGGCTATTATATTAGTTTTAATAAAAATAAGTTTACCTGTATTTTTCCAGATTTAAAAACGTTTAGTATAATACATTTAGTGTAACCTGTTCAAGTCCAGTCGCTGTGCTTTGAGACAAATGTGTATAGGCAATAACTCTGACTAAGCCCAATTTTTCCTTGAAAAAACTTCAGTTGTGTTCCGTGTCGAAATCAAGTAGTCACATCTAAATTCATTTGAATAATTTTCACATATTTTAAAATAATTTACCGTTCTATTTCCGGATTCCATGCTTTTTTGTTGTTGTTTGTTTTGTTTGTTTTTTTGGTTTTGTTTGGTTTTTTACTTTCATCTTTTGAAGTTTTTCCATACTTTCTGAACATTCATAAGTTAAGTGTGCATCAGACTTTATGGCTATTGTTGTTAACGTGGTCATTCATATGCTGACGTAGCTGTATGTATCATGGTGTCCCCGGGGACATTGACGTGAGATGTCACGCTGTGAGTAGAGGATTCAGTGAGTTAGTGAGTTGGGTTTTACGCCGCTTTTAGCAATATTCCAGCAATATCGGCGGGGGACACCAAAAATCCATATTGTATCCATTTGGGGAAACGAACCCGGGCCTTCGGAATGACGAGACAACACTTTAACCATTAAGTTACCCCACCGCTCCCAGAGGATTCAAATATTCCTCAGTCATGTTGAGTCCAGCCATGATGCAATTTCAAAACAGTCAAGCAGTGGCACGGAATTACAGGCTGAGAACACCGGTTATTGCATTTACATCACCATAAGCAAAAAATATTGAAGTCTATTCTTAATTTGATTGATGGACTCCCTCACAGAACTGAAAGGAACTTCTTCAGATATAGTTATTGATGTACAATATTGCAGTATCGCCGACATTTGGTTTGCGTTTCTTAAAATTCAGACGTTTAAAGTGAGGAAGTATTCGTTCTGCATTTTGTGAAAATAATTGAGTTTAAACAACTGGTTATTGGGAATAGGATAATGTCAGTATCTGCTTCTGCTTAAGTGTTCTATCTGAAAGCAATTTTTCATGTCAGTGGTCAGTGGTGTGCAAAGTCGAATGTTCCTTCCCTAAACGCTGTGACAGACAGGAATATTTACAGACCAATTTGCAATGGGAATGGATATTAACAGATCATTCAGCCGAGCAGATACATCGCCATATCATCGTTAGTCTAACACCACTGTCATACCCAAACCAACCGAGGGACATTGTTATGTATTTTTTGTCTGTTGATTAGTGTTTTTTATTTACGACACGTAAGACATGCGTGTTGATAACAAAATATGAACAGCTTCGAATTCCCTTGCTTCAGCAAACGAAATGCTGCAGACATTTTGCCACTTTGTATTGTGTATGTTTTTGTGCATAAATGTCGTCATGTAACAATATGATGTACAGTAATATGATCTATATCCCCTATAGAAAGGTTTTACCGTTACAGACTAAAAGTGCATGGAATTTATTCTCATACAATTTAGGCAAGAAAAATGGCGTTTCCATCTATGTTTCTATTTTATACTGCGGTAGCAGCAGCTTAATCTTAATGGTGTGAGTGTGAGCCTAGGTCGTGTCAGGGACAGAAACTGTCCAGAGCCAAATTACTTGCTGTTGGAACTCCAACCTTTATAAACAGGGGACTGGTGACTAGATTAACTGGAAGACGCCACAGGATGACATTAGTCTGTTCAATATCACTAGAAATCACCTCCAGGTGCAGAATATAAGCTTGCTGAGAAACAGATATTCATATGAAGACATGGCAAACCTAATAAAGAATGGCGTCATGTACAAACCAGAATATTCATAAATAGGATCCACTTTAAAATG
Organism: Haliotis rubra; assembly: GCF_003918875.1. NCBI lineage: Eukaryota > Metazoa > Mollusca > Gastropoda > Lepetellida > Haliotidae > Haliotis > Haliotis rubra. Next base: position 1,714,928 of record NW_025766003.1, read on the forward strand.
TGTTCAGTATGTCACAAATAATGCTGTTTTCTCGCCAGGAAGATTTACAGAATTTGAGTAATGCGCACTGATCTTGTATTTGAATTAATTCTCCAAGCTAAACCTATAGATTCCCAGGTTTATTCACTTCAGTGTAGTTTAATATATTTTTATTAGTGTCATTTCAATTCTCAACAACAATATGAACTTATTCATACAATGTAAATGAATGACTTTGTAACGACCAAACACCTCCGTGCATATGTAAATACATCCGTGAAACTGCCACATCCGAGGCCACTCTTACTGTACCGCAGATGCAGTCGCCATGGAAATACGACACAGATGACTGGAATGAGAACAAGGTGAGATATTTAAAGAGATGGCACCACCACAATGTTTCATTAACACGTTATCGAAGACAACCAAAACAGTGTTTTGAGGGTTCTTTTTGTTGCATAGGGGTTTATTTCTAAACTGGAACATGACAGCAAAGTTTCTGTGAGCTTTTAGGGGGCTAAAGTGATCCATTCTTTTGCAAAAAGTGGGTTGAAGAAAGTCAAACATAGAAGTTTTTAAAACCTGAACAAATACTGAAATCTCTTGTCATTCAACGTCATAAAGCCATGGGTACACTGTGGCACTAATCGTAGCTCAAATGTTTTAAGGTTTTAATCGGCATTTAACTTCCCTTGATGTTGGTATTTAAAAGAAAGGTCTTTCTCCTTTCATTTTTCGGCCTCTGAGATTTCAAACTTGGGAAATAGTTTTGGACCAAACAATCCAGACATTGACAGCGTAGAATACGGCGACAAAGCATGTGTTCATGAATCACTATTAAATCGAGATGATACCGGATGTTCGTGAAGAGGTGAGCGTATCCTGCCCCATCGGTGGCACCCGACATAAACATATGCAAAGGCTTGTCACCTCTTCACTTGAAAATGTATGGTCAAACTAGGGAATTGTATCGGACATAATTTGTTCGACTTAACTGGGACGACTAAATTGGGATCATTTGTAAGACAATGTGACTTGACGGCGTGTTATCATACAACGATGGACGTTTCCTAATACCTTCAAGCACTGGTTTCAATGGTTGAGGCTATATATTGGCAATAGTGACATAGTTTAAATATTGCTGGCTGCAAGTTTCAAAATGACTCGATGTACTCATTGTTTAGTGTGGAACCGTGATATTTTCTCTGCGCATTTAGTTGTGTCTCCACCTGCTGGATTTATCTATGAAGAAAAGTTTGCAAACAAACAAAGTGGATGTGTGTCTAAGTTTGTATAAATTTTGGGGTCACAATAGGAAATAGGACACTGCAGGTTCTAAGACTCTACATGAGACTATACGTCATATGAAAATACCAGTGTTTAGGGCATGTACCTACAGGTCATGCAGGCCGTGAGCCTAAAGTGAAAGTTACACATGAAACATTGATTCTTGTTTCATTTTTGTTTGAACATTATCTAAATGATATGTTAAAGAAATAAAAGTGTAACCTAACCACTGCCATTCTACCAATCATTATTTTGGTCGGGCATTTCTAGGATTTCTGCAAGAGACATGATCAGTTCTAATAGTCAAGAAAATGATCAGCTGAATTGGAGAAGGATTTTTGCCCATGGGCGAGATTGTTTAAATAACGCTCTAAATTAGTCGAAATAAGTCCTAACAATTCTTTTTTTGTCATGATACTTATAAACATACACTCATTCATTTACAACCTCCAAAACATGGAGAAAAAAACTATTTTGAGTCAAATTAAATATTCTCACCCATGGGCCAAAATGTTTTTCGCCCATGGGCGAGATTTTTAAATATCGCTCTAAATTAGCTGAATTAAGTCAAAATGAGTTGAATTGTTTCATGATACTCATAAGTATACACTCATTCATTTACAACCTCCAAAACATGGAAAAGCATGTATTTTGAGTAAAAGTAAATATTCTCGCCCATGGGCCAACATATTTTTCGCCCATGGGCGAGCGAGTTTAAATTTAAAGTTTTCGAAAAAAGGTTTTATCCTTTTTTCATCTTTGGCATATATTCATAACAACTGCATGTTTAACTCAAATCCCTTGTCAGAAAGTGTCCACAGTGCGGAGACTTTCTGGACTTTTTTGAGTCCAGAATTAAATTGTGACGTGTTATAGTTAATGAGGCTTAAAACAACTGGTTCAAATCTTAATTGCATTTAAAGTACACTTCATGTCATTTGCCTATGATGACCATTTTGGGAAACTGTTCAACTTCAGGAACTTTCTTCTGCTTTCATGAACGTCTGCAAAATAAATTGCTCAGCAGCAGTTATATGTCTTCGACAGAGCTATGAGGGTTAAATTGTCCGACACGTCCGAATTCGTGGTGCCGAGTTACCTCCCTTACTGGTTCGACGATCTGCTGACAGCTGGGACCTCTGAAATCGTACTGATTTTGACCTGGTGGTGGTTTATCTTGGTGTTCTAACTATCTACCTACCTACAGATAGACACACAAACACACACACGCACGCACGCGCACACACACGCGCGTACACGCACACACACACACCTCACACATTGTACCCAAGTGGTGAATCGAACACGGGTCTTCAACGTGACGAGCGTACACTTTAACCACTAGGTTACCCCACAACCTCATGCATGGTATAAAGTGAGCTAGCACTATAAAACTGGTATCAGTCGTGACAGGTTCAAGCACGTATACTCACACGAACACAGGCACGCACGCACTCACATGAAACGAAACAGGCACGTGGACGGACTATCGTACCTGATGATCCTGACTTATCATAAGAACAACTGAACAAAAATAATTTTTAAGCCTTATAGTTTCCTGTTGATAATTACACTCTACTTGATTTCACTCAAAGGTATTTGCTTAATGTGGGTGTGTTTTTGTCGTTGTGCTATATTTATTGGATATTGTATTTGTTTTCGATGATGACGTACAGGAAATTCGCTTTAAGGAACATAGTTCTGTAGCTTTGATAGTGTGAATTAGTATTTGTGTCTTCTATACCTGTTTGAGGCTATTTATTATGCTTGGTCTTCATGGATAATTGCTCTTCGATTCTCATCCATGTCCTTTTCGTATGTTTTGTGTATCAATGATATTTATATGATTAAATTTTAACAAAAAACTGGTATGGAAGCAGATAATAATCATCTCAAAACTCGCTTGACATTTGTGTTAGATATTGGTCCTTTGATCTGTTGGTATTTTTATAAATGGGAAGAGAATTTAGAATCACGGTGTCTGTTCGGTGGGCGTTCTTATCTATCAGACTAATTCCAGATGACAAATACACACGAATACATTACGTTCACTGGGAACGTACACGATAACAGCAGAAACTTCTATTTTGACGGCAATCAAGTAGAGACACACTCGGCTGGCGTGTCCAGTAAGTCAACTATATTACAGCAATACCGTGGCACTGGACACCAGAAATTGGATTCACCCGTTGTATCCATGATGGAAGGCTAGGAATTACAACAACCCTATGTGTGTTACATTCTTTTGCCAACTGTCAGTTTGCCCTTTTCAACAAATAACAACAAAGAAATGATTTTACATAACAATTGTATTCTAAAATTCACTAACTTTCCAAATCAATACAAAAAAATTACAATGACACTCTAAAATAGAGGAACAGCACAAATTCAATGGCAGTCCAGGTACAGTGGCAAGATAATATACAAGCAGTGATTGTTGCAGTAAGGACAGCCATGCTGATATTCACTTGCCGCAATAGTTGTCACGCTTCCAAAATAGGCCTATTCTGAGTATCCAGGGTGAAGAGTGATCTCCACACAACTGCTGGGTTTCATGAAACGTGAGATGTAATGTGAGATGACCATGTTTTCCATTAATTCACGCTGCTGAATTGCTGGATATTACAACGTGTAAAGATGTTTAATCAGGGCTATAGCCAACTGCCACTTTAAAACAACGATCAAATTTTATATAGTGACACTAGATTATTCTGTAGCTGTCAAGTTGCCTTTATAATCTTGGGACTGTTATGTTGGTGTTTCAACATATGTGTGATACTCCTTTTATGTTTTAATCTTATATTTTATACATTTTATGCACATATTGTCTAGTAGACTGTCTCATTGGCCACCTGGCCTGGTGTTTGTATTTTCTATATTATTTACCACTGCCTTTTGTTGAATAAAGAGATGTAGCAGCACTTGAAATGCCTTTACAATTTGGGACAACATATGTGACAAGTTTTAATCTTATAAAATAAACTATTTTGTCTGTCTGTCTGTAACACTTCACGCATGGATACTCACTAGTACACAAAAGACATCTAAATCTATTAACAACAAGAATCTCATGAACTGAAGAACCATGGTGTTCGCAGAACAAAGAAAAGCTCGTTGGAATTTACTCTTGAACTTTTTAGAGTGTTGGGTGTTTTAAATTGTATGAAGGCCATATATCTTCTTGTTTTGATTCAATTTCACACCAACTGCGACATCGCTGTTCTTATTTTCGCTCTTCGTGCTGCTGTTTTGCATTGAGACGAAGTTCAACAGAACCTGACTATTGGATTAATTTCATCACTTTACTTTTTACTTTACTTTTTGTGAAATACGTTTTTTAGACTAAGAGCATTTGGACATTGCGAAATAGAACTTGGTATCGCTTTTCCTTCTGTGTCTGCACGTAAAGGGGCGGTAGGGTAGCCTAGTGGTTAAAGTGTTCGCTCGTCACACTGAAGACTCGGATTCGATTTCCCTCATGAGGTTTTGCAGTCGCGTTATTGCTGGAATATTGGTAAAACCATACTCTCACTCACTCGCTCGCTCGCTCGCTCGCTCTCCGAATTGAAAACACCGCAAACGTCGATGCAACGTTAGTCATTGGGTTCAATGTGTGAGGCCAACTGCGGTGTAATAGTCCGCTTATATGGCGCTCATATCCATGTACATTGCCTGCTTACGGCGCTACGTACATTACTATCCCCGGTCATAGGACACTATCGTACTTTCCGATACCTTTTCAACTCCCTGGGGACCATACAGCCATGCTCCCTGTTAGGCGCAATAAACTAAACTTTCACATTGCCAGCACATCCTCACGGGTACTCAATTTACAGCTGGGTGTGGTCTTTGTTTCAAATATTCAAGTGTATTAATATGTAAATATGTTTTGTATCTCTCTATTCGATTTTTCAGGTAAACAAATGAATTTTATTACAATTTAATGTTTTTAAACTTCGATTTTTTTTTCGTTGTGGAAAGGGTGTTTTTTCGGCATTTATTTATGCATGGTAAATGTTAAACTCCCTAGGTTTTAATTTCCTTTCACAAGGTAAATAAATTGCCACTTAAAACTTTGTCGCATATAAACATGTTCTTTACTTGCAAATACTGCACCTCATCATGAATGTCTTATTACCTGTGTTAGATAAAATGCTAATCCGCAGTGTAGGCTTAATGTTTGTTCATAAACACAGTTAACAGCTTTGACTCGCCGTCTGGGATGAAAGACTACCAGATGAGAAGCTGTTATGTACCACGTCTCTCTCATAACAACTCAATACAAGTAATTGATCAGTATCTCCTCCAGACATCTCTATACACTCTCCCGTTTACTCAAGTCACACACAACGTGAAACCTATGGTGAGACACACCACGCTGTAATTCAGATTAATGCAAATGGCATCCTACCACAATTCCATGAAATACATTACTAATAAAAAGAAATAAGCTCAATGAAAAAGCAATACACATTCAGGTGTCTAAAATAACAAAGAATAAACTCACTATACCATATTACACCACAATAAGTATTCCACATGGTGGTGGGTCGGTGGGGTAGCCTAGTGGGTAAAGCGTTCGCTCGTCACGCCGAAGACCCGGGTTCGATTCCCCACACGGGTTCAATGTGTGAAGCCCATTTCTCGTGTCCCCCGCCGTGATATTGCTGGAATGATGCTACAAGCGGCGTAAATCGTCACTTACTGCACCACATGGTGGTCTAACTTTAATGATATAGGGTCAAATACCAAACAAACAAACAGATACCAATAAACATACCTTAGTTAGAATGCAGACAAAAATATCACCAATAAACGTATACCATCACAAAATATTTCGCCAACACAGAATTTGAAATCGAAACACATACCAATGGACACACACAACTTAGAAACATGAGCACATATTTAGCTAGAATGAAGACGGGGCGGTAGGGTAACCCAGTGGTTAAAGTGTTCCCCGAAGACCCGGGTTTGATTCCCCACATGGGTTCAATGTGTGAGGTCCATTTCTGGTGTCCCCTGCTGTGATGTCGCTGGAATATTGGTAAAAGCGGCGTAATACCATACTCACTCACTCATACTCATACTCACTCACTCTAGAATGGAGACACAAATATCATTAATAAACAAATACGACCACAAACCCTTTGAAAATATAGACTTTGACATCGCGTAACAAAAAGTACTATCATCTTCGGAAGCTTCAATGCTCATCTCCATAGCTCGACCACCGGACATCATACAGTCATCTTTGGTAATTTACCATTTGGTAATTGAACTACCAAAATAACACACATCTTTAAAACTTGAAGATCCTCACTGACCTAATTGATCATTCATAAATGTTAATTCAGACTTGAAATCATTTTTGACAAATGCACTTAAGAAACATAACCCAACGTCATAAAGTTCTCTGGTGGACACCAGAAATCAAAATGCTAGAAGGCAAAGAAAACTATAATTTACACGCGACAAAATACAAAACAATCACACAATAATTGACAGTGATATGAAGCAAATGTAGAACGTCTGTGCGAAAGAATACTCAGTCTTCAATAAGAAATTTCTTTTTTGACTATGATAAAGGTTAAAACGTGTGGAAGTTACATGAATGGATCACTATAAACCAGTGGTGACACCAGGTGTTTCCGAAGCAGGTAAGCATGTCCAAGCACCTGCCAATCACAAAATTTGCAAAAAAATGGAATTTACGGCCATACGGTATACAAAAGCTTTACTCATCCAACAGACAGAAACATGCATTAAAAGTACAAATATTAGCTCCACATTGTCAGCACGTATGCAGTAGCACAAATCACCCATTCACGATACTCTCTACACCTGCTTACATCCTCAATCACATCATTCGAATTGAACAGGACATCAGAGTAGCCCGAGCTACCAACCACTACCTTCTAGCCATATTGATCGACTTTTCAAAAGCCTTCAGCATGATTCGGAATGGCGGCTTAATCACCAAATTGTCAAACAGAAATACCAATGGACGCATGCTCAACTGTACACACAATTTTCTCACCAATCGCCCCATAACCCTTTAAGTAAACAAAGCACTTTGGGATCTGTATCTCATCCAAGATGGCACTCTGCAAGGAAATGTCTTATCTCCAACACTCTTCAGTATTGTCCAGAACATGTTAAGGTGCACCTGCTCAGCAAACCGAACAGCTAAATCTGCAGACCACGCATCTCGATTGGCCTTTCAGAAAACACTAGGCACAACTCAGGGGCACATTTAACAAACGTTCAATGATATCGACAAATGGGCCAAAACGTGGGGCTTCAAAATCAATGTTGATAAAACTGTAGCCATGCTCTTGGAAACACCTTACTTGCAAAACTGCTCTCAATCCACAACACTAAAAAATAACACTAAAATCAACTCCAGCACACAGACAAAATTCCTAACCCTGATGCTTGACCAACACTTAGCATATACTCTCATATCCAAAAAGTATCTATCTTTGGATATTCCTTACAATTTAAGAGCAGTCCTATCACAATTTAGAAGTTGTGATTTTAAAATAGCTGTTAAAACACTGAATATGCTCAACGGCTGGGTTTGTATTGTAGAGAGAAGGGTTAAGTCCATACAGAGGATGAAATGCATGTATTTTCATCTGTGATTCTTGCCTCTACACTAAGATTCAAATATATCACTAAGTAAGTAAAGGAATCATACACTACTGACTACTGGTATCTTTAATTCAGAACAATAACCCTGATATGATTAGGTCTGTTGCTATATTCCTATATCATGTCAGGCATTTTTAAGTCACAGAAATTAGACAAATAATCTTGCCCAAGGAAATAAATCAACAATGTGTGTATTCTGGGCAGGAGGCCCGTTCCTGAAATAAAACTTGTTTGTCTGTCTGTCTATCTGTCTGTCCCTTCCTCTGTCCTTCTCTCCCTCCGTCCTTCCGTTTCAAAACTGTCATCTCAAAGTGAAAACTAAGACCTAACCCTAATGTATAGTATATGAGGTTACCCTAGCAGATCATCTGACGCTCTTTGCCACTTAAAAAAACTTATTCCACCCAAGTTGCAGACTCCAAGCAGTTAGATTCAGTACGATATAAAACGTTTTCAATCTCACTAGGTCCAGTATCGGTCACTACACTCAATTGTGACTAGCGAAATCATAATCCCCGTTTAACGCGGACAACTCTCACTACTACTGGACTATAGCATTCACGAACGCAAATTACCGAGTAGCTTTATAGCAACAAGCGAAAAAGCCACCACTATAAGACAAAAGTTCAGCAAAAGGTCGAAGTCTCGCTTGTACTCTTCGGCTGAAACCAATCAAACTTGCAACTGTTGAATTCATATGAAGTCCCTCTTGAAGACACTGCTCTAACAAACATAAACAAATAGCATGCTATGTCAACGGACTAAACATTCTGGCAATTGACTACACTCAGCAATCCAACAATCCAACAAATGAACATTTCCATTTCTTACATACAACGCGCAATACAACCCATTACTACAGAAATTACACAAACAGGCTCCTAGGCCTAATACAATATTGCATTGGAGATGCATTATCGTGTCACACGAAGTGGATAAGAAGTGGTTTGACATGGAACGTAAAAAGATCATGGGAGCGTATCTGGTAGCGTTTAAAACTCAGGTAGATGATAGAAATATTCACTCCCTGTTTAGAATGACTGACTGACTGACTGAGTTTGGTTTTACGCCGCTTTTAGCAATATTCCAGCAACATCACGGCGGGGGACACCAGAAATGGGCTTCACACATTGTACCCATGTGGGGATTCGAACCCGGCTGTTTAGAATGAAACATTTCATAAAGAGGAAAATAGACAATAAAATCCAAAGAAGTGATGAGAAATTGAAAACTTGAGCCCCAAAACACTTTTAGGAAAAACGGACATTCGACGAGCGGGAGTATTCCAGAGGAGAACTGTGTGAGCATTTTTGGTGATTTTGGTGTTTATAGAGTTTACGTCATTCGGCAGACCGGAAGTATAGGAAGAGAAGTTCTATCTAAACATGAATAATAGTGAAGAATAATTGCAAATGATCTTGATATGGATAGAGCTAAAGAGGAATTGATGGCATTTGTAAACAAACTGAAGAACAAGAAATCTGGACTTGATGGAACCACAAACTCGGTAGTTAAATCTACTGACGTGTTAGCAGATCCTGTAACTATATTATTCAACGAAATACTAAGTCTTTCCGCAATGCTGAACTGAAGGATTTATGATTCCAATACACAAGACAGCCGCAACAGAAGATGTTAACAACTACCGATTTGTGGCACAGCTGCTTTTCCACTCTGTTTCCGGAAGTGTTAACAGATTTTCTTCCTGGGCCAATCTCTGATGTTCAGGCTGGTTTTAGAGAAACCGTTTCACCATTGATGCAATATATGTGCTATATACTGATTATATTCTCTCACCAGCGACTGTATGATTGGTGCTTTGTCTTTTTATTGAACGAAATCATTGATATTGTATACAGAAATGGGATGCTCGTCCAGCTGTTTTGACATGGATTCATAAGGACAATGTACTCCATCATCAAATCGATGAATACCGATTGCAATGATACACTCTCTACAATAGTATTGGTACAAGCATCAAGCAAAGGATGAGTATGTCACCTGCGCTGATTTCCTTATTCATGGAAAACCTGAAATCCAGATAACACGAAAATGGAAATGATGGCACCGACAATGGTTTCATCAATTATATCTTGGTCTGCATATTCGCTGACATGTTTCGTTTTCTCTCCGAGTATTCACAATTACATACAAACAGATTTTAAAGAAAGGCGAATAAATATCAATGTTAAGAAGACCAATGTTGTGGCGTTTCGTAAGAAGGGAAATTGTTTGACGATAGAGATAGATAAGTTGGAGATATTACGGCAGTGTTCCCGTCTCGGAAATGCCATACCTGATAAAGGAAGTATACGGTCATGTCAACGTGCCATTGCTGGTAAAGGTTTCAGAATTTTAGTTAAGAAGTGGGAATTTTAATACCCCAGCTGTCAATAGTTTGATTCCTTTGTTGCAAGCAGGATAAGCTACGGATGAGAGGTATGGGATCAACAAATGCTCCCGATTTGGAAAAGATTTATTTGAAGGTTTGTAAGAGAATCCCAGACTATTATCTTAGAGCCATGTGATATCACCTTTCCATCTCCCTATGAATTCATGAAATAGACTTGAATCCAGAACGAATTGATCGCGACATGGCATTTATATAACAAATCCCTCATGAATTAAGCCCAGTTCTTCTTGCCACTATTACAATAGTACACATGTACTTTTAGTGAGTTTTTGCTCTTATATGGCTTGAAGGGGTACCTGATAATTCTGACGAATCAATTCATACAGAAAGTGTATCTACTCAACTCACCACACACACTGGTAGTACTGGCTCAAACAAAATAGATATTGTTGAACCAATGTATTGGTAATACCCGACTGAATACATATTTGTGCGGCTATTATGTTACTTTCAATAGAAATAACTTTACTTATATTTTTGTCCAGATTTAAAAAGGTTCAATGTAAGAAATTTAGTGTAACCTGTTTAAGTCCAGCCTCTGTGCTTTGAGACAAATGTGTACAGGGAATAACTCTGACTGAGCCCAATATTTCCTTGAAAAAACTTCAGTTGTGTTGTGTGTCTAAACAAAGTACTCACATCTCAATTCATTTGAATAATGTTCACATATATTAAAATAATCAACCGTTCTATTTCCGGGTTCCACGCTTTGTTAATTTGGTGTTAGCCTGTCCATCCCAATATGCTCACAAAAACGGTCTCAAACAAAGGGCGATAGTGACACACCTGGTCATACTTGGCCTGAAAGTCTTGAACCTGTCAAATACGATCAGTAACCTCTGTGCTCCAGTGTAACTCGTCAAGTCATATGCCGCTCTGGAAGAGAAGACGATAACAACCAGGATGGGTCTACCCCAAGCCATGTATCAAATGAGACATGAATCCCCAAGAGAGGACTAAACTTGAAGTTAAAATACCATCTCATACCTGGACGTCGCTCAGACTATAGGATTAACCACACCTTTCTTTTATCTGAGCTTGCTGAAGCAATCGAGTCACTCCCCAGGATCCTAATTGTTTCCGCCACTTCCGGGTTCAACTTATTTCCTATTGTGGTCAGCGGTCGCCCGTTTCCAAGTCAGAACATTATCGTTTCAAATTTGTGGGAACATAACTGTTTCAAAGCTTAGCCACAACAGGTTCATGACTCTACGGTTTCCAAAACTGTTGAATAGAGAATGCCTCATTCAGGACTCCGGAAATTTCTCAGACTTTTGAAGGACTATATATTTATGTACCTTCCCATTAACTATATCAATAGAGACTATCAGACAGCAGTACACTTACTATAATGGCTTGGTCTAAAAGGTCCTTTTCCTGTGTCTAAAACTCCTTGTCCAAGCCAACTAAGTCCAAATGCTTACTGTTCTCAATGGATGACATCAATGCATGTTCTGTTCACTGAAGAGTATTGTTTTCTATTTTCTGAGGTATAAAAAATGACATATTTGATTCTTGCAAGACATCCATTTTATATTACAGTGGGTGCCACTTTAATAACTATCAGAGAGATTCACAAATTACGCGGTCTAAACTACCAGTTGTGGGGCTGTCATTTAGTATGGAAGCGTCGGTGGATGAGTGGGTTAAAATCGCTGTCTTTGTGTGATGGTAATTTGGTACCAGTGTGGTACGAGAGCAAATTAGTTATACATAACAACGTCTCCCATTTCTAAAATATGTATTTCCGTTTAACACGTTAGAATAGTAATATCTCTTCAAAATAAAGCCGAACCTAATTATCAGTTGTAAAGGAACTGTAATGTGAAAAAATGAAGAAGTAATAAGATAAATCAATTGATAAATGATTAAGATGATAATTTTATTGATATTAAATTGGGGAGGCTGAAATGTCACCTTGCCCATGGAATCAAGACACCACCAACGAAATGTGGTTACATCGATTGAGGATTGTGCATTATGTACAACGCAGACACCTTTTATGGATAACTTCTACATTTCACTGCAAGCCACGCTTTCTTGGTGGATCCTTACACCGTTGCTAAGCAAGGGCCTATACCTAAATGTCTCAATTACAGTAAAATATAGAAGTTGTTGTCAATAATTGTACCAACTGTGTCATCCGTCAACTTCTCAGAAATGTACATAGACCTGTTTATGTACTACGTTGTTAACATACTCTTTGCTGTTGAGAATCTTGTCAGTTTCAAAAGGAGAACATGATCTATTTAATGACTCAAACTAAGGATCTACAAGTCATATGCCGCCCTCAATGAGAACATAACAAGAAGGATGGGTCTAGACCAAGGATGTATAAAGTCATGTAGACAATAATCCTTGAGAGAGGACTAGACGTGAAGTCATTATACCGTGAAAATACCAACTCGACCTAGACGTCACTCGTGCTGGTGGAGAAACCACTCTTTGCTGACACTTTTATGTGAGCTTGTTGAGGCAAACGAGACACTGCGACAGCGTTACTTCCCCTAGATTCTAATTGCTGCAACCACTTTCAGGTTCCAGTTATCTCCTATTATGCTCAGCGGCCGTCCGTTTCCAAGTCAGAACGTTGTCGTTTCAACTTGTGAGAACATTCAAAGCATAGCCACAACAGGCTCATGACCCTACAGTTTTCAAAACTGTTAAATAGAGAATGCCTCATTCAGGACTTCGGAAATTTCTCAAGCTGTTGAAGGACTATATATACCATTCAAAAAAGAAACGCATAACCCATAAATCTGTTGCGAACATGTATTTTCAAACATGTATAACTCTTCCACTAATAGACTTTAGTACATGAATTTTACATCAGTTTAGACAAAAGGAAATGTCTATACAACCAAGTGGATAGGTTTAGGCAACGGAGACGTTAGGCGCGATGGTGACGACGTAGCACGGTCCGCTGTAACACTGCCGCTGTTAGAAGTCATTGGCTCCTGTAACACTGCCGCTGTTACAAGTCATTGGCTCCCTCCCTCTGCAAGCCGTCTGCGTTCTGCTGTGTATTTTGTTGAGAGTTACATAGACAAATTCTTTACTACAAATGCATAAAATCGGTGATTTACAATGTGATTAGGTTGTCTGACAAAACATCCACTTGCACAGTTTGAGATCGATTGGGTCATTGGATGAAGAGATATTTACAAAAAACCGGGTCCACATGCATTTCATGCCAAACTATAGTCAACATTATGAACATGTAATGCCTTTTAGAAAGTGGTCAAATGTAAAAAGTGTTAAATTTGGGATTACACTCCGTTAAGTACAGATTCTAGCTTCTAGGTTAAAACCCACCCGGAATTCGAAACCACACCAAAAGTACTAGAATGTGTACTTTACTCAGAAAGCCTAATCCCAAATACAAAATATATGTTACAAATGGGTCGCCATCGTGTAAGAAGCTGGTTACATAATATGTGGTTTGAGCCAATGTCTGTTAGTCTATCCAGACTGGAATCGAAGCAGCCGATACCTGTGCAGACATATATTCCCTCTATGCATAATTTGGGTCGAGTCAGTACGTTACAACTGACTAGATTACTTCCAATTTTGTTAACGTGCATAAATTTGCTAGATCAAGTTCTTAGAAAACTGCATCAATTGTGTCGAGAGATTAAACAACACTCTTTCACATCTCTGCTTGACTACAAATCTTAAAACGAAAGTGAATTTTAAATAAAGATATCATTTGAAAATCAACAACTCCATAACGATTTGAAAAATCAAAATGGCGGTCCCCACGCATAGATTCCGGGACGCATCAAGTGCAGCTGAAGTTTTATTACTTGGGCCAGTTGCTCATAGCGTCCGGACGCATCGTACAAGTCATGATTCGCCGGATCTGTAGGGACTCCTGGAAGAGTAGGTCTCAAGTAGCTCATGCTTGTCGAGGGATCCAACAAACGACTATGGGGTAGACAGGTTCAGTGAAATGGCTGACTGCCTGTCATTTACTTCTATGGCTGGGTAGCTGCTCAAGTATCAGTCTCTGGTTTTGTCCTGCCAAGACTCGATTGTTTACAGACTAGCGGCTAATGTCTGGAATGTTAACTTGGGTATTAAACAATTGATGAACAAGAGGAACCACGATCAATTCTACTCTTGGTTTAGACGTTGTAATTATTATCTTTTGTCAATATGCGTAATACGTCTATGTGTATTCAGAGCAATCTTTACCTAATAGATCGACTTAAACAAAGCGGGTTTTAACGGCCTGGGCCAAGTTTGATAATAATGTCAATTCATCCTCTAGTTTAAACATTCTGTTCGATCAACATGTCCAATATGGGAACCCCAGATACACTGAACGTCACAATCAGATGTGTAAAGCTGCGTCCATTTAAGCTTTCCGTAGAGGGGCGACAGCATAGTGGTTATAGCGTTCGCTCGTCACGTCGATTCCTTACATGGGCACAATATGTGAAACCCATTTCTGATGTCCCCTCTCGTGATATTGCTGGAATATGTCTAAAAGCGGCGTAAAACCATACTCACTCAGTCACTTTCCGTAGATCGTTGGTTCGAATCCGTTATCATGGCTTTACTTCCACATTTAGGCTGACAGTCATGTCATATGACGATATTTATATGTGAGGCCTGAGAAAAGCAGAAAAAGATAATAAACACGTTGAACAGACAGCAATGACACAAAGGTATACCGCACTGTCAGCGCCAACGTAGGATACACGAACACATCACTGAATGTATGTTGACAGTGTTCAGTCACCCTTGGCTCCAAGAGTTATCACATCTATAATCAGGTCCGTTCGTTCTAACACTGACTGACCCTAGTCGTATACTAACCTGACAATAAAGGTGGTCCTCGGATGGTTACGTTGCTAATATGTCAGGAAAGCGAGCTAACGTCAGCTACAATCGCCATCTACCTTCTAAAAGCGATTTTAAACGAGGAGCACTGTAAGCTTCGAGCGAAACTTACAACTGATGCGGACCAATCATACATTGCTAAGATCGTTGTATTCGAACACCCACTGTTGAAGATCGCGATCTTAAATCTAGAGGTCTCACAATCGCACTATGATCGATTTGAGCAAGCAGAATAGGACTATTGTATTGTATCCTCGCCCAATGTAACGTAGGGATCTGAAATGCTAAATAGCAAGATCTTTTGTGACAACAAATCCCAATTAAGATCATTTCGCTGCCAAATGTAAATGATAATGCCTTCTATACACAACTACGAGCTACTGTATCTTCACACCGAGAACTCTCCTACGATATCACGTGAAGAGATAGGGCCTGCACTCTTCAGGAAACCGCCTTCCAGTTGTTTTCTGCAATCGCGGTAACCTGGGCATGACCTTTTGATATCGATGGTTGCGGTGTCAGTGGGATCCTCGGAATGGTTTATAGGCCCAAACACAACAGTGACACAATCATCAGGATCCACAGGAATGGATGTCAAGTACCAATCTCCTGTAGGTATGGCAGTTGTCTTAATGTCCTGGCACTGTCTACTGCGCTACTGGTTTCGTGAAAGCAACCTGGTGTTTGTAGCACGAATGCAACCCACGTGTCAAGCGACGGTCAAGTGTCATGTCCCAAACTGAAACAATAGTTATGGCCCTGTTTTCTGTTCTTTCAGTAAACTTGGCCTGCTCCTGTTGATTTCCAGACTCCTCAATACTAATGCCTACAGTGAGTAGTATTTATAGCCATATGCTTCCTGTGATCATGCGGCACATGCATTTTTGAGTTTAGCCAGAAAGTAATTTAACTCGGAATTCAATAAATTGAAGAAAGATTTTCCGTTACATCTGTGTAGTATTTTCAAAGTTTTACGTGATTTGCGAACAATATTTCACGACAGAATTCACATCTTAAAACATTGAAAGTATAGTATGAACCCATATATGAAGACAGCTAAAATTTAAATGAGCATGAAATGGTCATTAAATGGTAATTTATGCGGGTATTAGATCTGTGTTTTGGAACTTAAGTTTGAAGAGTTTCAGTGGCTCTTTGGAACATTTTTAAACTTATTTTTAACATTTGTAATCGTTTGGTCAAATTAGATGTTAAAGAGTTTTCTTTTCTTTGCGTCGAAAGCCATCAGAGAAAGTTAGATATTTATCGTGTTGCGTGATGGTGAGTCAGAGATGGATATCTCGCCGTTGGCACTACCGCCACGACACAGACTCGTTGGTCAGCTGTCTGGCTACGTGACACCACCTGGGTATTTCATCGCATATATCCATCCGATCCTGAAATGTATCAACGTCGATACTTTGTCGGGAAAGTGGACCGATCACCCCCAGGGATGACTAGCACGATGGAATACATCTGAGGCTATACATCACGCTAAGCTAATCACTTTCTTGAAATCATTTCTAAGCAGAAATGTGAGTTTTGTCAGTTCATCAATTGTCTTTCGTAATCATTCTCCGGCTTTCTGCACATCCACGATATTCCAATGTGTTATATATTTACCATGATAAATACCATGGGCCCAATAGCCATGATGGTTTTATGATGACGTCACCATCTCCTCCTCACGTTTCACTGATGTTGTTCCTTTCACCGACATATTGCAAGATTTAATTGTTTGCAGCGTAACATATCTGGACCATCATTTCATTCGCTTTAATCCAATGTATGTCAAAATGAAGCAACATTGGCGTACTGGTCAAGCGTATTAATTACAATGCATTTGATGTGGCAGATCTTTTCAGTTTGTGAAACTATTTGGGATTGAGTACCAAGACCAGTCTTTAAAGTTATGGTCATTCTCAATATCTTACCTTGCGTGTAAAATATTTGTTATTTATTAGTCGATGGCGTTTTGATTAATGTCTGTGCACGCCACATGCAGTTTACAATCGACGTAATTCAGCTCCTTACTGTGAAACGGTGTTAACATTGATTTTACAAATACGTGGTGCACAGAGTCTTCGCATATAAATCTCCGCTTGTTTTCAAATGCCTCAACATCTTTTATTTGAGCCTTTTTTCCAGAATCGGGCCTAGTCTATAGCCGCAGTAAGACAAAACTGTTGAAGGCTTGTCCTACTGTACATGTGCGGATACATCACACCGTATTCCCCTACAACATATACGGTATTAGTAACGAAGAAACACGCCTCATGTGGCAATTCCTGACAACCCTTTAGACAGATCAATTGCTGCAGGTATATTTCACCGAAACACATTCCACGTGGCATCGTCTGGGTTTTAGATATTCATCCAATACTGAAATGTAGCCAAACGATTATCGGCTCCGTAGAGACGACCTATCTGTCCGAATGAGATACTGTACATTATGGATTTCTTACGGGGATTTTAATGATGCTCACTCTCATTGTATACACAGGGATACAATATCCCGTCAAGTAGTGCATTGTGAAGGAATATAATAGTCGTTCTTAGAAGTGAATATAAACTGTCGTTGTTAGACGTATAATTAAATTACTTAAACTTATATAAATTGCGTATGTCTTCTTTAATAAACTTTCACCATGTAACATTGTCCGTCTGTGGGTCAAAGAGACTTCTAATCGTCATTCAGTCGACTTAGATCCAGTTTAATGTTGGTATGTCTAGACAGTGGTATTAGGAGAATAAAATGAGAATTTATGGCCGCTATTCCTCTGCAAGGTGGATTGTTTGTGTATATTCCAAATGTTATACATGATCACCATTAATTAATATCATCTTCTCTGTTGTTTATCAGGGGCGGTGGGGTAGCCTAGTGGTTAAAGCGTTGGCTCGTCACGCCGAAGACCCGGGTTCGAATCCCCACTTGGGCACAATGTGTTAAGCCCATTTCTGGTGTCCCCCGCCGTGATATTGCTGGAAGCGGCGTAAAAACTAAACTCAGTCAGTCAGTCTGTTGTTTATCTGGATATTTCCTGTGTGTATTTGCACGCGAGTGTGTGTGTGTGCGTGCGTGCGTGTGTTGGGAAAAGGGGGCGTGTACATGTAATGGGTGGGAAGTGCATTACTTCATCGTATTGACTGTTGATTAACACTCCTCGGGCTCCTTCAGGGTCTAAACGAGAGATTATGGGTCCGCTTCTATTAGTCTATACCTCGTATAACTGCGTATCCAATTTGTAAAATTGTTCTACTCACTAGAGGTTTATCTTTCATCATGAAACTAAAACAACTTTTAGCTAATCCCAAATTTCCTTGACACAAAACACTATCCAATTTGTAAAATTGTTCTACTCACTAGAGGTTTATATTTCATCATGAAACTAAAACAACTTTTAGCTAATCCCAAATTTCCTTGACACAAAACACTATCCAATTTGTAAAATTGTTCTACTCACTAGAGGTTTATCTTTCATCATGAAACTAAAACAACTTTTAGCTAATCCTAAATTTCCTTGACACAAAACACTATCCAATTTGTAAACTTGTTCCACTCACTAGAGGTTTATCTTTCATCATGAAACTAAAACAACTTTTAGCTAATCCCAAATTTCCTTTTTTAAAAAGTTGACACAATTCAATTCAATTCTGTATTTACCTTTAGCTGTAAAGCGTATCGGTTGTGAACATAAAAAATATACATCCTTGGTACAGACAGAGTGGTTGGTTTGGTACAATATATAAACAAACATACAAACACATTTTACAGTAAAGTTAGTCTTAACTGTGAAGCCTTGAATAGGAAGTTACCCAGATTACAGAGTTGCTTAACATTTTGGATACTCAAGAGCTGGACAAGTTTGAAAACTGATGGACTTTTCCAATAGTAAGGCTTAATGTACAATTTCCTTAAATTTTGATAAACAGGACATGTTAATACAAGATGGAATTCATCCTCTATATCATTGGGACATGACAGACATGTTCTATTGTTCATGTCAATATTATGAAATATTTTGTATAAATTGCAGGAATTGATTTTTGAAGATAATATTGCAAAGTGAAAGTATCAATAATATGTTTATACAGTCTACACTTAGTAAAACTGGACAGTTGACTTCCAATAAACTGAAAAGCATGATCAATGAGTCTTTGTTTAATGACAGGCAGATAGGAGACATTCAATTCTTGTTTATACCATATATCACCAAAACCAAGGGTTGTCAACATATTCTTAACCTGAAAGGCCCAGTTCTGAACATTATTTGTTTCTACCTCATCATATAGATGTTCATAACACCCACGTAGAATATACTTATCAGTTCCTAGCAGCTTACTCCAGTACTTGACAATATTGAACATCCGTTTGTAGCGCAAAGGATAACGACCAAGTTCGGCATAAACCATACAAGTTGATTTTTTGACACCCAATAACCGTTTACAATAATCCAAATGTAATCTTTCGATATTTTCAGCCTTATGAGAGCCCCATACTTCAGACGCATAGCACAAAACACTTCCAACATAGCAATCGAAAACAGACAACATCGTTTGAGGATTAAGATACAAGGACCGTGTGTTATTATTAAGAGCAAATGAGGCCTTTCTACCTTGACAAGATAACTGTTTTTGTGCATTTGTGAACTTATTGTTATAGTTAAATACGATACCTAAATATGTAAAACTATCTTGGACCTCAATGACGTCATGATTATACTTCCATATCTCACAAGGCCGAACTTTGCCACCGTGTCGGAAAACAACAATCTTGGTCTTCTGAGTGTTAACCTGCATTCCCCATTTCTCGGAGTAAGTTGATAGGGTATTAAGCATCTGTTGGAGACCATCGGCTGACTGAGAAAATAAATCGAGATCGTCAGCGTACATCAACAAGAAAAGATTAAGAGTTTTGCACTCATACGGAACGCAATTATCTTGCAGAAAAGCGTCTTCAAAGTCATTAATGAACAGAGAGAATAAGATGGGCGATTACACTTCCCCTTGCATTAAGCCTAAATTATTTTCAAAATATCGACTACAGAAACCATTGACATTGACACACGACCGTACATTAAGGTACATTGAGTGGATAACTGATAGGAGCTTACCTCTGATTCCAAGTTTAGACAATTTATACCACAAGTTGATAAAACACAATTAAATATTTTGTTCAGTAAAGGAAATACATATTCTTCATATTATAAAACACAATTAAATATTTTGTTCAGTAAAGGCAATAAATATTCTTCATATTCAAGAAAGTATTCATTTAACATATTATCAGGTCCGTGAGATTTCTGCCGTTTTAGAGAATGAATAGCGATGTCTTCGAACCATGCACCTCCAAGACAGGTTCCAGCCAGCAACCCCAAACTTTCTAATACCATAGTTGTGAAGATAACTGTTTCAGTTGAATGGAGACAGGTTTTGAGGAAGGCGGAGAAAGGTTCTTGTATAACACAAAGGGATGAAGAACCTACAGTACAGTTCATCTAGAAGTAAAACAGTTGAGTTACACAGGCATCAAGTACCAACTTCTACTTATACGGAACTGGACAATTCGTACCCACAAATGTTTAGTGTACTCGTACCTAAAATGTAAGTCTAATAGTATATGGAAATTACGTCAAGTGTCCGAATATAACAGGCACGGGTCTGTGTACAATAAGATGACCCGCGCACGGTGGGTATCTTGATAACGACAGGGGTATTGAAGTAATGCTACCAAAAGGAACGTTCTTCCTCTTGTAAAGACAAGTTTACATCTGTGAATATCGATCTGGAAATCAGATGGAGTAAGGGGGCGGAGAAAATAGTGCATAGCAGCATAAATACCGCGAAATGCATTTCGTAAATGAGCTGAAGTTGCGCAATCATTCACCGGAGCATTGTATCTTGAACATAGTCCATGTATAACTAACTTCGCGCCCATTGGAAGATTTTACCACCGCTTCAGTCAATCTCGTTCGTTCCCTGGTTTCACAATGTAAATATATTCCTGGTTACATTTGTGGCACGTAATGTTAAAAACTGTCTAGGTACGTCAAATAACACTTCAACCCCATCCCCCGATATTTCTTGAAGGACGCACTTTGCAATTTTTGAGAGAGAAAGAGAATTTTACACTGATTGTACACAGAAAACAAATGACCCATGGTCGATATGCTTTTGCACGTATTTTGACGTTACAGATGTTTCAGGCATTAAAATTTAAGAAGGTGGAAAGAAGAGCCTTCTCGCAACGGATAACAATAAACACAATGTTCTGACTCACATTTTCATATATAATCAGTACGCCTATTCGTTAAAACATCTTTTCAGTAGTTTTTAGGGATGTATTATCGCAAAGGGAGGCAAGTCATCGGTTACTTCCGATTAAAACAAACCAACGTGCAGGAAAAAGTCACATGATCAAATAAAACGACGTTCAGGAAAGGGGATACCTGTGATGTTCGATTTTTCTTTTGGAATACATCTGAATGACTCATTCACATCATTCTGACACCAAGCTGACGAATCTTAGCCCGACTGGAAGCGACAGCGCAGGATGGAACTACTGTACCTGTCGACGTTCGCAACGATATTCTGCACAATATTCGTGTTCAGTCTTAAATATCTCTCCCTATTGAGATGGATAAGTGGTCGGGCCTATGTATTAAGACAGGTGAGATATCAATGAAGATTGTAATGTTTATTTGGTAAATCCACGTTTTGTATATTGTGATACATCAAGTAGGATACATCACTTCCTGGCTAATGTTGAGTCAGGAAATCTACAACACCTGTTGAACACCTGTGTTTTTCTTGTTCGGCAGACGATCAAATTCAGTACGCACGTTTGTTATGGCGTTTAATATGGATAATAGAAACGGGACAGTAGGGATGATATGAGTGAATGATAGTAATATATGAAAAGATGTAATTATTGAAATATTCAGATTACCGTGATCATGACGATGTACTGTTAGTGTTACATGGCTATTTGGGAAAGACTTCCGCCCGTATCCCCCCTAAATTTCATTTTGCAAGACTAACCATAACCTGATAATGTCTGTATGCATAATGTCATTTTAAAACTTATTTTATAGATTCTAGTCAAATCATATTACCTGAATATATATATTTTTTCATCATCGTTAAAATTTAGGGGGATATCAGCTGAAGTCTTACTGCAGTTTGTACAGGTACTGGTGATGTTCAAGGAAGAGTTAGAACTGCCATGAACACTGATGAAACATACATAAAGAAATATTTCTCTGGTGGTCTTGGCAATGCTTTGACTGACTATAACAACAGAATTTCATTAACACTCACTGTTAACATGCTCAGGGGATAGACAAATCAGTGTCGCTACAATGATGAGAACTATTCTGTATGTGGGTTGGGATAGCAGGAAACTCACAATAAATCATATGATTATTGACATATATCAGTCCAGTAGCTAATGAACACTTACACAAAGACAATGAATAAGTTTCATATACAACACAAATTGCATCGTTCACTTGCAAAGACAAAAAGGGTTTGTTAATTGTCGGGTAACCAGAATCTGGTTGCTGTACCATCATAAAATCTTAAAAACAGGATGAGTTACGCATTGCACTATTTACTTACTTGCAGATTGGTATTCATGAATGAAAAAGATTCTGATCCCTGTAACATGTATGTATAGTATATACTTGAGGTGCATAATATTACCACTATGCTAGTACTCTACAGTAGTATACACAATGGCAGAATGGGACCACTCCCCATCATCCAGCACCCAGTTCGCTATTGTGTACACTACTACTCCACAATGTGAAAAGAACATGATGAATATGTATCAGAGTATAGTATAGTGCATTTTTAATGAAATATGTTATTTTCACCTAGTTTGCAAAGTTTATACACCTATTGTGACTAGTCGCAATGCAATCTGGACAAGTTTATTCCAGTGACCAACAGTGTCAGACTAGAAAAAACCCACTTCATTTGCAGTTTCTGGTTCACAATATTTTCAATAATAATGCAATTCTGCATAGCAAATGAAATTTTTGTGTTGATCATGTTTATTTTTTAGTACAGAGTAACCCTGACACTGACAATATTGATCAATTTCTTTTTGCAATATGGGTCATCAGAGCATTATTGAAACATTATTAGTCATTAGTAGCTTTGATGAGGTTAATAAAAATACAATACTTTAGTCATGTGTGAGTATGCAGTTACAGTTTATGTCAAAAATGAATTTGTCAATGTTGAAAATATATGTAAGTTTTATGATTCCAACAACTCAATGACATTTTCAGAATCAAGAAAAAGTCACAGCTGAGGAAGTCCTGGATCTTATCAAAAATGCAAAGGTAGGTGGTCATTCAGTCCTTACTCTGTTTTTCAGTAAATATACTAGTATTAAAGGTAACTGGTGGTTATTCTGGAAACATGTTAAGTTATCCATGGTTATATATTTCATAAACATGCTGAATTAGTACTTTTTGTATGACCAGCCAAGGCTTGATTTAGTGCTTTGTTACTTGCACTGGTGCAACCCAATATTACAAAGTGCACACTGCAACCCAGTTATTAGTCTAACTTCCAGATAT
Source organism: Haliotis rubra (assembly GCF_003918875.1). Lineage (NCBI taxonomy): Eukaryota > Metazoa > Mollusca > Gastropoda > Lepetellida > Haliotidae > Haliotis > Haliotis rubra. The sequence continues at coordinate 1,738,703 of NW_025766003.1, forward strand.
TAGTCAACTTGCACCACATTGCATATTTTAGTAAAAGCAGTGCAACTGGAATTTGGCTGGTGCAACCAGGTTTTTATTGTAGGTTGCACCTGATGCAAGAAGGGTAACATTTCTAAAATCAAGCCCTGCCAGCTGATAGCAGTAACCATGATCAAGATAAGAGCAAAACATATGTGGCACCCCCTAATCATGCAAATACTTAGGCCTCAAGCTTCTTATCACAACCTGGGGACTGTACCAATTTCTGACGCTCTCTTTGATTTGTTGCACTTCACTGGCAGACTTTTCATCATGATAGAATTCATTTAAATAAGTCAAATTAAAGTATTAAAAAGAAACCGCCAGAAAACCCAACCCACATACATACTCCATTATATATGTAATGATCCACTCGTTAAGGCCAGACTTTCTTGTCTTGTTTTTGGTTTATAGATTTTGATACCTGAAATTTCAGAATGTCTGAGATAACAATTAAAAATAAGTTAATGATTTTTAGATGTCTTTATAATCATCAGAAGTTCAGAGTGGGATCCTTAGGTGATATAAATATATTAATCAATTCTTGGCCTCGTTTGGGTCTTTATTCATACTATGAATCACAGCCGGCAGGACCCGCAAAGATCCAGGGTAGAATAGGTCTTCAGCAACCCATGCTTGCCACAAAAGGCGACTATGCTTGTCGTAAGAGGCGACTAACGGGATCAGGTGGTCAGGCTCGCTGACTTGGTTGACACATGTCATCGGTTCCCAATTGCGCAGATCGATGCTCATGCTGTGATCACTGGATTGTCTGGTCCGGACTCGATTATTTACAGACTGCTACCATATAGCTGGAATAATGCTGAATGTCACTCACTCACTCACTCACTCACTCACTCACTCACCCACCCACCCAACCACCCACCCACCCACCCACTCCACTCACTCTCTCACTCACTCACTCACTCACTCACTCACTCACTCACTCACTCACTCACTCACTCACTCACTCACTCACTCACTCACTCACTCACATCCGGCAGATTCATAAACCATGCCAAACAATGTAAGGATTACCAAAACTAGACCCATGAAGATCACAGTTAGAACTGGTCTTCAGCAACTACAGCTTGTTGTAGTGTAGAGTACAGCTTGTGGCAGCGTAGAGTAACTGGTTGTATAGTCAGACTCGATGACTTGGTTGATGTTTGTCATTGTAATTTGTATCTCAATTGCATCCACTGGTGCGCCTGATGTCAATCACTGGATTTTCGGGACCAGATTCAATTTATTAACAGTCTGCCGACATACAACTGGAATATTGGAGAATAACAAATAAACGAAACACTGTCAGAATTCTACACATGCACTAAAGAAAGCACCCCTCTTTTGTATAATGTGAGGTCTGAGACAAAACTAACCCAGAAATAGCAGTCAGATGGACACATTTACTCCCAATCTGGTGGTGATTCAGTTATAATAATTAATAGCACTACACTTAGAAGTTTGACACAATGACCATGACTCTAAACTAAGTTCAATGCAAGGAATTGTGTATTCCAGTATTGTCTTATTATAGCTTCTGTTGCTGCATTTGCTCTTTCTCTCTTTCTCACTCACCCTCTCTCTTACCCTCTAAATCTCTTTCTCTCTCTCAACCCCTCTCTCTCTTTCTCTCTCTGCTGCATTTTCATCGTAAAGTTAATTTGTAAAACATAATATTAATATCAAATAATAATAACTATAGATAAGCGTACCACTTTGCTTTAACTGATTGATATTGCTGGGTATATTTTGATGTAGAGCACAGCTTGATCAATCATCATTGACAGTTCCCTCAGCTCTGTTTCTATTGCGAATAATTTATGTTGGAATAAAATTGTCATGATTCAGCAAAAATGACTTGTACTGAGTCAGAGTATGACACGTGACTTATGGAAGATTTATCCATTCAGTGATCAAAATAGTGCTTGATTTACATGCCATGGCACAGTAAATATTGAAATGGCACGATTGAAATATTTTCCCACTGCCCAGACGGCACGCCTAAAATTATACAGTTAATAATCACCATGTTTAATTTAATGGAAAATGCAATAAATTGGACGAATTCAAATGATTGAAAATCTGTTTTTGCATCCGATCAAACTATTTATCAATGGCACTCTCAATCTCACAAGCCATTTTGAATCCTGGTGCCCATGACAGGAAATCCTGTTTTGGATGATCACATAGTTTGTGGGTTCGTTTATGATACAGGACAAATAAAGCTGAACTGTTCTTGCAGTCATGATAGTGTTCAGGAAATCCAGCTCCCTAGTTTACCAGGTTTACAGGTTGACATAATGTTTACTGATTTATTAACTGTAAGTTGACAGGGCAAAATTGTTGTGATGTTTTAAGTTTAATCGGATCATCAAAAGATATATAGTCACACATATTTTTGCAAAGGCACATATAAATTACATGATTCATATGTCTGGTGCCCTATGGCACCCTTCGGGAAAAATTGCATTTCTGTCCCTGCCATTGTCAACTAACATTCCTTTCAAGGCTAAATTAAGGTAATAGTGTGAATGGTTGGTGTAAATAAGTGATTTACTCAATCCCTTATGATTTCATTAAAATCAATGGAAGCAATAATGAATGAATCAATGAAATGAATTTAAGAAACTAAATGAAATAGATTGCAAACATAAGTTCTGGGACCTGACCCATAAAGCGTTGGTAACGTTGCAACCTGTCGTAACTCTATAGTTTATCATAGGCCAACTAATGTCGTAGCGCTACTAACGCTTTGAGGATCAGGTCTCGGACTTACAATGAACATTTGTTTATAACCAGTAAGTGTAATGACAGGAGTAGATTATTAGGGCTGCTACGATTCACTCTAGTTTTCGGTGAATTGAACAATGTCCCTTCATGGACTCAATTCGTTATTCGTAATCACTAGAATCAAATAGTCATTATCTATTATAAATGTTTGACTTACATTTGAATGGTTTTATCGAAAAAGATATGCTAAATGGAATATACCTACGCCAGTCATGATGTAGTCAACACTATATATATTTAATTTGACACTAATGAAGTCACGTGTAATGTGATACTGATAAAGTAGTGCCGTCAGCTTGGTAAAAACATGTCAAATCATGTAATTTGTTATCGTCTCACTGAATATATTGTATAATACATCAACTTTTGACTTGTTATTGTATTCATTAGCAAGTATTTATATTTGTTACACCTTATTTGTGACATATTTTAAACGTTTAAACGTCTTCTTTATTTGTGAGGCATTAGCGTTTTGTCATAGAGGGCAGAACCAGAAAGTTAAAATTTAAACCATGTTGCCTTTGGGCTAATATTGTTGTTGTGTTTCAGCCATTCCCAGTGTCATGTCAGAAGGGATGGAAGATCCACTGTTATGTGCATGATCATCGGCTGTGGTTCCACTTCCTCACCATTCCCAACTCCAACACAGCCAGTCTCAAGGTCTTTGCTGTCTTCTGTAAACTACGAGCATCTTCACAGGTCAGTTCACCTTCAGGAAAAAGTTGTCTTTAACCCATTCAATACCACAGGCCAAATAATCGGCCACAACGTTATGAGTCCCCAGACACCGGAGGCCGATTAATCGGCCAGGCAGTATATTTTTCCTTATCCTGACTCATGCTCTTTTTGCTTGTCTTCTTCTTCTTGCGAACATAGTGGAACACTTGTATCTCCCTAATTGAAGCTCCCTTCAATGTAAAATCACTAATTAGTACTCAGCACGAGTTACCTCCCTTCCACAAGCGCGGGAGCGAGAGGCCACCTCCACCATGTGCCTCACTCTCTCCTTCTTAGCCCAGTGAGCTGGACGTGAGAGCGCCTGTGTCTCCGGACACACTATATCCTTTGATTATATTTAGTTAGTTACCTCGTATAGACATCTATAGAGGTTTAGCTAGTATCCTTCAACAATTATATATTGATATTTAGTCTTGTTTCTACTGTTTATTCACGGGCCGCGTGTTTGTTTCAGTGGATTCGTTGATAAAAATTCTGTTCTGTTGCAGATTACGTTTTTATTCTGCTGCTGATCCGCATTTAATATGCCCTAGTTGTACTGCGCCATGTTCATTTTATTCCGCGTTGCAGTTCGCGGTACTAATTTATCCTTTTCTACCTTTAATAAATAATTACTTTGCGTTTGAGGCAGCGCGCAGATAGATGGCGTTATGCAGAGTCTAGCCATGACTGATACACCTGAAACCCTCGCCAGTCTACTGCTGTTGGTAGACCCCCTCCCGTCTGGTGTTCGCTAGAGTGGTGGAAGTGGGGGCGTAGTCCGCCGCCTCAAGAAGCGTCCTGCTTCCCCAGACATCCCATCGTCGCAGCCGAAGACTAGAGGGTTTCTACTGCATCTCAAGCGACCTCTGAGGGGAAATCAGCGAAGTCTACTTGAACTTTCTCAGCCGAGATTGTTCCGTCGCAGATTTGGGCCTGTATGATGATCAGCCGATCATCATACCTGATAATACATCAAAGAATGACCGATGTCGACAACAGTGATGTCAGCGCCAGATCAACATGCAGCCTGATGTACCAAGCGCTGATATTCTATGATCTTCCTGAGGGTCCATTAAGCTACCAACACTCAACGCGCCAGACTTAGCACCCCAGGGCAGCGTCGACCTCTGAGGGGAAATCAGCGAAGTCTACTAGGACTTTCTCAGCGAGATTGTTCCAGCCGCTGAACTGGGCCTCGATGATCAGCCGATCATCATCCCGGCGTCACGCCACAAGAAGCTGACGGGAGACAGCTACAGTGACATCAGCAGAGATCGCCATGCAGCCTGAGGTCTCTACACTGGCGTCAGGCGACTTCCCTGAGGGCCCGCGCTAACATATGCAGAGAGGGCACCGACTAATTAAATCGCAGACCATCCCAGATGAACTGTTGCGGCAAATCATGATCATGATGGAGGCCACTACAGACTGGGAAGCAGCCAGCCCAAGGCCTGAGCCTTGCCGAAGGTTCCAACGCAGACGACACCCCAGAGGCACCCCCATCAGCGTAACAGCCACGGCGAAGCCACCTTCCGCGAAGGAAGTCGCAGACCACCTCCACGAAGGACCCAGATGTACAGCCTTAGCGAAGGCCTTCGCGAAGGCGGGATAGATCATCACCTGCCTCGGCTTCATCCTTAGATCACGGACTCAGACCATCAGACCTCACGGAAGCCTTGCGAAGGTCAAATCGCCGTTCCCCAGGACGGGCGCCAGAGGAAGCTTAGCGAAGGCCTTCAAGGCCTTCGCGAAGGACACCTGACTACACAAGAGCTTGGCGAAGCTATCAACATTCTCCTCACAGGTCTCGAGAAGGTCAACCCATAGGCGCCAGATCACCAACCACGATCTCCGCGCCCGTTAACCCGCGCCCGATCTCTTCATTACATCACCACGTCGATCGTCTCACAGGTCACCACACAAGTCTGCACACAAGTCTACAGTCAGGTCTCCCGGCGTCACCCGACATAGAGATAGAAATACACAGTCCACCATCAGAAGAGCAGCAACATCTCATCAGCGATGCTGGGATAGAAAATGATGGAGGCATCATTTTCTCAGGCGGCTGAGATCACGATATTGGATGGTAAACAACCTAGATCTCTTTCACCTTCCAAGAGTGGCAACTTCGGCGCAGACATACCTGATAAAGGAAGGCGAGGCAGGCGCCATCACCTTACCTCCGATCGACTTCGATTGCTGCGGTGCCACAGTATGTGGACACAGCCTACCATAAAGCCATAACAGTTCAAGCGCCAGAAGCGTATGTTCTTAACATTAATAGATCTAGAGCGATCAATGAGATTCTTATCACCAGATTTGGTGACCGCGACTTCTGAAGATGATAGGATGATCTACTCGGCTCTACTTATGCAGAACCAGCAAGAACCACACCCTGTATGAAGCTAGCGGCTCATATATTGATCGAATTCTAGGCGGCAGCGCTAAGGAAGTCCCAGGCCACCTCCAGCGAAGGAGCTAGAGCCTCACCAGTTACAAGGGGCGTCCGCGGAGGAGTGGCGCTTCACCGACCCCACATATTGCTGAGTCGCGGTAAAACAAAACACTCACTCACTCACTCCTGTTGAACACAGAGGTGGATTCGCGAAGCAAAGCTCATATATTATATATATACTGATCGGGCTCTGACTCGATACCTTCAGCGAAGGTCGCGAAGGCTAAGTGGCTCCAAGTCTACCTCACACAGGAAATCTAGAATGGATGCTTGAGGCTTAGCGAAGTCTCCGGCGTCCACCGAGGAATTCTCCTCCAAGGTCTCCATATATTAGCCACTTTCGTCATATATAGCTACTTTCGTCAGTCCGTTCAAGACATCGCGCATAAGTTGTCTATCAACTGTATGCCATATGCGATCTATAAGCCTCTGCGAAGACAATTGCACAGGCTATTTACAACACAAAAGCGTTAAGCTATATTAATTAATCAGCGGCGTTGCATAGATCTTCACAGAAATCAACCTTTCCGTATAGATTGCTAGAATATGCAATCCCGGACTCTGATCACGATTATCTACATGCGTGACCATTACGCAGATCTGCAGACAATTCAATATCGAAATTGAACAGCAGCCTTGTTACAGCGAGTATAACTCATAATCGTCAAAGTTTCTGAGAAGAAATATGTACAAGTTCAGCTTTAATTCTACAATTATGGCCGATACATTCATGTATACAGTCTACAAGCTGACAACTTGCAAGTTTATTGTACCTTTATATAAGGAAGTCGAATTATATTCAAAACTGAAGTTACATTCCGACAGCCAGGAAAATAACCTACCCAGCATTAATATACAGGCGAGGTATTTGGCGGAGGTTTCAGCGCGTTTTACCTTAACCCTCGAAACACGTGGTCACTTTCGGGTAACCGGGAAGCTTCGGTGAAGACCGGCGATTATGCTAATATCAGCGGCGGCAAGATTTTATACAAGGTTTTTTTTCCTGCTACACGGTGACATCACAGCGGGTATTCTACAGAATCAAAATGCCTTGTTCTGATTGGACCGCGTTGGACAACGACCTACGCAGAGGTCGATCTTAGTTCACAGTTCAAGACTTACGTTACAAGTGAAAACTATATATCAGTGAGCGAGCAAGCCTCCTTACAGTCCAGTTAATCTGAACCTTCATGATTGGGCTGCTTTCTTCAGATTAGAGACCTCCCTGTCAAGTTAGGGCGAGGGCGCGGCAGTCAGGCAATTTTACATAAAGTTCAATGAGGACAGACACACGGGTTGTGCACCTACATCGTCAAGGACTTCTCAGCGAATAACCTAGGCGACGGGATACAAGTGGATCTAAATCCACAGCGTCTCAGACTACAGCTGAATTTCATAATCAAGCTACTAACACAACTAGATGGTTAGTAAACCTACTTAAACTTTCTGATTGGAGAATTAAAGCGGAAGTTTCACCCTCCAACTTGGGGATCTGAATATAGTGCTCCAACACCTCACAAGTGAGGTTTATGAACAACGCCTGGATGACATACTTGGACTCCATGATACGATGATTCTATCACGATGGCCAGCAAGAGCACTGTAAATTTATCTCCACGAAAACAAACAGAAGGGAATAATACAACAGATTATTTCCTCTATCATCAACTTCACGCAGAATGAAATCTCACGTACTATATCTCCGTTTGGATCAGAACTGTCATACTACGTGCATACAAGGCGGATGGACCCAATCCGACCCTCCATGAGCTTTTAATACTCATGATATTAGAAGCTAACTTCTACAATTGATCTACACAATATTATTTGAAATAATGGAGGGTTTAATTTCTGGAGATCCGATATGGTGGTTGCCAACCATTATCTGAGAGATATCATCACACGAGGGCGTCTCAGGTATCCACCAATTCGATCCATGGTCCTCGCACAACAGTTGACAGTTCCTCGGAGAAGATAAGTCAATCTTACAGATTTTTACTTATCTTATAACAGTACTAAATAGCTACATGCTATATATAATTTGCTTAAGTTCTTTTATCATCACAGTACTATGATTATTACATCATACAATATATAAGTTAACAACTCTACAGAGTTGGTTATTATATATTTACCTTAACTTAATTATATCTTCAGCATAGTACTATACTCAGATTGTAAAATATATAAGCTAACAAACTCTACAGAGTTTGGGGTTTATATCATATCAGTATATTAGCTAACAAACTCTAAAGAGTTTTTGCTAATTGGCTTAGAATCTCATCATATCTTAAGCAATATGGTTACATTATAACATGTATTAGCTAACAAACTCTACGGAGTTTTTGCTATTATATATGTAACTTAAGCTTATTCATATCTTAAAGCAATACTATGTTTATATCATATAGGTATATTAGCTATCAAAACTCTAAAAGAGTTTTTGCTATTATATATTTGGCTTAAGTTTCATCATAATTTAAGCTTTATGGTTACATTATAACTTGTATTAGCTAACAAACTCTCACGGAGTTTTGCTATTATATATGTAGCTTAAGTTTTCCTTCAAATCTTAAGCTCAATACTATGTTTATATCATATAAGTATATTAGCTAACAAACTCTCACGGAGTTTTTGCTATTATATATGTAGCTGAAGGTTTCCTTCAAAGCTCAATACTATGTTTATATCATATAAGTATAGTAGCTAACAAACTCTACTGAGTGTTTGCTATTATATATGTAGCTTTAGGTTTCCTTCATAAACTCAATACTAGGTTTATATCATATAAGTATTTTAGCTAACAAACTCTAAAGGGTTTTTGCTATTATACAATTAGCTTAAGTTTCATCATATCTTAAGCAGTATGGTTACATTATAAAATGTATTAGCTAACAAAACTCTCGGAGTTTTGCTATTATATATATAGCTTAAGTTTAATTATATCTTAAGCTCAGTACTATGGTTATAACATAAAAGTATATTAGTTAATAAACTCTAAGGAGTTTTTTTTTTTTTTTTGCTATATACATTTAGCTTAAGTCTAATCTTATCTTAAGCTTAGTACTATGGTTACATTATAAATCTATAAGCTAATAAACTCTACAGAGTTTTGGCTATTATATATGTAGCTTAAGTTAATTATATCTTAAGCACAGTACTATACTCATATTTTAAAAATATATTAGCTAACAAACTCTACAGAGTTTTGCTATTATATAGGTAGCTAAAGCTTATTCATATCTTAAGCTCAGCACTATGTCTATATCATATAAGTACATTAACTAACAAACTCTAAAAGAGTTTTGCTATTATATAATTAGCTTAAGTTTAATCATATCTTAAGCTTAGTACTATGTTTATATTTTAAAGTAATTTAGCTAACAAACTCTAAGGGAGTTTATACTAGCATATTAACAAGCTTAAGTCTATTAGTCTTAAGCATTGTATTAATGTTATAAATACTTTATCATAATAAGTACATTGTAATAACCTTTATATGGCAGCTGATAAGTTAGCAGCAGGAAGTCATCAGTTCAGTACCTTTATGAAGTTCCCATAGGGTTATTACAATCATCACAGTTCAAATCACTAATTATTAAAATCCAAAGTATTATATATTCCCACCTCCCTTTCCGTTAGGATGCTACAAGCAAAAGAGCATGAGTCAGGATAAGGAAAAATATGTAATTTTTAGAGTAAAATTGATATTTTATACTTATCCTGACTCATGAAGTAAGCCCTCCCATCCTCCCCACATAACACTTTGGATTTCCCTGTAAATTCAAATGTTGGGCTCAGTATATGAGGAGAGAGTGAGGCACATGGGTGGAGGTGGCGCCCTCGTTCACGCGCTTGTGGAAGGGAGGTAACTCGTGCTGAGTACTAATTAGTGATTTTACATTGAAGGGAGCTTCAATTAGGGAGATACAAGTGTTCCACTATGTTCGCAAGAAGAAGAAGACAAGCAAAAAGAGCATGAGTCAGGATAAGTATAAAATATCAATTTTACTCTAAAAATTACATTATCATATATTATCAGCAGAATTAAAATTATAAACTATTTTTCGCAATGTTATTGAAAACAACGATTCTCGGACACATGCTTCGGCAGCGGGTCCACAATAACGTTGTCAAAGAGCAAAGTAACAATGTTTCGAGGAATTCATTAAATAAATTGAATAAACTAATGAATAAAATCAAAAACAACATTCATAAAAGTTGTCAAACGTACATATAAAATTACTATTTCCATCTTTTTGTGCGATCATGTAATGTAAGTCAAGTCACTGACAACTGACATCTCGGCTCTCGCCGCCTCAATCTTCACGCTCGGACACGATGTTTAATGCAAAAATATATGCATGAAACATTTTTGTCACAGGTCATAACCTAACACGATACGTCCAATAAGTTCCTTAATTTACGTATAGGTAGCGATTTCTTGCTTAATATGTTCAAAATAGCATTATTTTACCCAAAACTTTCGTCTTAATCTAAAAGCTTTCGTTTACGAGGACGGTATCCATTGCCGTAATATGATTGGCTGCCTCATGTCATTTTGACCAATCACGACCAGTATAACAGACTGTAGCGAAAAAGCGTCATTAGAAACCAATTTTTATCCAATAAAATCGCTTCTTACAACTGTGAAAATACTCTCGGCAAGGGTTCAGTGATGTTGTTGGATGTTCAGAGCTTTTGAACGATACTCGACATCAAACGATTCGCCTGCCATGTTATTCATAGGAAGCTTCGAAAACGGAGGTATTTTCCGTTGTTATGTCATGTTACCGAGCGGAAAGCCACAGATATCGGGAAATAGGCGACCATACATATTATTTAAGAAATCTTTTTATAATAATTTTCTGATTATGTAAAAATGAAAATATAAAAGAAAAAGGCACGGACATGTTATGACATGTCACAAATGGAAAAAAATCTTACTTAGTTGTTGTTGTCTTTTGTCAAAGGTCTGAATAGAGGAAGGATATTTTTAAACTTTTGTTAGCAATATTCATGATGTGACAACTTTATCACAGGGATAATCTCAGTAAAATCAGCATCCACTTGCTCAAAGTGATCTTAGTGCTAGGGTGATCATACATTAACATAGGCTTACAATTGTCAAAGCACTAAGGTCACACTCCATGTTGGCTCCAGTTCAGTGATTTTAAGATTTCGGTAATCAGTATGTTTGCTAAATAACCATATGTTATTTTAAGCCACATATTGTGACATCACCATTTTGTGTGTACACAAGATTACTATGTTGGTTATTGCCGTGAATAGTCATGTAAATTCGGTGATTAATGGAATATAATCATGACAGGGATGGAAATACATTTTTTTTTAAGTGTGCCTTAGGGCATCAGGCAAAGATTTTAAGTGTGCCTTTCAGAAATCAAGTGTGCCCACATCTTTTTTGAGAATAAATGACTGTAGCAATGATGATGATAATTTGAAGAATTTTGTGACAGGTTCACTTGTTCAATATATCAATCATACACAATTCATCAATACTCGAACTATCAGTACTCCCATCACACTAAATGGAAAAACAACCACATTTTTTTATATCATCCATCATAATTCCACTGATTTCCTGGGCGATAAAGTCAATAAATGTTTTTGCCTGTTTGTCATTGCATAAGTGTTTTGTTTTGGGGATTAAATGACTAGAGGTGAGTTATGTCTCTAAAACTTTAGGCATGCCTTAAGGGCACCAAGAACCTTTTTTATCCGTGCCATTTCAATATTTTATGTGCCATGGCATGCTAATATATGGGGTATTTCGAACCCTGCATGATGATCATTATTTTTTGTCATGTAAATATCTACACCCTAATTCATAAGGATCAAAATCTACATAATAATAACATTTCAACAGAACGTGTATTCAGTATACAACCTCTAGCTCAAACTAGAGTGCCAATGTTGAATCATTATTCATTGGGCTCGTTTCTTTACTGGATGTAAATATGAAGCAGTGTTTCATATACATGTAGCTATAACATTCATTGGTCTATAAGTGTTTAAAGGTTATAGTGTACAGCTGTATAACAGTCAGATATTACTAGATTTCATTATCCCCTGCCGTGCGTTTAACGCAAAGCGAGGGATATAGTATTAGGCTATGGTTTCATAGGTACTACATCACGGAAATATGTTTATGTGCACCGAAACCTCTGACGTTTTAACACACTACATTGCAACTGGAATTTGGCTGGTGCAACTAGGTTTTTATCTTAGGTTGCACCTGGTGCAAGTAGATTAACCTCCCTTGAAACGAGCCCTGGTGAGATATCTCAAGAACTAATCACTTGCTTTTCTTCATATTGACATCAAGTTTTATCTTGGGAAGGTGCAGGGCCCAGTCGATTTTGGTGACCTTCACATAATTTTCAAAGTCACAGCAACACTTTGAAGATTTAAGCATGTTAACCTACATGTTAAGCTTGTCAGCAAGATATCTCAAGAACGGTTCACTGGATTTTCTTCATGTACTTTCAAGACTTCTCTTTTGATAAGCAATTTTTTTATTACTATTTTTTTGCATATTTCATACACCATGACATTCATGTTAAGGTCAAAGTGAGTCTTGAAAATATTTGTGTGTTTGAACAACTACAGATCAAGATATCAAGAGAGGTTGACTGGTTACATACATTACTTTTTAAGTTTGATTTGATAATTTGCGGCGGGGGGATTATGTCACCTTAGTGACAATGCTTGTTGAGTACTGAAATGACTGTTGAATGTGTCAGCCTGAATCATTTATTGAGTACTGAAATTCCTGTTGAAGGTAGCAATCTTTGTTTAAAAGAATATATAAAGATATTTCCATGACCAACTTCTTGACCTAACCACGCACAGAAAACTCCAAGTTACAATGCATACAATTTTTAACATCTGAGACACATCTGTAATATATGGCAACAGCTGGTAATATACAGTGAAGACATTATTTCTGATATGCTGTATTATGTACAGTAAACTATGGTTATGTCAAAGGGGACCACTAGTTTGGGTTGTTATACACATTTCGACTGTTACATACAGCAAGTGGCTCAGACAAAGAAACCGTTCGTAGTAATCATCAGTTTGTTATGAGCATAGTTTACTATATATTGAACTGCTGTTGATGACAACTGTTGTGCCGCTTGATATACAACCTTGAACACAGCTCATGGCTCTCTGATCTTGATTGTTGCCCAGAATTTCAACATGATGTTATTTCAGTATAATCATATTCGATATATTCATTTGATCACTCTCTGACTCATCCCATAATGTTCAGTAACCCTGCAGATAAAATCATGTCGTCTGGTTCATGGTAGTTTGTTTGTGTGTTAGGTTTTGTTTAGCACTGCACACAGCAATATTCCAGCTATATGAAGGTGGTCGGTAAATAATCGAGTTTGAACCAGACAATCGAGTGATCAACAGCATGAGCATTGATCTATGCTTTTGCAATGAGATGACATGCATCTACCAAAGCAGCGAGCCTGATCACCCAATCCTGTTAGTCGCTTCTTTGGACAAGCATTAGTTTCTGAAGACTAATTCTAACCCAGAGGTTCATTGTTTTATTAGGTCGCATCCTCTATATGTTTTTTAAAACGTGCAGATAGATTCTGTACTGTTTGTCAAAGACCTTTGGAAAAATGTTTGCATTTTGCTTAGTAAATCATCAGAGCTCTAAATTCTAATGATGCTGACCTTGCATCGTAATTTAATTAACGCTTGCATTAAGACTTGCTTGGTAAAATTGTTATTCGTTTGCTATTCAGGATCATAGTATATTAAGTAGAATTGAAAATCTGCTTGAGCACTTTGTCTTCCCACAAGTAAACTGGACAAACACTTAGACAATGACCAGACCAACAAGTCCGACAGTTTGACTTGTTTAACATGTTTAATATACAGCATGACTCACAAAATATACAATGGGATTTAGAAATTGAAACTCTCTCCATTTCAACTGCTTTTTGTATCTGAAGTGATATTGTTGACAATTCTTGATTACCATGCTAGCTACAGTTTTCTGAAAATGGCCAATTTTTATTATTTTTTGTTAGATATTAAAAACTGTTATTTTCTGTTACATATGTTCATTTCGGAGACTGGATATTAGTCTACCTGAATTCCAAAGGGCACCCCTAAACAACTAAACAGTTGCCCTGGGGCATGCTTGATAACAAATATCCCTGTTTCGATAGACAATGTTGTTTCAGCTTCCTGGTTTGATCGTCTGACATTTCACCACTAGACAACATTCATCAGTATTTGACACAGGATCAAACACATCTGACTGTCTGTACAGGAACACCTGTTGCTGATTCTGTAGTGTCTGTCAGCAGCAGACGCAGCTCTAGTATGTCTGCCCACAGCTTTACTTGATTAATGGGTATTTCTGCAGATATCATATGATGCATTATGCTACACACCTTGTGATTTAAGCACACCTCTATGTAACCAGGGTAACTGAAACTTGATCAAACCTGTAAGGATATAGGGAGCAGGGATTTATCTAGACTGCTCAGATTCTGGTATTCAGCTAGAAGTCGGAAACAAATGTCAGTGAAAGCTCTCCAAATGGAGTAAAGAAATAACCATATCATGTTGTTATTGCAATAAATTGTTTTGCACAGGTGGTATGCATTTCACCGCTTTCACAGACTTCTGGATAAATATACAAGAAGAGGTTTTACTGTTTGACATGTTTGCATTCAATGAAATTTTAGCCATTTAATTTAGTTATTTACCCCCAAATTTAGGAAAATATGGAATAAGTAAATCCAAAGTTTGGAACAAAATCATTTTTCTTTTTCCCAATTGTCTGCCAAGGGTATTTAGTTTGGTATTCTGGATAAATCTGTGTAACAGCCAAAATATTTATCAGTCCTCAGGGATTTACGTGACGCAAATTCCTGCGTCCTATATGCATAAAAATTGACAATGGACGCAACGAAATTTATTAGCGCAATGTTAAACCATGTTGAGATTGATAATCAATATCTAAATAACCCGTGAAGATCTGGATTAGAATTGATCTTCAGCAACCCATGCTTGTCATAAGATGTGACAACCGGGATCTGGTGGTCAGACTCGCTGACTTGGTTGACACATGTCATCGTATCCCATTTTTGTAGATTGATGCTCATGCTGTTGATCACTGGATTGTTTATCCTGACTCGATATTTGAAGACCATCGCCACACAGCTGGAATATTGCCGAGTGAAGCATTAAACAACAAACAAAACGGTATCTAAATATTGATCGGACATAAAAAAATATTGGTGACGTTACACCGAACAAAAACAAAAAAAGGTGCATGACGAACATCAATATATTTTGTGTTACTGGTGAATAGTGACACATTCTTGTATGGATTACTAACAACCACAAGTGGGTAATGTATTCAGCAGGCTCAGTCTCTAAAACTTGCAGCAAATTGCATTCTGTCTTTGGCACTAAACTGTTTTGGTAAATAAAACCTTACTAAAGAAATAATTTATGAAGAATATTATGGATGACACAATTTTCATATTGATAAATGTTAATAATTCTTCCCATTGACTGTATTACCAATTTTTAATCATTTTAGCCAGCCCTATTCAAAATGCAAATAAACTTATATATCTACTTACTTCCTTATGGAATTGTTTAATTTCTATTTCCCCAATGTAATGTTGGGTTAAGACAGGTCGACAGTAAACGTTGCTGCTTGTAAGAGGGAACTGAATGGATTGGGTGATCAGACTCAGGACTTGATTGATATACTGGTAGTGCGTCATTTGTAATTTGTACCATGACAGCGAGGGTCGTTACTCACAAAATCGATCACTGGATTTTCTCGTCCATACTCAGGTCATGAATGATTTATCAGTGTGTGTCGGGTTTTATGCCACTTGGACCTTCGGCGTGACGAGCAAATGCTTTAACCACAAGGCTACCCTCCACTCCTGCTGATTTATTAACATATATCTGGAACGTTGCTGACACAATCATACTAGGGGTGGGTATTGCAGAGAATTTTCATATTGCGATATATTGCGATGCGAAAGCATGTATTGCGATATGTATTGCAATATATTGTATGAAGTACTTTTAAACAAAAAACTACTATCGAGTTACTTCTTGATTTATAGAGCAAAAACACAACAAAATCACTAGGCTTGATTAAGCTTTAATAACAACTTTTAATCATGATAAAATAAAAATGTGAATAATATTTTGGCACAAATGAAACAAGGACATATCCGAACATTTCCGAGTGTTACGAAGTTTTCCGAATGCAAGTCAAAATACCGGTTTTCGATCAGCGTATCGCAATACGTATCGTTTTCATGTCTGAACCGGTAAATACCGGTAAACCGGTTATATTGCGCAGCCCTAAAACATACCCATATAATTCCTACTCCAGGTATTGTGTCTTACTGATTCTGTCTCATCATTATCATGATGATGTTGCTGGCTGAAACATAAACCACTCACTCACTCAACAAATCCAACCAACTCACTGTTCCTGAATGAACTGAACAAACTCATGACTGGACAAATGAAAAGAACACACATAGCCAGAGCTACAGAAAACTTTTTGGGTCATTGAGTTATGTACTTGCTTGTGTTCATCTCTCTTGGGTATCCTAATTTTCCTTTGAGTAACCAAAAACATTGTACCCACTTCACTCAAACTCAAGTGGGTATTTTGCCATTTTCCATTAATTTTAAATATATAATAAAGTTTAAATGTTGGTTTACGTGTTTGTTATTTATATTTGATCTGTAATATGAGAAACTATAAGAAAGACAGCAAGTTGCCAAGTTCATGTGCTGAAATAGAACCCCTCAATATTCCTCAGATAATTTATCTATCCACAGTTACGCAAGCTACGATCTGACATTTTTGTGTCTACGCATGTAAGATGAAATTTATTAAGTACAGTAGAATACTTTTATAACGAACACGGATATAACGAACTGACAGCTGTAGCGAACTGTTTTAAAAGTTCCGAATAAACCGTATATTATCACATAAAAAAGTGAATAGCGAACTACAGATAAAACGATTCAGTGGTCCCTTGGAGTTGGTTATAAAGGTATTTTACTGTACGCAATAGCCTTAAAAGGAATTGAGTTTTCACATACATATTTGCGTAATTTATGCAGATAGTCAGCTTGTCTGTACCTCTGTATAGCTGTTATTGTTTTGGTTCAGTTGGTGAATAGCTTATGTCACAATGTTTATTCAAAACATATAGCACATGCATTTGATGTAAATTTATTCAATTCATATGGCACATTAATTATGTTAATTAGCATGATAAACATCACAAGATGCATTGTGGTGAATAATTCGTAGGTATGACAGTTTGGTGATAATATTGGTTAAATTCTTGCAGGGCAATCTTGGTGATTGGCAGTTGCAACACAACTACAGCTGAAAGATGGCAACTAGTCCACAATTCATTTTGGACAATTCATTTAGATTTTTAGAAAAGACAAGTTGGTTGGTTGTTTTTTCATTTAATGCCATGCTTAGCAATATTCCAGCCATATGGTGGCTGTCTGTAAGTAATGATGTCTGGACCAGACAATCCAGTGATCAACATCATGAGCATCGATCTACGCTGTTATGATGCGATGACATGAGAAAAGACAAGTAGTTCTTCCAGATTTTCATCATGTTTAGTTGTCCATGGATTAGTGAACTAGTTGACATGTCTTTGCTTGGTTCTGTCTGTTCCATGTGTGTATGGACCAAGGCTGTAAGGCTTAAATGATGTCTCTTGATGTTGGTCATGCTTTAAAGGGAAAAACAAATATTTCTCAAAATAAAGTGAAAAGGTTCACAAAATCAGTTACATTAAAAAATTCAAATCAAAACCAATTCACAGTACTGACAGGAAGATTATCAAGATTATTATTACAGAACCTGGGTCACATGGCGTTCAGCCAGGTTTACCATATTGAGAGCATGTTGTACCATGCTGCGCCCTGCCTGACTGGGTGCTGTGAGGCTGTTTTTTTAGACTGTTTTTCAGCTGTTTTTAGTTTATATAATTTTGACAGAAACCAGTAGATTGAAAAGGAGCCCCAAACAGATGGAAAATTCAGAACCTGAGGATATCGAGACTTGCTTTGTTTAGGACAGGCAGGCCAGAAGGAAAAATAATGCAGTATAGGGACTGAGAAAGTCTAATCCAGAAACCTGATTTCTCTAGTCCCCAAGGTTATTTTAGTTCAACAAGACAGAAATGTTTACTGTGTATACTAGTATATTTTCTGACAGTTGAAGTCATTTCAAATTTGAAGCACAATTGAAGCATTGATAACTGGAGCAGAACTGATAATCTATCAGCCAATGAGCTCAATAATTATTGGATTTTGACCTGTCCCAGTACTATTTAGTATTGTCGGAAAAGCGTGAATGATGAAGGCTGAATGAGGCTGTTGGGGCATTTGTCAGGAACACATAGTGCAATATGGGGCAATTCATTCCCTGACAGCTGCACATGCTGCTTGCATCTCACATACAGGTGTTTTTACCTGACACCATATGGTGCATAGGAACTGTATCTATGAGTCATCAGTGTTTGTTAATTCTGCTAACTCATATTCTTAGTATCATATTCCGCTTTCACTTTGACAAACATTTAAAGTACCAAAACTATCATTATTCACCTCAGTACACGGACCCTTGCATTGTGAGTGAGTGAGTTTAGTTTTATGCCACATTTAGCAATATTCCAACAATATCAAGGCAGGGGAACACCAGAATTCGGCTTCACATTTTGTACCTATGTAGGGCATCAAACCCAGATCTATGGCCTGACAAGCTAACACTTTAACCACTAGGCCACCCCACCACCTTCATTGTGAGTGAATGAGTGCATGAGTGAGTATGTTTTAATGCCCCTTTTAGCAATATTTCATCAGAATCGCTAACCCTGGCCTTTGACCATGGTGACGTGATGAGTGAACACTTCAACTACTAGATTTACCACAGTGCCCAAGTTCCACAATGGAAACATAACAGCTGGTGTGTGTGCATGGTTTCAACCAAATACAGCTATGTGAACAGGGAAAATTAAATAGTGTAATTATCAGCTGATCATGTGCATCACTTATTAGAATATTATAATTTTTACACTCAGTATAACTGAAACAGGTTTTGAACATATTGTGGCATTTTGTATTTTAAGCAGGTTGTGATACATTTTTGACAGAAGATATTAGTATGAGCAGTATGGAGTACACGTATTGATTATGTTAATCATGGGTGTGTCCGTGTATAACTTGGTATGTGACCTATGAGAATATTCCTTAGTTTGAACTATCTGTGCTAGTGGAATTACTGCCCCATCTCAAATGCTTTGTCTGCTTTATTGTCTTCTAAACATCACCTTTGTTCCTGTAGGGCTTCTTACTACCCTGGCTAAAAGATAGACTAATGGTTAGTCTCAGAATATATATAATTTTGATTGTAACAAATAAACCCATTTATATTGAAATGGAGCCCAAGGGAGACCAGACATTCATTTTCCTGAACCTGGGGAAATCTAGACTTGCTTCATTTAGGGCTTTAGGATTGCATGGTGGGCTAGGCTGTAGGGAAAATAATATGGTTCAGAGACTGTGCGACAGACCAGCTAAAACACAATATGTATTTGAAGCACAAAATATGTGTTTTGCACAATCAAAGGGGAACCCTTTACAAGATGTAATAGTCTCAAATTCATTAGAATGTGGAGGAAGTATGACATTTTCCTTTCAGAGATTATACCGAAGTGTGCCTTAAATTTCTTAGGCAAATTTACCTGCATTTTTCCTGGTTGAATGTTTGTATTACATTTGGTTGATCATCATATTTGCATGTGGTTTGCTTTGTGTCCTTCCTTAGAAATTGTTATGGATTTGGGCATATTTCACTTAATAGCATACCGGTAGTAGTTTTTCAATAGCAAATTTATGATTTAAAGGGACAGTCTTGTTACCTGATCAAATACAAGGGAAAATCTGGTAGCAGAGTCTGAATCAATATCAAAGAGGTTCTGACACTTGTAGAACTAGTATATGTTGTTACAATTTTAAAATAAAACAATATTAAATTATTACAGCTTTTTTATATCACATTGATTAGGAAGTTTTATGTATTATGTTTCATAAAATAGAAAATGAAGCTAGTGAGTGAACTGCCAAGATTATATTTTGACTGGCCAGAAACTGACACAAACAAAGTAGTAGGCGCTCTTCAGTGCAGGTGGTTGTTTTGCACTCTGCATGAGAGACGGAATCTGTATTCAAGGTCTATGCAAGCTTGTGGAAATCGTGATGGATGTGATATGGTTTGACAAAGTTTCAGATTACACAACACAGCTCACTGTAAGTTTACAGGCCCAGAATTGTGGTGTATCAGTCAGTTGAGCCGTGGGATGTGATAGTATAGAATAAAGAAAGCATTCAGTCACAGGACAGAAATATGTGAATATAGAACTTATCACAATTTTTCGGGAACAACTTATGTGAATTTTTTCACATTGACCTTCAGAATATTCCCCTTCTGTTGACATTATCCTTGTTTCTACTGAAGCTAAAAAATGACAAGTCATTGCAAACTCTTCAGAGAACATGAACAACTGCCCTACACCTCCAGGTTGGGGCCAGGAAACTAGCATTCTCTTCCCACAGAGGTTACTCCTGTCATATCTTCCTACGTAACCTCTGTTCTAATACGGCCCTTTCATGGTGTGAGCGTTCAAGACTCGTGATTGGAGGTAATCAGATTTAGTTGTGCAATCAGCGACGTTGTTTCAAAAGTGATCATTCGCAAGGCCTCGGTAATTTCCGTATGCTTCGAGAAAACTAAACCTCTTCCCCTGCGCGATGCGCAAACGTTTCTTCTAGACAGAACTCAGTCATGTTATGGCGGATCAGTGGCGTCTCCATCGCCCTCGTTGACAACGGACAAGCTAGCCATTAAACGTCTTGTGTGTAATATCAACACAAGTCCCCGGCAGATGGGGGGATATTTGTGGCCCCACATTTGCTTGTGTTATTCAAGTTGAATCTAAGTCGATGTAACGCGTGTTCTGATTGGATAGAAAGAAGGGAGATAATTCGTGTTGCGATCTTTTGCCGCTAGGGGATTTTACGAGAACCGGGAAATATGGCCGTATTAGAACAGAGGTTACGTAGGAAGATATGACAGGAGTAACCTCTGTGGGAAGAGAATGGGAAACTAGGAACATGCACAACTTGATCTTACATAAGCCAAGCCTTTAGTTACTGTTTCTCAAGGAAAAACATAGGCTATAGTCTCAAGGATACACATAAGCTGATAGTTACTGTCTCTCCAGTCTCTCAAAGACATGTAATCCCATAGTTGCTGTCTCTCAAGGATGCACATAGACTGATAGTAACTCTCTCAATGTAACTCATAAGCTCATATTTACTGTCTCTCAAAGACGCGTAATCCCATAGTTGCTGTCTCTCAAGGATGCACATAGACTGATAGTAACTCTCTCAATGTAACTCATAAGCTCACATTTACTGTCTCTCAAAGACGCGTAATCCCATAGTTGCTCTCGCTCAAGGATGCACATTATCCCATAGTTACTGTCTCTCAAAGACACAAAATTTCCATAGTTGCTGTCTCTCAAGGATGCACATTATCCCATAGTTACTGTCTCTCAAAGACACGTAATCCCATAGTTGCTGTCTCTCAAGGTCGCACATTATCCCATAGTTACTGTCTCTCAAAGACACGTAATCTCATAGTTGCTGTCTCTCAAGGTCGCACATTATCCCATAGTTACTGTCTCTCAAAGACACGTAATCCCATAGTTGCTGTCTCTCAAGGATGCACATTATCCCATAGTTACTGTCTCTCAAAGACACGTAATCCCATAGTTGCTGTCTCTCAAGGTCGCACATTATCCCATAGTTACTGTCTCTCAAAGACACGTAATCCCATAGTTGCTGTCTCTCAAGGTCGCACATTATCCCATAGTTACTGTCTCTCAAAGACACGTAATCCCATAGTTGCTGTCTCTCAAGGATGCACATAGACTGATAGTAACTCTCTCAATGTAACTCATAAGCTCATATTTACTGTCTCTCAAAGACGCGTAATCCCATAGTTGCTGTCTCTCAAGGATGCACATAGACTGATAGTAACTCTCTCAATGTAACTCATAAGCTCACATTTACTGTCTCTCAAAGACGCGTAATCCCATAGTTGCTCTAGCTCAAGGATGCACATTATCCCATAGTTACTGTCTCTCAAAGACACAAAATTTCCATAGTTGCTGTCTCTCAAGGATGCACATTATCCCATAGTTACTGTCTCTCAAAGACACGTAATCCCATAGTTGCTGTCTCTCAAGGTCGCACATTATCCCATAGTTACTGTCTCTCAAAGACACGTAATCCCATAGTTGCTGTCTCTCAAGGTCGCACATTATCCCATAGTTACTGTCTCTCAAAGACACGTAATCCCATAGTTGCTGTCTCTCAAGGATGCACATTATCCCATAGTTACTGTCTCTCAAAGACACGTAATCCCATAGTTGCTGTCTCTCAAGGTCGCACATTATCCCATAGTTACTGTCTCTCAAAGACACGTAATCCCATAGTTGCTCTCGCTCAAGGATGCACATTATCCCATAGTTACTGTCTCTCAAAGACACGTAATCCCATAGTTGCTGTCTCTCAAGGATGCACATAGACTGATAGTAACTCTCTCAATGTAACTCATAAGCTCATATTTACTGTCTCTCAAAGACGCGTAATCCCATAGTTGCTGTCTCTCAAGGATGCACATAGACTGATAGTAACTCTCTCAATGTAACTCATAAGCTCACATTTACTGTCTCTCAAAGACGCCAGAATCCCATAGTTGCTCTCGCTCAAGGATGCACATTATCCCATAGTTACTGTCTCGATGCACATTATCCCATAGTTACTGTCTCTCAAAGACACAAAATTTCCATAGTTGCTGTCTCTCAAGGATGCACATTATCCCATAGTTACTGTCTCTCAAAGACACGTAAATCCCATAGTTGCTGTCTCTCAAGGTCGCACATTATCCCATAGTTACTGTCTCTCAAAGACACGTAATCCCATAGTTGCTGTCTCTCAAGGTCGCACATTATCCCATAGTTACTGTCTCTCAAAGACACGTAATCCAATAGTTGCTGTCTCTCAAGGTCGCACATTATCCCATAGTTACTGTCTCTCAAAGACACGTAATCCCATAGTTGCTATCTCTCAAGGTCGCACATTATCCCATAGTTACTGTCTCTCAAAGACACATAATCCCATAGTTGCTATCTCTCAAGGTCGCACATTATCCCATAGTTACTGTCTCTCAAAGACACATAATCCCATAGTTGCTGTCTCTCAAGGTCGCACATTATCCCATAGTTACTGTCTCTCAAAGACACATAATCCCATAGTTGCTGTCTCTCAAGGTCGCACATTATCCCATAGTTACTGTCTCTCAAAGACACATAATCCCATAGTTGCTGTCTCTCAAGGTCGCACATTATCCCATAGTTACTGTCTCTCAAAGACACGTAATCCCATAGTTGCTGTCTCTCAAGGACGCACATTATACCACAGCTACAGTCTCTCAATGTAACTCATAAGCTCATATTTACAGTCTCTCAAAAATATGTGCAGTTAAAATTGCAGTGGGTAGTTAAATTGAAATTTTGAAAACCGGTTCAGAATGATGGCTCTCAAGTGCTACGAGTCATCTTTGCAGGGGTTTCATCCTCGGTACACCTTTTTGTCTTTGGCTATCTTTGGCTAGCAAACTAACATGCAGATTTGGAAGGATATTTTATCAAGTTCAAAATCCCTGTCATGTCAGTTTGTGCATCGGTATGAACAAATATGGTACTGGTATTCTGAAGTAATGAATGTGTATCAGCTTAACCCGTGAAGAACTGGTTAATGTTTCACAAAGCTCTCGTAAGCCTAAGTTCTCGTAACTTTTCTCGTAGGATTCGTACCTCCTATACTGTAACATAGGCTTACGACAGTCGTAACGGTACGAAAGCTTTGTGAAATGGGACCCAGGTCTTTGGCAACCCATGCTTGTCATAAGAGGCAAATTTTGGGATCACGTGGTCAGGCTCGCTGACTTAGTTGTCATTGTATCCCAAATGTGTAGATCAATGCTCATGATGTTGATCACTGGATTGTCTGGTCAAGACTCAATTATTTACAGACCATCACCATATAGATGGAATATTGCCGAGTGCTGCATTAAACAACAAACAAACAAAACAAGTGTCAGCTAGTCAGATGGAACTGAAGGACAGTGGTAACCTTGGAACTGGTTTAGCATGACACCATCTCTATAGAACACATTTTGTCACAGCGCAGTAACATCCTTGACAATGTGAAAATGTGATGATATGGAACATTGCTTCATAGCTTAAATGTTATATAGTGCAAACTGACAGCCTTTTCTCTCACTGCAAAAATTATCAATAAAATAGTGAATGTTGCAATGTTATGGAGTGTGTATTATTGACAAAATTATCACCTGTTCCTCCTGGTGCAAAAAACAAAACAACAAAAGCAATCTAAGAACTAGCAAACAATGTTTCATATGTTTTTAAAAATGGTCCTGGGAATACAGTAACCATCAATTTACATAAATTAAAATCAATTCATGAACTAGCTAAACAAATTGAGTGAGTGAGTGAGTTTAGTTTTACGCCACACTCAGCAATATTCCAGCTATATGGCGGCGGTCTGTAAATAATCGAGTCTGGACCAGACAATCCAGTGATCAACATCATGAGCATCGATCCATGCAGTTATGATACGATGAGATGAGAATAAAAAGGAGTGATCAACAGCATGAGCATCGATATGCGCAATTGGGAACCGATGACATGTGTCAACCAAGCCAGCGAGCCTGACCACTAGGGCTGGATATTGTCCTGATTTTCATATTGCGATGTATTGCAATAATTTAAGAGATATCGCAATACATATTGTGATATATTGACTGGAAGGTTTCTGGCCAAGTGGGTACATTATAATTTCATAAAAGCTCTCTGTGGGCGACATCAACTTCTCAGTTGCTGTAACACCATACTTTCAGGCTCCCCGTCCCCTTTGTGTATGGCTGTATGCCAATCATTTACAGATAAATATAATTATATAGAGCTTTAACGTGGAATGTTTGATTGAAGTATTGCAACAAAGTTTTGCAAACATAATGATAAAGGTAATAGTATAACATGATTTTCATGGTCAGTGTTGTTTGCTTCAACAGAATGCAGTATGCAATTATTGTTTCTGTATGTCAGTGATTCATTCAGATTCAACTCCAATATAACATGTGTTAACATGAACTATTGCAAAATGAAATATAAACATGATGTAGGTGAACTACGTGAGCTTAAAATCGCATGTGACCTCCAGTAACTAACATCCTTGACAAGAATGGCATATTACAGTCCTACAAAATTTATAAGACTTAAACCTTCATGATAAATTGATATCATATGTCCAATTATGAAACAACCAAAACAAACAAAATACTGTGAATTGTAAAATGGTCACTCAGAGCCAGACGCTCTACTATGAAGTCCAAATAAAAAAAATGGTCCATTTGGGGCCACTTAATTCCTCCAAATGAAACTATTCAAACCCACAAAACGTAAAGCATTTGGTAGAATATTATAATGATACTTCCACTTGTAAAATGTTACATGAATCCAACAGAAATAAAAGTATATGTGGCACATATTTTTGCTATCGAAATCAAGGGCAGGTAATTCAAGGGAGCTAACTCTGGATGACCCAATATATTGCAGAATCTGAACCATATCGCGATAATCATATCGGGGAGATACTGTACCAGTGTATACTGGTTTACTGGTAATATTGTACAGCCCTACTGACCACCCAATCCTATTAGTCGCCTCTTACGACAAGCATGGGTTACTGAAGGCTCATTCTAACCCGGACCTTCACGGGTCCCAAACAAAGTGATGGGGTAGACATTTGCTTATACCGAATGTGACTAAAATCAGGAGTTCAAGTAGTTAAAGGACGGAGTCTACTCACGTTCTATTAAAATGTTGCTAGGAGACAATTTGGGACAGGCAGATGTATATAATTTGGCACACCTCGTATGTCCTTGAAAACAATAGTTAACCTAGTATTTTCAAGAGCCTGCATTTTGAGATCAGGAGTGCTTCCATCCTCCGAACAGCAAAAACTTCCAGCTTGTATTCTTTCAGCAACTGAACGAAAAAACGAAAATGATTGCTCAAAAAATCATTTATAAATATTCAACTGATTTGAGTTATATTTAACATGTTTTTATTAGTCCTTACTTTGAAAATACTATTATATATTAACAGGGTTAAACTATAGTCAAAATGCTCTCAGTAGTCATCTCTGAAGGTGATTGTCTTTTTCATTGCAGTCTGTACTTCAGCTCCTCAAGGATATCTCCATGACATGTGAATGGAAGCCAGGAGTGGTAGCCACATCGTATGTTCGTGATGTCAGCTCCCATGATGTTCCCGTCAAGTCCAAGGGTGTGCCGCCCATGCCAGTGAAGCAAGATCTTGTGAAGGAGGAAAGAGTGTGTCAACGTCCGTCCAGACCATTTGATGCCTGGTGGCAGCCCAATATCACCCAGACAACCACAGAGGAATACCGGAGGTGGGTTTCTAGGTCTAAGTTCTAGCTCTAACATTGGTTTCAAATTACAGTCGAGCACCGTTGTGTCAAACTCAGATAACTCTTGTATCATTCAAGATGTACACTGTAACATGAGCTGTATCGTGTGTGGTTGCGATGCCTGTGAGTAAAAATATATATACAAATAGATATACATGAAATCTACTTTTTGTTTTGTTTTCTTTCATAGTGATATGTGATGATATGGCCTGATCGGATGTCTCGAAGTTCGGACAACTCGATATTTGTTCTTGGTCCCATGAATATCGAGACAACGGTGCTTGACTGTAGTTCATTAGGTGAAAGAGTGCACCTAAATCTAGATATAAAAATCATCTAGAACTTTATCAGCATGATCATTATTGATTACCATTTGTATCCTTACTTGTTAAATACTAGAAAAATACTGTATCCTCTGTGTATATATTTATAATCGCAGCAGTTTGTAGAGTAACAAGGGATTCATATCTCAATCTCTGTTTAGCTGTTCAACTGTGGTAAATCATAAACATGGGAGGTATAAAGTTCTGCAAATGGCACACAGCTAAACAGAGGGTATTTGTGTATGCCTGGTGAGAGTGAGTGAGTTAAGATTTTAAGTCACATCAGCAACATTTCAGCCATATTGTGACTTACCCAGTGGGATAAGCCTACAACTTATTATGTACCGTATATTATGGTCTATAAGCCAAATTTTGAGGACCCAAAAAATATGTCAGTAGAGGGGTGTCGTCTTATCTATGAGATACAATTTCACGGAAATATTTTTTAGCTCGCCAGTGCCCCGCCAGGACGATGTTACAGGTTACCGGTACATCTGCCAGGATGTTTGCCACGATAACAGCCTTTATGTTGTGAATGATGAATAAAATGCATATTAACCTGTACGTTTTTATTATTTCAACATACTATTACATATTAGTCATTATGACAATTATTGTACAATCAGCTGTGCACACGTTTCCCGGCGATCAAGTTCAAACATGCACAATAATATAGCGGGATAAATTCTGGCGCAGTCATCAGTAAAATATAATACAGAATACTTAGGAGATAAACCTACTGTGTGGGAAAATCAGAGGTATATAACGAAATTATAATAGCTCTAAATTTCATTTAAAACCGAACGCGTAGCGTGAGGTTTTAAATGAACAATTTAGAGCTATTATAATTTCGTTATACCTCTGATTTTCCCACACAGTAGGTTTATCTCCATTCTACCATGACAATTTTATGAACAATTTCAGGTGGAGCTCTTTCTTTGGTTACGAGTCAATACGTGAATCGGCCTCGCATTCCAATCTCAAGTGGTATCGCCGAAGCGGGTGTTTTGTGGCAAACCGTCAATGACTAACAAACTCCAGATTCAGTAATAACAAATCACGTTTTTGTTTTTCAATGCATCAATCACCAATCATTAACTGATAAGTTGGAAAACATATATCAAATAAGTTTAAAAGCTTGGTTCACATTTGAAAATTCCACCGTAGACCCTTTCCCCACCAGAATAGTGGCAGCAACCTCATGGCCTTGACCTTTTCTCCGAAGTCATTGTTTACATTTGGAAAGATGCGACAGGAGAGCCTCTAACAGTTTATGCGCAAGGTTAACCTGATTGTATGACTGAGATAGTCTTTGATGTCTAATTACTGGTACTGGTACAAAATTTAAGAGTAGGGGCGGCGCTTTTGCTGTAACGAGAAGTCCGTGTTGTACCGAATTTAGATACTGTTGAATTTTGCGCCCTGTCAACTTGACGATTTCACGCACCTCTACGTCTGCGTGCGACAGCTGTGGTGACTCTTACACACTCATGTGTGTACTTTGTGCTCAAATTCGATTCTACGGATATTATTTTCTACATTTTGGAAAGTGTTTTGTGACCTTGTGGCTTCAAAGTGTAGTGAATTCAAATTGAATCGCGAGTCTGTTGACAAAGAGCCAGATTTGTGGTGATATTTCCGAAAGGATGGATCAGGACACGAGGGTGTACCTCTGGCATAAACACGGTAAGGTAATTAATTATACTTTAATAGACTACTTTAGATCAAGCAGTGTAATGGATAAAGGGATTATGACTAAGCTAAATAACTTTTTCAACGATATTATACATTTAGAAAAAAAAATATGTTGGGCTAAACAGAACGGTTTGCAGATTCTGTAGATTTAATTGTTTTACTACCGCTAAATTTGAAATAGTACAAATTTCAAAATATCATTTTGTTTGAATTGATAACCCAACTGTTTATTTATGTGGACGGAAGGCATTAAAATTTCTTCGGCGTTCGAAGTTAATGCATCCTCCATTACCGGATCAAGATCAGTGGCGATATCGTTGACGAAAGCTGATAATAAATTTAACACGGAAATTTTGTAGCAGTCTATTGCTGGATCTATTCTGACATAACCTAGAATCAACGTAAACATATTTGTTTTTTGCTGAATTTTTATTCGGAAAGCAGACGATGTTTTGATCTTGTTCGACTGAATATTTGTTTACATGCTTTCGAAGTACTTTTGTATGTATAAACACCTATTGCTGTGATTTACGCAAGTAGTGAGTCGTGCCCATCATCGCTAAATCCATCTTTAAAGACATATGTGTAATTTCCGACAGTAAAATCGCCGTCATTTATCGATGCATCGGTAGGTTGTTTGGTGTCCGCCATGTTAGTGGGCAGACAAAAATAGTGCATTACCGTAAACCATGTATGATTGCGCACGGAAAACAGAGACCTGTATAACGTGATTATATACCTCTGACTGACTTTAATTAACCAATCACAATCCAGTGTTTACTGAAGTCATGGTAGAATATTATTTAACCCACAGAAATATATCCTAACATTGTGTAATTTTAATTACAGTTTTTGCTCTATAAATTAATTAAATATAAGATTACTGTGTGTATTTGAGCCGTAAATAGCAATCAGCCGTGCACACATTTCCCGGCGATCAAGTTCAAACATGCACAATAATATAACGGGATGAATTCTGGCGCAGTCATCTGCTCTTAAAAAACTGATTACAACAAATTTTACTTTTATTAAGCAGGGATGGCAACAGGAAAAAGCAGTATGAACTTCTTACTGTTGACTTATAGATCTATTAACAAGACTTATATGTCATTTTGCAATTGTTGAGCTGTAAATGTCAAGTTATATAAATCCAGCGCCGATATTTATAAACAGTACTGACACTAGTTTTAACCTCCATTTATACCTCTATAAGGGATGGCAATTTTCCGCTGATCTGCGGATTTGAGCCGATTTAAAATCAAATTGATCAATTCTGTGATTTGTGTAAATCCGTTGAGAAACTCTGAACCCCCCCATTCGATAACACAGCATTAAGTTTTCAGCGGAAAATAGTTATTTAATCAGTAAACATAAAGCAGTTGTAGGCAGTACAAAACCAGTTGCATTGATCAGCACAATAATGAAACACCAGCCCACTCACTATAATCAGCCAGTCAGAAAACAGTATTCTGTAATGTGGGCCTGTCCTAAATATTTTCAGGTCTGTATAACAGACATGAGAATTTTGATCCACAGATTTCCGGGATTTTTATTTCATTTTGAACGTTTTTGAGATCAATGTAAATTTGCAATAAAAGAACCCCGGCTAAATTTTCAGCGTTTTTGTGCTTAGTCATTCTCATTTCTGATATGAACATAAACGGAAAAATCTGCTTGGATTGCGGAATCTGTAGAATCAGTTGAACCATATTTCTTTTGGGATGAACATGTTGTGATCCAGGTATCTGCTCATTGCAAAACACATCTGTGTTTCCACACACAGGGTGTAGAAACTAGTACTCTTCCTTTAGTTCTAACTAACATAAGAAAAACAACTTATCCTTACCCTAATTGCAGTGACAATGTCTGAGGTTCACACATTTTACTGTTTACTTGTAAAATTCACCAAACATCGATTTTGTTATTACCAGTGATTACTTCTGATTAGATGATATGCATAATATATTAAATAATAAACCTGCAAAGCTCCAGGTCAAAATTGATCTCCAGCAACCCATGCCTGTCACAAGCGACGATTAATGAGATGAAATGGTCAGGCCATATCCCAATTGCATAGAATGATGTCCCTATCACTGGATTATCTGGTCCAGACCTGCTTATGTACAGTTGACTGTCATATACCTGTAACAAGTTGGTAAAACACATGACAGGTATTTTATTGAAGCTTGTATGTTTTCCATTGTGCAACATCAGGACCTAGTAGGTATTCACTGTTGTAATTATGTAAGTGTCTTGCATACATGAATGTGTCTTGATCAGTGTAATGGATGTTATCACTGTACTCTCTGAACCGATTCAAGAACTAAAACATTTGTCATATTGCCATGACAGTCATGCATGGGAAATGATTAACAGACATGGCAAGTCCGGTGCTTCTGATCCATATGTGGAATTTTAAAGGCATGTTTCTCCACATTGATATGTGTCATCAGTTTGTTCCACATGTACAAGCTTCCTTATATTATAGATATATTGGCATGATCATCACTATAGAAGTTGTTTACATGTGTTTTGTATCAAACAAACTCAAACCGAATGTATACGTGGTCATATTGATCATGTTTAGCAAAAAGAAAACCACAATATGATTTTTGTTTTATTCAAACAATCTTTTCACAACTTCACTTTTGACTGTGTTTACATTTGTCTAAGTTCAGCATTCATGGATGCCTTCTGCATCATTGTTCACAGTGATCACACATTTTAGTTACTTGTAATAAAGAAATTGCACACACATATCAGGTATTTCTTGACTGAACAAACATGGGGATATTTCACACCACTTTGGCTTTTAACAAAGTGAAATAAAATGTCAGTATTTCCTTATACTTCATCTAATTAAACCTGTCGTCATTGTGATTGCAATGTAGAACCACCGGTGACAGATTAGAAAGAATACTGTGGGCAGAGTTGAGTTGAATATGCAGTTCAACCTGCAAATCCAAGAGTCCGTTTCATCTTTGCAACAAACCCCATATCTGCATTGTTAAGCTCCTCCAGAGCCTCTGTAGATACTACAAGTGTACACTGTTCCTTCACAGCTCCCGTGGCACCAGTTTCTGATGTCCTTTCATATTTCTGTTTGAAAGCATTCATGTTGATTTTGTTCAAATGTTCAAATGCTTCATCACATTGAGCTTCATTTATCTGTGAGGCCTCACCCTGTTTGAAAGCTTCACCAACTCTTTGACGTATCACAGTAGCAAGATCTCTTCCAGTTTTGGTCTTATCTAATGGCCATTCTTCGCACAGTCTGAGAAACTGCCTGTACCTTGCTGTAGCCATGTTGCTTTCATAACTCAAGGGGAGGTTACTCTAATTCCCTGAAGGTCACTGTGACTTTGTTGTTGCTGTGGTACATTACATGTTCAAAACCCTTGAGTGTGTTTCAGTGTTACACTTTATTATTGAAAGGTATTGGATAGTTTGAAAAGTTTTTTCTGATAGCATCAAGGTTATATTGTATATTTTGAAAGGCACTGTTTTGTTTCACAATTGTTTTGTTGTTGGTTGCTTTTTGTGTGTTTTAAGAATGAATTTTGTGTGAAAGTCTTATGCAAAAACAGTTATTTTTTTGTGATATGCTGTATGTCAAAATTATACACTGAAATAATGGCATGTCCACAATTAGCACTATAATACCACAACACATCATTTCTGATAGTGGCCTTATGGCCTTATTTGGAATATTTTATATTATTTTATATATTTTTTACTAATGCTTGTTAGATCTGCACATTGAAGAAATGAGGAAAATTGACAAGTCAGAAATGTTTATGAAAATAATTACAATTAGAGTGTCTACTTTTAATTCAAAATTCAACAGTTTGACTGTTTGCTCAAGCTGTGTTTGGTTGTGTTGACAGTCACAAACACCTGTAAATGTGAGATAGAAAATTACTGGTTGTCACATGTTCTAGACACTTGAATATATCTTTTGACTTTCATAAGATCATTTTCAGTATTTCATGTCACCTAATCCTTTGTTCATTTAAGTTTCAAATGATATTCAATAACAATAATTTTTCACTAACATTAAGTTGAGTATGTTTTTACTCAGTGATGGTTATGAATACTACTAGCTTGCTATAGTTACTATATATGTTCTATCACATGTACAGGTTCTGGCACAGAGAAGATAACGGATGCTGCTGGCTGCTTCAGATGAATGAGAAGAGACAAGCATGGACATTTTTCCTTGCCCAACCTGTGGAAGGTTGGTTTGGTCAGTATAAGGTTTCCTTTACCGGTCACTTGACCTGTGCATGGTGTTCCTGGTCCACTAAGGCATGGTCAGTGGTGGAGGTAAAGTATGTCTGTTACTGACTTGGTTCTTTTTTAATATTAGAGAATTTTGGAAGGATGGTTTCATACTTTTGTTTTAACCTTTCTGTGCAGGCAGGTTCTTGAAACCTTTCCCCAAATGGAATTATTATAATAAATCATTATTATGCATGGTGATTGGTTCAGTCATTGTTATACACCAATCCCTGTTTTCTTCTCTTGGATAACAGGTTTAAAAAGATAAGACTTGAGGGATAAAGAGACAAGCACTTCAGTCTATTTGTTGAATGTGTAGCCTGGATACAGACAAACTTCAAGGGGAGGGAAGTGTAGGAGGATGGGGGGCACTCATGGAAAGCACCAAGTGTGTGATCGTACGTTAGTAGTGATACAGCAATTGTATGTATTGCAATATGAGGCTTATGATACCATAGATCGGTTTATAACTCCTGTATTGCAATAGATAGTTACACCTTTAGTAACACAAAGATTCAGGGTTTGATCTTGTGATTAGTCCTGGCCCCGATTTCTCGAAACAAACTTAAGTCTGAGTTTTGACTTAAGTTCGAGTTTTTACTCAAATTTGAGAAAACACAGGAAAATGCATTTCACAGAATGAACTGAAATCGGTATTAAACTCAAACTATAGAAGATAATTTGAGTTTGGTGGATAGATTACTTTAGTTGTTTTGGGCTTTTATATTTAAAAAGTGCAGTTGAGTTAAAAATTCAGCTGTTCCAAATCGTGAACTCATTTTTGAGATTTGAGTAAAACTTAAGTTTGTTTCGAGAAATGGGGGCCTGATGTAGATCCTTGCCTGACTGCATGGATTTCTGCCTTCAACACTAGGCACTTCCTTCTAATATTATCCTGATATACCATTATTTTAAAGAAAAACTGATCAACGTGATGTTAAGCTCCCTCAGTCCCTAAATAATTCTGTTTCAAGCAATGATTGCTGCCTGGACTGACAGGGTCATGCCAGACCCTTCAGAGGAATATAATGGTGAATTAAGCTATAAGAGCTGGCTGAAAGGTTCTGAGGCAAGCTATGATGGACTGCATTAATGGTTGCTGAATATTTTTCAACATAATCACCTCCAAGCTGCTGCCTTCGATGTTGGAGTGCTTGGATCCCACTGGTGTTGAAGGCTCCCCCCAAGTCCTGTGACTTGTCTATCTGAATCATTAAGGAATACCAAGTCACTTTGATAGCTACATACATAATGCTGCCTAGCTGTGTATTTGGTTCAAATGCAGCCTTCAGGCATGAAATTGGTTCTTAGTAACAACTGCTAAGCATGGAAAATGTTGCACTTGACAAACGATTATGGGTGTACATCCTTTGCTCCTATGTTCATAACTTTTCTGTCATCCTCATAGAAGTGAAGAAAGAATGGAATCTGTGATTTTAATATTGCAAAGGAAGTTGCCATTTTGATTCTTTAGGAGCATGTGTAGTGATGTTAAATAACTTAACTGCTTGTTCTTACCAATATGTTCCTGAACATTAACCCTTTCAAACCAATCTCTTTTGTTTGCATGTGCCAGTGTATATTTAAGTACACTGTAGACAATATACTATTTGCTTTCACTGAAGAACTTCTTTGCTTGCATGAAGACATTCTTTTATTCTCTTAAGTATGTTTTCCATATAATTTTTGTATAAAGTAACATGCACACTAATGTTTTAATGTTTTGGGAAATATCTGAACTTGAAACTCTGAACTACAAACACACCTTATTATTTGAAAAAGTTAATGATAATTATTTTTTCAGAGCTGTTTGACATTAAATTTGTTTGTCGCATATATTTTACAATACTTATGTTTTGAGTTCTTAACATATGTTTCTGTGTTTGTAGAAGTTGACCAGAGCCTGGTAACCATAGTAACGTGGAGTTCCAGGAATGATGGAAACGAATCAGGGGAGATGGCAGCCGCTACTCTAGGATCTCTGCGAGAGTTTCTGCACATGCGTAAGATGCAAGCCACACCCCTTCTTACCCTGTCACTGCCCCGAGACATATCTGCCTCAAACATTACATCCAGCACACCTAAGTCAGATGAGAAAGAGTCCCGATCAGAAGGGAAAAAATCACACAAACTGTTAACAAAATTCAAATCATTCATCGAAAAAACTGCTCAAAGTAACAATGCATCCAAAGTTGAAGCTCAAAAGGAAGAGATAAAAAAGTATTCCAGTATTTTGAAGTTTGGTTCATCTGCCTCTGAGAAGGTAGAGACAGAGACTGTGGGGAATAATGAGTGTAAGCCTGAAACTCCTCGAGACAGTCAGACAGTGAGTGAGGAGATCCATCAGGACAGTGTGTCTGAGAAGAAGACAGTGGAGAATGGCAAGCAGCTTCTCCAGAGGTCAGTCAGTGATTCGGCTGCTCTCAGACAGGTAGCTAGAAGGAAGAACTCTCAGTCTCACAGTGTGCCAGAGGCTGTCATGGAGCAGTCGTGTGAGTTTACAGGTGAGATAACATATCATCAGGCTCTTTCTTATCTTCCAACCACCCAACCCATGGTTGCACTACAAAAAACACCCGTCAAAACCACCATCTTGACCACCCTGCACAAACATTGCTCTAAACACATCTCACAACGAACCATCCCTCTCACCCTTCCTTATGAAGGCCTTCACAACAATCATCACAAGCACCTTCACATCCATCATCGCATTCAGTCTGATACTACCACCCTAACAACCACATTCACAATCATCTAATATCCCACCCTAACAACCACATTCACAATCATCTGATGCTACCTTCCTAACAAATACACTTACAATCATCTGATTCTACTCCCCTAACAACCGCATTTACAATCATCTGATCCTACCCTCCTAACAAATACACTCACAATCATCTGATACTACTCCCCTAACAACCGCATTTACAATCATCTGATACTAATACCCTAACAACCACATTCACAATCATCTGATACTACCACCACTAACAACCACATTCACAATCATATGATACTACCACCCTGACAACCATCCTCACAAATTCACTTCCACCCCATAATACCATACTACCGTCCCTCACTACCACTGTCACAACCTTGCCCCTCAAAAATGCCTCACAGCCCTCACAACCACCTTAACATCCAGTCCACAATACCACCCCTCACAACCACCTTAACATCCAGTCCACAATACCACCCCTCAAAACCACCTTAACATCCAGTCCACAATACCACCCCTCACAACCACCTTAACATCCAGTCCACAATACCACCCCTCACAACCACCTTAACACCCAGTCCACAATACCACCCCTCACAACCACCTTAACATCCAGTCCACAATACTACCCCTCACAACCACCTTAACATCCAGTCCACAATACCACCCCTCACAACCACCTTAACATCCAGTCCACAATACCACCCCTCACAACCACCTTAACATCCAGTCCACAATACTACCCCTCACAACCACCTTAACACCCAGTCCACAATACCACCCCTCACAACCACCTTAACATCCAGTCCACAATACCACCCCTCACAACCACCTTAACATCCAGTCCACAATACCACCCCTCACAACCACCTTAACATCCAGTCCACAATACCACCCCTCACAACCACCTTAACATCCAGTCCACAATACCACCCCTCACAACCACCTTAACATCCAGTCCACAATACCACCCCTCACAACCACCTTAACACCCAGTCCACAATACCACCCCTCACAACCACCTTAACATCCAGTCCACAATACCACCCCTCACAACCACCTTAACACCCAGTCCACAATACCACCCCTCAAAACCACCTTAACATCCAGTCCACAATACTACCCCTCACAACCACCTTAACATCCAGTCCACAATACCACCCCTCACAACCACCTTAACATCCAGTCCACAATACCACCCCTCACAACCACCTTAACATCCAGTCCACAATACCACCCCTCACATCCACCTTAACATCCAGTCCACAATACCACCCCTCACAACCACCTTAACATCCAGTCCACAATACTACTCCTCACAACCACCTTAACATCCAGTCCACAATACCACCCCTCACAA
The DNA here is from genome assembly GCF_003918875.1 of Haliotis rubra. Lineage (NCBI taxonomy): Eukaryota > Metazoa > Mollusca > Gastropoda > Lepetellida > Haliotidae > Haliotis > Haliotis rubra. The sequence goes on from NW_025766003.1 coordinate 1,775,803, forward strand.
CCACCTTAACATCCAGTCCACAATACCACCCCTCACATCCACCTTAACATCCAGTCCACAATACCACCCCTCACAACCACCTTAACATCCAGTCCACAATACCACCCCTCACAACCAGCTTCACAAACCTTCAGAACAACCCCTCACAATCACCCTCAAACTGCCTCAAATTGTGAAAAATTGCAGCAATGTGAACTTGAGCTTTGTAAGTCCATTTACCAGACACATTTGGTACAAGAAGCCGAAGAAGTATGTATGTCACTGAGTGTGTTTGTAACAGTTTACGTACAGGTGTGTACTGATCTCCCCAGATCCAGCCCTGCTGTCTAGGTACAAGACTGTGGCCAACCAGGCTGCTGCAGAACTGCTTGCCCAGGTAACTACACACAGCATCCATAAAATACATGGGGTGCATGTCCAGGATCTGCAGTTTGAATTCAAAATTCACCATGATTATAAACTGATGGACAGATTTCAGACTTTGCAGAATTTAAAAAGCATGTGTGCCATCAAATTGTCCTCAAAAAACATTTTCCAATTCTCTTCATGGTTTAATCAATGTGTTAAAGTAATTGCATGCACCATGCAAGGTAAGAACTGTTTTATTACAATATATATCTTGATTATCAATCTGATGATAGTTGAAATCTGGTTACTAGAAGGGGTAAAGAAAAGACAGAATTCATAATAGCCTCTGGTGGTGCAACAATCATAAATTCCATCCTGAAAAGCACGGGTCCAAACTTGACTTTTAGTCAGTTAACCTCCTTGCCTGGGGAAGATTGTATGTATGTTGGCTAGTTGTTGAGTGTTTCTTCATTCAGGTTTTGAAGGCCTCCAACATCGACCTGGACAAGGGAGCTGAGGAACAGTTCAGCACAGCAGGAGGATGGATGTATGTTCTGCTTGGGGGGAGGAGGCAACGGATGTCTAAATGGATGGCTAAAATAATTAAAGGACCACTCAATTCCCATACATTGCTATAGTTCATCTGTCATTCAATGACAATTTTACATATATGGCTCATGGATGATCAAATCAGCTGAAACTTCTGTAGAGTTCAGAGTCTCATTGACCATGTTTATGGTGTGTGGCGGCCTTCATAATTCTAGTCCCCTAGCCTACGGCTATTTAATAAAGCTGAGGACATGTAAAAATCCTTTGATGGTAGGCCTCATGAATCAGTAGAAGTTGAAGGCTGTAATTCTGAACTGAGCAGTGATATTGCTAAAATACTGCTCTATATGTCATGAAATGAAACACACATCCTCAATCTTTGTTCACTATATTTTTAAAATTTTCCTAGCTCTTTGAAATATTCACATGTCATGTTTATGTTGTATTTTCTGCAATTTGTTTAGGTTTTATGGTTTTGAAAGTGATGTAGTGATACTGAAGAGATGGTTCAAATCGGGGACACATGTGCAAAGGTATGTAGTATTTACTTCAGTGGATAATCATTGGAGGTGGTGGGATATCAGGTTTAGCAAACAAACATGTCACCATTATTGAATGCTATTGATACCTCCCGCTGGCCAAGTTTCACAAAGTGATCATAGCTCTTAGATGATTGTATTATCCATAGTTTAACGTAGGCTTATGATATTCTTGTTGCTCAGATCACTTTGTGGAAGGAGCCTTTTGATAAAATATTGTGTTTGATTCACCAAACTTTGGAGAATATATGAAATCTTTACAGTTTTGATTTCCAGGAGTGTTTAAAATACCTATACAAGTATGTTTCTAGTCTTGATGAGAAGGTTTTCCCCAACCATTATCCTCAAGTTGGGTTGCAATTAACAAAATGCATTGGAACCATGATGCTTAGATTTGTTGTGAAAAATGAATGCGTGGCATGATCTGAGTATAATATTAGCTGTTAACTGTTCTTGTATTGTGGGGGCGGTGGGGTAGCCTAGTGGTTAAAGCGTTGGCTCGTCACGCCAAAGACCCGGGTTCGAATCCCAATGTGTGAAGCCCATTTCTGGTGTTCCCTCGCCCTGATGTAGCTGGAATATTGCTAAAAGCGGCGTAAAACCAAAACTCAGTCAGTCAGTCTTGTATTGTGTTAGATACACCACCTATATTATTGAATGCAATGTTATACCCCATTCCACCTCAACTCACCTCCATGTTTCAGCTACCTGGGTAAGGGTGTGGTGGAAGCCCCGCCCCAGACTGTGTGGGAGGCCCTCAGGAACCCCAGGACAAGATTTACATATGATGAATCATTAAAGGTACAATGACTCGCATATACCACTTACAGATCAGTTGCAGGGACTTTCTGGGATGGTAAAGAGGAAATGATATAATATTTTTATAAATATACTTTTGAGTGAGTGAGTGAGTTAATATTTAACGTCACATCGGCAATATTTCAGCTATATCGTGACGATAATATACTTTTGAATATCCTTTAAAATCTTTACGATGGTTTAATAGTATGATTAAAAGAATTTAAAGAAGATCATTATCGTCTAATCGTATTTCAGGGTTTTACTGGACACTACAAATATTGCCTCCTATATGTATATTTGGACGCAAATATTTACACTGTAAACCTTTAGTAATGTAGGGTAGTATCACTGAATCATTAGATTTGTCACAACTGCAGATTCAAGAAACACTTTCTAAGTTTAATGTGTTGTTTATTTATTTTCTTCAATCTTACATTGAAACTGCCATCAAGGACAATAGTAAATTTCTTGAAAATCAAGTAAAACATACATGCCACATAACCCCAGTCTTGCTCGCCCATGTCGTTTGACCAAACTTAGTCCCCCTGGCTTGGAAATATGTCTTCAATTCTGGCTTTTTATCCTTTGATCCTGTATGGAATTTGAAACAGAATTGTTGTCCGCAACCTGTGCTTGTTGTAAGAGGTGAACGATTGGATTGGATGGGCAACACTGTGACTTCTTGAGTGAGTGAGTGAGTGAGTATGGTTTTACGTCGCTTTTAGCAATATTCCAGCAATATCTTGGCAGGGAACACAACACTGTGACTTCTTGAGTGAGTGAGTGAGTATGGTTGCAGCAATGTTCCAGCAATATTATGGCGAGGATCACTGGAAATGGGCTTCACGCATTGTAGTAAAATTTGTACCCATGTGAGAATCAAACCCCGGGTCTTTGATGTGACGAGCCAACGCTTCTACCACTAGCCTACCCCACCACCCCCGCAATTGGATATGATAGTGTTATAGCATTTGTATATAAATCTGTGAAACGTTTTGAAAAACAATGCTATACTTACACATGTTACCTCTCTTTGTTTCAGAAAGTAGATATTGTGCAGACTATTACAGAAAATCTTAGAATAGGTAAGATGGTTTATTCTGATGATAATAATAGTTCATACACCACATCTTGTTCAGAAAAGAAGTGATAATTTAATGTCCATTTTCCTTTAAAACACTCACTGAATAGTCAAGAGATTGTGTTAATCATGATAAATATTGACTTGTCAAATCTGTACTTTTCTCAATAACATGTCCTGATGTCACTGGACATGGCTTGCTGTTTGTGGTGTTCTGTATTTCATCCTGTGTTTGTTTCAGTATATCTGTACCATGAGGTGCATCAGATTCTCAAGAAAGAGAGCTGTGATTTCTGTGTCGTCCAGAGTGAGAGAATTGAAGGAGAAAAGTATATCCTGGTGTATCAGTCTGTAGAATGGGAGACAACTCCACCGAAAGATGACACCCTTAGAGCAACAGTAAGTATTGGGAGGACATTCTGGTGTATCAGTCTGTAGAATGGGAGACAACTCCACCGAAGGATGACACCCTTAGAGCAACAGCTCCACCAAGAGCTGCAACAGAGCCACAGAAACTTGTATCTGTCTGTATGAGCTGAGGATTGACTGCCTCACTCACACTGAGTTGAACTACAGAGCCTTGGATCTCGGTCACACAAAACCAAATATTTTCTATAGTAACGTTATTATTTTTTTAAATTTACTAAGCCATCAACCGCTATTACATGTACATGTGTGCATAGTCTGGCCTTAAAAAAGCAATAAAAATTTACTACCTCAGCCAGCTCCTTTTCCGAGTGCAGGAAGCTGTACCAGTTCCATACAAAATGTCACCCTCTTGAAACTATATGAGGTCACAGTCAGTATAAGTTATCATGCTCCTTTGCATTCTAAAATACAGCCCTAAATATTAAAAAGTATGGTCCATTTTAATTACTGGGTAGATATACATTTGAAAAACACAGAAGTCTAACACAAAATCATCCAATCGCAGCTGCCAGATGTTTCCGTCACTGAAGGCTCCCTAAGAAAACTGCAGGTTAAGCTATGGATTGAGTTTAGTGTAACCTGTATGAGTATTGACTGCCATGTGTTCCAGCTGCTGCCCAGTGGGTGGATCATACAACCAGTACATAGGGACAACAAGGTCTACTCCATGGTCACCTACTTGATGCAGGTCAGTCAGAACTGTTACGTGTTGATGGTAGTCGACTCATCTAACAAACAGCAGTTCTCCAAGAGTGAGTGAGTGAGTTTAGCAATATTCCAGCGTTATCATGACACCAGAAATTGGCATCACAGATTTTACCCATGTGGGGAATCGAACCCAGGTCGTCGGCATGACAAGTGAACACTTTAACCACTACGCTACTCCACCACCCCTGTTCTGAAAGGGAAAGTTGTTAACTGCCCTAGTCATAAATAACGAGAAGTCAGCTAGGGCGGTTGGATAGTCTAGTGGTAAAAGCGTTCGCTTGTCATGCCAAAGACCTGAGTTGGATTCATAGGTACAATGTGTGAAGCTGGAATATTGCTGACAGTGGCTTAAATATAAACTCATTCCTTCACTTAAAGAACAGCTGATATTTTTTTATATGACTTAAGTTAATCTGGCATGCCCATAACATATTTACTATAGTCAGATTTCCGTTTGAGTATTATATATGTATGTCAGCTTTGTAAAGATGGGGGCATAAACTATTGGTTAGTGGTGTGAGCTTCGATCTGTGTCATCCATGTGTTCTGAGATATTCAGCTGTATTCTCAGTCGTCACCTATTTAGGTTTTGCCCTAGTTTTCATTCAGTGATAAAACATGTGTTCGATCCTTGTCCAATATTCAAGAAAAATGTTAGATGTGTTTCATAGTTTTAAATAAACTCTTCAAATTATGTGTGATGTAATTTACTTGAAATGGGAAACTTTTGTGGGACTAAGTACACGGTGTGTTTCATGAGATAATGAATGTTGGCAACATGTATGGTGGTTTCTATTTACTCTGTATTTGCAAGAAAATTATGACAATTAAAGTGTTTTGAAGAAAGCATGGGATGAAATTCCTAAAATATTTTCGACATGATTTACGACAGCTTCTGACTTGTCTTGCTCTTTACTGCTTTTTTTTATGTAGATGTATGTTAAAACTCACATTCATGTTGTATCTATTTGTATCCTGCAGGTGTAGTTTGTCTTGGCAGATGTGAAATGTGTGGGAAGTGATAATACAGTATATTAGGTCCCCATTATAACAACTGGGCACACTACGTCTCTTTCTAGATTGATTGTGGAGCTCCAAAGCCTACATCCGAGAAAATGCCATTTGAGGATATGGTGACGAAGCAGCCCCTCAGCATAACATTCCTCCAGCAGTACCTTCAGCCTGCCGTGATGTTGGCGCGGAGACAGTCACTGCCGTCACTCACAAACATGAGTTAACACTGTTCCACAGCCTGCCAGTACAGCAGTAGAAACTACCATTGCTAACATATTTAATTCATGCACATTTCATCTGTGGACCTCCATAATTCCTCTGTGATCCTCTAACTCCTTTCCAGTGTTGGCGATGGGCATGGAGGTCATCACTGCCATCACTCTCCATGTCATACTTTTCCCTGGTCCTCCCCTGTGATACCCAGCCTGCCTCAAGTCCCCAGCAGGTACTACTGTGGTGTAAGGATCAGTCATGTGAATAGATCATGATACTTCCATCTGTTACATTGTCTTCTGTGCCAGATCATCTTTACTGAGTGATGTCGACATCATCATGACAATTTTCACAAATCAGCACATTTCTTTTACTCTAAGAACAAAATGATAAAGATCAGTTGAAGCAGATTTTGTGAAAAGTTGTTACCATAAGAGACGACTTGAATGCATGTTTATTATCTTGATTATACATGTATATGATAAACCAGGTGAAACTCCTGTCAGCAATATTATATTGTAAGAGGCCTGGACATGGAACATAACCAGTTTGTCACTGTGACATATCTGATCCATACATCTGTCATATCTATATATATCTGTACCTGCGTGGTATTGGTTTGCATGAGTTTCACTACAGCAGAAACAGTGTCCTGATAAGATGCCAATCATTTAGCTAAAATATATAGCTTAGTGAACAATGATTATTGATTTTATGTCATTTTATGCTGAAATTCTGCCTTTATGTATTCTGCCAAGTAATCTTCAGATATCATTTCCCCTCTCAAGCAATTAGTAAGTGGCTCATGAGATAGCAATTCCTTTTCAAAGACGTGTGGTGCTTGTGAAATATCATTTGGCTTGCAAAGAGATGTAAGGTTCTCATGAGATATCAGATCCCTTGCAAAGAGATATGTAAGGTTCTTCTGAGATATCAGATCCCTTGCAAAGAGATATGTAAGGTTCTTCTGAGATATCAGATCCCAAGCAAAGAGATATGTAAGGATCTTATGAGAGATATGTAAGGTGCTCTTGAGATATCAGATCCCAAGCAAAGAGATATGTAAGGTTCTTCTGAGATATCAGATCCCAAGCAAAGAGATATGTAAGGATCTTATGAGAGATATGTAAGGTGCTCTTGAGATATCAGATCCCAAGCAAAGAGATATGGAAGGATTTCATAAGAGATATGTAAGGTGCTCTTGAGATATCAGATCCCAAGCAAAGAGATATGGAAGGATGTCATAAGAGATATGTAAGGTGCTCTTGAGATATCAGATCCCAAGCAAAGAGATATGTAAGGTTCTTCTGAGATATCAGATCCCAAGCAAAGAGATATGTAAGGATCTTATGAGAGATATGTAAGGTGCTCTTGAGATATCAGATCCCAAGCAAAGAGATATGTAAGGTTCTTCTGAGATATCAGATCCCAAGCAAAGAGATATGTAAGGATCTTATGAGAGATATGTAAGGTGCTCTTGAGATATCAGATCCCAAGCAAAGAGATATGGAAGGATTTCATAAGAGATATGTAAGGTGCATTTGAGATATCAGATCCCAAGCAAAGAGATATGGAAGGATTTCATAAGAGATATGTAAGGTGCATTTGAGATATCAGATCCCAAGCAAAGAGATATGGAAGGATGTCATAAGAGATATGTAAGGTGCTCTTGAGATATCAGATCCCAAGCAAAGAGATATGGAAGGATGTCATAAGAGATATGTAAGGTGCTCTTGAGATATCAGATCCCAAGCAAAGAGATATGGAAGGATCTCACGAGAGATATGTAAGGTGGTCATGAGATATCAGTTACCTTGCAAGGAGATATGTAAGATGCATTGAGATTAGTAAGGCGTTATGATGTTTATTACCTTGAAACAGATTATGTGAGAATTACCCAGTCATTTTCTTGTACATGTATAACTTTCATTCCTGTTGTATCACTCAGGCAATATTTTCCTCAAACTCAAAGGAGCAATGCAGGGTGTGTGATTGTCTTCCATGTTGTTTCCCAGTTGTGTACAGATGACATCGATGGGCAGCCCTTGGTTCCATGTTTCATGTGCCATTATCAGCATTTTCTATACTGCTGATGATGTAGAAATGTAGAGAGCTGTTGTTTCCTTTTCAGTTGTTTTCATATATGTATGGAGTATTTGTAGAACCCCTGGTCTTTCTGTGTAAATAAGTTGATGGCCCCATGTATGCTACATCTTCCATGAAGGACAGATTCCACTGTCAACTTGCTCAGGTACTCCCAGGTATATTCCTTGCTTAGATCCACTATCAGGTAGCGGATGCTTGGTCATCTTTCTGTAACTCCAGAGTTGGCAGACAAATCCTGATCATACAGTTGGCTCAAATATTTGTTTCAGATTGTTGTTGACAGGATGTTTGATTACAAAGGTGGTAATATTCATTTGTCAGCTGATGTTCAGGTGGAGACTGATATCAGGCCAGCTGTCTGTGTACTTGAGTAACAATGTGTGAAACACAGTTGACATGATCACCCTATTTACCCAGGTACTACTTTCCAGACAACATATCCATGCTGTAAGATCTAAATCTTATAAATATCAGCTAAAAAAATCAGGGAAATATTGTCAGCTGTTTTTAAAAACTTCCTTTTTCTCATAGTTTTTGTATAGTTTTGTGACATTTAATTTTATTAATGTTCAACATGAAATTTAGTGATAACTTAATGATTGTGTTGCGTCTAGTTTGACAGCTTCTTATAGTTGATTATGTTGAGGAATTAGGGTGTATTTTGTTAGATTTTCTTTGTGTATATTATGGTAATGAATTTTTATATTTTCAAAATGCTATGCACTTTTATGAATCTTAACTTTATTGCTGCCTTAGACACTTTTATTGTTATGAAAATCCCTAAAGATAGTGCCTTTATTAGTGGACTTAAAGCCACTATGTTGTACTTTTTTTCATCTATGAGCATGTTGTATTTATTAATGTCAGATTATGGCAAGTAATACTTGTCCATGTTATTTTCTTGCTGTTATGATTGTTTATACTTTTTTACTCAAAAGTGCCTCTCCATTATGTGGTAAACATTAGCACCAAACACAGGGTACTGTATAACACCATCCTGGAGACATAACACCAGCCGGAATCCACAAAGCAAATCACAAACACCTCCCAATTTCAGGCCTAAAAAAACACGTTGTGGTTCCGATTACCTGACCGACCCTTGAATTCTGGTGCCGACCCTAGTTTTTTTAAGAGGTATGAGCATCACAGGGGTGGTGAGGTGGCCTAGTGGTCAAAGCGTTGGGTCATCATACCAAAGACCTGGGTTCGATTCCACACATGTGTACAATGTGTGAAGCCCATTTGTGTCGTCCCCGCTATGATATTGCTGAGATATTACTAACGGTGGCTCAAAACTAAAACTCAAACGTCATATTCACTCACAAATATCACACTCACTCACTAACAAATAGCTGTAAGGCTCCAGTAAATAAAGTGGGTCTGACCACTCACTGGTTGTAGCACCTGCTGATTCCATCTTGGTAGAACCAGGCTGTCTTGATTCGTTCATTGACAATAGCCTCTTCACTGCAAGTTGGCAGAAGTATGGGTGATGGGGAAATGTTGTGTGTGCACATTTGTGAAGTACTGGTGATGGATGTTCCCCACTGATGCCCCTTCTCTTTTTTTTCAGAGACTAAATTTCAAACTCACATACATTCAAGTTGTCAGTTCCTGTGTCTGTATCCCTAGCAAATCTCATTTTAATATTTTATTAACACTTGTCTCTTTAAATTAGCCCGTAGACCTGTAAAACAATCTTCATTTCTGTTTTTGGATTTTGACAATTATGTAGACATTACGGGAAACTTCAGTACCACTAAATGTTGAAGATACATTTGCCCAGAAGCTGTTAGTGTGTAGCTAGTGATTGCTCCACAAGCCTTACGCTAAACAGTATACCTGTTCAGGCCCTCTTGGGATAGATCGATGCTCATGACGTCAATCACTGGATTGTTTGGAATATTTGGCGAGTGGCATTAAACAGCAACAAATACATTCATGAGAATGCTTCAGCCTATCTGAGCAGAATGATCAAATATCCAACAACACTGCCTTGACAGAAGTCATACCTTCTTTATCCTCTGTTATACAGAATCTAATGTCTTTGTCGTTATGATAAATACGCTGGACCTATTTGCCACTTAAGTCATGATTCTGAAGTGATATCACCATCTCCATCATCAAACCACTATCTGAGCACTTTTTTCATTGTAATTTGATTGGCCTGTCATTTTTGGCACCATGTCATTTGGTTTTGTACGAAGCTTGTGAAGCAATGGCTCCAGAGTACTTATTCTAATGGAACAAGATATAACACCCTAGATGAATGAGGATGATCCATTTCAGCATTACTACAAGGCATAATTCACCTGATTTAACAAGATGTGAAAAGTCAAATGTGAAACATTCTCTTAATTCTCCATTGTTTATCTGTCATTTACTAATAGTGACATGTTTAGTTCTGTCGATTTCACTATTGAAGTACTGCTTCAGTGATGAATTCTGTCAATGACATAATATAGAGTGCTTTACGTGTGCAATTAGTGTATATTACTTTGCTCAACATTCCTTTTGCTTGAACTACAAAGTTATATGAGATTCTTTACTGAAGGGATATTCATCAGATATCTGTTATCAAATACAATAACCTGTTGCTCATATACATGATGTTAGTGTGTAAGAATGCCTCTTGCACTATATCTGCCATGCCTGACAAGCATTATACAACATGTACAGGACAAGGTACTTGATACTATACTATTATTGACTTTTAGTGAGGTTGATATTATGATTTATAGACCTTGGACATGTGATATTAACCGAGGCGAATCACATGTCCAAGGTCGATAAATCATTGGATCAACCGAACTGAAGTTAATAATTGTTTTATTATATGACAAAAGTACTGAATACTTGTTCTTCTGTCATATAGACGATTTATTCCCTCCAGACAGTCACGAATATTCGTGGTGCCTGCCATTTTGATACAGATGGGACGTAACTCTAAACCAACACAGTCACAGGGACGCTTCCTTATCTAGCGTGACGCACACAGTGCAGAGTTCACAGCTGGAATATTCCAAATCTACTTTTAGCCACAGGAGGTGCTTGGATTATGATATCAACCTCTCGTGACATGGCGAGGTTGACATCACTTAGCGTCAAAGCTGTCATGTGACCATGTGGGCCAATCAGAAGGGCGGAAACCTACCTGTCCCATAGTAATATTTGAGAAAGACCTTGGAAAGGAATAGGCTAAAGGGTTCTATTTGACCCACTGACTAAGTTTAATGTTATGGAAATGTAACTTGGCCCAAAGACTTGCTCATGGTTTGATCTTAAAATCCTCTCATAAAATCTGTACAGTTTACATATTAATTAATTTACCCATGTCCCTATTTTGTGTTGGAAGCAGTAAAAAATTTAAAATGTGTTTTAACTGATAGGATGAGATGGTTATAGGACTGTTACTATCTACCACCTCTTGGTGATGGGCTGTAGACTCCCCAGGGAGTTGAGAATGACTTTTAAGAGTGCACTGATCCATTGATTGGGGAAATGAAGTTATTGCACTTTGCGCATACAAGTTTGTGGAATCAATATACTCATTATTGTATTATACATCAGGTTTCCAGTGCAATGTTTTGATTGGTTAACAAGACTTGAAATTGATTCACTTAAGAGATTGGAACACATTGCCTGAAGTGACCAGTTCATCAATATTGTGTATTACTATACGCAGTTAATAACCACTGGTCTTTCTTTTGTAATATCATTTCACACACGAGTATTTATCAAACACTGTACTCTAGGGTCATTGGGTCAGCCCCATGTGACATAATGCTGGGGTTTAACAGGTGATATCACCCTAGTTTGATCATCTGGATGCCAGATATGTAATACATCTAGATTGGTATCTTGAGTTTTGTCTTATTGGCATCTCACAGAGGCAAGAATGTCCTCTAAGGTTTATCAAAGATCAAAACTAGACAAGACACGCTTGGCATTATGGTAAATGGTGGCCAAGGCTTGCTGTGAAAGCAATCTCTTTATGTTCAGATCTTTCACATCCATATTTGCATGAAGATCTAACATCTTTCAACAGGAGGTCACAACAAGTGATTTCTTATTGGCAAATGAGCATGAAGACTTCTACATTCTCAGTGCGTGTGAGCATAGGTTTTGAATCAGTGTATCTCATTGCTGTATCGCGGAAGCCGATTTAAATTGAAGGTTAAAGAATTTAAGTTACTTTCCGTAGAGCAATTGTTTGCTTTTTTGACATGTTAGTACACCCATTTGAATCTGAACACAGTGGCATCTATACCGAATTGTTTTGAGGAAAACTGTTCAGGACATCTGATTGGCTCAAGGACATGTAGATTTGGCTTAAAGGTAAAACATTGGAGTTAAAGATCTGATCATAATGAGATGTTTTTAAAGTGTTAGCTGGCGGAGATGGCAAGCCTTAAGTGATGTGCTGTTGTGATCCTTCAAGCTTGTATATTCTTATCATTCTGAAATACATTTAACAGTTACATGTTTTTTACAATGTTGACAGTCTTGGTTTGAAAACTGGTGTTGTTCAGGTCACCTTCATTTTAAGACTAGGTATGTCAGTGCTTGACTCATGTGAGGAGGAAGTACAGTTCATTGTATGATTTATGAATTGCTAAGGGGAGACTATTCTTCACAGTGTGGTAAAACGTCATTATCAGTCTGTCCAGAGCTTGATAGCATGAAGAGACATGGTCTGTTTGCTATATATTTCCACAGTTGTCCAGCATGTTAAATGTCAATTGAATACCCTTACTTGTTCTCAACTGTATTTGTATTCTGTGTCCAGTTTAAATGACATGGGATAAATCTACATGCCCCGTCTTTTTACGTGGGTCTCACATTAATGAAACAAGCACTTGATTAGATGGACTGAATTTCTTGTGTTGTCGGACTACATGAGGTATGTTTTGTAACAAATAGACTTCCCTCCATTTTCTTGACTATCAGAAAGCATCTTTTACAGCTCATTCAAGTTTTTCATCACTTTCCTGAAGTCAATATGAATATAACGAATACTTGCTCGAAGGAAGCTACAATTTGGAAATGTAGATCTATGCCAAAATCATGTTTAGAAGACACATTTTTATTGGTCATGCTCAGCAAAACAGATTGCATATTAGGTTAGTTTTGAGAGACTTGTTGATCAGGACATGAAACTCCAATCTGTGATAGGTCTAAGGTGCATATACACTGGATAATCAATAGTAATAAGAGTGAACAAGAAACTGAGGACAAATTCCATGTCTGTTTCCGGCAAATAAAGTAACCTTTGTTCAACGGGAGTGAAACTGCTTGGACAGCCATCTGAGAGAGTAGTCTCCCTTTAGTCGCTTATGGCTATTTCCAGTCAGATTATTCATTCTGTGCAATATTTGTTTTGTATTCTTGTGCCATGTTTTTATGCTTCTTTTATTCTTTTAGTTATTTATATATTTTAATTTACTCATTCATATATGGGCTCTGTTGCACCATTGAATTTAGTATATTCTGTTATTAAGGTATGTAAGATCTCACTATGTTACTCAATACCATATTGGAATATTTTTAAAGGTAAAGGCTTGTACATATTCATGTTTGATAGTACCATTCATAATGTCATGTTCACACATGTAAGCTCATGTTAAAATCAAAGGTTCTGGTTTAAATATACTTTCACTTTTAAATATTTTGTGTAAATGAAATCCAAGTTTGTAAGCAAAACTATGTTCATGTATTAAGCTCTGGGTATCTACATACAGGGTTTCCAGGTTATAACGTCTTTATTTATTTTCTGGTGTCAGTATTTTTCAGTCTAATGAGCAGGAATGAAATGCTTAGTGCTAATTTTTGTGTGTGTCATTATGGTGGTTTTTGAAAACCCAGACTTTTTAAGGCCTTATTTACAAATTGTTTTTATGCGTGTACACACATTAAGTTGAGATGATATTTGGATTACATCAGGAACAGCTAAGAGTTGTACCAGTGCTTGAAATGGAAACTAATTGACATTTCTTCAGAGGTATTTTAGATACTCCTTTGTGTCCCTTGTGCGGCAAATTAGTTGATGACTTTTTAAGTGGGATCAAAAGTTGTCTCCCTTCGTCTCACCTGACATGTTCATGTACTTTCAGGGAGCAGTTCCAAATCTTGAAGATAACGCATACCTTTGTCCTTAAAAGTATTTTGTGAAAAAAATTCTATTTTAGAAATTGATAGAGTAGTGGTAAAATATATTTGTTTTAAGTATACTTGTTTTATACGTGATAAAGTTGCTGTTACTTTTTTCACTGTTAACAAATTATGACTGAAAGTGTTACTGAAAACTGATTATTAGGGATTAAAACCCTTTCATAAATGATAATTAGAACTGTTATAAATTCACCGTAAAGCCCCTTTATTTCAAACCTGGTAATGTTGTTAATTGAAGATTTTAATGTAATATTACACTTTAGATCTGCTCATGTAGAGCTTTGTCTGAAATAAGTAACTCTCCAAGTCACCATACTTCTTAATGTGTTTCATATATCTTCATGTGAAGCGTTTAGTTATACTTTTGCAGAATGTCATGATATTGAATAAAGAAACGAAACCAAAGCTAACAGATCAGCGTTCAGTAATTATACTCAAACAGTTGTATATATATTGACAAAGAGGCCAGTTATATTTTGTGTGTGCCAAAATGTTATTAAATTTCCTTATTGCTAAATCATCATGAACACCTAGTTGTGTTTGCTCCTCTAACGGCGGAACACTATCCCTGGGATGACTACTGACGTGTGTGGTGGAGTCACCTCCCTTGAGGGTTGATGTGAAGGTCAAATTGTTTTAGCATCAGAGTAGAGGTGGGCATGGAGCAAGCTAGAGACATACACCTAAAGTATGAGAATGGTGATGATTGTTTGAGAGATGGTTCTGGTCAGATAGTTTCTTCACTTGGAAATATTTTATAACTGTTCTTCAATTTGCATGCTTGTAGAAATTCAGATATGGTTAATATACTAAACTTATGTTATGAATTTTGTTTTTACTTATTCCACCAACTATATGAATAAAAATGATTCAAAACTCACTTGGGTGTGTGTTATTTTGATGCATATGATACGTCAGATTGAGTAAGTAAGCAGGGTTTTGCTCTGCTTTCATTCAACACTCTGAAGACTGGTTCCATTCTGCATGTAGCTACATATTTGAAATGAACTTGCTGGTATCTCCCTCCAATGATATTGCTGTAATGTTGTAAAAAGTAGGGTAAAAACATCAACATCCATACCGTGACAACATTAAAACATCTCACAAAGAATCAGTCATTTCAAATTGAGGTGATGGAATACAAGTTAACAGGAACCCGGCTACGCAATGTCATAATCATTGGTTAGTGCCTATGAAGAAGAGTATGTCTAGAGCTGAACTGGCCAGTGGGGTAGATTAGTGGTTAAAGCATCGCTCATCATGCCGAAGACCTGGGTTTGATTCCCCACATGGGTACAATGTGTGAAGAGCATTTCTGGTGTTCCCTGTCGTGATATTGCTGGAATATTTATAAAAGTGGCGTAAAACTAAACTCACTCACTAAAGCTGAAATGAACCATACAGTCAGTTGGTCATTGTGGAGAACAAGACTGGTGGACAAATAAATCTGGTGTACATTAACTTAAATGAGAATGGCTCAATATGATTCTTTGAAAAACAACACACGATATGAATATATTTGTTTCACATCTTCAGTATTTATTCATATGATGCTCCTTAACCAGGATGGGTTGTCAAGACAATTATGTCAGAATGGAGACAAAAATCTGTTGCATTCATGATCAAAGATAATAAAACCACATTTCTTTCCATAAATCCACAAGTGTATAGCTTGGAATGTACACCATGGTCCAGATCCTGATTGAAGTCAGGTTGCATGAAAGGCTCTTTACATTGTGACTGGAGCCTCACTAAAATATCAGTAGGTTCCAGAAGGTTCCATTATAGGCTCCTGGATATCAGTTGGTGGTGATGATAATCTTTCTGGCAATTCCACGCAAAAACTTGACACTAGCCTGCTTGACCACAGCTAGCAACAGTTTGCATGGTGTCTTATGTTGAAAGAGTCGTGCCATTTTCACTTTCAAAATATGATCTTGAATTAATTTTCCAGTCCGTAAATTGCAATGTCAGAACATATTTCACATACTGGTATGTTTCTGACACCTAGGCGCCAATAAGGCCAGTGCATGTCTTCTGCTGAAAGGCGATATATTTGATGATGGGTTCATGCTGCAGGTTCTTCCTGGTGCTGTCCTAGCTGCTGACCGTGGTGAATGTCAGAAGGTATCCACCTGTACCTGTCATCTGCATCGTTGGGTGAGTCCGAGCTGGGAGTACCTGTATGACATACAGTGAGTGAGTCAGTCAGTCAGTCAGGGACAAAAAATACAAAATAAATATCACTAGTCCAAAATAATTTTCCTTTTAAATACTAAAAGTATTTTATTTTTGGCAATTTATGAAATTTATATGGGGCACTAAACAATCCAAAATGTTTTCCGTAAGTTTACATTTTTGGCCAATAAAAACATAAGGATTATATTGTTGGAGCAGGGAATTTTTTTTTTTTTCTTATTCTAGAAAAATTATGACCAGTGGATCCATAAAACAAGAAATAAAATTGGTCTGGCCTTATGTATAGAGCCTGGGGCAACATTTAGTACCACGATACAAATACTGTATTAAAGACATGATAACTAAAGACAATATGTGGTATTGCAACAGTACACATGCCCCCAACTTTAACCCCTGGCAGCCCCTACACCCTCCTACCTGATATTCTCTGTACCATGTTTCAGTCAGTCTGAGACTCAGTACACCACCTCGCTCCTTCACACAGTTGTAGCAGTCCATCAGAGCCTGCAGCAGACAAAACATCACAGACATGGTCTAACAGACAGTCACAACAAGGCTAGAAGTACCCTATGAAATGATATACATGAAATAACTTTCCATATTTACAGCAAAAATTATAATAAAACTATTATTGGAATCTTTGATGAGCATTCTGGAACTTGTTGGCATGTTAAGCCCAACAATTGCTCCATTTTTTCTCTGAAGTCCTCCAAAACTGCATTCCAAAGGACAAGCTACTTGGGTGAAATAAAACAATATCTTCCTGGGAATATCACTACAATGAATTGCTTGGGTGAGATTCTCTTCATATTTGGCCAGTAACAGAGGTGTTTGAACTAGCAGTTTTATAGGCTGTTACTTGGATATTTTTACTCTCATCACCTCAATGTTAATCGTCAGCCTTGGTTATTCCTGAAAGTGGTAGCAATAGCCAATGCTGTTTGGGTACCATACATTGTTTCACATGATCACTCAATACAGCGATACTGACCACAATTTTGACCACTTGATACCCTATTTAGTTCCAAGAACAATGAAGAGCCTTGAGGTTTGTCAGGGAGAAATGTTACCTCTTTGTAAGACGAGTACACCACAACTGGTCTCGAAGGGGCAACATATTCCAGAAGAGCCAGCACTATAGGTGTCGGGTGGTGCTTGCAGGCAACAATCAAACTGTGGACAAAGAAGCTACCGTTATCATTTGATTATACTGAAATATGTTATTCTTATACAAATTCTGTATTGGTCGGTAACCAGGAGCTTGAAGGTAAATTTTAGGCTTAACTATTACAAAAACAAAATTAATGAATTCTGATAACTGAAATAATGTAAGTGATGTTGCGCTAGATACAGTAAATATTTATGCAAAGTTCTACTTATTCTTACCAGTCAAAATCCTTCTGCAAAATAAGAGTTTTCACATATTCTTGTATTCTGGCTTTTTCCAATCTTTTGTCCACTTTCTACAACAGAAAACAAACTAATTACATGGAAAACTTGACAACTTTCCCTGGTCAGTTTGCTGCACAAGGTAGAATGTAGGCAGAGCAAAAACCTGTTTTTCATGTGACGTTTAATGGTTTACCTCAGAGTTATCTCCCTTCCTCTTCTCCCCAACCTGACTGCCATCTGTCTTCATATGGCTCTTGTCCTGACATGTAGCACTGTTATTACTATCACATACTTTCTCTCCAGAGTTATCTCCCTGCTCATTAGACTCCATCTTCATATCTGGACACTCAGCACTTTCTTGTCCACTGTTATTACTACTGTCACATTGCTCCTCTCCAGAGTTATCTCCCTTTTCTTTAGTCTCCATCTTCATATCTGGACACTCAGCACTTTCTTGTCCACTTTTATTACTACTGTCACATTGCTTCTCTCCGGAATTATCCCCCTTTTCCTTAGTATCCATCTTTATATCCAGGCACTCAGCAGATTCTTGACTACCTGACTTTAACTCAGACAAGTTCTTAAGTGCAAAATTGTATAAATTGTCCTTGAATCCTGATGGGAAGTCGAAGAAATTTATCACATTCCTGTTAAAAAGTAAATAAAAGAAAACAATCTAAATGTGGAAATTAATATTGAAATAAATCTGATAGAAGAACAATTTTCCTGAGAGCTTCCAGTTATCCACATTTTCACAAGAAAACAAATCCATATCAATGCCATTATCAAGAGATTTCATCAGACCCTGTAGGGTTGAGAATTGATTGGAAATTTGTATTGAAATACATTTTATTTACGTATGCTTTTCTTCCTTCCACTCTTGAGTTCTGATTTCCTTGAATATTGTCAAAAAGTGGGGTAAAACAAAGAATGACTCAGATAGACAAGTTAGATGATAAAAAGAATTTACCTGTTGAGATCAGATCCTGGGTAGAACTGGACAACCTTCCCTATACCTGTAGAGCATGGGAAATACACACAAGTCAGCTGAGATTATATGTGATTACAAACTAAGGCTCCATGGCAGATTGACTGGATAAAAATGACATTTCATTAAAACAATATAGTTCCTTGCAATAATACAAAACTAAGCCTCAAAGCCTCTTTATTTTCAACAAGTCTTTGTTCTGTTATCCAAGAAAAATAAGTCACCTCTACCATATCACCAAAGCCATAACATTAGTCATCTAACTATAAAAACATTAATTGGGATATCTAGTTAAGAATTTTCACGAACATTTGACGCCAAACTGGGTCCAAACATGTACCTCTGTCTTGCTAAAGCCATTAATATTTGATAACTCAATACACAAACTGTACATGTGAAATAACAGCAAGAATTACCTCCCATTCTCTCCATCACTGACCCCAAAACCAGCCCTTGTAGTGTGTCAACAATAGCTACGCTGATGCCGGCCATGATGTTGGCGCACTGCAGGATCTGTGACAAGCTGTCTATTCGGAGATGGCTGAAATAGTGGTTACATATGATACATTTTTAAGTTGCTACCCAGGTTAGTGTTGGTCTCCAATGCTCTGTGGCACTTACAGCTGTGATAGGCAAATAAACCGCATACTCAGAGATTTGGTTGATTGCCCAGCTGTTTATATTATCATCACTGTTGTCCTGGTGATTTACAGGCCACTTTGATACTGCTGGAGCATTGCTGACTATGATGAACATTTATCCGACTCATCCATGACACTTTTCACATTCACAAGTAATTGATCTAATGATGTTTCCAAGAAAGTCAGCAGAGCTGTATTGATAGGTCAAACTGATTAGCACCTTGGGGAATAATATTATCAGCTGTGGGACTGACTCAATGAACTGACTCCAAGAGAGGGTATTGGTATGTAGTATAAGTAGGGCTGCGCAATATAACCGGTTTACCGGTATTTAACGGTTCAGACATGAAAACGACATGTATTGCAATACGCTGATCGAAAACTGCTATTTTGACTTACATTCGGAAATCTTCGGATATTTCCTTGTTTCATTTGTGCCAAATATTATTTACATTTTTATTTTGTCATGACTAAAAGTCTTTTATTGAAGCTTAATCAAGCATAGTGATTTTGTTGTGTTCATGCTTTATAAATCAAGCATTAACTTGATTATAAGCAGTTTTTTGTTTAAAAATACTTCTGCAATAGATTGCAATACATATCGCAATATATGCTTTCACATCGCACTGTATATATCGCAATATGAAAATGCGATATCGCAATATGAGTGACTGTGTTGTACGCTGCAGTCATCAATATTTCAGGACAGGCAGGTAAACATTGATCCATACAGTGGAGGCAATCAGCCTGGACGCGGGCTCCATTCCCCACATGGGTACAATGTGTGAAGCCCATTTCTGGTGTCCCCCACCGTGATATTGCTGGAATATTGCTAAATGCGGCATAAAAACATATTCTTTCACTCACTCAATGGTCGTGTTGTTAGTCTCAACCATTCTATGTTTTCATGGTATGGCTGCCAAATTTATGTTAGCATATACAACACATTTAGTATAATGTTTCACAAAAGGCAGAAAGATAACAGCAGCAATCATTATTATTGAGGTTATAATGTCTGGGTAATTTCAAAATGTATTTTTTTTTAAATTGATCCAGAATGAAATCACGATCTGATATACAGTATTGTGCATCATCAAGTTTGTATTGCATTGATAAATTCTAACAGCTCAAAATACACCATGTATATCATTTGTACCAGTATTTCTTCAGACATACCTGATTTTTTCTGGAGATTTGGTGTACACCATCTCAATAAGCAATCTGGCTGTTGGCTTCAGGGCTGTGAAGATGAAGATGTGCCTGGAAAATACAGTAACCATGGTTATTGCCTGAACTCAGGATTTAGCACAGAGATTATGCTTTGTATATGAAACAGTTCTCCACAAAAAGAACAAAGAAAAATTACCTGAGGTATACTTATTACAGGTTTAACCTCCCTGAAATATATGCAACCACAAAGTAAATACTTCAGAAGACATCAAATTATCTCTCACAATGTGCAAATGATTATTGCCACTTTTCTATTAAGAACATCCACACAGCTATTCCTTTTCAATGTCATGTTCTGTTTGTCTGCTATGTTGTAACTTGTATATCTATGATGTAGATAGTTCCATATTATTATTTAAATGGAGATTTAATCTTGATTCCACACAGCAATAATCAAAACATTGAGTGATATCTGAAAATTGGCAATAGCTCCTTGAGCATACTAGTAATCGCCTTTCACTTTATAATAAAGTACTTTGCATACTTTTTCATTTTCTTCCGCAGATATTTCCTCTGTGAGTACTCTGTTTTGTTTTCAAACGTCTCACTGTTTGTTATCAGCTCCTGAATGATTTCCTGGAACAAATTAAAAAAATGTAAAGCAAATGGAATTCATCTTGGTTCCCAGGAACTGCATAAACAGTTTCAAAAGAATCCTTAATAACTGAGGCTCAGGGACATTACCTCCCCTTTCTTGCCATCTTCTTTCATCTTGAGGATGTCATCTTGAGACAGCTTCTGGTTTGACCCTGCAGCAACCAAGTCCCGATTGTCCTTACCACGGACAGCTGCTGCAACAACTTGCATCTTTGAATATCAAGTATACTCGATCATCATCTAATTTAAGAAACACCTGCAATCGCAACTGCTCAGGATGCAACAGTTCAGGAAAATGTATTACAACATTGTCTAATATGGTAAACTTCTTTTACAGCAAATCTCAAATGAATAATACTTTTTCTTCACAAAAACCAGAGACCATATGGTCTCTGCAAAAACACACTGATCATTCTGACTGGATTTGCAGAAATACTGGTATATCATGATAATGTACCTGATGATTCTGTGTCCATTAGTTCATTAAGAACCTCTTCTGCATCATCAATTCTGATCATTCCTCCTTTCTCCACCTTGAACGTTGCACCAAATGGATGTCCAATGAGTCCATCTAGTGTGAATTTGGCTTTGTCAAAGTGAAGTTGTCTGAAAATTAGTTATAATTACCTGAGTTGTTTTTTAACTGAAAGTATTGCTCGGGGTTTCCATCAGTTGATATATATTGATAATCATGAAAATGGAATGATGAATGACTATCATACATATAACATTCAGATAAATAAGCTTTGACTGTTCATCGTGTGGAGTTTACATATATACTTTACATAAGTATAAGTATATACTATATCATTGTGTTAAGAGTTTTCTGAGCAGAAGGTCGTGGGTACGATCCCCAGCCGCGTCATACCAAAAGACGTTTAAATATGGTAGTTGTTGGTCCCTGCCTGGCGCTCGGCATTAATGGGTACAACAAGGACTGGTCGGCTCGGAGTCAGTATAATGTGTGTGAGTGGGGTATTCATGCTTCACTGCGGCATGGTATCTCAGTGGGCTAGCACTATAATACCAGCTTAAGTCTAGGCTAGTACAAGCAGCCGCACATACACATGTATACACACGCATGCACGTCGTCATATGAGCGAAATATTCTCAAGCACGACGTTAAACCCAATTTCACCTCACCTAAGAGTTTTCTGACAATTTTATATTTAACACAAACCACCAGTACTTACAATGTATGTGTCACGCTGTCCGCCTCATTGTAGAGTGAGTAAACACATGCTGTGTGAGGTTCAAACTTATGACCGGACAAAATATAAATTATTTATGAACTATCTGATATGATAAATAATATGATTACATAGTTTTAGTGATGGCTTGTTTAGGATAAATTATCGTTCACAAGTTAGTGACACGTTTTACCATTTTTAATGAGATTAACCAAAAGTGTCCTTAAACCCATAACAAGTGGATAAATGATAGTTAGAAGAACAATCTCGTAGAAAGGAAAGATTCCTTCCACTTTCAGATTTTACCTGTTTCGTTTCACTTGAAACACCCCTGAATTGTCATCTCTTTTCAGCAGGACTTGATCTCCTTCCTGTATCAGTCTAGCCATCGCTGAGAACAGAGTAGTATGACTGTGTATCTCTTCTTTTCATACGACGCAACTGCAAACGCTTTATTCAAAACTCAAATTCCCGATTGCACATTGCTTTCAGCAGAACGAAACATGTGTTTATTCCGGAAGCGGAAGTATAATCACAGCGCCACCTGTAAACAAAGTCACGTGCAGTAACTGTCACCGCCGGCTGCCAGAAGATTTTACGTACGCGCTGACAGTTGGCCGCTTCGTCCGAAAAGCCATACACTATGGGGTAGGGGGTTGTAGAAACACTTCTATCATGCCGCTACTTTTTCGGAAGAAAAAAAGACGAAAGTCAGCGAAGAACCCAACAAAAGGGAAATCAGGCCTAACGGATGATATTTCTGAAAAACAAAATGACGTCTATTGGTAAGTGACAAAATTCATGTTCTTGTATGATATCGTAGTCGAAATCATTAGGAGTTTATTCGTTATATAGGGAATTAAATCTAAAATCAATGCTAGTCGAATTCATTATTCCAACGTGGTATTGTAGACATAGATCTACCGAAAACAAGGAGATCAATATTGCCACTTGTTTTGAAAACACTCCTTGATATTTTTATTTACCACTGAGTTCCTCATTATATGTATACTCTACATTAGTTTATCTTAGCAGATGTATGAGGGTATGATAATAACGAATGAATTGGAAACACATTAGGCCTACTACCGGTAATGGTACCCGTACTCTAATAAGATTGATAACAGTTTGCTGTTCAAAATGGAATTCACCGTTTAAGTTTGATTTTGTTGAGCCTGGTTTCGGATGACTCAGTCCCGTACTCATTTTGGATTTGTTGGCACGAGTTGCATAAGTCTACCAATCTAAAGTTAAACATTTTCAATGTTTGCTGACTCCGTTCTTAATCTTCAACGTAAAATTGATATCTTAGCAAGTTATTGTGTGAAATGGGGACTGACTGTTAATACCGAAAAAAATAAAATCATGGTATTTTAAAATGGTGGTAGACTCTCAAAATGTGAGAGATGGTCATTAAAACGGGGAAGACCTTGAAGTCGTCTCCCATTATAAATATCTTGGTATAGTATTTTCTTGTAGGAAATATTTTCTAAAGCATGTTATACTTTAGCAAAACAGGCTGATAAAGCCCTAGGCCCTATTCGTAAAATGTTTCATCGTTTTCCTGATTTATCAATAGACACTCTTTTCAGGATGTTTGACAGTAAAATCTTACCTATTCTACTTTACGGTGCGGAAATTTGGGGAGTGTTTGTCAGCAAACCAGATGAACGAGTCCATACCAAGTTTTGCAAATATATTTTAAAAGTTAGTTACAGAACTTCAAATGCAGCTGCTCTGGGAGAGTGTGGACGTACTCCATTGTATGTGAACATTTATACGCGTGTCATTAAATACTGGTTTAAAATTATAAGAATGCCTGAAAATAGATGTTACACATTGTTATGATATGTGAAAAAATTTGATGTTCAAGGTTATACAAATTGCGTGTCTTGTGTTCGCCACATCCTATTTTCACATGGCTTTGCTTTTGTTTGGCTAGCACATGATGTTGGTTGTATTGATAATTTTATTATTGTATTTAAGCAGCGATTGAAAGATGTATGTATGCAGGATTGGAGTGCACGTCTACATGAATCCTCATTGTTATCTTCTTATTGTATTCAATACCATCCTTCAGCCAGAGCCTATTAGTTTGTCCTCTGTACCAAAACATTAGAGAGAAGTATGTACCACCTTATTACTTTACATACCACTCTAGACTTAAATTTACACAGTTGATGTCCAGCCAAGATAAATCTGTATTGTTTAATACTGCTATCTATCTGACCAAAATGTTTACGGGCGCTCATGTCATTATGATTTCCCCATACTAAGCACGGCATTGTACTATAGACCTCAACGGCCATCATCTACGAAAATAAAGAGTCTGAGTCATGTAACGTTTGCGCCACTGCAAATTGGGTTTTGCCACTTACCAGCGTGCCAATAGCCATTGGACGTTCCATGCGTTGCAGGTACCACCTCGCTAGTTCACACACAAACATTGAATGAAACCCAGTAAAGGACCCAGTAAACACTATGATAAGCGGGATTATTCAGTTGTATGACCGACATTCTAAAGCTTGGCGATTCAATAATGAAGCATAGCACGTTATGGATAACAACGCCTTGTTTATTGCATATATATAGAGCGACGTTTCGGTGTACATTTTGTAGACACATAGTATGTTGTGACAAAGATAAGATTATTATTTACAACAGCATGTAATTAATAACAAGTCTGATGTATGGGGAATGATTATGCTTGCAACTGCCGGACAGTTCCTTCTTATTGGTAAATTATGTGCAGGACCTCATTACTACTCCCCAGCAAGTTAATTAATTCCTGGTGTGAATATTTAAATACGATGTTAGGTTACGGTATTAATGAACATACTGCGTTTGTTTACAGGTTATTACTTAATAAACATGAAGATTTGGTTTTTAACTATAGACACGTGGCTCATTCTCAGGACACTTGATCTCAAAGTGCCCTTGTATGCGCTGATAGATGTATCTCATACTAAACGATTGGCGAGTTATAATAATGTTTAATTCAATTTCAGGTTACGCGGTAATGATTACAGAGATTTCTCGCAGATGGGGTCTGGACAAGAAATTGTCAAAACAGTCAAGAGAGCCAAAGCATTAGATAAAATAAAATCTGTGTTCAAAAGAGGAAAGGAGAAGCTCTGTAAGAAAAGAAAGGGCTTGGGAGGAATATGTAAGGTGGACAGTATCGGAGATCTCCTGAAAGCACATTCCGGAAATGTGAACCAAAGCGCGTTAGGTTGCGATGTCGTTCAAACCAGCGATCACCTCCGATCACACAGCTGCACCGATTGTAATGAAAGCAAGGAATCATCGTGTTGCCCGCTGGACATACGCGTACCTGATCTTCAGAAGTACTGCAAGTATATTCCTGTCCGAAAAGTGTGGGGTCCATTTTACCCCAGAGGAAGCGTGGCCAATTCCAAAACGGTATGGCTGGACATGCAACTGTGGTATTCTAAGTATTATGATCTCAAGCTGAAACGACAAACTAGTGAAAACCTTAACTCATCCTTGAACTCGTCTAAAAGTGAAAGCAGCCTAACGGAATCCCCAACAAAATCGCCCAAATCGAATCACTTGAAGGTGCCAAGAGAACTTATGAAGGAAAGCCTGCTAGAGTCTCGCGCAGCTGATCGAGAATCTCGCCACAAGAGGACGCTTCTGAGACAACGTTTTCGCCGTGGTGCAAACGCTGAATACATATCGATGGTAAGCTGGCAGCGCTTTTACGTCCCTGTTGAATGTCGTCTGCAGCTGTTCGTCAGCTCCGTGACTGCAGACGACTTGCTCCACCTGAAGACCGAAATACTTGTATCCTGTATGCGTAGTTTTGTCCAGGCTGATGGAGACTTCGAGGTCCTGTGGGTTGCAGAAATCCAGAGAGTTCTCCCTTCAAGACTGGACCTCGTTTCCTGCGATTGTCTAAATCCAGAGGTTGCTCTTGAACTAGCCTCACAGTTGAATGGAGTAAAAGCAGTGTTATTTGTGAGTCGAGCTGCCTCTATCTTACTGAGACACCAATCAATAGGATTCTTGGACACGCTTGCTGTGTCGGCGGACGTGGAAAGGACGGACCTCATTGTTCTACCAAATGCTCTCGGTCCGGCTAAGGTGAAACGCGCGGTCATCTGAGTGAACCCAAACGCAATGGGTCTGAATTTATTGTTATTACAAAGACATAGGTGAAAGGATTCAAGAGATGAATAGCCCCACGTGATTTCGCCTTTTTGTAAACTTTTATAATTTATTTTGAGAAATTCGAATTGGATTTTTTTCCTTTCTCAGGTATAGTACTGATATATGTTTTCGAGGGGATGTCAATTTGGATAATCTGGATCATTGTAACAATGAAGCCTTTATCATCAACGCTTCCATGATTAATATGACATTGATAGATATGCTTGTGCACATTGTCACTTCTCTACATGAAACTACCAATAAAGAATACATATGACATATCTTTCTAGGGCTTTGCTTGTCTTCGTGACGCATGCCGCCCGTGGGGCAAGATTCCCTCGAATAACCTATTATAGTACATGTTTGATATTGATTCATAAATACATGCTCAGGTTATAATCGAAATCGTACAATAAACTCTGCCTTTTGCAAAGGAATATTATGATTACGGAAACGTTGTTTTGGGGATTTAATTGAAAGTCTATAAGTGAGTCATGTACGTCGAAACACGGAGTGCACTAATGTGGGACATTATCGGAGCCTGGTGATATTTACTCAAAGGCAACTGTGACGATGGTACATGTGCATGTATAGCTGTAAAATATTCACATTTATTACAATATGGAATATCTGCCTTTACAGAGTTGTTAGTCTGTTAACGAACCAATGGTGGCTTGGCACCGTTCCAAAGAGCGTAATATCTGTTAGTTTGTATTAGGGAAAGAAATTAATAGTTCAGTCAAATCATGAAATGAAGGACCAGTACACTTACAATTTTAGTACATGAAATATTTTTCTTCTACAAAACAGCAGTACGATGATCAGGAACATGGTTGTTGTTGCTGTGATTAAGTGTGCAAATCCACCATGACACTGAAGAATGATTGATTCTGATTGGTCAAAATAATATTAAAATCTGGTGTCTAATTCCAACGAAAACCCGAAAATCAATCAGCCTTTTCACACATCGATCATCAAAGTTTGCCGAGAACCGATAGAATACTATACTTTCGATATATATCGCAACATCAGATATTTCATCAGTAACTGGCACCCTGTAAAAGCACTTGGACACAGCAACTTATGATGAAAACTGTTTTTGAATACATACAATTAAATAAACCCTCTAACCGCTGGGGTATAAACTGTAGCAATTGTTGGTAATTGTAAGAGGTAGGCTCTATCAGTCTCCACGTTCGGCTGCCTCGGTAGGGGATAATTCACACTCTTACAGTACAAGCATACGGGTAAGTGGGTTCACCAGACGCATTTTTTACTTTGCAACGGTTTCGAATCATGTGGGTGAGTGAGTGAGTTGAAATTTTACGCCACATCGGCATTTTTCCAGCGATGTAGCGACGACACCAACTCTGCAGATAACCATGCAGGTACATATACTTGTGTGTGTATCTTATTTGTATTAATCATTGAAAGGCACACGACATTCGTGTTTAGAAATTATTAATATCTATGCGTGTCCTGATTTGTTTTAAAGCCATCAGAATATTTACATAAAGACGTGGTTCAGTTGTGGAGAACAATTTTATTCATTAAAATATATTTAAACATAACTTCTTTAAGTGACATTTAGAAGCTGGTATGATGAACAGGAACGATTTTGATGGATAGACATAGGTTAGTTAAAGCGATTGACACATTATACATCAGGAGGGGGGTCTATTCGAACTGAAGTACAGAAATTGAAATCAATGGTAATACGTATTCAATTACTATTCTATTTACACCCTCTGCGGTTTCATCATACATGGTTCTTGCGCCCCCTCGGAGAAACATTCTGTGTTCCAGTACGAGGTTTTCATCGTGTATCGGTTGTGTCTCTGACATGTTTTAGTACTGGAATCAGTGTCTTTCAGATGTTTCCTTAAAGTGCATATGAATTACGGAATTGACGAAAACATAGAAGCGGTGTTAAATACTTACTGTGTACATTTCCCCCGTATCATAGCACATCTGGTAACTCGGAAATATCGCTATCTCTACGATCAAAACGATCTGTAAATTGTTTCAGATTGCTCTCTATATATAAGCGACTAGATTGTAGAATATGACATGACTACCACTGTTGCATGTATAATCACATTTCATGATGTCATAAGCAATTTCAATCAGCAATCAACATAGAAACTGATCGTGTAGGTTTTAATCCTTGAATCTCCAAAGAAGAATGGTATTGTCAGTAACATGTTATTATAAACATGAACTCTTTGAATGACATTCAGAAATGATACACATAAAGTGTGCGTGTGGAATTTATGGAAGTCAACTTCTGTAATGTGTGGAACAACACCAAGTATAACATACCCTGAAACGTCATGTTCCACACATTACAGAATTTAACTTCCCAAAATCCTCTCCCCGCTCAGTACTTAATGATAATCATGTTTTGATGTAATGGCGCCAAACAACAGGAATTATAGACATAGATATACTGTCAGATAACGTTCTGTGACTCGAAGCACTGGTGTATAGATGAATTCAGTTTTCTGTGTGCCGGCTTGGCAACAAGCTTACAAGGGAGTGGGTTCGCTACCAGATGTATTTCTCATCAGAAGGCTGATCATGCCAGCCATCTTCGGATCCGGACACGTAAACGGGACGTAACTCTACCACGAAAACAATATAAACACAGGATACTGTTATCCATATGATCTGAAGAGGACGTCGAACATTCGTCATGCATTTGTCGCTTCTCCATCACGACTTCCGTCTTTTTCAATGGCGGTTTCTGTTTCCAATGCCTGTCTGTTGTTATAATAACATCCATTATGCGATGTTATCACGTCGTGTTTGCAGACGTTTCCCGTGCTAACGTCATCATCGTCGCTGAAGGACTTTTCACATCGGGAGATGTTTTCATAAACAGGATCGGCAACCCTTCTGTTCTGATGTTGGTGATACGTCGTTTGTGCACCCGGAATTGTGCGATTTCTGTCGTCTGCTCTGTCTGATTCCTCAGGCTGACCATTACCCACTTGCCCAGGGTTGTCTTTAAGATTGAGATTTTCGTATTGACCCGGACAACCATTATCACCCAGACTCAAATTGCTATTGAATTGAGGTCGGACGTTTAAGATTCTCGCTCGATCGTAACCACCTTGAGATACTGTGCCATCACCACCTACTACGACACGATCATAAGGTTTTACGGAGGGAGCTACGAACGAACTACACTCGGATAAGACATCGTACCCTTCTTCCTTGGAATTCTGAGGGTCGTTCATGTAGATGTTTATCATGGGTCTGACGGTGGCGATGGGGAGAGGTGGTTGACCATGTCTCCCTGGGTATTCCGTCACAGACTCATAGATGTGTTCGTCTTCAGACATCGTATACGTCCTGTTTTCAAACCCGACGTTGACTGTACTGTTAGTCGTTGGTTTTGCTCCAAAGAAAAGCAATTTGCGTCTGGAAGGCAGTATTAAGTCAATTAATTATTGGTGAAATGAACTTTAGTACAATCCTGAACATAAAGGCAGAAAGAAGTCTCATATGCATTTTGTAACAGTTCGAACTTTCATGTCATTGGTTGCTTGGTTGTTTTACGCCGCACTCAGCAATGTTCCAGCTATATGGCGTCGGTCTGTAAATAATCGAGTCTGGACCAGACAATCCAGTGATCAACAGCATGAACATCGATCTACGCAATTGGGATACGACGACATGTGTCAGCGAGCCTGACCGCCCGATCCCGTTAATCACTTCTTACGACATGCATGGGTTACTGAAGACCAATTCTAACCCGGATCTTCACGGGTACAGTTCAATGTCAAGTATGCACGGTGCGCGCCATAACTTTAGTAGCCATGACGACAGAAGGGCGTTATTTTGAAGATTTCATATTAACAGTCTCCAGTTCATGAGATATCGAGTTCGCTGCAGCAGAAAAATGCATGCATATAGTTGGAGATATGTAGTCTTCGTTTGGCGTTCCACGTACCTTTTCATGATTACAAAAGCAGCAACCGTCAGTGCGAGTATGGCCACACAAACCGCAGAAATACCTATGCGAGTACCTGGAACGCAATGCACAGTAGATGTAATGTAGAATGAGTGTAGCCAGGGGTATTGGGGCATGAACTATTATATGTTATATACTTTACACTGCTGATCAACAATATTTATACAATATGTAAACATGCTGAGGTCACCCATTCTTATTCCGACCATACCATAAACTAGTGCAGATCAGTCACTCAATGATGACACCAGGAGCTCGCCATAAGATCGGATATTCTGCCTTACCGGTGGCACATGTCACAAATGTATTCAAAGACATTTGTAAAAAAATGCAAGCCAAAACAAGTTATCTTTTTTTGACGATAAGTACTATAAACAGATTAAAGGAACAGCCATGGGAACCAAAATGGCGCCGACTTATGCGACGCTTGTCTTAGAATATCTGGAGGAAAAGTTCAAGCATAAAATCAGTCAAATTCTTGGAGAGGATGTTGCCCATTATTTCATGGATAATTGGAAAAGATTTCTAGACGACTGCTTCATAATTTGGCCATTTTCTGAGGAGAAACTAAATGCATTTTACGAACTATTAAATAGCATGGACGAAAATCTTGTTTTCACTATGGAGGCAGATGAAACTAAAACAGCTTTCTTAGACACAATGGTCATCAAATCGGGGCGGAAATTGGACACAGATATCTTCTACAAACCTACAGATACGAAACAATATTTAAACTTCAAATCTTGTCATCCGAGCCACACTAAAAGAAGTCTTCCATATAACCTGGCACGAAGAATATGTACAATAGTTTTACGGGAATATCCAAAATCTCTTGTTGAAGACGGAATAAATA
This sequence comes from Haliotis rubra, assembly GCF_003918875.1. NCBI lineage: Eukaryota > Metazoa > Mollusca > Gastropoda > Lepetellida > Haliotidae > Haliotis > Haliotis rubra. The sequence continues at coordinate 1,807,004 of NW_025766003.1, forward strand.
AAGCGTTACAGCTTAATAGAGAAAATCTTTTGACAGGAACGATGAAGAGTAAAGAACGAAACATGTTGGAGAAAAAGGCATTCTATGTGATATTTATGACTGACAGTTGATGACAGCACCGTCAGAGATTGAGCTGGGCGCGAACGACATGACTAGCAGAGAGCCGTCTTCACTGATGCAAGCCGATTCTGTCTGAACTGTTGGAAGACAGCGTGTAGCCGGCAAAGGGGAAATCGAAAGGCGGCATGTTGCGTTTACGCCCCACAGCTGAGGGAGTATTGATATATATAGTTTGGGAAAACAAAAACCACTGGCATCGTTAACAGAAATTTGACAACTGAGCGTTACATGGATGCCATTCTTCATCCAATTCTCCTACCTTTACCAAAGCTGTCCTTTGTCAGCATAACAATGCCAGACCCCATTACAGGCTGCATTGAACAGAACGTCTTTGCAGCCAACGTCAACGTATTGCCATGACCGGCACGCTCCCCTGACATGTCCCCCCATAGAACATCTCTCGGATGTCATGAATCGTCTTGGTCAACAGCTACCACATCTCCAAGCAAAAGGACAAGTACTGACCCAAGCCCTCCAAGAAAAATAGCAACGCATCGGACGTGAAGTGGTCAGACGACGGACTTTTCTTTGCCCCAGTCTTTGCGTGTTTTTGCAGCAGGAAGTGGCCACACTCGTTTTTAATGCGACTTGTCTTTGAACATGTGAGCAATTGTAGATGTGTGTATCCTTACATTGAATTTCATCCATTACACTGAAAGTTTGTTTTGCTGCTCAGCCTCGATGGCAACTGTGGTGCCAATAATATGACTGACATTTAAACTGTTGATTTTGCTGAGATTTTGTTTTTTTTCAATACATTTTTTTCATGTGTATATCGTTTGAGTCTTTTAAACTAGACGTTTCTTTTGGCCGCCAGTTTATATGTATGGTCACGACGTGGCACAAAACAACATTCATTCACGTTTAACGTGCATACGTTTAGCTAATATTCCAATAATGCTTTCCGTTGGCATCACTAGTTTACCACAAATAGTCCAACACCAATTCTACATTGAGAAACGTACGTATACGTAGGATAAGCAGGAGAGTGCTAGAATACACAGACATGTAAGGACTGATACCAGTGTTGAGCCGGACAATTGCAGAGCTGCTTGTAGTGGACGTGGCATGGGTCGGGGAGGGCGATTCTGACTCCGGTGGGGTCTCTGTTGAAGGGGTAAATGGTGGTGATGATGTCGTGGTGCTAGAGTCGCTGCTTGTAGAAGAACTAAGTGCTCTTGCTGAAGGTGAATAGTGTTTCGTGACAGATATTAATTGAAAAAAACAGAAAAGGACCTGAAATAGAACAGAAACGAACAGAACTGCTGTTACTTTCACAGTAATGGGAAGAGAACCGTCCTTGCGACGACAGCAGGATTAGGCTTGCAATGATGACAATAAATATACAGCATAAATGTAAATGTTATATTTTCAGTTTTTTAAAGTGTTTAAATATCCATGTTATAAAGCATTATGACCACACCGTCAAACACTGACAGCACTATATACCAATTTTGGAAAGTGGTTGGTACTCGGGACCGTTCGCACCCTTGGATCCCACGAACTGTCTGCATGTCTAGGAAATATATACTAAGGCTCTACATCTCATCTTTTATGGGGTACAATGTGTGAAGCCAATTTCTGGTGTCCCCCGCAGTGATATTGCTAAAAGCGGCGTAAAACCAAACTCACTCACTCACTCACCTTTTATGACTGGTAATTGAGGTTTCATTTCGCAATATTCCAGCCATATACTGCGGAGATCACCAGAAATGTCCATAAAACATTGTACTCACGTCCCACATGGAACCGGAACTCACACATTGTACCTACGTGGGGAATCGAACCGGGTCTTCGGCGTGACGAGCGAACGCTTTAACCACTAGGCTACCCCACTGCCCTTTGTGACATACGAACGGTCTACCACACTACCTCCTGTAGGGATAGCACATACCGGCTTGACACACTGCCATCAGCCTATAGGCACAGGGGTTCCAGGACAGGGTTGTGTCGTTTCGGGGGAATTTGTGTATTGACAGACAGTACCTGTCGGTGTGGACGTCATTATTCAGGCTGACGTCACTTCCTACAGGATAGAAAACAGCCGTTATGAGTAGTAGTAGATTAGCACGTGTAAAATGAATACCTAATTCTCCAGAAAGTTACGGGTACGATGCCATACATGGGCCTCCTTTCTCAAAGCACTAAGGTGATTGTAAGTCACTAAGGTAACCTTAGTGCAATGTTAAAGAATGGGAGTTAAGGTTAACCTTAGTAAAGGTTGCTTCGTGAAAGGAGCCCTAGCATAGCTTGGTTTGTTTTTGGCTGGTTTGTTCGTTTGTTATTTAACGCCGCACTCAGCAATATTCCAGCTAAATAGAGGCGGTCTGTAAATAATAATATGGTCAGGACCAGACAAGCCAGTGATCAACATGATGAGAATCGTACTACGCAATTGGGAACCGATGACATGTGTCAATCAAGTAGGCGAGTCTAACCTCCATGTCCCGCCAGTCGCCTCTTACGACAAGCATGGGTTTATCGTACGGTTAGAAGTACGACGACACAGGGGATCTATTTTCTACACTATATTCGATGCGGGAAGCCGAACTTCCGAACCTCGTCCGGACCTAGCTAAATATACCTGGCCGCTGACCTTACCGTGGTCATCTGCAGGTTATTTTGGAACACCTGCTAGTTCAACTCCCTTCCACATAGACATATATTATGTCTATTCTACACATGCACAAGTTCTTAATTCTTCTTTACATACTTTGTTACAGTATACAAGAGTTATCTAGCATCATTTACCAAAAATTTTTAACGCACACTTGCATAAAGGTAAAACAACTGATTCTTATCTCTTAAGATAACAGTTACTGAACAACTATAGTTACTGAAGACCTGTCCTGACCCGGATCTTCACGGGTCTACATATTTCGACGCAGAGGCAATTTTAATAGCAATAATATACAATAAAATATTAAGTAAAACGTAGCATAACATAGGAACCAGAATCTGTTTGTATTTCACTAAAAGGTATATGACGTAAAGATGCTCTGTTTCGCCTCACGAAAACTACACTTCCAACTATAGTTCGTTTGGAAATGAATACACCTAACCGAAAACAAATAAACATAAAATACTCACGAAACGCTGATCATATTGAAATCATACCAACTCTGTGATTTATTTGCAGATCCTAAAATAAAAGTTGTTTAATCAAAATTATCATTAAAATATTGACACAGTTCACTGTTTGTTACGAGGGAGGAGTGCAGAGAAAGGACAGCCAGATGTTCGAGAAGCACGTTCGCAGACAAAGTTATTTATTCATTAACCTGTGCTGTGCCGTCTCCATCCGTTCTCGAACACCTGGCTGTCCCTTTCTCTGCACTCCTCCCTCGTAACAAATAGTGAACTGTGTCAATATTTTAATGATAGATTGTTAAACAACTTTTTATTTTTAGGACAAACAATCTGCAAAAACCTCACAGAGTTGGTATGATGTTTTGATTATGATCAGCGTTCATTGACTATTTTATGTTTATTAGTTTTCGAGTTAGATTGGAATTCATCGGTCCGATTTTGAGCCCAACGGACTATAAGTAAATCTAAACTGTCATGTCGTACCTGCTTGACAACGATACAAGAATCTGTATCAAAACGACGCACCACCTGAATAAAGAAGCTGTTCATCCTTAAAGTTTGACCCCTTTTCTGTCGTGTACATACCGTTAATCCACACACGTCGGTACAGACGTCTCAGGCCGATCCAGTACGTGTAGTAATCCGATGGGTAGACGGTGTATGCCATAGCGTAAGTCAGGTCGTCGAGGTTGACGTCAGACACTTTCAGCAGTGTATGTCTAGCCCCAGAATCGTCCCAGCTTCTGTACCCATGCTCAACACACGTGCTGCCTCGGCATCTACTTAGAATAGGTGCTTCGCCTGTAAACCATCATCAGGTTGACAGTCGTGCAGGCCAGTTTCACAAGATAGGTTATCACTTAATTTACCCGTGGAGTTCCGGGTAAGAATTGTCTTCGGCAGCACGTCATGGTACATGCGCGTCATGGTATCGGAGACCCTTGAAGGTCCGGGTTAGAATATCGGCCTTCATTAACCCATGCTTGTCGTCAGAGGCGACTAACGGGATCCGGTGGTCGGGCTCGCTGATTTGGTTGACACATCTCATCGGTTCCCAATTGCGCAGATCGATTCTCATGCTGTTGACCACTGGATTGTCTGTTCCAGACTCGATTATTTACAGACCGCCGCTGCAATATATCTGGAATATTGCTGAGTGCGGCGTAAAACTAAACTCACTCACTCATGGTAACGGGTGGTCAGGCTCGCTGACTTGGTTGACACATGTCATCGTATCCCATTTGCTCAGATCGATGCTCATGACGTCAATCACTAGATGATCTGGTCCAGATTCGAATATTTACAGACCGCCGTCATTTAGCTGGAATATTGCTGAGTGCGGCGTTAACCAGCAAACATAACATGTAATTTACTGGTGAAGGAACTCGTTATACCCTTAGATATCCCTCCTTCCTATTTAAACTAGCTGGTTGAGATACACAACAAAAAATGTCCACCTTCCAGTAACTGCCTGGGTGTGATACATGGAACTTGTGACACCCCTCGAACTTATAATTCTTTCAATATATACATGATAAATATTCTCACTTACGTCAGACGATATACATATGTCATTATCAACTAGTTTCATTTTAATGTATAAATAACTCTATTAATAAATTTGTATTGAAAATCCAAAAAGCTTTGGGTCTTTAATGGTTAGTCTATATTGCACAAATATGGTCTTCCAATCGATATGATCGTTTACTTCACTTTCCCATTTATCGCATACGTTAGGAAAATTGGATTTCGATATGAGACTCGTAAACTAATCTATATCCTTTAGTCGGTATAATAAGATCATTCCATGGGGAACTTATCGATACTTTTGTTATGTTTGGGTGTCCAGCAGTTTGAATGACTTCTTTCCATTTTGGGGGAATACTGACGATGACACGATTTATGTCAAGTACTGTGCCCTTAATATCAAATTTTGTTTTAAGTTCTGCAAATGAGAGTACCTCTTGGTCATTGAAAATGTCTTTAATATTAACAATTCCTTGTTTGAACCAGTTATTGATTATCAAATATGTGTTGCGAAACTGGTGATTTAACCAGAGAGGTTACTTCCCGCTATCTTATTATTGAATCCTGAGAATGAATCAACTTACCCGCTTTTCTACATATCGCAATATCGCTGTATCGCCATATCGCAATGTCGCTGTATCGCAATATCGCGTCGCCATATCGCAATATCGCCTTTTCGCGTTATCGCTATATCGCAATGTCGCCTCTTTTTATCGCCATTTCGTGTCTTTTTATCGCCATTTCGTGTCGTGTTATCGCCATTTCGTGTCGTGTTATCGCCATTTCGTGTCGTGTTATCGCAATGTCGTGTCGAGTTGTTGCCATTTCGTGTCTTGTTATCGCTATATCGTGTCTTGTTATCGTCATGTCGTGTCGTGTTATCGCTATTTCATCTTTGGCTATATCGCAATATCGCTATATCGTGTCGCCATATCGCAATATCGTGTCGTACTATCGCTTTGTCGCGATATCGCCTAGATTTCTTCAGGGCGATAAAGCGATGGCCCGAATGAGCCACCATAGTTATCACTTAATTTACGGGTAAGAATTGGTCTTCGGCAGCACATGCTTGCCGTTAGATGTGACCAACAGGATCGGGTGGTCAGGCAAACTGACGTGGTACATGCGCGTCATGGTATCGGGGACCCGTGAAGGTCCGGGTTAGAATGTTGGCCTTCAGCAACCCATGCTTGTCGTCAGAGGCGACTAACGGGATCCGGTGGTCAGGCTCGCTGTCTTGGTTGACACATGTCATCGTATCCCATTTGCGCAGATCGATGCTCATGACGTCAATCACTAGGTGATCTGGTCCAGATTCGAATATTTACAGACCGCCGTCATTTAGCTGGAATATTGCTGAGTGCGGCGTTAACCAGCAAACATAACATGTAATTTGCTGGTGAAGGAACTCGTTGTACCCTTAGATATCCCATTTTCCTATTTAAACTAGCTGGATGAGATACACAACAAAACTGTCCACCTTCCAGTGACTGCCTGGGTGTTATACATGGAACTTGTGACACCCTCGAACTTATAATTCTTCATTCTGTAGTAGATAGATGCTCATGATGTTGATCACCGGATTGTCTGGTCCAGACTCAATTATTTACAGAAAAATCGCCACACAGCAGGAATACTGCTGAGTAAAATTAAACTCACTCACTCACTCTTAATGTTCTAACTGTTGCAACGGGATTTTTCTCATTACGTTCTTAAAGAGTATCAAAGGAAGGTTTCTTGTGCTAATTCAGTTTTCAGTCCATTCCTGAATTTCAATGAATAATACCTTTACAAGTTGACAAAGGAAAAAAAGAACATTCGTAAATGTATGGAACAAAAATAGTTAAAAATGTGTTACCTGTTTCTGTAAATGCGTGTGATCTCAGTGTGCTACAGTTGCCATCGTTGTGGAAAGACGAGGTGTACGGATTGAACCCTTTTCGGTTCTTCCTCGCATAAACACACTGTCCGTCGGGTGCTTGGTTGATGTCCATGTCAACTAAAAAACAACGGTCGAATTGTTGTGTTAACAGAGTGAGATTGTTGTGTTAACAGAGTGAGATTGTTGTGTTAACAGAGTGAGACTGTTGTGTTAAGCAGAGTGAGATTGTTGTGTTAACAGAGTGAGATTGTTATTCATCTGCGTTTATTCCGCATACACGACACCATCTCACACAGTCAACTGTGTCCTGTATAGAACCATATGTGGATGAAGTTTTTTGGTGTATGTGTTCGTTGTCACGCCGCACTCGAACAACCCAGTGACTGGCATTATGAGTGAGTGAGTTTAGTTTTACGCCGCACTCCGCAATGTTCAATTCATTTGGCCGCGGTCTGTAATTTAAGTTAATTTAGGCATTATCAATCGTCCAACAAGTGCCATTCGTTAAAATAATGTTTCGATCAAATTCTGGAATAACGCCCAATAGGTAAGTGAAAATCGCGTCGTCAATACTGCAACCAAGTCATGACCTTGGAGCTGAACTATGGACTATGGTGTTGAAGGCTTGTTGATGGATGGAGATACCTATTTCATACACAGATATGCCCTTGTCATCTCCACACCATTCGTCATAGTTCCCGGAGCATCTCACTTCCGTAACCGTTTTGCCCATGTTAGTACGGTATCCTTCATCAACCAGGCAGTAACAGGACTTTCCCTAGAACAACAACACAAACATAAAAAAAATCCATAAAAATCCTACTGAAATTAATATACTTCATTTTAAGAAAATAATAATATTTCAGTAATGAGATGAATGTGATTGCGATTTGAAGGTGATCATCGATAATAATTCTACAATCACTGACTCACTGACTCAGAAAACGCATCTTACACTGAGACCGATTCTTGTATATGTCTTGCCACAGTGTAGATCACACAGAAAGGCCGTGTTTCCCTCTATCTCTGTCGGCTTTCCACTTGGGGGGAACTGTATATAGCCCGTATGTTCATACAGAGGGGAGTTATCAGCTGGAAGTCCAAATCATGTAAATAATAACATATAAAGTGAGTTGTACATTATTCTTAGTTTTGCTACTCATTTTTCTTACAGGATGAAAATAATATATTTTTGGAGAATTGACATGGAACCATGATTTACAAATAGGGTTAATTGGACACTGTCACACTGAGTGAGTGAGTGAGTTTAGTTTAGTGATTAGTAAATTGATAAAATAGGTACACAACAACACAATACAAGAAGGTGCTGTAGATAACCAGCTTTCAATATTTGGTTGTGTGTGTGGTTTACTTAACGAGATACCAAGCCTCAAGTCATCAAACCTACCCATTCAGACACCCCTCATACCGAGACATTATTGTTCCCTCTTTTACACTCTTTTGTTATCTTAGGCATTACACAACCACCAATAACATCACCAATAACCCCCCTTTAGATGATTATAGGTTAAAACATCGACAATACATGTCCAAGTCCAAGTTGAGTATTCCATGGCGCCTATCCAATATGTCTGCCCGGGATCCAAAATGGCCGCCAGATCTTCATGACTTTCAAGGGAAGGTGGTATGTAGAGATTTCCTCCAAACTCCTCACATCCTTGTGACGCATTCCACCAGTTGCTGCTTGTGGATTGGATGACGTTTTCGGTGTACGGAGTACCTGTTACAATCATCTAGAATAAAGTAATGCTGAACGACAAACGTGTCGTGATTCCACTTGTTTTTAAGATTGATTCAACTTGTTAAGAAAGTGGAGATGAACCAATTTCTATTATGAGTCATTTTTATTCATTCTTGGTAGGAGCTGTCATTAAAGACTCTAGATAGACAAAAGTGATCAGTTGATTGGTTGGTTGTTTATCGACGTCATCAGCTATATTCCAGTTATGGCGACTGTCTTTAAATAATTTACTCTGGACCAGACTTTCCAGTGATCAACAGCAAGAGCATCGATCTACGCAATTGTGTCATTAGTCAGAGACACATTATGAGATTATGTCGGAGGGAAAGATCTAATTTACATGAGATCGCAGGTCATATAAAATAGAGAAGTATCTTGACAACAACCTCCCCCACCAAAAAAAACAACAAACAAAAAACCCAAAAAACCCAAAAACTATTACAATTATTGTGCATCTCGCGGAAATGTCAATAAAGAGAGCCGTTGTATCTGTGAGCATTGAGAAGACATTTCACCCAATGGAAATGACCTGTTTCGAGTGAAATACCATTATGATTCCTCCTCAAAATAGTAGCATACCCTTAGTATAACTTAGCATAACTTTAGTATTTACGTCTTTTAAGTTATTGTAATGCTTACCGTAACCGCATTCTACCGCCATTAAATCCACTCGTAATAGAATGCACTTTTCGCTTCGTCGTTTGCTATCTCAATGGTTGTGACAGTAACACGGATAATAAAGACTTACTTGTAACCCAGTACCTACCCGTCACTGTTGTCCCAACTCGACACATTAACAAACAAAGGAACCACGTCCATTGGAGAGGTGTGAGACGTTCACAGCTGATCTGCCATCCTCGTGACGCCATTTTGAAATCGGCTACAGGGAAAAGATAAACTCCTTTCGACGTACTGTTCAATACTTGAAGGTTGTCGTTGGTTGTAAATCTTTCTGACCCTGACGCTAGCGGAGCTGTTGTAAAACATCCTGCTAAACATATACTAGACACAAGAAATAAGGGAACCCCCCAGTGGAATTTATAGTTGAAACAATGCTACATAAAAGTTGCAAGCTTATTGCATTCGAACCCAGATCGGAATTAATTACAGCTGACACCGCAGTCAGCACCATGTTACCTTTACATGATACACGTGTATCATGCACCACACGTGCATTCTAGCCTATAAAACTGACAGAAAGCGTGTCCCACTATCTCTTGTGAAAATGAGTTGTGAGTTGTGTTGTTATCATTTTCCTCACGTGAAAGTCCTCCTGCAGTTGTCCACACTGATAACACGATGTCTCATAACTTTTATGGTTGCGCATACATGTATGAATCACAATCAGGCGAAGGACGAGGTTCGTAAACCGTCACAATGATGACTGGCAAGCGTGACATTAGGCCACTATATATTTTTTCGTTGTTCCTCGAAGGTTTTGGTCATCCAATTGGCATCCTCGATGCATTTCCTCAAACCACAAATCTTCAATAACATTATTTATTTTATGAAAAAAGTAATATTGCTCGCGGGTGATTAAAGCACTTTATGTGTATATATCGGGTGTCCCCAAAAAGGCGCGTTTTTGACAAGTATTTTCTCAGCGACAGATAAACCGAATTTATTAACCATTGTCACAGAATAACCCAAAGGTATCATCAACAAGTCTTGTCAAAAACCGGTTCACTTTTTTGGGACACCCGATATATAAATTCAAAGCTCGTGTAGACGACAAAGAACATATATTCCAGATTTCAGTTTCAATATTTATATAAATGAAGATTTGATACTTAAATTTAATTTGACAAGAACTCATTGGCGAGTCATCGTTTGATCCTGTTACATCTAATAGAGGCAACCATGCACACCCCGTGCACAAGGAGGGCGGATGTGTACGTGGAAGTCACGAAGATGCAGTTCTTGATATCGTGCCAATATCTGATCATAGTGGGTTCTTCTCCCAAGTATAAGACAACATATTATAGATGTCAACTTCTTCTATATTGTATACACAACGTTTCTAGGCTAATCCTTGCCCCTTCGTCATTCACCTGACGAATAGAATGTTGTGTATACAATTTAGAAGAAGTTAACATCCATAATATTTTGTCTTATTCTTGAATACCAACTCTATATGCCTCTCAATAACCTTGTTCTCCTAAATTCGCTGGGATTATCTCTGTTTGTGTACCCTTCCTCAATGTCCCAGTGAGTGAGTGAGGGATTGATTGAGTGATTGAATGAGTGAGTGAGAGAGAGAGAGAGAGAGACTGAGTGGGTAGGTTGAGTGAGTAAACGGGTGGATCGGTTGAGTTAGTGAGTGTGTGGATGGGTGGGTGTAGTGAGTGAGTAAGTGTGTGAGTGAGTGAATGAGAGGGTGAGTGAGTGTAACGCTGGGTCTTACACCGCGGCGTGTCAAGTAGGTTTGGGAGGGAAGCCCGAAGACGACGTAGGCTTCAGACGTATAATTACGGTGCCGAGAAAACTTGAAACATAATGAGGACGACCCGAAATTGGACGAAAGATCCTAGGTGTTTGGTGTGCCCAAGGTGCGCAACTCATCACATCGGCGGTGGGTTACATCGGATTAGGATCCAGACTCAGATAGTGTGGGTTCGAATCCCGGGTGGGACTCAACCTTCAAAAGTACAAGAATATGTACTTTACTGATAAAGTGTGGTCCCAATTATATGTTCCATCTGCCCATGTTCTAAGGGGCATTGTATGTATTCACATTGTCTGAGAGTATCAGTGTAAAGAGCGGCATCTAAGTGATTTTGAACCAACCACTGACGGAAGCAAAGAAAAATACATCTCATATATCCCATACTTGCTGTTGTTCAGTGTTAATATTGACAGATGATTTATAACCTACCGGTCAGTCTGTGTCACGTGTATGTAGGACTGTACACGTTTGTGGGATATCATGTCCTATTAGCCTATATGGCGATTGATTGTATGAGACTTTCCTTGAGACTTATCTGGTGGTTTGTTTTATGACCGTTGCCTCGAATATAAAACCCATATTTCAGTCATCTTCATTACTCATTTAGACTCGAGATGGGCTGTAGACATCTTGTAAAACTATTTACAATTGGAATGTCTAAACGACGTTATTGTGTCATATAGCTTAAAGATATGTCACTTGGTTGACTAATGACTACGTTAGAACCTTTATTTACGAAACTGAAATTCCGATGACGATTACAAGATAGGTCGAACTGCCACACGGAAATATTACCAAAGGTTTGTTCTTAACTTTAAGTGATCAACCCATCACATCTATCAGTCGTGTAAAGTACGAGATTTTCCGAGATGTTTACACTGTTTTATACCTCCGGCCTCTTGCTCTATAGTCCCGGGCGGTGGGGTAGCCTAGTGGTTAAAGCGTTCGCTCGTCACGCAGAAGACCCGGGTTCGATTCCCCACATGGGTACAATGTGTGAAGCCCATTTCTGATGTCCCTCGACGCGATATTACTGGAATATTGCTAAAAGTGGCGTAAAACTAACCTCACTCACTCACTCATTGCTCTATAGTCCCAATGCCAAGCTAGAGACACACGTGACTATTAAAACAGGGCAGTCACATTGGATGAGCAAGGAACATATCATGAGCGAGTGTTTTGAAATCATTATCAAATAACGATGACACCTGCTCTGGTTATCGGTGTCAGTGTCACGAACACATGCAAAGGCAAGCCAATTTTACCTATCAACAAATCTGAGACAGTCTTGTCAGTAATGCATCAAAAATAGGACATGTTATCCGCCATAACTATTTTGGGCGTTTTCATGTAATCTCTTCGAAAAAGGTTTTTGAGCAGGTATCAAGTGACACTCGATGAAATCGTCTAATAAGATAAGATAAGATAAGATAAGATATAACTTTATTATCCCGAAGGAAATTCTGTTTGTATCAAAAACGGCCTCAAAATGAGTATATACAAAATTCACAAAAATATACACAATAATGTTCATGCACAAAATGAATGCTGATGATTCCATACAATTAACAACATAGGTAAAGAAGCAGAGTTAGTAGTTATCGCATACAGAACGTCACGGTAATGGACAAAACGCTAAATAAAAAGGTACATCCGAGTACAAATATGCATATACATTTTTACATTCTGTAGTACTTTCTATGACATTAAGTACACCCAGTCAGCGACATCATCACTTATATCGCATGGTTATCTACTGTCTTGTGTGTAAATGATTAGACATGTAGTCTGTAAAGGTATATTGTTGACTAATCTATTGATAAGGATGTACTTCAATATGCCCTTGTGTTTATGGAGCTGTGAGTGGGTGAGTTGGGAGTAACGCCGCTTGTGAAAGCATTCAAATTATACCTTGTCAGGCGGGAATATACTGTTGGCGGAAAGACACAAGAAAAGCATGTTTTAGACGTTGACCGTTTTCTGGAACCCAAAAAGCGCAGAAATAGAACTGACACTTTGGGCAAACCGGGATTCGAACCCACAATCATAGGTCTGTCGGGTGTGATAGGGAAGCAAGAGAACGGGGTCCGAACGGCCCTATCGTCAAAGCATATTCTCTTTTGTTTTCTTCATTTTTTAAAACTCCGAACTCAGCATTATCTTCCAGCTATAGGGTTTCAGCTGCTTGTAAAGGGTCAGACGGACATCATAATGATCGACCTAAGCCATTAGAACACGATAATTTGGATCAACAAAGTAAACCCACCTGACTCATGTTTCATGTTTTACGAAAGGCGTGGGATGCTGAACGTGAATGATGTATCTTCAGCATATATAGAAACATCAACGTTTGAGCTGTTTTTATTCATCTCACGTACATGTACACTGAAACACCGTCAGCCAAGTGACTGAACTTTGCCACCCGATCCACGACAAGCAAACTGTGTGTACTTGTTAAGCCTTATTATAGTTATGAATCCCAAATGAACGAACAGTCTCAATCTTTGACTATGTCGGACTAAAATCATCTATGGGTCATGGGCAAAACTCGAAGAGGAGACCTATGACATTACATATTAAATACAAACAGGCGGAAGATTTACTTTTACCGGTACCATTAAAGGTATTTTCTGAGCATGATCGGTAGGAAGCTTAAGGTTAGGGTGAGGGTTAGGGTTAGGGTTAGCAGGGTTAGGGTTAGGGTTAGCAGGGTTAGGGTTAGGGTTAGGGTTAGACTCCAATATACAACAACCGGAAGTAGCTGAAACAATGGTGCTCCAACGAGGAATACCATAAGCTATTTGTAGTGACTGTTGTGTTGTTGGTCTTGGACAAGTCTTGGACAAAAAGTGTAGCCTACTAAAAACCTGTTTAAGACAAACAAACTGTAACATCAGATTATTTATTAAGCTTTGGCGTCAAGACAATATTCACTCAAATATAGCATTCATTCTACACCATCTAATCATTCATACAGTTGACATGGATTTCGGGTTCGATTTTCTCTCAAAGTGACGATTCGATGCCGGGTCAAGTATATATATATATATATATATATATATATATATATTAACGATTGTATTAGAATTACAAGTACATCCATTGTAGTAACATCAAATGAACAAGGAAACTGAAATCAATAAGCAAGTTTCTTTGTCACAATCGCCTCTAAAATGCCACTTTAAGTTATCATTCATACACGATGCAGGGTATATATATGTATATATTAACGAGTGTATTAGAATTACAAGTACATCCATTGTAGTAACATCAAATGAACAAGGAAACTGAAATCAATAAGCAAGTTTCTTTGTCACAATCGCCTCTAAAATGCCACTTTAAGTTATCATTCATACGCGATTCGAACGTTGACGTCAGTGATGGCGATTTCTACGTCAGCAGATACACGCAGGTACAACGACGGTGACACAGCTGGAAGCTGATATGCCAGCTCGCCTGTTGCCATGGATATCGGGGTTGAAAACTCAGTGTTGTCGTAAAAAGCCAAGTTGATGGAGTGGCCCTCTCTGGATGACGTTACGAGGACGCGGGTTGACCCCGATGGAGGTGACAACATAAACACGGGACGGTGGGAGGAGGAGACGGTGAGATCTGTCAGGGTCTCGCTCTCAGACACCGTTTCCATGAAGGTCGGCTCATCACACCCACTGAAAGTAATTCCTACCACCTGGAAAGATCGTTTTACCACCAGATAATCGTAGCCGAGGTCGTAACAGGCACGCATGACGTCACAAGCACCTTCCTCAAAAGTGGTGGAACGGCCCCAGTAGATGATGTTAGCTCGGAGGAAACACTCGAACGCCTCTCTAATCGGCATGTTGTTTTCTTTCACTATCTGGTAGAAGGCGTGGTTGAAGATGCCGCTGCTGTAGTGAACATTGACGTCGTCGTTGTAGTCCTTGGTGTGGTTGAGAGACCTGCCGTCTCTTCTAGGGTTTTCAAAGTAACGCAGGGCACCAGTGGTACTCTTAAAGATTTCAGATCCCACCAGCCAGTCGTTGGAACCACGGGCAAACATCTCAGTTGTTTCCCCTGTAATGTCCGAGAATGCTTCGTTGATGCCGCCAGATTGATCGTCATAGATGAGGTTTGAGTTTTGGTTTGTGACTCCATGGGCAAGTTCGTGAGCTACAACATCCTGGTTGACCAGTGGGTAGAACCAACTTTGACCGTCCCCGAAGGTGAGGCTGCTGCCGTCCCAGAAGGCGTTCTCGTAGTTGGTGCTGTAGTGGACGAAGAGAACTGGCTTGAAGTTGAGGGGAGTGATCGTGTACCATTCGATAAACATACGGGCAGATTTGGTGCCAAAATTCATGGCGTCCAGAACCGGGGAGTAGGCACCGTTGACATCGTCGTCGTAGCCGTCGGCACAGGTGTAGGTGGAGGCGACACGACTGCTCCTATCTGTTCCCTGTTTCAAGTCCACCACTTTGACGTAGGCGTTCTCCAGAGTGCAGATAGAACCACTGACTGTGGTGTTGAGGCACAGAGGAGGAACGCCGTACACGTATTTGCCGACCTTCTCGTTGCCGCCTTCACCCCTTGCAGGGTCGACACAGGCTGTTGGGTCAGCAGTTGTTGGTGCTGCTGTTACTGGCGTGCCCGTGTTCCGGCCTTGAGTTGTATCTGCGTCACACTGATCCTCGGTGGTGGCTTCGCTGGACGTAGAGTCATGAGGAGTCGTTGTTGGCTCGGGCTCTGGAGTGGTGTTTTCTTGACATTCGTCTTGACGTCTCTCGACGACGTTGTTCTGGATGTTGTTGAACGTGAGGACTACACTGAGATCGCAGGCATCCACGAAATAACAGGGGCGACTTGGCTTGTCACCCTTCATGTGGAAGAAGTTAATTTCATAGGTCAGACGAGCAACGCCGTCCTTTTTGACGTAGACGTTCTTTTTGACCTTGAGATTACTGACTTGAGACTCCGTGACCCCTTCATGCGTGAGCGCTACCCTCATGACGGTGCCGTGTGAATGCTGACAGTCCTCAGGGTTGGGGATATCGTCCTCCAGGGATGTGTAGATTTCACCGCTGACAACACCTGTGTATCCTAGGCTGGGGTTAACGTCGGCAGCTACATTCCCTCCAACTACTTCCAGACCCCCGTAGGTTTGCTGTAGACGCTCCTTGACCCTCCCTCGCGCTGTTTTGAGGGATTCCCCAGGGACGATGGCGTTCTTCCCATGTAGACCCAGCTCTGAACACAGCTCTGCACGAGTGCCGTGGTATCCGGGCTGAGATTTCAGACGTCGGGCGACGCCAGCAACGTTAACTCGACGTGCCGCCTCGATGGTGTACACGGTCAGGGCCAGCAGACCTGAAAATAGTATTAAAAAACAAGCATATTAACATATCTGTTGTCATTATAGCATCAGAGAGATCCGTCACCAAGCAGAAACTAGGCAATGTGTGTCCATTTAATAGGGGACAGTTCAGCATAACAGCATATGCATTCCCTGCATTAGCATCGTCACGATAACACATCTACTATCCAACTCCAGCTTCCACAAGCTACCGTTTTCACAGCTTCCGTGTTGATTTTTTGGAGTGACCCACATTCCTTGACATCATGAAGTTGAATATTCTGCTCAACATACCAGCCCCCGATTACAGTTAATACGAGTGAATGAATGATTTTAGTTCTACGCCGCACCCAACAATGGCGGCGGTCTGTAATTAATTGAGTGTGAGCCAGACAGTCAAGTGATCAACAGCATGAGCATCGACCTACGCAATTGGGCTACGATGACATGCGTCAATCAAGTCAGCTAGCCAGACCACTCGATTCCGTTTGTCGCCTCTTACGACAAGCATGGGTTACTGAATTCTAACCCGGATCTTCACGGGTCTAGTCAAGACTGATACCAACTTACCCAGGTGTATAAGCCGGAGATGCATCCTGTTCCAACAATGGTGTTACTGTTCTGTAAGAAACGTAAAGTGTTTAATCGGTATATTTACAGTATTTGCCTCGAAGTAGAAACATTAACTTCCCTATTCTGACAAAATGTAAGATGTTGGACAAGGAGAAAGAGCTGTATCAACACTACGCAGAGTTTCATCCCGGGGGAAAGCATATCAAACACAATAATAAAGGGTTCGATTCGCTCGTTTCTTGGACTGTCAGTTCTATATGCTCACAGGTTGCACCAAATCTGCGAACTTCCTGTTTATGTAACCACAATACTGTTCAAGGTGTCAAACACATCCCACTCGGTGTGAAGAAGCTCGTCCATTTAGACTAGACACAGAGTAAACTGTTATTTAACTATGCGAAGCCCTCAAGTTTCAGTTTCTCTACAATTATTGCTTTATGCTGTTGTTTGCGTATTGCACATTCCCAGAAAGGATGTGTACCTTCTTCAGCAACAGCAGCAGCATATAGGACTAAAGAGACTAAGCAGATATCATTACCTAAAATGAAGTACAGCCAAAGAGCCACTTACCTGTATAGAGGTGTAACAGGGATCCGATTCCAAGGGGAGGATGACCAGTGACCAGTGTCCATGGTTTATATAGCATGGCGGTACGACAACAAACACCTGCTCTTATATATTATAATTAATATTAATACATATCTATGTCCCCCAGCTACGTTTTAAATGATGAAGCCACATACTGCAGCACGGAATACAATGGAGTAAACCAAACTCTAATTAAGAGGGATACTGGTGAGATTATTTCATCAGTGGCCCCGAGAAGTGACCCACGTGTTGTAGTTTAGTATTGTGTAATATAAGTCTTTCTTTTGATGCTATCGCTATTTTAATTATATTGTAGTTATGTGTCAGTGAGTGAATATTAATTAGTGTCGCATCAGCAATGTTGCAGCTGTGGATGTCAAATATCATATGAAGAAGAAAATTAAGTAGGCTAATCATGAAATCACAAAAACAGGATTTGAATTACGAAACATGAAATAAACATTTCTTGTTTATTTTTTTCTAATTTATGTGTTTTCACCTTGATTTAGTGTTTTTAATGATGACGATAATTTCAATAATAACAAGCTGTTCTTCAAATACTTTCATTTTACGATGTCAACTTTCAAATTTACGTGTATGGAAGCAAGACTTTACAAGCCTTACATTGCCTCTATAGTCATCTTCCACGGCAAAGCAGAAGAAACAAATGCTCCTGGGTACATTGATCAACGTTTTTACGTGAGATGAATAGAAACAGCTCCAAAGTTGATGTTTCTATATATGCTGAAGATATATATCATTCACGTTCAGCATCCCATGTGTTTCATAAAACATATAACATGACTGGGTCAGGCGAGGTTACTTTGTTGATCCAAATTATCGTGTTCTTAGATCGATCATTATGATGTCCGTTAGACCCTTTACAAGCAGCTGAAACCATTTAGCTGTAAGATAATTCTCAATTCGGAGTTAAAATACATGAAGAAACGAAAGAGAATATGCTTTGACGATAGGGCCGTTCGGACCCCGTTCTCTTGCTTCCCTATCACACCCCACAGACCTATGATTCTGGGTTCGAATCCCGGTTTGCCAAAAGTGTCAGTTCTATTCCTGCGCTTTGGGGGTTCCAGAAAACGGTCAACGTCTAGAACATGCTTTTCTTGTGTCTTTCCGCCAACAGTATATTCCCGCCTGACAAGGTACTATTTGAATGCTTTCACAAGCGGCGTTACACCCAACTCACCCACTCTCTCACTCAAAGCTCCATAAACACAAAGGACATATTGAAGTACATTCTTATCAATAGATTAGTCAACAATATACCTTTACAGACTACATGTCTAATCATTTACACACAAGACAGTAGATAACCATGCGATATAAGTGATGATGTCGCTGACTGGGTGTACTTAATGTCATAGAAAGTACTACAGAATGTAAAAATGTATATGCATATTTGTACTCGGATGTGCCTTTTTATTTAGCGTTTTGTCCATTACCATGACGTTCTGTATGCGATAACTACTAACTCTGCTTCTTTACCTATGTTGTTAATTGTATGGAATCATCAGCATTCATTTTGTGCATGAACATTATTGTGTTTATTTTGGGGGCGCGGTGGGGTAGTCTAGTGGTTAAAGCGTTGGCTCGTCACGCCGAAGACCCTGGTTCGAATCCCCACATGGGTACAATAACTGAAGCCCATTTCTGGTGTCCCCTGCCGTGATATTGCTTGAATATTGCTAAAAGCGGCGTAAAACCAAACTCAGTCAGTCAGTGTATATTTTTGTGAATTTTGTATATATTCATTTTAAGGTCGTTTTTGATACAAAAAGAATTTCCTCCGGGATAATAAAGTTATATCTTATCTTATTAGACGATTTCATCGAGTGTCACGTGATACCTGCTCAAAAACCTTTGTCGAAGGGTAGGTCATAAATCATCTGTCAATATTAACACTGAACAACAGCAACCCCACCGTTTTTATGGGATATATGAGATTACAGACGTATGTGTTTCTCTGCTTGCGTCAGTGCTTTGTTCAAAATCATAAAGGCATTTCTTAGATTAAAGTCGCTCCGTACACATGTTAAGATGTAGCCCTATTTATTTATAGTCTCCGGAAATATGAATACATATAGTGCCCTTTACCAAATGGTAAAGCGCTGGTACGCACTTCAGGTGCAACTTAGCATAGCCCCGTACTAACCGTTTGCCACCCCTCGGTGTGAAGCGTGAAAATAGAACAATGTTACATGATAGTTTCTCAAACAACTTTTTCTGTGATTGATCATAAAGGTACAGATGTTTCAGGACCATGTGTCTTATTTATGTTTGTGCACTTATCCCTATTTCGAGTTATGTAATCATTCATCGTTCTCATTTGAAACCAAACGGACTGTACATATAATCCCAGCGAATTTGGGAGAAGACCCCACCATGGTCAGATATTGACACGATATCAAAGAACTGGCATCTTCGTTACCCCCACGCACACATCCGCCCTCCTTGTGTTCGGGTGTGCATGGTTGCATCCATTAGATGTAACGGGTTCAAATGATGACTCGATTTGTTGTTTGTTGAGGAAATGCATTGATGTTGCTAACTGGATGATCAAAATCTTCGAGGAACAACGAAAAAATATATAGTGGCCTAATGTCACGCTTTCCAGTCTTCATTGCTCGCGGTTTACGACTGATTGTAATTCATACGTTTATGCGTCGTCATATGAGCGAAATATTCTCAAGCACGACGTTAAACCCAATTTCACATCACATCACATCACATACGTGTATGCGCAACCATAAAAGTTATGATACATCGTGTTATCAGTGTTGCCATTGTGGACAACAGCAAGATGACTTTCCCTTAACGATCAGGATAACCATACCTCTCATATTTTTTCTTTCTTTTTTATTCATCTTTTTTTAGGTACAAAAACATGACATCAAATCACAACCAAATATAAACCATGCTTTTGTATACAGAGTTTGGCGGTATCTCACATTGACAAGCATATCATGACAAATGACATTGAAGGAAAAAGGATCAGTACATTAGTATCAATCAAACAGTTGATGGCAATCAGACCAGAATCCAACAAATTTGGTAAAGTTACAGGAAGTGATGGCATGTGGTCCCTCGATATTGTAAATGTTACTTGTTTCCTTTCTGATCATATCGAAACCTGTGTACAAGTATATGTTCGTATTTTAAAAAGGGTAAATTTGACAACTGTTATCAGGAAATTAAGGACATCGTTCCTTTTTTCAGAGAATCCAAATATGATTTTCATCTTATATGTTCAATGTGATATCTGTTTTTGTTTTTATCCAATTGGAAAATTGGTTCCATATGTTTCTAGATTTTTAACAGTTGTAAAAGAGATGAATTCCGCTTTCTGGTGCATTTTTACAATATGAGCATAACTTACTTTCTACATATCCCATTTGTTGGTAAGATTCTATGCACTAAAGAATATTGGAACCATCTAAAGTCTGAATTTATGTGAGCTCAAAATATAACCTTTTGATAGGATTTCCATTCTTTTTCACTTATATTTGTTTCAAGTTCATCTTCCCATTTCTTTTTATATTGATTGTTTAACTGCTCTTACTAAAACAAGGGATGTATAATCTGAAAACTGGGAGACTATATATTCTGTGTTTCCAATTGTTATACCTTTTACCTTTGTATTGTTTCGAATCATTGCAGATACAATTTCAGCGCATATAATGAAGATAAAAGGTGAAAGGGGACCCCCTTGTCTACAGCCTCTAGTTATATTAAAGAAGTCATATATTTAGTCCATAATAAACCGCTTATTTTCCGCCCTACCTAACCCACCAGTTTCATATTTCGTCTATTAAAACCTCTCGAAGTGATGTTCATCGAGAGAAAGTTTTGGTGGGGAAAATACGAATCATACCTATGTTTGTTTTATGTCGTTGTCAACAATATTCCATCACAATAAAGTAATAAAGTCTCAGTCTGACAAACCAGGCTTTGAAGACTGAAGCTAATTACTTGTTTTATTGTTTCAAGGGTTATTAAAGTACGAATACCTTATTGCAGATAATATTGTAGGTATCTTTATGTTCTAAAAGGTACTTATCAGTAAATCAACTGTTTGTTATAATGGACAAGGTCCCATGTCGCCGCCCCTAAACCAAACCGGACAAATAGAAGCGACAAAACCCTTTCCATATCCATAAGAAATCTCTGCAAAAAGCAGTGTCGATTGTACAAGTGTGATTATATAATGGGTATATATTGGTTTCAGCAGTATTACAGCTGTACGATGTTGTTTGTAAATAAATCGAATATGGACCGGGGACCCCTTTCACGAAGTAACCTTTACTAAGGTTAACCTTAACTCCCATTCTTTAACGTTGCACTAAGGTTACCTTATAGACTTACGATCACCTTAGTGATTTGTAAAAGGAGGCCTAGACGTGTATCGTGTTACTAGTAGATCTATACCTTGACACAGATGTAACACGTGTATAGATCTATACCTTGACACAGATGTAATACTTGTATAGATCTATACCTTGACACAGACGTAACACGTGTATAGATCTATACCTTGACACAGATGTAACACGTGTGTAGATCTATACCTTGACACAGATGTAACACGTGTGTAGATCTATACCTTGACACAGATGTAACACGTGTGTAGATCTATACCTTGACACAGATGTAACACGTGTATGGATCTATACCTTGACACAGATGTAACGTGTATAGATCTATACCTTGACACAGATGTAACACGTGTATACATCTATACCTTGACACGGATGTAACACGTGTTTAGATCTATACCTTGACACAGATGTAACACATGTATAGATCTATACCTTGACACATATGTAACACATGTATTGATCTATATCTTGACACAGATGTAACACATGTATGGATCTATGTCCTGTCACAGATAGAACCTATGTAACGATCTATGTCTGGACACAGATGTAACACGTGTATGGATCTATACCCGGTCATAGGTGCAACACGTGTATGGATCTATGCCTGGTCCGAGATGTAACACGTGTATGGATCTACACCTTGACACAGATGTAACACGTGTATGGATCTACACCTTGACGCAGATGTAACACGTATATGAGTCTATGTCTAGACACAGATGTAACACGTGTATGGATCTATGCCTGGACACATATGTAACACGTGTATGGATCTATATCTTGACACAGATGTAACACGTGTATGGATCTATGCCTGGACACATATGTAACACGTGAATGGATCTATATCTTGACACAGATGTAACACGTGTATGGATCTATGCCTGGACACATATGTAACACGTGTATGGATCTATATCTTGACACAGATGTAACACGTGTATGGATCTATGCCTGGACACATATGTAACACGTGTATGGATCTATATCTTGACACAGATGTAACACGTGTATGGATCTATGCCTGGACACATATGTAACACGTGTATAGATCTATATCTTGACACAGATGTAACACTTGTATGGATCTATGCCTGGACACATATGTAACACGTGTATGGATCTATATCTTGACACAGATGTAACACGTGTATGGATCTATGCCTGGACACATATGTAACACGTGTATGGATCTATATCTTGACACAGATGTAACACGTGTATGGATCTATGCCTGGACACATATGTAACACGTGTATGGATCTATATCTTGACACAGATGTAACACATGTATGGATCTATGCCTGGACACATATGTAACACGTGTATGGATCTATATCTTGACACAGATGTAACACGTGTATGGATCTATGTCTGGACACATATGTAACACGTGTATGGATCTATATCTTGACACAGATGTAACACGTGTATGGATCTATATCTTGACACATATGTAACACGTGTATGGATCTATGCCTGGACACATATGTAACACGTGTATGGATCTATATCTTGACACAGATGTAACACGTGTATGGATCTATGCCTGGACACATATGTAACACGTGTATGGATCTATGCCTGGACACATATGTAACACGTGTATGGATCTATATCTTGACACAGATGTAACACGTGTATGGATCTGTATCTTGACACAGATGTAACACGTGTATGGATCTATGCCTGGACACAGATGTAACACGTGTATAGATCTATATCTTGACACAGATGTAACACGTGTATGGATCTGTATCTTGACACATATGTAACACGTGTATGGATCTATGCCTGGACACATATGTAACACGTGTATGGATCTATATCTTGACACAGATGTAACACGTGTATGGATCTATACCTTGACACAGATGTAACACGTGTATGGATCTATATCTTGACACAGATGTAACACGTGTATGGATCTGTATCTTGACACAGATGTAACACGTGTATGGAGCACCTGATGAAGGAGCAAGCATACATTCCATGTTATTCACAATAGAGAAGTTTACATGCATAAATCTTGCTGTTCTTATGCATTCCACTTCTAAATGCCATTCAAAGTGTTTGCTGAACAGTCACATGCCGACTGAACGGGTTGAATAGTCACATGCAGACTGAACTGTTTGAACAGTCACAGGCAGACCGAACTGTTTGAGCAGTCACGTGCAGACTGAACTGTTTGAGGAGTTATATGCAAACTGAACCATTTTAGCAGTCACGTGCAGACTGAGCTGTTTGAGGAGTTATATGCAAACTGAACTGTTTGAGGACTTATATGCAAACTGAACCATTTGAACAGTCACATGCTGACAGAAGTGGTTGAGCAGTCACGTACACACTTAACTGAGCAGTCACGTGCAGACTCAACTGAGCAGTCATATGCAGACTTAACTGTTTGAACAGTCACATGCAGACTGAACAGGCTGAACAGTCACATGCAAACCCAACTGGCTGAATAGTCACGTGCAGACTTAACTGGCTGAACAGTCATATGAAGACTGAACCATTTGAACAGTCACATGCAAACCCAACTGGCTGAATAGTCACGTGCAGACTGAACTGGCTGAACAGTCATATGAAGACTGAACCATTTTAACAGTCACATGCAAACCCAACTGGCTGAATAGTCACGTGCAGACTGAACTGTTTGAGGAGTCATATGCAGACTTAACCATTTTAACAGTCACATGCAAACCCAACTGGTTGAATAGTCACGTGCAGACTGATCTGGTTGAACAGTCATATCAAGACTAAACAGTCACATGCAGACTCAACAGTTTGAACAGTCTCATACAGACTGTACGAACTGGATGAACAGTTACATACAGACTGAGCTGTTTGAATAGTCCTGATTAGGTGCCCGACGAAATCATCGCTTAAGATTTCGTTTGGACTATTAGCTTTACTGTTAATTGAGGTAAAATAGTACACTGAAACACCGCCAGCCAAGTCACTGAAAGCAAACTTTGTGTACTTAAGCCTTATTCTAGTTATGAATCCCAAATCAACGAACAGTGTCAAGCTTTGACTATGGCGGACTAAAATCATCTATGGATCATGGACAAAACTCGAAGAGGAGACCTATATGACAATACATATTAGATACAAACAGGGGGCAGATTTACTTATACCGGTACCACTGAACGTATTTTCTGAGTATGATCGGAAGGAAGCTTAAGGTTGGGGTTAGGAATAGGGTTAGCAGGGTTATGGTTAGGGTTAGGGTTACACTCCAATATACAACAACCGGAAGTAGCTAACACAATGGTACCGGTATAAGTAAATTGCTCCCAAAGATGAATACCATCAGCTGTTTGTAATGACTGTTGTGCTGTGGGTTCTCAAGTCATGGATAAAAAGTGTAGCCTACTAAAGACCTGTTTAAGACAAACAAACCGTTACATCAGAATATTTATTAAGCTATGGTGTCAAAACAACATTCACTCAAATATAGCATTCATTCTACACTATCTATTCATTCATTCATACACGATGCAGGGTATATATATATATATATTAACGAGTGTATTAGAATTACAAGTACATCCATTGTAGTAACATCAAATGAACAAGGAAACTGAAATCAATGAGCAATTTTCTTTGTCACAATCGCCTCTAAAATGACACTTTAAGCTATCATTCATAAGCGATAATAACGTTGACGTCAGTGATGGCGATTTCTACGTCAGCAGATACACGCAGGTACAACGACGGTGACACAGACGGAAGCTGATATGCCAGCTCGCCTGTTGCCATGGATATCGGGGTTGAAAACTCTGTGTTGTCGTAAATAGCCAAGTTGATGGAGTGGCCCTCTCTGGATGACGTTACGAGGACGCGGGTTGACCCCGATGGAGGCGACAACATAAACACGGGACGGTGGGAGGAAGAGACGGTGAGATCTGTCAGGGTCTCGCTCTCAGACACCGTTTCCATGAAGGTCGGCTCATCACAACCACTGAAAGTGATTCCTACAACCTGGAAGGATCGTTTTACCACCAGATAATCGTAGCCGAGGTCGTAGCAGGCACGCATGACGTCACAAGCACCTTCCTCAAAGGTGGTGGAACGGCCCCAGTAGATGATGTTAGCTCGGAGGAAGCACTCGAACGCCTCTCTAATCGGCATGTTGTTTTCTTTCACTATCTGGTAGAAGGCGTGGTTGAAGATGCCGCTGCTGTAGTGAACATTGACGTCGTCGTTGTAGTCCTTGGTGTGGTTGAGAGACCTGCCGTCTCTTCTAGGGTTTTCAAAGTAACGCAAGGCACCAGTGGTACTCTTAAAGATTTCAGATCCCACCAGCCAGTCGTTGGAACCACGGGCAAACATCTCAGTTGTCTCCCCTGTAATGTCCGAGAATGCTTCGTTGATGCCGCCAGATTGATCGTCGTAGATGAGGTTTGAGTTTTGGTTTGTGACTCCATGGGCAAGTTCGTGAGCTACAACATCCTGGTTGACCAGTGGGTAGAACCTACTTCGACCGTCCCCGAAGGTGAGGCTGCTGCCGTCCCAGAAGGCGTTCTCGTAGTTGGTGCTGTAGTGGACGAAGAGAACTGGCTTGAAGTTGAGGGGAGTGATCGTGTACCATTCGATAAACATACGGGCAGATTTGGTGCCAAAATTCATGGCGTCCAGAACCGGGGAGTAGGCACCGTTGACATCGTCGTCGTAGCCGTCGGCACAGGTGTAGGTGGAGGCGACACGACTGTTCCTATCTGTTCCCTGTTTCAAGTCCACCACTTTGACGTAGGCGTTCTCCAGAGTGCAGATAGAGCCACTGACTGTGGTGTTGAGGCACAGAGGATGAACGCCGTACACGTATTTGCCGACCTTCTCGTTGCCGCCTTCACCCCTGGCAGGGTCGACACAGGCTGTTGGGTCAGTAGTTGTTGGTGCTGCTGTTACTGGCGTGCCCGTGTTCCGGTCTTGAGTGGTATCTGCGTCACACTGATCCTCGGTGGTGGCTTCGCTGGACGTAGAGTCATGAGGAGTCGTTGTTGGCTCGGGCTCTGGAGTGGTGTTTTCTTGACATTCGTCTTGACGTCTCTCTACGACGTTGTTCTGGATGTTGTTGAACGTGAGGACTACACTCAGATCGCAGGCATCCACGAAATAACAGGGGCGACTTGGCTTGTCACCCTTCATGTGGAAGAAGTTAATTTCATAGGTCAGACGAGCAACGCCGTCCTTTTTGACGTAGACGTTCTTCTTGACCTTGAGATTACTGACTTGAGATTCTGCGATCCCTTCCTGCATGAGCGCTACCCTCATGACGGTGCCGTGTGAATGCTGACAGTCCTCAGGGTTGGGGATATCGTCCTCCAGGGATGTGTAGAGTTCACCGCTGACAACACCTGTGTATCCGAGGCTGGGGTTAACGTCGGCAGCTACATTCCCTCCAACAACTTCCAGACCCCCGTAGGTTTGCTGTAGACGCTCCTTGACCCTCCCTCGCGCTGTTTTCAGAGACTCTCCAGGGACGATGGCGTTTTTCCCATGTAGACCCAGCTCTGAACACAGCTCTGCACGCGTGCCGTGGTATCCGGG
Organism: Haliotis rubra; assembly: GCF_003918875.1. Taxonomy (NCBI): domain Eukaryota; kingdom Metazoa; phylum Mollusca; class Gastropoda; order Lepetellida; family Haliotidae; genus Haliotis; species Haliotis rubra. The sequence goes on from NW_025766003.1 coordinate 1,834,271, forward strand.
CTGAGATTTCAGACGTCGGGCGACGCCAGCAACGTTAACTCTACGTGCCGCCTCAATGCTGTATACAGTCAGGGCCAACAGACCTGAAAATAATATAAAAACAAGCATATTAACATATCTGTTTCTGTCATTTTAGCATCACAAAGATCGGTCACCAAGCAGATGCAATGTGTGTACAGTTAATGTGGAACAGCTCAGTATACCAGCTAATGCATTCACTGCATCAACACCGAGACGATAACACATCTTCTATCCAACTCCAGCTTCCACAGGCTTCCGTGTTCACAGCTCCCGTGTTAATTGTTTGGAGTGGCCCACATTCCTTGACATCATGAAGTTGAATATTCTGCTCAACACACCAACTCCCGATTACATTCAGTAAGAGTGAGTGAATGATTTTATTTTTACGCCGCGCTGAGCAATATTCCAGCTATATGGCGGCGGTCTGTTAAAAAGAGAGTGTGGGCCAGACAATCAAGTGATCAACAGAATGAGCATCGACCTACGCAGTTGGGATACGATGACATGTGTCAACCAAGCCAGCGAGTCTGACCACTCGATCCTATTTATCGCTTCTTACGACAAGCATGGGTTACGGAAGACCAATTCTAACCCGGATCTCCACGGGTCTAGTCAAGACTGATACCAACTTACCCAGGTGTATAAGCCGGAGATGCATCCTGTTCCAACAATGGTGTTACTGTTCTGTAAGAAAAGTAAAGTGATTAATCGGTATATTTACAGTATTTGTCTCGAAGTAGAAACATTAACTTCCATATTCTGACAAAATGTAACATGTTGGACAAGGAGAAAGAGCTGTATCAACACTACGCAGAGTTTCATCCCGGGGGAAAGCAAACTCAAACACAATAATCAAGGGTTCGATTCGCTCGTTTCTTGGACTGTCAGTTCTATATGCTCACAGGTTGCACCAAATCTGCGAACTTCCTGTTTATGTAACCACAATACTGTTCAAGGTGTCAAACACATCCCACTCGGTGTGAAGAAGCTCGTCCATTTAGACTAGACACAGAGTAAACTGTTATTTAACTATGCGAAGCCCTCAAGTTTCAGTTTCTCTACAATTATTGCTTTATGCTGTTGTTTGCGTATTGCACATTCCCAGAAAGGATGTGTACCTTCTTCAGCAACAGCAGCAGCATATAGGACTAAAGAGACTAAGCACATATCATTAACTAAAATGAAGTAGAGTCAAAGAACCACTTACCTGTATGGAGGTGTAACAGGGATCCGATTCCAAGAGGAGGATGACCAGTGACCAGTGTCCATGGTTTATATACCATGGCGGTACGGCAACAGACACCTGCTCTCAAATGTAATCATTAATATTAATACATATCTATGTCCCCCAGCTATGTTTTCAGCGATGAAGCCACACACTGCTGCATGGAATACAATGGAGTAAACCAAACTCTAATTAAGAGGGATACAGGTGAGATTATTCCATCAGTCAGATATAACCCACGTGTTGTAGTTTAGTATTGTGTAATATGAGGCTGTCTTTTGATGCTATCGCTGTTTTTATTATATTGTATTTATGTGACAGTGTGTGAATGAATATTGTTTACTGTCGCATCAGCGATTTTGCAGCCGTACGTTGCGGTTATGTATCAGAGTAAGAGAAGACTTTCTCACCAAGAATGAATAGAGATCGATTTGATGCGGTGTTTGTCCTATGAGAAACCTTGCCAGCATTTAGCGTTGATACCCCATGAGTAATGTGAATTTCCAGGCACGGTAACAACAATTACAAGTTTTCCGTCATTAAGCATTAACCTAATATATTTGTTAAGATCAGATGTGGTTTATTAAGATTAAAATATAATGAAGGGAGATGGTTAAGATGGATAAATTTGAACGTTTATGACCATATTGTAATTCAGGTACTGAAGTCGAGTACCAGTTTGCTTCATTTGTACATTACATAGCACTTTACGAATTAAATACTTGTACATCGTCATTAGTACAAAATTTAGATCTATTCTTTCAACGGATAATGTATTATTTTAAAAAGTAAATTTTTATGGCATGCATATGCATAAATTAAGAGAGGATAAAAGTGAGTGAGTGAGTGAGTGAGTTTGAGTTATCTGCAATCTTTCGGTTCAGTCATATAACTGGAAAGAGTGAGTGAGTGAGTTCAGTTTTTCGCAGCTTTTAACCATATTCCAGCCATATCGCGGCGGGGGACACCAGGAATGGGCTTCACACATTGTACCCATGTGGGGAATCGAACCCGGGTCTTAGGCGTGACGAGCGAACGCTTTAACCACTAGGCTACCCCACCGCCCCAGAGGATATAAGTAAAACTTGAGATGATAAATATCATATACATACACAATTTGTTCACCATAATAAATATAATGTTATGTTTTGTAAACTACGGCAATATTGCAATTTATTCATAGTATATGAAAGTGTATATATTTTGCATTGTATATGGGCATAGGGCCTTCGTACTAATATACAAAGGATATATGTATAATTGCATTTAAATCTTTTTGATTGTTTTTTACTGTTTTATTTTCTTTTTTTTCATATTTTTCTGTGTTTTGCTCCTTTTCCAAAACAAAATTTATTTGCTGGATGTTTTAATCCGTTTCACTAAGAGGATCGTGTCATTTCATCAATATATCGGAATACAATTTCTTTGCAAATATAATCGTTTGGTCCAGTATAAGTATATGTATGATAGATTTTCAGGTCTCTCACACAGGTCACAGCTACCAAATGTTATATGTGTTCAGGAAGCCTTTCTATGGCCAGAAAGTCATTTGGGAAGTAACGGTTATCTTTGAATCCTAAAGGACAGTCCAACACAAAATCCGAATAAACAATTCCCCGGAGAAGTGGCTGGGCTATATTCATTTAGTCTCATTTGTCTTGTATGGTTCGCCAATTTCCAAAACAGTGAATGAGACTAACGCAATTCATTATGGGGAAGATAAAACCATTACTATTGTTAATAGCAATAATACAGGTAAACCAAAGGTAGATGAATATCTGAGATTGATTGATCCCAATGAAGGCCCTTACTTTAGAAGTGGGGACTTCAACAGCCACACTGTGTTGTGGGGAAGTAACTAAACGGATTGTAATGATCAAGCTGTCGAACACTTTCTGGATGAAGCAAACCATGTCTTTTTATATGATCTTGAAACGGCTGGTACGGATATTGGCAATTCTACCATGAATCAAGAAAATACTAGATTCTGATTGGTTGTTCAGAAAAATCAGACGGCATCAATTGTGGATTGACGCTCATCTGATCGTAAGGCCGCTTCACCGCGCATTGACAAATCTTATTGTGAGAACTACTTCCGTTTGACCACAATGATGGAGGATCATAACAACAACTCCATGGATTTTGACGCTGACTTTCGAATATTCCACATTGGCAATTGGAAATTTTTGGATTAAAAATGCGTTTGATTTCATTGCGCTTCACTGCGCACGTATAGAACACTGCCGCACTACTTCAGCTTGACCACCAACATGACTAATATCAACACAACAGACGTGATGGAAATGCTGATAAAACATTTATTTAAACTCGAAAAACTACAATTATATGATTTCCCCAATTATGAACAAATGAACCTCACTATCATATTACCTTCTATTATAAAAATATTCAAACTCAGTTACAATACACAGCCCCAAACATAAACAAAACAATATCTAACATCTAAATCAGAAAGCCTTGTAAAAATGCATCCTATCTATACAAAATATGCAGCAAAACATTAGTAAACATTTACCTACCTGGTAACTGGTATATTTAATTCCGTTTAGAATGGGAAATTTGCAAGATAGATCTAACGGTCTGGCGAAACACCCCTCTTTTTATGCCACTCACAGTCATACTCCATCATATCCCGTTGCATCGTTCACAAAATAATTCTGCTCTCTGCCAGCTTCCCCGCAAGGTTGTCACTGTTATGTTCATCTACTTTGAAACACGCTTGGACACAGTCCAGTCCCAAACGATGAAAACAAAGTTCCAAGGAATCACAAGTTAGTCGCATGTACACTGAGTAGCAGCACTGTCACCCTTTTGTCGCATGCCGGGAAATCAGTACGTGAAATCATGATCGGCCGGTCATAAAAATCAACAGTCTTTGATGAGTTACAGGTCGTAGGTTGATCAGGAAAGGATCTATTCTTCGATTCTGCAGGGTTCAGATTCTACAGTCAGTCAAGTATTGTCCACTGTCACTTCAAATTTCAACCTTTCGCAAAATGCAAACACTGGCTCGTCCGCCATTTCAAACTGTTGCGTAACTGTCTACTTCCAAGAAAAAAAGTAGGTCAGACGATTCCATTATAGTGTGGCCAGGGGGGGTACAGTTTCACGGCACACAAAACAATAGGGTGGTTTTAGTCGTGTGGAGTTGGGATGAAAAAAAACCCAAGATCTCGGGTATTACATAATTGCATTGAATAAACAGTAGTTTGATTTCTTTGGACAGAATATTGTTATCTTGTAATGTTAAAAAAATACGAACGGCACCTACCGCTCCCTTCACAGACGAGTTCAATTCGCCTCTCGCCCTATGCCGGATTACGCAGTGTCTTCCGCAGAGCGAGGAAGTTCGATTTTAAATGGTTCATGGTAGAATGGAGATAACCCTAGTGTGTTTGAAAATCAGAGACATGCTTTACTGAATTGATTGCGACTAAATATTTCAATTGAAACCTCACGCTACGCGTTCGGTTCCAATTGAAATTTAGTCGCCATCAATTCAGTAAAGCATGTCTCTGATTTTCAAACACACTAGGTTTATCTCCTAATTCTGCTGCAAAACGTTCGTAAACATTTACCTACCTGGTAAATGGTATATTTGTTTCCGTTTAGAATGGAAAATTCACAAGATAACGGTCAGGCAAAACACAAAATTTGCCACTCATACTCCATCATGTCCCGTTCGTCGTTCAAAATGTCAAAAACTGAACCATGAGAATTCAGCTCTCTCGAGTCTCTGCCACCTTCCCCGGAGGCTGTCACTGCTATGTTCGTACACTTTGAAAAGCTTGGCCACAATCCAGTCCCAAATGATGAGAACAATGTTCCAAGGAATCCCAAGTTAGTCGCATGTACACAAAGCAGCACTGTCACTCTTCCTCGCATGCCGGGGTGGAGGCACGTACGTGAAATCATGATCGACACTCACCGGTCATAAAAATCAACAGTCTTTGATGGGTTACAGGACATAGGTCGATCAGAAAAGGATCTATTCTTCGATTCTGCAGGGTTCAGGTTCGACAGTCAGTCAAGTATTTTCCACTGTCACTTCGAATTTCAACCTTTCGCAAAATGTAAACACTGGCTCGTCCGCCATTTCAAACTGTTGCGTAACTGTCTACTTCCAAGAAAATAGGTAGGTCAGACGATTCCATTATAGTGTGGCCAGGGGCGTATAGTAACACGGCACACAAAACAATAGGCTGGTTTCGGTCTTGTGGAGTTATGATTATAAAAACCAAGCTCTTAGGTGTTACAGTATTGCATTGAATAAACACTAGTTTGTTTTCTTTGGACAGAATATTTTTTTATGTTGCAATGTTAGAAAAAATACGAACGGAACCTACCACTCCTTTATCAGACGAGTTCAATTCGCCTCTCATCCCATGCCGGATTACGTAGTGTTTTTTGCAGGACGAGGAAGTTCGATGTTAAATCGGTTATGGTAGAATGGATATAAACATACTGTGTTTGGAAATTAGATGAATGTTAGACCGAATTGATAGTTTCTAAATTAATCATTTGAAACCTCACGCTACGCGTTCCTCTTCAAATTAAATGTAGAGACTATCAATTCGGTCTAACATTCATCTAATTTCCAAACACAGTACGTTTATCTCATAAATAGACATTTTATCCTTTAGATTTCTTAATGATGTCATCATCAATAGCCGGCAAATGTAACTGGGATGTATTTAAGGAAGATGATTTAGGTAGTGACCATTTCCAAGTTTTTACTGAAATTCAGGTCCGAATACTTCATGTTTCAAACTTGTGCAAACTATGCACTTTACTGTTGTCTGTGCTCTGAACATATTCATCTTATAAATGACGATGTTGACATGTCTAATGCAAAGGTCAGAGCACAAATATTTAGAATTGCAGAAGAGATCGTTGGAAAAGCATATGTTAAAAAATCGGTTTCCTCTTCATAGTGTTGGTGGAATGACAACATCGGAAGAAAAAAGGTATATAATAAGATTCGTCACTCATCACTCCCATGTGATGTGCCTGAATTTGTAAAACACCAGCGTATTGTTCTGAGTACTAAACGATGAAGCTGGCGAGAATATATTTCTAATATCAACAGATTCACACCATTAACTAGTGTCTGGTCAATTTAAATCTGTCCGTAGTTTTGAACATTTTTATCAGGATATTATCAAGTCTTTGAAACAAACTTTCTGCCAGAAATATCTTCGACCATGCTATAAAGTAGCTAGGAATGTAGCTTTCACTCGTGATGAACTGAAGGCAGCCACATCAAGATCACATAATTCGGTACATGGAGCAGATGAATTGAAATGTTTAATCATATTCAAGATTCTGCTCAAGCTTTTATTAGGGAACTTTTGAATTTCAGTTGGTGTTCTGGATCCATGCCCAAACAAAAGAAGATTCATGGCTTTCTGCAACATAGAGACCAATTGGTTACACTTCCAATGTATGCAAAATCATGGAGAGAATAGTAACTGATTCACCGAGCTATTACCTTGCACATGTTATCTCTCTTCATATCGAAAAGACTCATGACACGATTTGGAGAGAAGGTTTGATTTAGGACACATAGAATTAGAGGTGCATGTTTCAGGTATGGTACTTTTTGTCCGAAAGAACCATTCAAATTCGCATAGGTCAGAAACTGTCGGTCGTGCGTGTTACTGAAAATGGTACACCACAAAGGAGTGTAATAAGTCCAATTGTATTCAATAGCATGGTGATATTTGAATGAACATTAATGCTGCACAGTTTGCAGATGACGTATCATTTTGAGGCGGTTTAGAATCTATCCAAAACTGCTTCAGTAAAAAGTAGTACCTGGTGTTCAAAATGGGGGTTTACGACATCCCAGTCACAATCAGTGGCGACGATGATCACAAGATGTAAACCCTTTATGATATCAATCTAACATTCGGACATCATGATCTGGAAATAGTGTCAGGGTTCCAATTTCAAAGTGTTTATTTTAACCAAAGAGTAACATGGTCAGGATTCATTTGTGTAACACATGTAACATCAACGATCATCAATCTATTAAAGTGTATTTCATAATCTAAGTGGGGTGCTGTTACTTTACAAGGCCCTTAACGTATCATAGAAGAGAGATTTGATGAAGTTATTGTCTTCCGAGATACTTTGCTAGTGTTAAGCGTTGATGCCCAATGTGTACTGTCAAACACCATCTCAGGATGGTGAAACTTGTTGAGCACACTATAGCCACCACCCGCCAGCCACGAACTCACAGTCCACCCAAATCCGAACAAGCTCCCATCAGAATCAATATTCCTTACCAAGGCCACATTAGCCATCACATCAGCCGACTCCTTATAAGAACTGCCAGTGTTGATGTGACATTTTATTCCGACAAAAACCTTGACAACCATCATGAGAGCGAATGGAAGAGGTAGCAGCAATCAGGGAGAACCTAATCCCAGAGGATATATAATATTTATTTCCTCCATTCTGAAGAATACAAAGTTCACATAGTATATATACAATACAATAATTACATATTATTCTTCAAGCAATGGTCGTTGGGTATATGCGCAGTCCGTACCAGATCTGAACGTTTGTGGAACAGTGCTTCATATCTATGTGACACCAACAGATCTCTGGTAGTATCTGTTGGCCATGCGAAACACATACTGCACACAAACTGCCGCGAAAGTGTCTCTGTCATCTGTGCACAGGTTAAAACTAGTCACACAGGATAACATGCGCATTGTGAAATCCCAATCATTAAGGTTGTGGAGATGCACACTGAATTCCACACTACCAATAGCTATGATCTCACACCACAGTTCATCGAGTAGGTCAGTCAAGTGATCACAGTACTGGATAATATGGGTAAGAATATATGTGTAAAACAGACCACACCTATGGCACAAGTCACTACCACCGTGGTTCTCCTTAATCACAGCACAGGTTTGCACCACAAAATTGGCAGCTGCTCTGCAGGCCAGCTTCTTCTGCGCAATCACCCAGGCTTGGTGCACACACAGGGTCGGGTGAATCTGGTGGAACTCGTGTAGACCTGAATCCACTAGTCTCTGTCTGTATGACGTCACTTCGAAGTTCATTACATATCTTTTCACAATTTTCTTCCACGCAGTCTGCTTTATGAACTGTGCCGTTTGTACATAAGACTCTAGGTGCTGATGCAAACCGTATTTATGAAGAATTCTCACAAATGTCGGGAATGAAACCCGTTGACTTCTCAAGCTCATGTCTGAAGCACAGAAGTCTGGTAAGAAACACCTGGTGAGGCAAATAGTGTCTCTTCATATTGATGAGTCTGCCTATATATAACAGCTTTCGAGTATCACAGTCTCAACAGGACAAAGCCCTAGGAGACCAAGACAGATATCTGTCCTGGTTCTTGCTGGCAGATTTTGTATTTTCTTTACTGCATAACGGTATGCTCGTTCCAGCATGGTTATCTCATGTTTGGTGAGACCAGTCCAAAGCTCACATCCATAGAGTGCCTTTGGTAGCACAGATGCTGCAAGTAACTTGCTGGCTGTCATCGGGTTCATTAACTTTGAGTGGAATCCTTTCCGCAACAACACATGTGTGTTTGCTCTCAGTGTGTTACAAGCCTGCAGCACATGCTCGATGGATGACATTCTCTGTGTGAATACTATGCCTACATGTCTCATGATATCAGTCTGGAGCACAGGTTCACTGTATAGTGTGATTTCCGGACGGTTGCCCATCGTGTTCGCACTATAGGGAAACGTCATGATCTCACTCTTGCTGGGAGACAGAGTGAATCGCCAGTCATTACTGTACTCCTCACACGTCTGCACACGGCTGTTCAGAGCATGCACATTTGAGCTAACGACCGCAATGTCATCTGCTTGAGTAGAGGAGCACATATTCTAACAACATTGCACCTTTCTTGGTATCAGAGAGTTTCGTCAACAGTCCATCAATATATAACAAATACAGCTTAGCTGAAAGGACTCCGCCTTGGCGAACTCCTTGTAGAAGCTCAAACACTCTAGATTTATGTTGCCCAAGTTGTACATATGATTTCATACTTGTGTACATCCTGTCAATAATAGTCCACAGCTGTCCATGAGCCCCTGCTTCATACAGTTTGTATCTGAGACCGTTATGCCAGACAGTATCGAATGCCTCCATTGTATCCAAGAAAGCAACGTGTATATCTTGTTTCCTTTCATGGTAATGATATATAGTCTCTTGCAGATTAAATGACGCTTCTAGAGCTGAAAAGCCTGTTTGATACGCCATCTGCTGTTTACTGGGAAATGAGAGCGAATGGAAGAGATAGCAGCAATCAGGGAGAACCTAATCCCAGAGGATGTGTCTACAAAATCAGTTGTGATTGTTGAGGCAGCTATATTGGAGAAACCTGTCGGCCCTTCAACATAAGACTAAGAGGACATAAAGCTTCTGTTGGAAATCTGATCTCAAATCTGCTCTCATCATTAACACATCGTTAATAATCCCAACCACTCTGGCAACACACCGAAATCCTGGCTTCCAACTTCAGCAATTGGCGCAAAAGAAAACTGTGTGAGTCAATCAACATAAGAAGATTAGTGTCTGAGATCAACAGAGATCAAGGGGTTTACCTCCCCAGCACCTGGTTCATCACCCAGAAATCAGAAGACTCTCAAATTCACTCTGCTATGTAAACACACCCTTGCCCTTATTGTAAAAACATACCCTATCATTGTATTCTGCTCTTTGATCTCACTGCATTGTTTGTACATATTCAATTATATCTCATTTTTCCCTAGCGCTTGTATATACTCAATTTACATATCTTGTATATGTGAAAAATAAATCAAGTTGTTATCCATAAGATGTCTTGTATTACTACACCAACTTCTAAATGCCTTTGAAGAATGTGGTCAAATACTGTTTATTGTGAAATAACACAAATGATTGTTTCAGTTCATCACACACTCCTTTTTGAAAGGTAAGTATTGAAATGATCCAGAATTCTTTTCCACGAATCCTCCTGGGCGACAGCATGGCTCTTCCTTTCTCCGCCCCAAAGTACGCGGGTTCCTGTTGAAGGAAAATGAACTTTTACACAAGGATTTGGGCTGTATCTGGGACAATGTCCAGGTGTTCCTTGTGATCTGTGTCATATTCATGTACATATTTTGAGATGAGTGAAAAATCATATTTTCAAATGTTATTGTATCTAACCAATAGAAGCTGTTTACTCTTAATGTTGACTCTTATCTCACATGGAATTTTCCATTAACACTCAGATCCACCCTATCAAGATTTCGATTTACTAAAAGTATTTTATACTGTAGAAACCGGAAGATATTGTAATATTTTGTACTCTCAAAGGTACTGTCCATTTTGTAAACTGAATGACGAATCTTATATCGAAGATGAATACCATGTAATGTTTATTTGTAATAGTTACAGTTCACCTAGAAACACTTACCTTTGTAAATTTACACAGAAAGATTGTCTATCTGTATGACACTTTGTAAATTGGATGTCCTGATGACAAATAATAAAGTTATTTATAATGTATGTCACTATCTGGAGAAGGTCGAACGTTTAAGGAAAAAGATACATACTATTTTATTTCTTCGCACATAGGTCAAACATTCTGTAAAGATTGTATTTTGGGCCTTCGGCCTTTTACTGAAATAAATCTGTCTGTCTGTCAAAAGAAGCATTTTACACCTCAACGTGGCATGACATAATAATCTCTTTTGGTATTTACCGTGGTTTCACCCGTACAGGTAGGTGCCACTTATTGGCAGCCGCTTTGACTCCATGTCAAACGTATGCCGTAAAATGCAATCGCTCAATATTGTCAGTATGGGTAATTTCTGCCATATTTATATACGCTTCCCCCCTTCAACCTCAACCAGAGAGAGAGTAGGTTCGCAAATACAGAGAGAAATATAAAAAGATGAAAAAAACAACAATTTTCAGAAATTATGTAACATATTTTATAACATCTTAATTTTTGTAACGTATTTCATTTCAGTCATTAAATTATTTCTGACGTAAATGATTTCGAAATGAATTTTTCACAAACATATCTGCAGAAAGATAAAGCAAGCCTGGGTTTCAAGAGCGTGAGGTGAGGTGAGGTGAGGTGAGGTGAGGCGAGGCGAGGCGAGGCGAGGCGAGGCGAGGCGAGGTTGTACGTCGTGCTTGAGAATATTTCGCTCATATGACGACGTGCATGCGTGTGTATGTGCGGCTGCTTGCACTAGCCCAGACTGAAGCTGGTTTTATAGTGCTAGTTCACTGAGATACCATGCCGCAGTGAAGCATGAATACCCCACTCAGACACATTATACTGACTCCGAGCCGACCAGTCCTTGTTGTACCCATTAATGCCGAGCGCCAAGCAGGGACCAACAGGTACCATATTTTAACGTCTTTTGGTATGACGCGGTCGGGGATCGAACCCGCGACCTTCCGCTCTCCGGGCGGACGCTCTAACCACTACACCACGGAGGCGGTCAGAGCGTGTGATGGTAGCAGGTAACATCGGTGCATAAGTTCCATATTGCTTGGGAAAATTGACCTACTTGTGGGAAAACATTGATAGCCCAAGTGTAATCTTCATTCCTGCAGTATCCCGAGATTTCAGGGATAGCAGAATGTTGGACAGGGTGAGAAATACACTGTGTGAGTAACTCCATATAAATATAAATATTATTGGTTTGTGGTCGACAATAGCTATGCACTCATTTACTGTTAGAAGACAACTGTACTGCACCAGTTTATTATAAATATATGAAACTAGGAAACACTAAATCTTTTAAATGTCATTTGATGTATTGACTTAATCTCTTACAAAATAGTATTATTTCACTCCGGTTGTGACTGCCGAAAGTTCACAGTCGTCCATTGTCATCGCCTATCAGAGCTATTTAACTTTTAAGCGTTAGCTTCCATTTCTCCTTTGTCAAGCACCTAACAGCGCTTAACCTCGCTTGCTAAGCTTCCTACTTTGTTTTCTCATTACTTCTGTTGTTCTTACATGTGTGTGTGTGTATATATATGTCCTCTGTCCCATAGCATTCATTCACCTGATGCAGGTGTAAGTATATAATCCGAAACGCTGTGTTCGTCATAATAAAGAAGTTGACATCCATAAAACTCTCTTCCATACCATTCAAAGACCTAACCTCCTTACCTCCTGTAACGTAGGATTCTCTACACAGGGGCGCATAGGGTGGCTCCAGTAGATGACCTGCTCCAGGATAGAATACGGTCTGAATGTTGTGTGCTTTATCTTGTGGTACCTTCGCCATTAAGTGCCTATACGACGATACAAATACAACCTTGTCATCTTCACTGACCAGATGAAGTAGCTTTGCTCCATATCGCCAAATCTACAGGCAAAACAAATATTGCATGTAGGATTATGTAGTCCGTAATTTTAATATGAAATGTATAATCATAATACATCGGCCTAAGGAAAAGCCTGTTTGATAAACATCTAAGTGAAATTTGAGAATAACCCAGCTAACAATTTCACGTTGTTCCAGCGTTGTGCTTTCGTTGTCACAACGTTATTCTGTGGACTTCCATTTACGTTGCTACGTTGTCACAACGTTATTCTGTGGACTTCCATATTCTGTGGACTTTCATTTACGTTGTCACAACGTTATTCTGTGGACGTCCATCTACGTTGTCACAACGTTATTCTGTGGACGTCCATCTACGTTGTCACAAAGTTATTCTGTGGACGTCCATCTACGTTGTCACAAAGTTATTCTGTGGACGTCCATCTACGTTGTCACAACGTCATTCTGTGGACTTCCATTTACGTTGTCACAACGTTATTCTGTGGACGTCCATCTACGTTGTCACAACGTTATTATGTGGACTTCCATTTACGTTGTTACGTTGTCACAACGTTATTCTGTGGACTTCCATATTCTGTGGACTTTCATTTACGTTGTCACAACGTTATTCTGTGGACATCTATCTGCGTTGTCACAAAGTTATTCTGTGGACGTCCATCTACGTTGTCACAAAGTTATTCTGTGGACGTCCATCTACGTTGTCACAAAGTTATTCTGTGGACTTCCATCTACGTTGTCACAAAGTTATTCTGTGGACGTCCATCTACGTTGTCACAACGTCATTCTGTGGACGTCCATGTACGTTGTCACAACGTTATTCTGTGGACGTCCATCTACGTTGTCACAACGTTATTATGTAGACTTCCATTTACGTTGTCACAACGTTATTCTGTGGACTCCCATTTACGTCGTCACAACGTCATTCTGTGGACTTCCATTTACGTTGTCACAAAGTTATTCTGTGGACGTCCATCTACGTTGTCACAAAGTTATTCTGTGGACGTCCATTTACGTTGTCACAACGTTATTCTGTGGACGTCCATATACGTTGTCACAAAGTTATTCCGTGGACGTCCATTTACGTTGTCACAACGTCATTCTGTGGACTTCCATTTACGTTGTCACAACGTTATTCTGTGGACGTCCATCTACGTTGTCACAAAGTTATTCTGTGGACTTCCATTTACGTTGTCACAACGTTATTCTGTGGACTCCCATTTACGTTGTCACAACGTCATTCTGTGGACTTCCATTTACGTTGTCACAACGTTATTCCGTGGACATCCATCTTCGTTGTCACAAAGTTATTCTGTGGACGTCCATTTACGTTGTCACAAAGTTATTCTGTGGACGTCCATCTACGTTGTCACAACGTCATTCTGTGGACTTCCATTTACGTTGTCACAACGTTATTCTGTTGACTTCCATTTACGTTGTCACAACGTTATTCTGTGGACTCCCATTCACGTTGTCACAACCTTATTCTGTGGACTTCCATTTACGTTGTCACAATGTTATTCTGTGGACTCCCATTCACGTTGTCACAACCTTATTCTGTGGACTCCCATTTACGTTGTCACAACGTTATTCTGTGGACTCCCATTTACGTTGTCACAACGTTATTCTGTGGACTCCCATTTACGTTGTCAGAATCTTGTTGTCTCGACGTACGTTATAATGTTAACAATGTTAAGGTTTTACGTTATCTTAGGTTCTATTTAACGTTAATAGTTTTTTAGTAGTTTTCCCAGTAGTGAACAGTGTCGTAACATAAAACAGTTCGATACAGGAGCCTTTGATTGTGTCCTTCTTTCCTCCAACCTCTAAAGAGTCTCACACGAGTGTTGTGAAAGTTATGTCGACACCTACAATACAGTGCTTCAGGAAACCCACGACAAACATGCACCGGAAGTGGAGAAGACTATCGTACACAAGACAAGCACTCTGTGGGTCTACAAGTTAAACGCAAACGGAGAAAGACAAGGCATGCATCAACCAGAAATTTTGTGACAGCAGCTGTCAGAACTGCTAAACAAAACTATTCCAATTCTAAGATAACTGATAACCAATCAGACTTCAAAAAATTATACCAGCTCTTATGCTCTTTAATGGGAATACAGAAGAAAGTTGCTGAAGAGCTTGCAAAGTACTTTCAAGATAAAATTACATCAATTCGGGATCAGCTAGAAGATACATCATTCCCAGAAAGTGGCAGTATCTTTGTTGGAGAGTTCAACCCTCTCACTCATGATGAGATTTTGATCATCGTAAAGACTGTCAAACCAACATCTTGTATGCTTGCCCCTGTTCCAACCAAGGTACTACTTGAACATGCCAACATCCTTGTTCCAGCATTGTAGATCTTCTGCCATAACCAGCACTGTAAATTTCAGCCTGATCTCTAGAGTCATGCCTAACTCACTCAAGACGACTCCGGTACTAAAACCACTGCTGGAGAAACCCTCTCTTGACCCTGATATGCTCAAAACTATAGATCAGTGTCGAACTACAGATCAGTGTCGAACTTATCATAATAGAACGTGCACTGTGTCTTCGGTTGTCTGAACGCATTGACAAGTACGATCGACGAGAGCCCTTTCAATCAGTATGAAACAGTCCTGCTCCACGTTCTCAGTGAAATCCGAAACGGTATTGATAAAGGAAATGTTGCTCTGTTAGTTCTTGTAGATTTCAGTGCAGAATTTGACATCACTGACCACGGAAACTTCTTTAAGTGTCATGACAGTCAGTTTGGGATCAAAGATTCTGTTTTACAGTGGTTTGATTCCTACCTCAGTGATAGAAGTCAGGCAGTGCCCATCGATGGATGCACCTCAACATCAGGCAAGTTAGTGTGTGGAGTTCCACAAGGCTCAGTGTTGGGACCTGTCATGTCAGCACTTTATACTAAGACCCTTGGCAACATCATTGACAATCACGGACTCCATCGATACTTTTACGCATACGATTCTCGGCTTTTTGATATGTTCAAGTCAGAAACATCTTCAGGAATTGCTGCAAACTGAAGGATGTCAATCTGCTAGGAGGCTATCAAGTAATGGACGACAGCCAATAAGCGCAAACTCAACGATGAGAGAACTGAAGCACTTTTGATTGGCCCCCCTTCCTGACGGGATCAGACTGAACTGAACAAACTTACATTTGGTTCCTCATCAATCGCAGTTCCGCATTCTTCAAACAACATGGGCGTCTTACTGGACTCTGAGCTGACGATGGAACCATGAAAACCAGAACCTACACTGGTTACCAGTGGAATACAGACTTAATTCAAAGTCCTCTGTCTGACTTATCAGTGCGTCTCTGACACAGCTCCACGATACGTGTGGAACACGATGGAGGATTACCATCCCTCCAGGACACTCAGATCCTCAAACCAAAACCTCTTCACAGTTCCAAAGGCCAAGATGGCTCGCTATGGACAGAAAAACTTTTCCTATATCGCAACTGTAGAGTGGAATAACCTCCCAGTACATGTGAAAGACTCGCAATCTCTTCAATCATTCCGTTGTACACTAAAGACCTTTCTTTTTCAACAAGCTTTCTGTGCCTGAACTCGGAACTGTGTGACATCCAGACTTTGTATATAGTTATATTCATGTGCACTTAGAGTATGCTGATGTATGGAATACAGCACTATATAAATACACACTTATTACTATACAACTATTAGCAATACAGCCTTTCGGCGGAGAGTTTGGCAGCGGGTAATATTTTTTTTAGTTGTGGAGGGGTGACTACTTGGAAACTTGTTAAAGCGTCATTGACCAATGAAATTAAAGTATTTTACATGGAGGTAAGATAATAAAAGATACTGCCCGTGTCATGTCACATACCCTTAAACAGGCTGTATTCTTGGTGGTTTACGTTTGTACCAGAGTGAGTATGTAAAAACTTACTGGAAGTACATCATAATCCTTGTAGAGTACACTCTGTTCATCATAAGCAGCTTCCACTGATGGTCTGAAACAGATCCAATATCATAACGTAATTATAGACTAAGCCTTTGCACATAGTACAGACTAAGCCTGTGTGTGTGTATTTGTGTGTGTGTAGGGTTCAAGTTCAGCAGTGTACAGTAATACGTCTTTTAAAAGATATATTATGAAGATTACACCTGAAGAGCCGTTGAGCGGTGAATGATCTTTTGTCATTTCAGGAGTTCTTATGAGGAGATCCATAAGGGATATTTACAACTGGTATATTTATGGCAAACACGTACATGTATCCAATAACTGTTTGTCCGTTGATGTCTTGGTCTCGTAATGGGGACACCGGAACTCCATTGATGGCTACCGCTGCTGTGACCTGGAAACACACCGCAACATAAACTGCCATACAATGGAAACCATTATGTATCTCTCAATAACCCCTCTCGAGATAGTCTCGTTATCGTCTATATCGTTTTGCCAGGTTCCACCGTGGATAGTCGTATTTACTACATACGACAGCGTTCTGTCACCTCATAGACTAAGACTCTGTCTTACCATGGTAAAATCCACATAATTAATGCGTGCTGTATGAATAATCGCATTTTAATCTTACTAAGTTGTTTCCGTCACAATATCCGTCCGAAAAATTTCCGACGTGAACATAGAATTTAACTCACTCACTACGAAAACGCAACAGCCTCAAAGATACATAGCTTCACATTCAAGGCAGTCACAAATCTACAAATAAACGTGGGAGGTTTTGGAAAGATGATTATTTTACGTCTTGAGGTGGTTTCTGCAAACTCAGCAGAATCTGCGAAGAATGACTGAAACCCCCTTCTGCGTTCAGGGTCCCGATCCGCAAAGCACAACGACATTCGTAAGCGCATGGTAAACTATAGAGTTACGACAGGTCGTAACGTTACGAACGCTTTGTGGATCGAGACGTAGCTATCTCATAGGTATACAAGGATTATTCTGGACGTATGAGCACACGCCTTTCTACAGCATTCCATAAGGCCTTCAGTTGGGGATAGTCCCACTATTGGTCTGAATGAGAAAGCTGATACGGAGCACGCGAGAAGACCAAATCAGCGACCGGAACTAGATGATACATGTAGTTTGCTGCTATTGATTCGTACGTGATTACACGATTTGGACACACAAAGTCCACAAAACCCGGGTCTTCAGCATGAGGAGCGGACGCTTTAATCATTTGGCTACCCACCGTTTCTGTTTACAGGAGGACGATGATATGCTCTCATCGTAAGTCCCGGGAAACACTACAAGATAGCTGCATTTGCACTGACTCGCCGGTTTAAATATATCCCTGTCTGACATAGACTAGTAAGGAACTAAAGTGGTGTTAGTTAAACCCCATCTTCAAGACATTGCACCACACATCATAGTCAAGGCGAACCCGTAGATGGTCAAAAGGATTTGTCAGTTTGGTCATTTGCTGACAGATAATCCAAGACGCGTTACCATATTTTGACAAGAACCAAAACTTTTCACAAATGTGGGATTTAATAATTGATGCATACCAAAAGTTTACCTTATATTCCAGCACCGGAAATACCTTTATCTAAATGTCAGCAGTTTCCTTCATTAGATCCCAGTTTATTGAAGTACCAAGTCATTCACTGACATGTGACGACCAATCATGTTAGTATATGGTGATCTAGCTGGTCAACACCATAGTATACCCATTCTTGATTATCAGGATTCTATTGAGCGTAAAAAAGCAATGATGAATGGATCGCTAAAATTCAGTGATGAGACCAGGTGTTCGTGGAAAGAGTAATCGTGGTTTGACTTACCGGCAGCACAAGCCGTTCACTTACAAAGCATAAAAAGTCAGGGATCTAAAAACTCTTCAAATGGTGTTATCGACTCACCGTTTGCTAATCGACATATTTCCGATCTATATAAATTATACAAGTTTCTACCTTGTCACAGAAGGACGCCAGCATATTCGTAAGTCCAGCTCCAAAAGATGAGCCAATTACCCCAATTCCTCCAGGCTGTGCACGAGGGTGCTCATACAGCATTTCGGCGGCTTCCTACAGAACATGTTGGGAAGACGATCAAGTTGCACCAACGTCTATGGGTACGAGACATACGTACAATTCAGGTAGATAGTGACTGAGTGAGTTTAGTTTTACGCCGCACTCAGCAATATTCCAGCTGTGTGGCGGCTGTCTGTAAATAATCGATTCTCGACCAGGCAATCCGGTGATCAACATCATCAGCATCGACCTACGCAATTGGGATACGATGACATGTGTCATCATAGTCAGAGAGGCTGACCACCCGATTCCGTTAGTCGCCTGTTACGACAAGCATGGGTTACTGAAGATCAATTCTAACCCGGATCCTCACGGGTAGGTAGATTGTGAGGCTCGTCAATAATGATACACAGTAATTAGTAATTGCAAAATGAATAAGTATTTGGGACTAATACCCAAAGACTTTAAGATAAGTCAAGAACATCAATGTGAGTGACTGAGTATGGTTTTACGCTGCTTTTAGCAATATTCCTGCAATATCACGGCTGGGGACACCAGAAGTGGGCTTCACACATTGTACCCATGTGGGGAATCGAACACGTGTCTTCGGCGTGACGAGCAGACGCTTTAACCAATAGGCTACCCCACCGCCCCAAGAACATCAGATAAATCACGTACGCAAGGCTTAAAGTACTGTCGGAAATGCTAGGAAAATGCTTTTCAGCCTTAATATCTTTATAAAGGTGATAAATGTACTATGTTGTCAATATATCAACTCGCCTATAGTGTACCTAATTTTTATTTCAATCGATTTAACATTCCCATGCATTTAAAGGGCAGTTTACAGGAGAGAATTTGGTACCAAACCAGCAACTTCAGATTTTTTCAGTGTTCAACAACAGAAATCTGAAATAGTCTTTACATTTTTGCTAATAATAATACAGGTGGTGTAAAAATATGAATTAACGTATTTCCTAAACAAATAAATGTTGAACGTTTGTGTTACTTTACTCAATTATCGTTTCTTTATTGAAGAAATATTAATATAAATGTTAAGTCTTGATAAATAAGTTTCCCGTCATGCATGCACATCTTTATCACAGCGTCCACCATGGCCAACGATTTGCAGTCAATTGTTGCAACGGTTTATAAGTGTTTACTACTTGAAAAAGACAGAGGTAAACCTTTCATTTGTTTAGAAAGGGTTTATTACAGAACTTGTAAAGCTGCTGGTATGTCTTACCAACAAGTTTACAATATTGTAAACAAATCAGACAAGACAGGGACCGTCTCAAAAGCAAAACCGGGACGTAAAACCATCCTTGACAACTTTGACAAGGGAGTGCTTAGACGGGCGGTCTACAAACTTTATGACAAGAAGAATATATATATTCTAAAGAAGCTACACCAGTGACTTCGTTAAATCTTTGGCCAATGTTCACAACTAGATTAAACTGACCGAATTACATCCATATTTTTTCAATGAAATATACTGTTGACATGCAAAACATTTATAAAACGTTGCACATTTCTACAATCAATCGATAAGATAACACATGTGATAGGATTCTTTCCAATGTACAGTAATTCGTATGTTTATTTCAAAACAAACACACATACCCAAATGATCCCTTACATAACCAATACGTATACTATACGTACACATATTCAACATTTTGCAGAAAACATCTATTGAGATGACCCCTCGCCGAGCGTGTGCTCAGGTGTCAATTTCACCTGTCGATACCGTGGATGCTGATGACGTAACACAGGCAATTAATGTTTGTATCAAATAACGTCCGACTACCCCTTATTTTTCTAAGTTTTTTGTATTTTCATCAGTAAAAACACACTTTAGAGCATGTCTCAAAATTTATTCCTCGGTCTACATTAGGTAGATGTTTCTTGAAGTGATTTTTGTTATTTAAGTAACTGTAATACCTCTGAATTTTAAATATAAGTCCAAAAGCATTTTTCTAGCATTTCCGACAGTACTTTAGTACGTATTATTCTGTTTTAAACAGTAGTGCAATCACCCAGACAATAATCAATATGAACGAAAATGTATGCATAAACATTGAACATATGTTTCTTTAAGAACTCGTTTGGGAGTACTTTCTACAAAATCCATGCGTCTTAAATGCTTTATACGTACCAGGAAATAGTCGAAGTCAAGTTCCTCGAATGCACGGGGTAGACCATCATGTAAGAGATACGCCAAAGCAAACGTAAGGAATCCCCTGGAGGCGAGAAGGGCCGCCCGGAACTCGAACAACCCTCCGGTACCACCAAACATATCCAGGACGGCGGGGTACGGCCCTTCACCTACAACGTCAATTTTTATTCGTTTCAAATTAAAGGTAATAACCTTTCGATTTTCAGTGAGTGAGTGAGTATGGTCTTACGCCGCTTTTAGCAATATTCCAGCAATATCACGGCGGGGGACACCACAAATGGGCTTCACACATTGTATCCATGTGGGGAATAGAACCCGGGTCTTCGGCGTGAGGAGCGAACGCTTTAACCACTAGGCTACCCCACGGCCCCCGATTTTCAGTGAGTGCGTGGGCGTGTGTGTGAGAGAGGGAAAGAGATTATATGAATGTTAGACTAAAGCTTAGTCTCTGAATACATACCATTTTGATAGAAGCAAACAATCCCTTTTAAATTGAAAAGGAGTCCGAGCGGGAAGGGTGATTCAGAACCTCTGGAATTACTTTAATTTGGGTTTCAGCATCGCAGAAAGGGTCGGGTGGATGGGAAATATTGGGGTCAGGGACTGTGCGGCAGACTATATTGTGAGTGTGCTTAAAGGTTTGTGAGTGTTTGTGAGCCCTTGCGTATTAAGGTTTGATATCTGTTATTTAAAAGCCAAGAGCCTGAACACAAACGTCTGCCCTGTTATTCATTTTGATATTTTCGAAGAGTATTCTTTGGACTCTCACCTTTATAAAATGGGGTGAGAAATGCTGTGGTAGCTCCCGAACCAAGGCTTTTATTACTATGATCACACCCTTGGAAATAAATACCAATAATATCACCAGTTTTACCATTTTGTCTGGTCCAAAGGTCAGAACATACTGCGGTCATATACTCGTATTTATTACTCATTAGTGAGTGAGATGAGTTTTACACCGCTTTTAGCAATATTCCAGCAATATCACGGCGGGGACACCAGAAATTGGATTCACACAACGTATCCACGTGGGGAATCGAACCCGGGCCTTCGGCGTGACAAGCGAACGCTTTAACCACTAGGCTACACCCACCGCCCCTTATTACTCATTATCACGTAGTGATGACACATGACGTACGGGGAAAACGTGAATTTGTGCTACCCAACCGGTGGCTCCCTTCACAAACATGCACAAGCAAGTCAGTTCATCTTAAGTCACCTGAACAAAAACAACGAATCAAACTGTATATACGTTATAAGACCTGTGAAGATCCGGGTTAGAATTGATCTTCAGTAACCTTGCTTGTCGTAAGAGGCGACTAACGGAATCGGGTTGTCAGGCTCGTTGACTTGGTTGACACATGTCATCGTATCCCAAATGCGTTTGGTGCTTATAGTTTGATGCTCATGCTGTTGATCACTGGATTGTCTGGTCCAGACTCGAATATTTACAGACCGCCGTCAGATAGCTGGATTTTTGCTGAGAGCGGCGTAAACCTAAACTCACTCACTCATGTTATTATAACATGAGATTGAGCATACCTAAAGGCATAAATAAGGTTCCACGTAAGCGCCCCTTGCGTACGGGAATCCTCTGCACCCCATCACGCATATACCCTCTTCTCACGTGCGTTGTATCGAGCACTGATGACGTGTTGCACGGTGATTGGGTGGATTTCAAGTCCATGTGATCTGAGTGGACCGATATGGTGACGTCATAGGGTCTGGTGACGTCTTTGATAAGCAGTCGTTTCGAGCTCGTGTTCTGAGCTGTCATTGCCCATAGTAGACCCTCCGGCTCAATTCCTGAAATAGTAACATTCACAACATATAGACTTGAATATTCACACATTTATTACTGTCTGAAAAACTGGGAAAAATCATTTTCGGAAAAAATTTCGAAGCTACGTTCTTTCAAAGTGAGTGAGTGAGTGACATTGTACCCGTATGGGGAATCGAACCTGGGTCTTAAGCGTGACGAGCAGACGCGTTAACGGCTAGGCTACCACACGTACCCACCGCCCCTCTTTTGGTGGTGAGTATCATCTTATTGCTGAGTTGGTCTGAGGTCGTCATTATTTTACAAAAGCCTCCAACGGGAGTTGCGTGGAGTTTTTTGGCCAACATTCTGAAATATTGGTTTCCATGGCAAACCGGTGGTCTATGACGTTTGGTGTAGCAGAGATGAAACACTGCTGGATACAACGAGTAAAACGCGTTCATTCGGAACTTCCCGTTTACACATGCTTTCAATATCTGATTTGCTGCACCGAATACTCCGAATACTCTCCAAAGCGCACTGTTTTGCGATTAGATAGTTGACCTAACGTTAGCGATCATTTATGATATTTTAGATAATGATGGAGAGAGTAAAAGGTCTGAACAGTTAAATGACAACATTTCACATCCATCTTAATGCAAAATACGTTTGAGGAAAAGTTCATATTTACAACTGACAAGACTGATCTTCAACAACCCATGCTTGTCCTAAGAGGCGACTAACGGGGTCGGGTGATCAGGCTCACCGGCTTGGTTCACACGTGTCATCGGATCCCAATTGCGTAGATCGATGATTATGATGTTGATCACTGGATTGTCTATTCCAGACACGACTATTTACAGACCGCCGCCATATAGCTGGAATATTTCTGAGTGCGGCGTAAAACTAAACTCACTCACACACTCATATTTACAACTGACAAGACTCGTAAGAGGCGACAAACGGGATCGGGGGTCAGGCTCACTGGCTTGGTTGACACGTGTCATCGTATCCCACTCGCAAAGAATGATGATTATGATGTTGATTGTCTGGTACAGACCGCGTCCATACAGCTGGAATATTGCTGAGTGCGGCGTTAAACAACCAAACCAATACGACTGACAGAAGCAGTTAAACACAGTAAAACACCGTTGTGTCGAGGTTAAAGGGCCAACATAAATACTTCAAGGTCGACTTAACCGACCAATGATGACAAAGAAAGTTTACGCATGAACCAAAATTGTATTTCGAGACAACCGAAATGTTGACATAACGGGTTCGACACAAAGGTATTTGATGTATACACTGTAAAACCCACCATTAAATGACCCTCCTTCACTTGGCTGGACAGCAGTATCCACGCAACCAGCATCATCAGCCGTGTAGTGTGCGCAGGACGCAAACTCCTTCCCTTCACCCCTCAAAACTGCAGACAGTGTGATCTTCTGATGCAGCTGTAGGCCCGATACTCTGACAGACAAAGGCTCATCTATCAAAGCATCGGACGGTTCTACTAGCAGGGTAGGGGAGAAGTTGTTTCGTGACAGAGCTCTGCCGATGACATGAAGACGCCGGGTAGCACTTGAATATTCACTGTTTGAATTATCTGCCATCTTTCCTTTCAGTCGTATAACTGAAAAGAGTGAGTGAGTGAGTTCAGTTTTACCCCGCTTTTAGCAATATTCCAGCAACATCACGGTGGGGGACACCAGAAATGGGCTTCACACATTGCACCCATGCGGGGAATCGAGCCGGGGTCTTCGGCGTGACGAGCGAACGCTTTAACCACTAGGCTACCCCTTAGTAATATCATGTCAATAATGAAACCAAAAGTCTGCGCAAAATGTATAAAATTTTGGAAACAAAAGTGACCAATATTAAGCTAATGTATCTGGTGGTCTTTTCCAATCTTTTTAACTACTCAGGCATAACAGTAAACATGGAACCATAAGCGGAAAAGTTCAAATGTTATTCACATATTGGGATTCATTTTGGAGGACATTTATGGTAACGATTCTGGTGTAACTACCACTCCTTACATATCTAACATGGCAACTGGAACACAAATGATTTTTATAACAGAACGTAATTATGTAAAACCAAATAAAATCTTTTAAAATATCAAAATCAGTTTGTAATTATCTTTAACCAAGCGATCTATGGCGATCTATATCCAGTTTTTTATTGTTCAAAATAGAAATCAAATTTTAGAGATAGATGCTAGTTTTAAATTCTTTTCTGTGATATTCTATTTGTGTTTACTGTCCTTCGTCGACAGGTTTTTAAAATATAACTTTATTTATCATCAATTTATAACTGGTTTGCTGAACGGTATGGCTGAAAACTTGCAGATGTGACAAAACTCACTCACTAATAACTGTCCTTCGTTGACAATTTGTTTTAGAATTTACCTTTAGCTATTACGAATCTGTAACTTATGGCCGATGTGTCCTTAGATCTTAAATCACTCACTTTAACCAAATACCCAGCAATGAAACCAGACACGTTACTACTGAAGCCAGACACGTTACCAGTGAAACAAGATAGGCTACCAGTGAAACCAGACACGTTACCAGTGAAACAAGATACGCTACCAGTGAAACCAGACACGTTACCAGTGAAACAAGATACGCTACCAGTGAAACCAGACACGTTACCAGTGAAACAAGACATGTTACCAGTGAAACCAGACACGTTACCACTGAAACAAGACATGTTACCAGTGAAATCAGACACGTTACCAGTGAAACAAGATAAGTTACCAGTGAAACCAGACACGTTACTAGTGAAACAAGATACGTTACCAGTGAAACAAGATACGCTACCAGTGAAACCAGACACGTTACCACTGAAACAAGACATGTTACCAGTGAAACCAGACACGTTACCACTGAAACCAGACACGTTACCAGTGAAACAAGATAGGCTACCAGTGAAACGAGACACGTTACCAGTGAAGCAAGATACGCTACCTGTGAAACCAGACACGTTACCAGTGAAACAAGATAGGCTACCAGTGAAACCAGACACGTTACCAGTGAAACAAGATAGGCTACCAGTGAAACCAGACACGTTACCAGTGAAACAAGATACGCTACCAGTGAAACCAGACACGTTACCAGTGAAACAAGATACGCTACCAGTGAAACCAGACACGTTACCAGTGAAACAAGACATGTTACCAGTGAAACCAGACACGTTACCACTGAAACAAGACATGTTACCAGTGAAATCAGACACGTTACCAGTGAAACAAGATAAGCTACCAGTGAAACCAGACACGTTACTAGTGAAACAAGATACGTTACCAGTGAAATAAGATACGCTACCAGTGAAACCAGACACGTTACCACTGAAACAAGACATGTTACCAGTGAAACCAGACACGTTACCACTGAAACCAGACACGTTACCAGTGAAACAAGATAGGCTACCAGTGAAACCAGACACGTTACCAGTGAAGCAAGATACGCTACCTGTGAAACCAGGAACGTTACCAGTGAAGCCAGATAGGCTACCAGTGAAACCAGACACGTTACCAGTGAAACAAGATAGGCTACCAGTGAAACCAGACACGTTGCCAGTGAAGCAAGATAGGCTACCAGTGAAACCAGACACGTTTCCTGTGAAACAAGATAGGCTACAAGTGAAACCAGACACGTTACAAGTGAAACAAGATAGGCTACCAGTGAAACCAGACACGTTACAAGTGAAACAAGATAGGCTACCAGTGAAACCAGACACGTTGCCAGTGAAGCAAGATAGGCTACCAGTGAAACCAGACACCTTACCAGTTACTACTGAAGCAAGACACGTTTCCAGTGAAACCAGACACGTTACTACTGAAACCAGACACGTTACCAGTGAAGCAAGATAAGCTACCAGTGAAACCAGACACGTTACTACTGAAACGAGACACGTTGCCAGTGAAGCAAGATAAGCTATCAGTGAAACGAGACACGTTGCCAGTGAAGCAAGAAAAGCTACCAGTGAAACCAGACACGTTACCAGTGAAGCAAGATAAGCTATCAGTGAAACCAGACACGTTACCACTGAAACAAGACACGTTACCAGTGAAGCAAGATAAGCTATCAGTGAAACCAGACACGCTACCAGTGAAGCAAGATAAGCTATCAGTGAAAGCAGACACGTTACCAGTGAAACAAGATAAGCTACCAGTGAAACCAGACACGTTACCAGTGAAACAAGATAAGCTATCAGTGAAACCAGACACGTTACCAGTGAAGCAAGATAAGCTATCAGTGAAACCAGACACGTTACCACTGAAACAAGACACGTTACCAGTGAAGCAAGATAAGCTATCAGTGAAACCAGACACGCTACCAGTGAAGCAAGATAAGCTATCAGTGAAACCAGACACGTTACCACTGAAACAAGACACGTTACCAGTGAAGCAAGATAAGCTATCAGTGAAACCAGGCACGCTACCAGTGAAGCAAGATAAGCTATCAGTGAAACCAGACATTTTACCAGTGAAACAAGACACGTTACCAGTGAAACAAAATAAGCTACCAGTGAAAGAAGAAACGTTACCAGTGAAACAAGATAAGCTACCAGTGAAACCAGACACGTTACCAGTGAAGCAAGATACGCTACCTGTGAAACCAGGAACGTTACCAGTGAAGCCAGATAGGCTACCAGTGAAACCAGACACGTTACCAGTGAAACAAGATAGGCTACCAGTGAAACCAGACACGTTGCCAGTGAAGCAAGATAGGCTACCAGTGAAACCAGACACGTTTCCAGTGAAACAAGATAGGCTACCAGTGAAACCAGACACGTTACAAGTGAAACAAGATAGGCTACCAGTGAAACCAGACACGTTACAAGTGAAACAAGATAGGCTACCAGTGAAACCAGACACGTTGCCAGTGAAGCAAGATAGGCTACCAGTGAAACCAGACACGTTTCCAGTGAAACCAGACACGTTACTACTGAAACCAGACACGTTACCAGTGAAGCAAGATAAGCTACCAGTGAAACCAGACACGTTGCCAGTGAAGAAAGATCAGCTATCAGTGAAACCAGACACGTTACTACTGAAACAAGACACGTTACCAGTGAAGCAAGATAAGCTATCAGTGAAACCAGACACGCTACCAGTGAAGCAAGATAAGCTATCAGTAAAACCAGACACGTTACCAGTGAAGCAAGATAAGCTATCAGTGAAACCAGACACGTTACCAGTGAAGCAAGATAAGCTACCAGTGAAACCAGACACGTTACCAGTGAAACAAGATAAGCTACCAGTGAAACCAGACACGTTACCAGTGAAACAAGATAAGCTATCAGTGAAACCAGACACGTTACCACTGAAACAAGACACGTTACCAGTGAAGCAAGATAAGCTATCAGTGAAACCAGGCACGGTACCAGTGAAACAAGATAAGCTATCAGTGAAACCAGACACGTTACCAGTGAAGCAAGATAAGCTATCAGTGAAACCAGACACGTTACCACTGAAACAAGACACGTTACCAGTGAAGCAAGATAAGCTATCAGTGAAACCAGGCACGCTACCAGTGAAGCAAGATAAGCTACCAGTGAAAGAAGAAACGTTACCAGTGAAACAAGATAGGCTACCAGTGAAACCAGACACGTTACCAGTGAAACAAGATACGCCACCAGTGATACAAGACACGTACGTTACCAATGAAGCAAGATAAGCTATTAGTGATACCAGACACGACACCAGTGAAAACAGCCACGTTACTAGTGAAACCAGCCACATTACCAGTGAAACTATATATACTCATGAAACCAGATACCTTACCAGTGAAACCAGACATGTTACCAGAGAAACCAGGAACGTTACCAGTGAAACAAGATACCATATCAGTGAAACCAGACATGTTACCAGAGAAACCAGATGCTACCTGTGAAACCAGATACCTTACCAGTGAAATAAGACATGTTACCAGTGAAACCAGAAGTTACTAGTGAAACCGAACACGTTACCAGTGAAACCAGACATGTTACCAGCGAAACCAGATGCTACCTGTGAAACCAGATACCTTACTAGTGAAATAAGACACGTTACCAGTGAAACCAGGTACTTTACCAGTGAGACCAGACACGTTACTAGTGAAACGAGATACGTTACTAGTGAAACAGATGTTACCACTGAAACCAGACACGTTTCCAGTGAAACCAGGTACTTTACCAGTGAAACCAGACACGTACTAGTGAAACCAGATACGTTACTAGTGAAACCAGACACGTTTCCAGTGAAACAAGATACGCTACCAGTGAAACCAGACACGTTACCAGTGACACAAGATACGTTACGAGTGAAACCAGATTTGTTACCATTGAAACAAGACATGTTACTAGTGAAACCAAACACGTTACCAGTGAAACCAGGTGTTACCATTAAAACAAGACACGTTACCAGTGAAACCAGGTGTGTTACCAGTGAAACCTGGTGTGTTATCAGTGAAAAAAGACATGTTACCAGCGGAACCAGGACACGTTACCAGTGAAACCAGATACGTGTCTCGATCTCAACTAAGTTAATAGATGCATATCATTTAAGAATACTGATGGGCACAGGTGAATAAACAATTATGATGTAAGTTGCAAGGCTGTAAAGTTGCATGTGTAGTTATTCATTACATCCAATCAGTAAACGCTGGCACTATATTTGGATCTGCAGTACTATCTGGTCAAAATCTCATCAAGTACTTATTCTACCATGACGTCAGTAAACACTGGATTGTGATTGGTTAATTAAAGTCATTCAGAGGTATATAATCACGTTATACAGGTCTCTGATTTTCCGTGCGCAATTATACATGGTTTACGGTAATGCACTATAGAATCAATACCTCTGATTTTCCAACACAGTAGGTTTATCTCCATTCTACCATGACAATTTTATGAACAATTTTAGTTGGAACTCTTTCTTTGGTGACGAGTTAATACGTGAAGCGGCCTCGCATTCCAATATCAAGTGGCATCGCCTGAAACGGGGTGATTGGTGGCAAACCGTCAATAACTAACAAACTCCAGATTCAGTAAAAACAAATAACGTTTTGTTTTTTCAATGCATAAATCACCAATCACTAACTGATAAGTTAGAAAACATATATCAAATAAGTTTTAAAAGCTTGGTTCACATTTGAAAATTCCACCGTAGACCCTTTCCCCACTAGAATAATGGCAGCAACCTCATGGCCTTGACCTTTTCTCGGAAGTCATTGTTTACATTTACGTGCAAATTTGGAAAGATGCGACAGGAGAGCCTCTGACAGTTTTAGAAAAAAATATGTTGGACTAAACAGAACTGTTTGCAGATTCTGTAATGTTGTTTTACTACCGCTAAATTTGAAACCGTACTAATTTCTCAAAAATATATCATTTTGTTTGAATTGATAACCCAGCTGTTTATTTATGTGGACGGAACGTATTAAAATTTCTTTGGCGTTCGATGTTAATGCATCCTCCGTTTCCGGATCAAGATCAGTGGCGATATCGTTGACGAAAACTGATAATAAATTTAATACGGAAATTATGTAGCAGTCTATTGCTTAATGTATTTTGACATAAAATAGAATCAACGTAAATATATTTTTGTTGCTGATTTTTTATTCGGAAAGCAGACGATGTTTTGATCTTGCTCGACTAAATATTTGTTTCCATGCTTTCGAAGTACTTTTGTATGTATAAACACCTATTGCTGTGATTTACGCAAGTAGTGAGTCGAGCCCGTCATCGCTAAATCCATCTTTAAAGACATATGTGTAATTTCCGACAGCAAAATCGACGTAATTTATCGATGCATAGGTAGGGTGTTTGGTGTCCGCCATGTTGGTGGGCAGACAAAAATAGTGCATTACCGCAAACCATGTATAATTGCGCACGGAAAATCAGAGACCTGTATAACGTGATTATATACCTCTGAATGACTTTAATTAACCAATCACAATCCAGTGTTTACTGACGTCATGGTAGAATTAGGAGATAAACCTACTGTGTGGGAAAATCAGAGGTATATAACGAAATGATAATAGCTTTAAATTGTTCATTTAAAGCTATTATAATTGCGTTATATACCTCTGATTTTCCCACACAGTAGGTTTATCTCCTAAATATAACCTTTTCTCACCAGAATTTTGCTCCTTTGATTGCAAGCCAAATACCAGCGCTTATCATACATATTTCACAAACAGTGTGCCATATAAAACTCAGCATGTATTTTCCTAATGGCACAGCGACACAAAGACGCAAATTATCTAAATATTCACATAGTGAAGAATGAACCTCATATGTTAGCTGCGGAAGCGTATATGTAGTTATGGACTTAGGGACCGGTCATTAATTACAACGTTTCAGGTTGTGCACTGGTGGTGGTGGTGGTTTTGGTGTTATATTAAATGATCGATCCCTTAATATACAAATATCTCCGTTGTACAAGTCCCGATTCTTCCTAAGCATCTCCTAACATCCCATATTAATTTGCACTGGCGTTCATAATCCCAGTTTGATATCACCTGAAGTGACCACCCATATACCCACGATATTCAAACGTAAACATGGCGTTACATGGTACAATGACAAGTACACAGTACATTCCTAGCCACAGTATATTTACATGACATTAACTCAAACCTGTGCACAGTACTTGTATATCTTAGAACTGTTGACAACCGATGACACCACATTTCACATTTCACGTCAATCTGTCTGGGTGCAATCTGTCCACTTATGTTCAGAGCGAATTAAAAACGGGACAGCCACGGAGCGTCGTCTCTGTTACTATTTATAACTATGTACAAAGGTCAAAGCGAGGTGTATGAAAGCCCGTTCGGTCCATAACGCTAAATCTGTACTCTCCCATATATGGTCTAAGTCATCTTTTTAAAGACTTCCTATTCTTCCATAAGAGAAGATCACTATGAGAAAGCGAGGAATATTGTGTATGGATAGGAAGAACGGGTTGTAGTCAAATGGGCCGAAGGACAAAAGGGCCAAAAAACAGTCAAATGGGCCGATGGAAAAAGTCAAATGGGCCAAAATCAAAAGTAAAAAAAGGCCGAAAAAAGGGCCGAAAATTAAATTCTAATAAATTACATAATAGAATAGTGTAAATAGTGTTCAGTTTGCTGCTGTTGTTATTCTAAATGGAATTTGAACACGTGACTCAAATGTTTTCATTGTTACGTGTCTTGACTCAGTGCTTAAGAACTTTAAATTATGAAGTATATGTACTGCCATAAAATGCAAAGACATGCTTGGCAATTACCATTTTATCATTGTTATGATATTATGTTTTAATGCTATATATGTCGATAAATAATGTAAAAACTTTTGTAAACTTGTTTTTGGTTTGGCCCATATGACTAAGAATAAGGCCCTTTTGACATTTTTTCACGGCCCATTTGACTTGGTACTTCTCTGCCCTTTTGTCCCTCGGCCCATTTGACTAGATCCCGGAAGTTTTCTTTTATAACTTGGAAAAATGTAGGTGTGTCTCAGCATATGTTAGGGGCGGTGGGGTAGCCAAGAGGTTAAATCGCTCGCTCATTACATGACCCGGGTTCGATTCCCCACATGGGTACAATGAGTGAAGCCCATTTCTGGTGTCCCCCGCCTGATATTGCTGGAATATTGCTAAATGTGGCGTAAAACTATACACACCTACTCACTCACTTGGAGATTATTAAAATCTCTACTTACGGATAGTGATAGTTTTCTACTCACGAATAGTAATAGTTTAAGAAAATGAAAATGATATCGATTTCTTTTAAAATGAAAAAAAAACCTCGACAAACCTGGCATCTTAGTTAAGTAAAGAGGGCACGTCTAGAAAACTGTATGTTACAGAAATGTTTTATATCAAGAGCTATGCCTGTGCTAGTCTTGGCACCATTACATCAGCTATTGGGTGAGTAAAGTAGTATGTTATTATGACGTTTGTAGCAATATTGCTGCAATATCACGCCGGGGGACATCAGAAATTGCACTGTATGAAATAAGCCAAAAACCCAGCCAGAAATCCAAATGTTACCAGCCCAAAATGGAGTTAAGCAGACCAGACAGTCTAAAAGAAATAATTACATCTTTAGTTGAATAGTTTAATGCCAACGTAGTGCTTTGAGCTTGCGATACGATAGTTCAATTTTCAAACAGTAATTGACAAGTCTAAATGCAACGCTCAATTTGAAAAATAGATTTTAAGATATGTCGAATTTACTCAGATGTGAAGAACATGCTATCTATTATTTTTACCAGACCATCGGGCTGGCTAAATGCATAGCTAGCTGTAGATTTAGACCGTCCGTCAGAAATCTAGTCCGTCCCGGGCAGTCGGACGGGCCTTATTCCATACACTGGAAATGAGCTTCAAACACAATACACATATGAGGGATCGAACCGTGACGTGCGACCGCTATAACCACAAGGCTAACCCTTGATCTACTCAGGGCATCATAACGTGAGTCATAACACTACTACACATCTGTTACAAAGAACATAACTCCATAGTCACGACTCGACTAAAACCAAGTGCGGTGCGGTGAGGTGGAAAGTAACATTCACCGGCAACACTTCAGCCACATAATGGCAAAGCTTTCAACTGTTTGACGACATCTTCGTGTATCGTTTCTCTTGGGTTGAGTATATACTATTTATTGAGCAGCACCAAACTGAACATATTTCTTCTTTTTACTGGGGGGCGGTGGGGTAGCCTAGTGGTTAAAGCATTCGCTCGTCACATCAAGGCCCAGGTTTGATTCCCCACATGGGTACCATGCGCGGATCCAGAGGGGGGTGCGCACCCCCAACCCCCCACCCAAGGGTGTTCCAAATGTACTACATGTTTTATGACCAGGGTTCCGAGGATTGGGGTGCATCCCCCCCCCAAACGAAAATCCTGTATCCGCCCCTGGGTACAATGTGTGAAGTCCATTCCTGGTGTCCCCAGCCGTGATGTTGCTGGAATATTGCTGAAAGCGGTGTAAAATGTTCACTTCGCTTCAAAGTGTCTGATACACTCTGTTTGCGTTTTTGTAAAGTACGCTTTAATGATAAATTAAGAACGATTTTGCCCGGACTCAGAGAGTAGTCCGGATAATGGGGAAAACCGGACTGCACAGAGTCCGGATATGACAGATTCCACTGTACGTATTATATGTAATGTTATATTTCATGCTATCTTATCATGTACAACCCCTTGATAATGTAAGAAAGAGTAAACTTAACTCCCTAGTTATTTTTGTAATAACCCCCATTTTGATAAATATACTCTCTTATGAAACTTATTATCCTAATGTAGCGTAGTAATATCATGTGATACAGAGCGCATGTTCGTGATGTACAGGAACTGAACTGACACTCAGGAAGTAAAAAGGCATATCTTCAACACTTACTTGCGTAGTCTCTCCTTGAAGGAACAACAAGCCATGCAGTGAAGAGCCCACAAAACAAAACACCTCCTTTGATACAGATCTAGAAACGTATTATCCTTATTTGAAATATATATTTGTAACATAATTATATGAATATAAGCCATAATGGCTCATTTTATTGTATCATAGTATAAGTATGTTCTCTTTATCATTTCGTATGATTTATGAGAATAAAATGCTGTTCTTTTCTGACATTGGCGTAAACAGCCCCGATCAAGTCCCCGACGTGCTCCATGGTGGAAAGGTTCAAGAATCATTGGTGATGGTTTGTTTTTGGAAGTACTCGGATATGGTACGTGCTAGGTCGGCACATGTGTTATCACGGATGACCCAGATTAACAGACATATCAAGATTAGTTTTGGTGGGTATTAATACTATTATACTTTTTCGGACTCTTCGCTTGTTAGAGCGTCCGCCCGGAGAGCGGAAGGTCGCGGGTTCGATCCCCGGCCGCGTCATACCAAAAGACGTTAAAATATGGTACTTGTTAGTCCCTGCCTGGCGCTCGGCATTTATGGGTACAACAAGGACTGGTCGGCTCGGAGTCAATATAATGTGTCTGAGTGGGGTATTCCTGCTTCACTGCGGCATGGTATCTCAGTGGGCTAGCACTATAAAACCAGCTTAAGTCTGGGCTAGTACAAGCAGCCGCACATACACATACACACACATGCACGTCGTCATATGAGCGAAATATTCTCAAGCGCGACATTAAACCCAATTTCACCTCACCTCACCTCACCTCACCTCACCTCACCTCTTCGCTTGCTTGTACACAAAGGTAATCTGACTATTTCTGTAATCAGCCAAGACCGGCTTAATGCAAGCCTGTCAGGACGCCTTTGCTATATAGAAATGCTAAGGCAGCTGTGGCAGTCTTTGACAATACATATTTATACATAAGAGTATACTCTATCGTCGGTTATCCGTAGAGCAACACTCCGCGTGGCAGCAAAGTGTTTTACAATACACATTTATATATCAGTGTGACTCTATCACCGGCTATCCGTAGGGCAGCAGTCTGTGTGACAGCAAGGTGTTTGACAATACCTATTTATACATTGAGTGACTCTATCGCTAACTATCCGTAGGGCAGCACTCCATATGACAGCAAAGTGTTTGACAATACATACTTGAAAGGCACAATGTCACACCACACTTCTCTTAAAATGCATAATGCATTTGTCTCAATAATACTATCAGCCTTCAGGAAAGCTACCATATAATTTATTTATTTTTCAAATACGTATTTAGATCACAAGAAAAAAATTAAAAAGTTCGAATGAATTAATGCAACGTTGCATTAACTCGA
Organism: Haliotis rubra; assembly: GCF_003918875.1. NCBI lineage: Eukaryota > Metazoa > Mollusca > Gastropoda > Lepetellida > Haliotidae > Haliotis > Haliotis rubra. The sequence continues at coordinate 1,869,507 of NW_025766003.1, forward strand.
CTTTCGCGCCCTCTAACGGCCGAACATTATTTCAAGCGAATTCCATAGAGGTATGTCCCTTGGAGCGCTATTTACGAATATCCTCCGCACAACTTTACTTCATTCGTAACTGCTCGCCTCTTTCCGTGACCTAGCAGAAGACTCGAATCCTTATCGTAAAACGATACTGTAAAACGCATTTCGAAGCATGAAAATGGCGGCACAGTTGAACTTTGAAATTTCGCTTAACTATGCAAAGCACAATTTAAACATACACTAGCTAAAGGATCAGCAAATTTCAACACTGAAACATATTTACAAAGGGAATGGCTGAATTGTTGTTTTGCTCACGGGATATAGGATATTCTAGGGGGCATGCTCGGAAATTCAGAGTTATCTTTCCTTGATAATAGTAGGCCTCAGACCACAATTATTTTCCTTCTTTGCTATCAACAGTGACATGCAGTCCACCATAATTAATATGGGTCGTAGGCTGTTCTCCTGTTGCATGCTGACCAACCTGCCACTTAACCGGCAAAATATGGGCCTGGATCGACCATGTCAATTTTGCTGTATCCACTGTAAACAATGGTCACCGGAAGTTACGAGCCGAAACACACTAGACAGCCTTGAATTTGGGGTCAAATCATGGAAAGCTGGTGTCAATACCATGTGTAGATTGTGGACCAAAAAAAAAATTTGCAATAAAGTACAATGTCTTACCTTTCATTTAAGCTTTCACAAGTCACCCTGAAAATATTAGCACACACAGAACAGCCCATTTAAACAAGGCACTATATTCTCCTATTTTCCTTCCGGGTCATACTTTTAAGGGGGGTAACTGTGGTCTGAGGCCAGTACTAGACGATTTTCATCTCCATGCCCGTTTGCGCTTGGACAGGGCCCAGTCGTAAACATGGCCACGAGAGGGGACATCCGGCTTGCCGGAATGACACGAGTAGTTACGAATGGGATTGAAACCAGTTCGGCACACACCGACAACTTTCGATGTACATTCCAAGACAAGTGTTATCCATTTGGAAGCTGTTCGCTTCGAAGTTTCAATTATCGAGTTTAGGCAAGTCGTAAGGGATAATAAGTCTTTTATTGCATGAACAAGAAGCAAAACTGAGTGCATATGCCCCGATATACACTAAGCGCCAAAAGAAACGTTACCCTTCTACCTTTATGAATTACTTCAAAACTATCAAAGATATGTGAGGTGGTATTAGTTTAGAAGAAAGCTTAACAACACAGCTTTATGCGAATCACGAAAAACAATTCTCAAATGCATTTATATTTGGGTGAAATGCATCTTTTTCAGAAGAGTTAAATTGTCCTATTTTAGTCCATGCCGAAATAAACCAATAACAGTGATTTAGATGTCCAAAAGAAAGGTTGAAATAAAATTCTACTTTGAGACAAAGATAAACCCCCCAGCGAGCCGTGCTTCACCCACTCCCTCTAGGGCACGGGACCGGTCTGGCACGCGACGAGAGTCGCCGGGCCAGTATAGCAAACGACGAGACTCTTTGGACAACTCACAGCTTAGTTAGCGAGGTGACCGAGGCCGGGCATCAGCAGCCGGTACCAAGCTAAGTACACATTTCGTTATAGATGGAAAACTCAATAAGACAATATCAACAATTAATGACAATGATAACGATAACAACGGTGAAAAAAGTAATTATAATACATTTCTATGTTGGAACGTAAATGGCCTTAATTCTAAATTAAATCAATTGGCTAACCTCACAGGGTTATGTCAACAATTTAATGTCATCGCTTTCGTGGAGACGTGGGCAAAGAACCCAGTAGATTTTGCTACTCTGTTTCCAGGATATATCTCCTACCAGTGTGTGCGAGAACGCATCCACTCTGTCGGACGATTCAGTGGCGGTATCGCTGTGTATGTGAGACAGTCCATCGCATCAAGATTCACCCGTATACACGGCGAGTGGTCAGACTGTATATTTTTCAGAAGCGACATTATGAACGACCTCGCCAATAAACCCACGATATTTGGGTTCGTATATGTGACTGATACACAGAACTCCGTTGATGTAGGACTTTCAGGAATCGGACTCCTTGAGAGTAGACTATATACTTTAACCCGAGAACATCCCGATGCATCGCTTGTTTTATTTGGAGATTTTAATGCCCGTATAGGCGACAAACAGTGTTATATAGAACATGACTCCACTGAGTATTTACCAATTGAAGATATAGACTATGAGAGTGATCCATTTAACATTCCTAGATCATCCAAAGATAAAATAGTCAATTCAGAGGGATTAAAACTCCTTGATATATGCCGCAATTTTAACATACATGTTTTAAATGGTAGAAACGGGAACGATAAAAATGGAGAATTTACATTCATTGGACACCAAGGAAACAGTGTTGTGGATTATTGTTTGGTTTCCTCATGTTTATATAGATATTTCGAGAACTTTGATATTCTAGCGCAATCCGAATCGGACCACTTGCCTGTAATAGTAGATATGAAAACATCACATGACATGACACGTGACAGCAATCACTCCGAGCATGCGCGTGCAGAGGTACACAACATTAAGACAGAGCTGTGGGACGCTAGCCGTAAGGGTGAGTTTATTCAATACATTTCAGATAATATTAATGAATTCAGCATAATATTTCATGATGTATTACATGACAGTGTTGAAGGTGCTATTACATCGCTGAATGACTTTATCCGTAGAGCCATGCATGCACCCAGGGAACAAACACACCGACCCACGAGAACACGTGCACACTCACGCTCACGCTCACGCGCTCGCCCACAGCACACACGTGTACAGCCCAGGTGGTTCGACCGTGAATGCGAACAGGCTAAAAGACATAAGTATGTTTTACTAAATAGATTCAGAAAATCAAATAACTCACTGCATTGTAAACATTATCTAAGGGCAAAGAAGGATTTTAAAACACTTTGTGATAGAAAGAAATCAGATTATGAAAAAAAGCATTTTAAACGAAATTGTTGATGCTGCAAAGAAACAAGACTGTCGACATTTCTGGAAATCTATAAAGAAATATTGTTTTTGTAGGGAAAATATATCTGAAAATATATCAGTTGACGAATGGTTTAACTATTTCAAAAATCTGCTCGCTGGAGATACGAACAACATTGATAATTCCTTTGGGGAACATGTTCTTAGCTATATAAGTAATCACAACTTTAATGACTGTGAGGATTGTATTACTTCTGATGAATACCTTGGTAATCGTATAACTGATAACGAGATATTGTGTGCAGTAAAAAGTCTGAAATGTGGAAAATCACCCGGGGTAGATGGTATTCAAGTTGAAGTTTTTAAAGAATGTATTTCTTTATTGCTTCCTTTTATGAATAGTCTATTTAATCGAGTTCTAGACAGCGGCGTTTTTCCAGATTCCTGGAATGTAGGATTAATTGTACCTCTGCATAAGTCGGGTGAAAGGGGTGATCCAAACAATTATAGAGGTATTGCATTATTGAATACACTAAACAAAATATTTACCACTATATTAGATAATCGCATTAAGGCTTGGATTTCCACTCGTGAACTTTTATCTGAGTGCCAAGCGGGATTTCGAGAAGAGTATTCAACTACGGACCATATATTTACTCTCAACAGTATTATCCATAAATATCTGCGGAAGAAAGGGGGGAAGTTTTATTGTCTTTTCGTAGATTTTAAGAAAGCGTTTGATTCCGTTAATAATAGGTCAAAACTGTTATATGTACTACTACAGTCAGGTATACATGGCAAACTCCAACGTCTTTTACGTAATATGTACACCAATGTGAGAGCATCTGTTAGAACCAGTAAATTTCAAATGAGTGATATATTTGATACATATGCCGGAGTGAGGCAAGGTTGCATTCTATCACCTGTACTTTTCCTGTTATATGTTGAAGAACTTGTTAAGGAAATGTTATTAAATGATACGAGAGGTGTATTTATTAACGAACATATCAGAGATCTTGCAATAATGCTATTTGCAGATGATGTCGTGATTCTTGCCGATTCTGTTGTCCAGTTACAATGCAAGATAGATACTCTAAATGAATATTGTTTGAAATGGGGTCTTCAGATAAATATTAGTAAAACTAAAGTAATGGTTTTTAAAAATGGGGGTAAAATCTCTAAAAGTGAAAAATGGTTCCTTAATGGCCAAAAATTGGAGGTGGTGTCATATTACAAATATTTAGGTATAATATTTTCGTGTAGAAATATATTCTCCAGAGCCTGTGAAACATTATCTATGCAAGCTGAACGAGCCCTACATGTCATAAAGAAATTCATATGCAAATATAAAGAATTACCGATCCATGCATCATTTAAACTGTTTGATGGAAAAATTCAACCAATTTTGTTGTACGGCTCTGAAATATGGGGCATTAACATAAACAAGAATATTGAAAAGGTACATTCAAAGTTCTGTAAGTTCTTGTTGCGTGTTGGCTACAGAACTGCGAACAAGGTTATTTTAGCTGAATGTGGACGTTTTCCACTGTTTATTAACGCCCGATGTCGGGTTATTTCATATTGGCTAAGATTGATGAGACAACCAATTTCACGATATTCAAGATGTAGTTATGAAATGCTTAAAACACTAGATGATACCGGAGATATTAATTGGGTTTCATTCGTTAGAACTATTCTTTTTAGTCATGGCTTTGGAAATGTATGGATCGCCCAAAATGTAAGTAATACACAATATTTCATCAAATTATTCAAGCAGAGATGCAAAGACATTTATCAACAGGACTGGTATAATGAAATAACGTCATCAACCTGTGTCAACTTTTATTCAGAATATAAATATTGTATTAATACAGAAATTTACCTTTCAAAGATTAAATCACCACAACTTAAGCGTACGCTTACTAAATTTAGATGTAACGCTTACAACTTCAAAGTCCAAGCGGCGCGATTTGCCAAAACTTCAAATGCAATAGATATCCAATGTCCATTCTGCAATTTATCACAAGAAGATGAGTACCATGTATTACTTGTATGCCCGAAATATTTAGAAATAAGAGAAACATATTTGCCTTATTTTTCTATAACCAACCGTCGAGACATAAATTCTGTATGCTACTTCGCACAGAAAACATTGACTTGTTGTTTAAGCTAGCCCTTGTGTTGTACCACATACTTATGTTGAGAGAAAAATGTAAATTGTGAATGGGTGTTTATGGATTTATTGATGTTCCTATAACTCGCGTATTTACAGGTTGCGCATAAATGCACTGCTATTATTGTACACATGTACTATTGGCCTCAGGGCCACATATACAAATAAATATGTCTGTCTGTCTGTCTGAAGAGAGAGAGCAGAGCCATTGGGGTGGTGCAGATGGGGCTGACATACAATGCTGTTGCCAACGCCCTCGGATGCCACCGTATCACGGTTATAAAACTTCTTCAGGGTTTCAGCAGACAGACTGAGGTCACCGCAGACAGACCAAGAAGTGGACGTCCACGCATCACACCGCCAGCTGTAGATAGGTACCTCCGTCATTAAGGAAGGAGGGTAACGTTTCCTTTGGCGTTTAGTGTATACATAATATCGGTCCAAATATTGTCGAAAATGTGTGACATTGTGCCTTTAAGGTTGCAGTTGAACAGACTAAACGTACAGCTTATACTGTACGACCGATTCACTTTATCCTTATGTATTTCAAATGGAATATATAGTTAATGATTCAAGTGTTTTCAGATCTGAACTTGAAAAACGCAGAAATTTTTTCAAAGAATGACATGGTATATTTTGTGTGGACAATGTTATGTTGCAGTGGTAGTCATTATCTAACGATGTTCCAGGTGTACTACAATGTACATGCAGATTCAGTAATTGGCAGGGTGTACTGTATTTAGACTTGTACTAGATTTGGAATGCACGACAGTTTGCTGGTCTCAGAGTATACTACCTCAGAGAGTATTGAAGAAACTTCTGTTCTTGGAGCTCTTGCCTCTCATCTCACATGGAATCTAAAGTGGTCAGTTACCCAGTTATCCTAAGACCAGTATTGGTTAGGATGATCATTACACCATGCCTAAGACTATTTTACAATTTGGAGTACTGTTGTCTGGAGATGAATATCAACAACATTGCTTCATTGCTATGACGAATAATATTACAATCATTGCCGCTTTATTTTGATATGTCACTGTAATACCTGTGTAGTGGTTTTAACTTGTTAACTTAGTTCATTTTAGAAATACACAATGACATTTTAGAAAGTGGTCAAATGTAACATATGTTATATTTGGGATTACACTTTCTCAGTAAAGTACAGAATCAAGTACTTGTGTTGTGGTGGTGGTGGGGGCGGGGTGGGGGTGGGTTTGAGTCCCATCCGGGATTCGAACATACCAACACGCACCCCCCTCCTCTCTCTCTCTCTCTCACACACACACACACACACACACTTCCATTTTTGTGGAAACCGCGGTGGCTGAGCGGTCTAGGCGCCTGACTTTGTGTGCTGGCGATTAGGTGCCTGACTCTGAGGGTGTCGGTTCGAATCCCGGATGGGACTCAACCCCCAAAAGTACTAGAATCTGTACTTTACTGAGAAAGTGTAATCCCAAATATAACATATGTTACATTTTAGAACGCACTTGTCAATTATACCACATTGATTTGTTATTTGGTAGTGCCACCCCAAGCTCGTTTGGGTGCTGATTTCCAGATAATTATTGTATTAGTTTCGGCTCAGGAATCAAGACGTAACAATTAGGATTCAAAAGGCCAACTTCGTGCAGACAAACCATTTCAGATATCAATACTCTATGCAAGCACATTTTGATTGTAACTGCATGAACAGGATATCACGTGATGAATATTGACGCCGTCTCAGCTGCTGCACAGGCTCTCTAAGCGTTGACTGTTTACAGACTTAGCGGCAACATGTCGAGTTGCAAACAACGTATAAAGGTTGATGTATCTGTAACATCTAGGTTTTGTTTGACATATTCTTTTTTTATTGATCAAGCATTCAGTACATAATTGAAACTGAAATTACAGACACGGTTATGAATGTCATTTCCGTCAGTTTCAACAGCTGGCTTGACGTGGTTATTGCTTGACATTGTAACGATGACATTTGACGAAGAGGCAGTTGTTTCACTTTCTAATGCAATACAGTCAGTGAGTGAGTTTAGTTTTACGCCGCTTTTAGCAATATTCCAGCAATATCACGGCGGGGACACCATAAATGGGCTTCACACATTGTACCCATGTGGGGAATCGAACCTGGGTCTTCGGCGTGACGAGCGAACGCTTTAACCACAAGGCTACCCCACCGCCCCTAATTCAATACAACCACGGGGAATCCATTCTCGCTTTAATTCTCTCATTTATAAATCTAGAGAAATCTGTGCTAAAAGTACACCGTCCTTTAAGCGATTCTGACCAAGCATAGGCATGTGGTTGTGTCGCTCTCAGTGATGACACCAGGTGTTCGCGAAGAGGTAAGCTTGTAATGCAAAAGCAAAACAATTGTCCATTCCGCAAAACATGGGAAAACATGGTCAGAGTGGACAATGCATCGGGCATGTTTTTCACTAATGCGCAACGGTTTACTAAGGCCTTTAATGTAGCGAACCTTCTGAGAAAAGATTTCGATTTACAAACTCAAGTATATAATTATTCAGTTTCCTAGGCATGTTCAATATTTGTGGGAAGGTATATTCAACAAATTACAAAGAGCGCTTAGAAATGCTTTTCAAAGGCACACAGTCAATTACATGTAAACACAGCTTGGTGTAAACTTATCGTTATTCAGGACATGTGTTCCGTTGGGTGAGTTACTTAAACATTTGATACTTAGGAGACGGCTGGGGCATACTTTCCAATTTCCATATTTATCTTTATATACAGAGATGATCGATCTGCATGTTGAACGTTTTACATCATTTTGTAGACGGTAGACGGCAGATAATACCAAATGCGTATGGACGTGGAGACATATATATCTTTCCACACGATCCGTTCTGTTTTAGTTGAGCGTGTACGTTAGCTACGATGAAGGTGGTCATCTGCTTAGCTTCTGTGATGCTCCTGGTTGGACTAAGTCATCAGCAATCTAAAAAAAGGTAAGTGAACCAAAGTTATGCTGTTCTTGTTGTTTTCATTACTAGAGTGAGTGAGTGAGTTTAGTTTTACGCCACACTCAGCAATATTCCAGCTATATGGCAGCGGTCTGTAAATAATCGAGTCTGGACCAGACAATCCAGTGATCAACAGCATGAGCATCGATCTGCGCAATTGGGAACCGATGACATGTGTCAACCAAGTCAGCGAGCCTGACCACCCGATCCCGTTAGTCGCCTCTTACGACAAGCATAGTCGCCTTTTGTGGCAAGCATTGGTTGCTGAAGACCTATTCTACCCCGGATCTTCACGGGTCTTTCATTACTAGAAGTGATATGATATGACAGTTCCTCTACCTCAAGTTCGATATTAGTTCAGTAAGTGTAGGAGAACTGAGTTTAGTTCGATAAAACCAGTTCGTTATATAACCGTACTTCACGGTACTATTATGATGTGTGGTGTGCCCTTATAAAGATCATTGCCCTGTTCTACAAAGCGACCGTAACGCTATGTACTTCTAAGTCAGTTGTCAAGTATGGGAGTTACGACCATCCTAGCTCTACGATCGCTTCCTCCAACGAAGGCCTGACCTGCGAGGTGCCTCTCTTACGTCATATCATTATTAGTACTATTAATACTTTTAATACTTCCTTGCCAAGACCAGGAATCGCTCTTCCAAGATGCACATGGGGCACGGAGCCCGGACAGTTGCACACAGGGGGATCAGAAGTTTAGAAAGCGCTCTTCCTTTGTACATGAGGGACAATGGACCTTTCTTTTAGTATCACACAGGGGGCCCCGGGATTCCTGCATCGGGGATTCTAGTGTGTTTCGAGAAGTCATCTTGCAGAGGTCAGATGTCCAGTCAACTATTGTCGACAATCGACAAACGAAATCGGAGACTGGTGAGTGTGTTCAGTTTTTTGTTGTTGTTGTCGAAAACACACTCTTTGTTCCAGATTGCAACCTCGAGCCAGAAACGGGGTCATGCAGGGGGTCGCTTCGTCGGTTCTACTTTCACCCTTCATGTGAAGAGTGTGACACCTTCACCTACGGTGGTTGTGGTGGTAATGCGAACAACTTCAAAAGCATCGAGGAATGTGAGAAAACCTGTTTTCCAGGTAATATAAACCGATTACATGCTATATTGCGCTACGCTTTCTTTATGTAGATTTCGTTGTGTGAAACACCAAACGGGTACATCGTGTGTTGCCTTCTTGTTGCGTTACGTAAGTGACACACACACACACACACACACACACACACACACACACACACACACACACACACACACACACACACACACACACACACACACACACACACACACACACACACACATTGCCTTACGTTCATTAACTAATGTTTAAAAGTGTGTTAAACCAAATGTCTGTTAGTGAGTGAGTGAGTTAATAGTAAAGCGCCACTTTTAGGAATACTCCAGCACTATCAGGGCGGGGTTTTGGGGTAGGTGCCTACTGGGTGGGGGTGGAGCTGGGGAAGGGGTTGGGACCACCAGAAATAAGCTTACCAAAGTGTACTCATGTGGTTTTGATGGAAATGGATGCTGGTGTTTCCATGATACCAGTCTTGAAGAGACCAATGCATAAGACTCTACATCTCCATGTCTACTTCTTACAGTCTGCAAACTTAAACCAGTAACCGGACGCTGCAGGGCGGCCTTTCGTCGGTATTTCTACGACCCTGACAGCGAAAGGTGTAAGAAGTTCATCTACGGTGGCTGCGGTGGCAACGCCAACAATTTCAAGACTAAAGCCGCGTGTGAGAAAGAATGTGTCCCAGGTATTCTATACAGACTACTTTCAACATTGCCTTTAAGATTCATGATTTACATCATGTTTAGGTGTGTGACTTCCATAATGACTACCTTATTTTGTTTTTCCTTTTTGTTGTGTTACGTGGTACAGAAGACGCACTACATTATTTTCTCTTATAATGCTGCACGGTATTTTGATATGTCAGATTACACTGTTCGTGTACTGCTACAATATCCTCTAGGTATTGCTTTATGGCGGTCGGGGACCGTGTTTATAGGGTAAGGACCTGGAACAAATTCATATAAGCTCATCTTGAGAGTGTTTTTTACCTTGTTCAGTTTGCGAACTTAAGCCTGAAGTCGGACGCTGCAGGGGGCGGAAACGGAGGTTCTTCTACGACCCTGACACCAAAAAGTGTAAGAAGTTCTTCTACGGTGGCTGCGGTGGCAACGCCAACAAATTCAAGACTAAAGCCGCGTGTGAGAAAGAATGTGTCCCAGGTAATATACATATGATATATGCTAAATTGCCTTAAATGTTCATTAAAATATGTTTGGGTGTCTGATGTACCAAATTGTCACAAACAATGATTGTCATAAACAATGATTACTTTGTACATATGTTTACAAGAGGTATGTGTGGCACAGGAGATGGTCACACTACATTATCTGTCTCTCCAACTAGTGCTGTTGGGAGGTGGGGTAGCCTAGTGGTTAACGCGTTCGCTCGTCACGCCAAGGACCCGGGTTCGATTCCCCACATGGGCACAATGTGTGAAGCCCATTTCTGGTGTCCCCCGCCGTGATATTGCTGGAATATTGCTAAAAGCGGCGTAAAATTAAACTCACTCACTCCAAGTGCTGTCAGGCGTTGTACTATGTCAGAATACACTGATCGTCTACTGCTGATAAGTGTACTAGAATGTGTTGTAGGGGGCAGGTGTCAGTGAATGTAGCATAACAACACTGAACAGATCCCTTTGAACAAATTTTGAAAGCCACCTGTTTCTATATCATTCAGTTTGCGAACTTAAACCGAAAGTCGGACGCTGCAAGGCGCGGAAACGTAGGTTCTTCTACAACTCTGATTCCCAAAAGTGTGAGGAGTTCTTCTATGGCGGCTGTGATGGCAACGCCAACAACTTCAAGTCCGTCGCTGAATGTGAGGAAACCTGCATCCCAGGTAATACACATATAATATATGCTACAGCGCGCTACGTTTACATGAAGTCATGTATGTGTATATGGTGTACCAAATGTCTATAGGTTTATACAATGTACAGATATACACGTGAAGGTCCGGGTTAGAATATTGATCTTCAGTAACCCATGCTTGTCCTAAGAGGCGACACATGTCATCGGTTCTCAATTGCGCAGATCGACGCTCATGCTGTTGATCACTTGATTGTCTGCTCCAGACTCGATTATTTACAGATCGCCGCCATATAGCTGGTCTGCGGCGTAAAACTACACTCTCTCATTCACTATTATATACATATATCAGGTATGTGTGGCACAGAAAAACTAATGTTATTGTTATGAACCAGATCACAGTTATTGTCCTCATTATTATATGATTGCAGGGTTCCATTGTGGAGGTCGGGTGACCAAGATACGAGAAATAAAAGTTCCACTAACACTATCTTATATTCCATCTGTTTCGTCTTCATTCAGTTTGCAACCTTAAACCAGAGGTCGGACGTTGCAGAGCGGCGATCCCTCGGTTTTTCTACGACCCTGACACCGACACTTGTAAGAAGTTCACCTACGGTGGCTGTGGTGGCAACGGCAACAACTTCAAGACCAAAGCCGAGTGCGAAGACAGATGCGCCTGATCTCATACTTGAATAAAGTCGTGATATCCGATTGGGCTTTCCTGTATTGTTTATCAGAGAGAGGGCGTGTAACAAACGGTCGATTTCCAAACTACCAGTTAACCAGAAATGAAATGTGAAACCAACACATAACAAAGATATGTTACCCAGATACAAACGTAGTAATTATAGCAATAGAGACAGAGATGATAATTTCACTGCAACTCTGGTCAGGTTTCCGAAATGCGTATAATACATGTAGGTAATGTACGTGAGTATGTAGTGAGTGAGTGAGTTTAGTTTTACACCGCACTCAGCAATATTTCAGTTATATGGCGGCAATCTGTAAATAATCTAGTCTAAGTAAACCTAGGCTCAGTATTATTCGTTACACTGCTTATACTGAGTCTAACAAACTCTAGTAGAAGGTCGCGTCAGCTAACCTTTTCAATTGACCAATCAGAACACAGCTTACTAAATCGCAAAAGTTGACATTCGCACATATCTTTTGAACTTTTACCTCGAAAAAAGTTTGTACCCGAACGATTCCGAATGCTATTTTCCGTACGATTGCTTCCGAGTGATGCAAATGGAGCACGCCACTACAGTGAGTAAACAGACGCTGAAAATAGCGTTTTTTGTCAATATTCAAGGATGTCAGCTTGCGGAAATATCAGTATAGCAGTGTAACGAATAATGCTGAGCTTAAGTTTACTTAGACTGTAAATAAACGAGTCTGGACCAGACAATCCAGTGATCAACAGCATTAACATCAATCTACGCTTTTCGGAAATGATGACATGTGTCAACCAAGTCAGCGAGTCTGACCACCCGATCTCGTTAGTCGCCTCTTACGACAAGCTCGGGTTACTGAAGATCAGTTCTAACCCGTATGTTGTCAGCAAGTTGACTATGAATGCTGTTGGATTACTGCGGCTGAACTAATTGCGGGATTCTGTTTATTATGGTTTCAATATGAAATCACAGTGATGCTTTGGCGTGTAAACGTAGACTCATTCACAAATATACGCTGAAGATCAAATCTAACCCGGATCTTCACGGGTGTGTAAGTATGTAACCCACTATTGTATCTATCAGTCCCACTCACAAACACGTATACACACACGCACCGACGCACACATGCGCATGTTTCTCATAGACTGAGAGTACACAGACTGGCAATAAAACGAGTAACTATACTAAGTCGTCATCAGACCACCAATGTCCCAATCCACATGGTGACAAGTAGCATATAGGGTGGGAGCGGAACCTGCTTTTGGTTGATCCCGTTGACCCGATAATGTATGCAGGATAACCCATGAACATGTTAATGTAGGCATGACGTCACAGGTCAGGAAAGGTCAATGAAAGGTGGATGTTTGAATGCGTTCATGCTTTCTTACAGAAACCCTTTTATGAGACGAGAAAACAAAAGCAAAGTATAACGAATATAGCTATGTATAGCGTACTGCCCTTAGTAGACAGACAGCACCTGTCAGCCCAGTTTGAATTGAGCGCGCTTGACAACTCACGTGAACCCGTCGTTTCAAATAGCCCGCGCTTAGCGCTAGAGTGTGTGACTTGTTTTGATGAATACAGGGAATTGTCTGTTGAAAGCTGAATACAGGGTGTGTGTTGAAAGTAGATCTACCACAACGGAGACGGGTGGTATCAACATGGTTCGGGAGTCGGAATGTACAAGTCATGCAAAGGTAGTTGAATAATTTTCATACAGAACGCGTCCTGACCCTTCTTGAAAAGTTGAACCCAATGTTTAAATGTTATCGACATATGTTATGCTAGATTTTCCGTTCATATATAATTTTATATAGTCTAACATGATGTATACAGTATGTGTGTGTGTGTGTGTATATATATATACACACACACATATATGTGTGTCATTTAGAAAACTGATTAGTCGTGTGTGTGTGTGTGTGTGTGTGTGTGTGTGTGTGTGTGTGTGTGTGTGTGTGTGTGTGTGTGTGTGTGTGTGTGTGTGTGTGTGTGTGTGTGTGTGTGTGTGTGTGTGTGTGTGTGTGTGTGTGTGTGTGTGTGTGTGTGTGTGTGTGTGTGTGTGTGTGTGTGTGTGTGTGTGTGTGTGTGTGTGTGTGTGTGTGTGTGTGTGTGTGTGTGTGTGTGTGTGTGTGTGTGTGTGTGTGTGTGTGTGTGTGTGTGTGTGTGTGTGTGCGTGTGTGTGTGTAGTGAAAGCTAAAACTGTTGTATTAAGGTCAGACATGCCTTATCACAGTTCACGAATATGTTACTATGTCCTGGAGTCGGAATGTACAGGAAAGGGAGAAAATACATCAGTTACACAAATAACAACAAAGTTGAGATTTGGTCAGATTACAGATTGGGCATCTCATTACTTACACAGTCTTACTTAAACAGTTCGGTAAAGACCTGAGTAGCTATCAAGGCTTGACGATGACTGCTATGTATTTATGTCGGCCTGAAAATGTCATCTTTCCAAACTTGATCGCATTCAATCAAAGATTTGGGAATATGCACGGTTGACTTTGTAACTACCCCAGTTACAGCTCTGGATGTGTAGAGATCACTCTATTTCTTCGTCGTGAACTCATGTCTCTCGAATTGAAAATTCTAAAACCATCTATACTTCATCTATAATTGTAAATAGTTGTGTAGAGCATGTAGTGTGCGACTGTCACGTGGCAAGGTCCCTTTTAGTTTGAGTATTCAGAAACTTGCCACTAAGCATTAAGCAATGGCTTTAGAATGCAATCCAGTTGATTACTCTGCTCCTTCAGATACTCCTTGACTGCTTCTGAAATCAGGTCTTTGTTATGATCTGAATTCAGCCATAACCAACAGAGGGGCGGTGGGGGTAGCCTACCTAGTGGTTAAAGCGTTCGCTCGTCACGCCGAAGACCCGGGTTCGATTCCCCACATGGGTACAATGTGTGAAGCCCATTTCTGGAGTCTCCCGCCGTGATATTGCTGGAATATTGCTAAAAGCGGCGTAAACCTAAACTCCCTCACTCATAAACAAAAGAATGGATTCAAGTGTTATAGAAGCTGTGTCTCAGGATTTTATAAGTCAACAGTATGCCAACTTCACACGGCCTTGGTTCGAAATACTGGGGCATATTGATTCAGACTAACTGACCATCTCTCAGTATTTGCTGGTGTACTCATAGATTTTCCTACGGGTTGTAAATGAATGTGATCAATAGGCAGTTATAGTTACTCCATGGCAGCTGTTAAGGCACCCGCATCTGGTATCAATAGTTCAAGAAGTGACATTGTTTATGAGATATTAAAGCTGGATACATTGATGAATTTATATACATGTAATGTGATACTGTGTTGGGCTGGAAGGAAATGAGACAGCAGAGTCAACTTGCAAAATCTGGCTTGCAAAATCCTGAAGAAACGCTATCGGAATTCAGAACCCAACCAAGCATATTCAGTCTAAGTAAACTTAGGCTCAGTATTATTCGTTACACTGCTATACTGAGTCTAACAAAACCTAGTAGAAGGTCGCGTCAGCTAACCTTTCGGATTGACCAATCAGAACACAGCTTACCAAATCGCGAAAGTTAACATTCGCACATACCGTTTGAACCTTTACCTAAAAAAACCCGAACGATTCCGAATGCTATTTTTCGCACGATTGCTTCCGAGGGATACACGCAATGAGTAAACAGTCGCTGAAAATAGCGTTTTTGTCAATATTCAAGGATGTCATCTTGCGAAAATATAAGCAAATACTAACCATATGTCATTAGAAACCCATAAGCGTATATACTGCAGGTCAAATATCTTTTATGCGAATTTTCGTTTGTTGATAGATCAGTGTCAGCGACCAGAGAAGAGAAAATCCAAAAACCGTTTTGTAAGTCCCGCCGAACCCTAACAAGTAGTCGTTGTCTGATTGGTTAAATCAGGGGTAATCTACAACAAGCGTCTTATAGTCTCCCTGGTTAAATCCGTTGGGCCGTCTCGCGTTTGATTGGACGGTCATAGGTCGCTCAAATGTTAGCTTAAGCGGCCTTCAACTAGGTTTTGTTAGACTCAGTATAGCAGTGTAACGAATAATACTGAGCCTAAGTTTACTTAGACTGACTGCATATTAGTAACAAGAGTTGTGGGATGCTGGGACTGATGGCTGACACATGTATTCATATAAAATCCAAACGCGAGGAGGTCATAATTACTGGATAATGTGGATTAAATGCATACAGCAATGTCACTAATACAGAGTGTGATGAAAATACTCTCGAGACAGTGAAACATTATATAATTGAATGCCCGGGTCACAATAATATCTAATTAAATTTAAGACGCGCAGTACTTGCTAAATTTATCTTAGTGCACTTTTGGTTCAAAACAGATTTTATGGATCAATTCAGCTGCAATTAGACTGCATGGTTAAAGCGATATATTTTAAAAATTGGATAAAGACATATTAAGATTTTATTCAATTTTAAACCATTTTAACGATCCCTCTTTTTTCCTGTGTTTTTTATTTAACGGGTTCTTACTTTTCATTAGTTAAATAATAATTATTTGCGGTTTTAAAATATAAACTATATCATGAAGCAGATTGAATAATCATCTCATTTGTATTGCTCACTTTGTTTTTGTTTGAAGTAATTCGACTGCAAACACAAATACCATCGGATACCACAAACATGGTGTAAAACAGGGAAACAGGTAAGATGTGAAACAGGGAATCAATTGAACCAGTTGTTCATGTTGTTTTAAACATAACTGTGTTGATAAACATTTCTTGATAATTAGCCTCTTATAAATGTTGTCGTGATATGGCAATAATATTGCTGACTTGCGTCGTCATCTCACTCACTCACTGATTACTGCACACTTTGAGGAAACATGTCTGCTTTTTCCTGTGTTCTTGTTTCTGCATCTGTGACCACGAGTTGTTTCTGGGGCTCTTCCATGTCAACTTGTTCTTGGTGTATATCCTACCCAATTCTTGAGAGCCGTACGTTTCACAGTGGACATCGGAACGAGGCTGGATATATAAGCGTGTTTGTGTGGCATTGTTTATACATGCTAATGTCGAAACAGTGCTAACCAGTAGCTATTATAAGATAACTACTAGAGTGAGTTAACTACTTTAAGCCTTCATAAGGCAGCTTTTTGATATTTGTGAAGAATTCATTTCCCTGTTTAAGGTTGCAGTTGTTTAGACTAAACCAACCCGTGAAGATCCGGGTTAGAATGTGCCTTCACTAACCCATGCTTGTCGTAAGAGGCGACTAAAGGGATTGGGTGGTCAGGCTCGCTGACTTGGTTGACACATGTCATCGGTTCCCAAATGCGCAGATCGATGTTCATGCTGTTGATCACTGGATTGACTGGTCCAGACTCGATTATTTACAGACCGCCGCCATATAGCTGGAATATTGCTGAGTGCGGCGTAAAACTCAACTCACTCACTCACTCACTCACTCAGACTAAACGTATAACTTATAATTGTACTGTACGAACGATGTACTTCTTCAATGCAACAGTGGTAGTGACGGGTGTGTGTAGATTTCAGTGCATTTATCAAGCAAAACTCTTCAGCTGGGGTTATAACCTATTTTAACTTTATAATTGATTGGGGGATATACGGTATTCTCATTTTTGTTGAGTTTGTGTTGATATAGGGATCATCTACATTTTCTAATCGAACGAACTCTTTTTTTCAGGATTCCAAAGCGCTTTATGCCACTCTTGTTCAGAAGTTGTTTGATCAAGGTTACAACATTCAAGACTTTCAAGAATTTTATGGTAGACATGTTGTGGAAATTTCCATATTGGATGCATCAGTCACATGCCCCCACTGCGGGTCAGAAAATCGATAAACTAAAGTACTGTCGGAAATGCTAGAAAAATGCTTTTCAGCCTTAATATCTTTATAAAGGTGATAAATGTTCTATGTTGTCAATATATCAACTCGCCTATAGTGTACCTAATTTTTATTTCAATCGATTTAACATTCCCATGCATTTAAAGGGCAGTTTACAGGAGAGAATTTGGTACCAAAACAGCAACTTTAGATTTTTTCAGTGTTCAACAACAGAAATCTGAAATAGTCTTTACATTTTTGCTAATAATACAGGTGGTGTAAAAATATGAATGAACGTATTTCCTAAACAAATAAATGTTGAACGTTTGTGTTACTTTATTTAATTATCGTTTCTTTATTGAAGAAATATTAATATAAATGTTAAGTCTTGATAAATAAGTTTCCCGTCATGCATGCACATCTTTATCACAGCGTCCACTATGGCCAACGATTTGCAGTCAATTGTTGCAACGGTTTATAAGTGTTTACTACTTGAAAAAGACAGAGGTAAACCTTTCATTTGTTTAGAAAGGGTTTATTACAGAACTTGTAGAGCTGTTGGTATGTCTTACCAACAAGTTTACAATATTGTAAACAAATCAGACAAGACAGGGACCGTCTCAAAAGCAAAACCGGGACGTAAAACCATCCTTGAAAACTTTGACAAGGGAGTGCTTAGACGGGCGGTCTACAAACTTTATGACAAGAAGAATATATATATTCTAAAGAAGCTACACCAGTGACTTCGTTAAATCTTTGGCCAATGTTCACAACTAGATTAAACTGACCGAATTACATCCATATTTTTGCAATGAAATATACTGTTGACATGCAAAACATTTATAAAACGTTGCACATTTCTACAATCAATCGATAAGATAACACATGTGATAGGATTCTTTCCAATGTACAGTAATTCGTATGTTTATTTCAAAACAAACACACATACACAAATGATCCCTTACATAACCAATACGTATACTATACGTACACATATTCAACATTTTGCAGAAAACATCTATTGAGATGACCCCTCGCCCGAGCGTGTGCTCAGGTGTCAATTTCACCTGTCGATACCGTGGATGCTGATGACGTAACACAGGCAATTAATGTTTGTATCAAATAACGTCCGACTACCCCTTATTTTTCTACGTTTTTTTGTATTTTCATCAGTAAAAACACACTTTAGAGCATGTCTCAAAATTTATTCCTCGGTCTACATTAGGTAGATGTTTCTTGAAGTGATATTTGTTATTTAAGTAACTGTAATACCTCTGAATTTTAAATATACGTCCAAAAGCATTTTTCTAGCATTTCCGACGGTACTTTAAGCCCTGGTTTACTATCCAGCCCCCCTACTGTTATATAGTAGGGGCCTGGATAGTAAACCAAGGCTTAGTTTATCGATTTTCTGACCCGCAGTGGGGGCCTGTGGCATCAGTGACAAAAATGGTGTCCGAAACAATTCCCTATTTTGACTTATACCATTCGTTCCCGAATTATTTCAGTTGACTAGACTTTGCATGTGTTTATGACGGGTGCTACCGGTGGGGCAGGATACTCGCACTTTTTCGCGAACACCCGGTCTCATCACTATTTCAGTTAATAATTGAAACTGTAATTATAGACTCAGTTATGAATGTTATTTCCGTCAGTCTCAACAGCTGGCTGGGCGTGGTTAGTGCTTGACGTTATGATGATGACATTTGATGTAGAGGCAGTTGTTTCACTATCATATTCAATACAACCACGGGGAATCCATTCTCGCTTTAATACTCTCATTTATAGATAGAGGGCAATCAGTACAAAAAGTGCACAGTCCTTTAAGCGATTCTGACCAAGCATAGACATGTGGTTGTGTCGCTCTCAGTGATGACACCAGGTGTTCATGGAAAGGTAAGCTTGTAATGGAGTGGAAAATTGCATCGAACAATGTCACTAATGCATAACGGTTTTCTAAGGCGTTTAGCCTTACCAGAGAAGTATATTCAATATTGTACAAAAGGAAATCTATATCTAATTTAAATTTGTTCAATATTTGTGGGATGGCCTTTTAATAACAAGTAAAAGCACTCGGCTAATTACGTGTGGAGGTGGAAGTATATAGTCTTGTTTCAGTGATAGGCCAAACAAACTGTTCTGTTTAGTTAAGCGTGTACGTCAGCCACAATGAAGGTGGTTCTCTGCCTAGCTTCTGCGATGCTCCTGGTTGGACAAAGTCATCAGGTATCTCCTCATGAAGGTGAGTGAAACAGAGTTATGGCTATTCTTATCGTTTTTATTACTGGAAATGATATGAAATATTTATAAACCTGCTTTGTACTAGATGTGTTTTTATAACTGGTAGTTTGAATTGGCAGCTGAGATTGTTAGTGGCTGTACCTTCGAAGGGGTTTGTGTGAAAGTATTGTTCTCCTGAGAGGGTAAGTAAGTCCCGAAACATTCAAAATAAATTTAAAACTTTTAAACAGATTTTTTTGTAAACGTAGTATTCCTGTGATTCTAAATTATGAGTAAATTCGACTTACAATCGTCAGCAGCTGAAGGGATGATATAAATCCAGCGAGGGTCCATGCAGGTAGTAAAAGTACTGTAAGCGTCCATGGTCCTAAATAATCCTGGTGATCTTCCTGCAGTTGCTAGTGATCCCCAACCCGTTTTTTATACTGTGTTGTCCATAACAGAGGTTTAATTTTAAAGTTCCATGCTAGTTTTAATTCTCTATCTGTGATTATCTAGTCATTTACTGTCCTTTGTCGACAGATTTTTATAATATGACTTTATCTATTATCAATATATGAATTTAGTCACGATATGGCTGAAATATCACCGGTGTGAATATAATTTTACTCACTCACTCACTTTCCTCCTGGTGATATTAGAACAGTAGACTGCGATTATATCGAACTGAAATGGAACATATATGTCAGTTCATTATAACCGTAGTCCGTTACAGGCGTTCCGATTGATATATTCAGTAAGTGCCTCGCACCAAACATTAAATCGTTACAAGTCAAAACATTGATTACACAACAGTCTCGTTTCCTGCTGACTGGGTTCCGTCCTATTGCGCAACTTAGTATAATAACCAGTCCCGAAGTTTGAGACCAGTTCATTCAACTGGATACATAAATATTAATCAGTATTATTTGATACATCTAACCACTTGTATATTGCAACACTATGCTCCTTCTTATCCTTGCAAACACGTCGTGCAGCGTGCTCTGTCGTAGAGCGTACACTGACAAACGGAAATCTGGAAATCGTGGAAATCTCAAAACGAGGCTCTGCCGCTAGAAAAGTTTGGCGGTCTAGTACGGACTTGATATTATATCAATCACATTGTGCGTTACAAAACTACACTGAATAAGCGCAAAAAACACGTAACAGGTGTAACCAGTGAGCCAGATGAATCATTGTACGACCTCATCAAACAGCTGCAGTCTGTGACGTCTTAGTAAAGGTCATGCTGCCTACACCTCGCCATAAAATATAGAAATACGATGTTATTAAAGTTTTGAATTAAAATTAACTTGTAAATACCATTTTCTAATGAAACAAGGAATTGGAATTCAGTGTAACCATAGTTGTTTGTGATGTCTCTTTTCACTTTCACACGAGAAAATTCGGATCGACTGAAAAGTAGGTCATTGTCTGAATAGGTTAATGAGACTCATGTTTCGGTTTGATTCCCCAGTTTGTTATAAGCGTGTTCTATATAAACGTAGTTCCCTGTAGTATTCAGATGTGTGGTGTGTCAAGTAATGTCCTCATCCACATCATTATTAGGGTTATGGCCCAATTCTATGTAATTCTACGTCAGTGGTAGTGTGGGAGTTTCGGTCACCTTAGCTCTCCGGTCGCTTCCTGCAACGGGAGCTGACATACATAGTGACTCTCTTAGGTCATAGTACTATAAATACTTCCAATACCTCCTTGCCAAGATCAGGAATCGCTCTTCCGAAATGCACAAGGGGCAAGGGACCTTGCACACAGAGGGATTCCAGCTTGGGGACACAAGAGTGTTTCAAGTGGCCATCTTGCAGTGGTCAAGTATTGTCGATATACGATAAAGGAAGTCAGATTAAGTGCTAAGGCTCTTGTTTCCTCCAACACACTCTTTGTTCCACTCATTTCTGGTGTCCCCCGCCGTGATACTGCTGGAATATTGCTAAAAGCGGCGTAACAGCAAACTCACTCACTCACTCACTTTGTTCCAGAATGCCATCTTGAGCCAGAACGGGGGCCATGCAAGGCGACCTTCGGTCGGTTCTTCTACGACCCTGAGAGCGAAACCTGTAAGAAGTTCACCTATGGAGGCTGCGGCGGCAACGCCAACAACTTCGAAACCATCGCTGAGTGTGAGAAGACCTGTGTCCCAGGTAATAAATACAGAATACATGCTACACTGCGTTACACAATCATTCAATTATGTTTGGGTTTGCCATATATGTAATGACTACCTTATTTAGTCCTATATAAGTGATATGTGACACAGAAGGTGGACACACTACATTATGTTTCTCATATGATGTTGCCAAGTATTGTGATATGGAAGAGTACAGTGTCCATGTACTGCTAAAATATGTTCCAGCTAGTGTGTTATGGAGGTCGAGTTACCGTCTTACGGATCCATTCAAACATATTGTGAAAGCCTTTTGTTACCTTCTTCAGTTTGCAAACTTAAACTTAAAGTCGGACGCTGCAGGGCGCATGGGCTTACCAAAGAGTACTCATGTGGTCTTGATGGAAATTGATGCTGGTGTTTCCATGATACCAATCTTGAAGAGATCAATGCATAAGACTCTACATCTCCATTTCTACTTCTTACAGTCTGCAAACTTAAACCAGTAACCGGACCCTGCAGGGCGGCCTTCCCTCGGTTCTTCTACGACCCTGACAGCGAAAGGTGTAAGACGTTCACCTACGGTGGCTGCGGCGGCAACGCCAACAAATTCATGACCAAAGCCGAGTGTGAAAATACGTGTGTCCCAGGTAATATGCACATGATATATGCTACAATGCCTTAAGTGTTCATTAAATTGTTTGGGTGTGTGATGTACCAAATTTCTGTCACAAACTAAAAAACGTTTTATTATTTCTTTGTATATTTGTTTACAAGAGGTATGTGTGGTACAGAAGAGGGTCATACTGCGTTATCTGTCTCTCCAAGTGCTGTCAGGCGTTGTGCTAAGGTAGATTACACTGATCATCTACTGCTGATATGTGCACTAGAATGTGTTGCAGAGATCAGCTGTCAGTGAATGTAGCATAACGACACTGAACAGATCCATTTGAACAACTTTTTGAAAGCTACCTGTTTCTACATTATTCAGTTTGCGAACTTAAACCGAAAGTCGGACGCTGCAGGGCGTGGACACGTAGGTTCTTTTACAACACTGATTCCCAAAAGTGTGAGGAGTTCTTCTATGGCGGCTGTGATGGCAACGCCAATAACTTCAAGACCGTCGCTGAATGTGAGGAATTCTGCAACCCAGGTACTATATACAGAATGCATGCTACAGTGCGTCTACGTGAAATCATGATCTACCAAATGTCTCTTACATATTATATACATACATCAGTCATGTGTGGCACGGAAGATGTGTCCCTTGTGATGTCTTCTCTTCATAAGCCAGATCACAGTTAATGCCCTACTCATTTGAGTGCAAGGTTCTGTTGTGGACCATGGTGACCACGGTTCCAGGACAACGAGCATTAACAGTTCTATTTACCCAAATTGTATATTCCATGTTTTGTTTGGGGGCGCAAACTTTTCCAACTTTTTAACCAGGCTGAATTTGTCTCTCCGGTGAAATTTCACCCCATCTATACATTTGTATTATTCAAAATGAACTTTCAGCCAATGATACTTAGTCTCATTGTATTTTGGTAATTCTAATGACCAATGAACATAGCTGTAGCAAATTAAGAGCCACTTGACCATGTGGGTAATTCGAAATACAATGTAATTGTCCCGCTTTACTTAATAGTGAATGCGGAATAGAGTTTCCTACAAATCTCTGATTTACGCACATGCTGTCTTTTTACTGATCAAAAACGTTTTTAAACTGACTTCAAAACATTTTTACACGTAATAGAGCACACTTGTAGTAGTTCAATGCATAACTTGAACTAGTTAAGTGCATAATTTCGAATTGCGGAATCGGAAAATCCATTCCATTTTAGTAGCACCCATTAGCTTTTCCTGGAATGTAGCGAAAGGCCGACTGTGGTTTCCTAGAATCGGTTCGAGAGCCGTGTTCAGTAACAGTACCGTGAGTGCAGAGCCCTGAGTAATACCGTCTTAGTAATCACTGTGCGAACCAACACGCTCTTATCTGTAGACGCTGGGCCGGCAGTAGCATTCGTTTCCATGGAAACGAGTAGGATTTGGAGTCAGTACAGGGATGGGTGAATTTCTTTGATGGGGTAGGATTCACATGACTTTTGCAAATATTCAAAATAAAATATGTCATTTAAAAAAATATAAAAAATATGTCATTTTTTGATGATTCGATACCATACGACATAAGATAAAAGTAATAATTATTATATATAGGAACATGTTTCCACCGTCCGTCACAAGTACCTCATTTCCAGATATGGTTAGAGATGACAAACACCTTTTGATATGAAATGTCATATACTGGAGACGAGTGTACCTTATTTGCGATGCGAGTACCGATCTCTAACAGACGGAGGTATGGTCATCGTGATGCTCTTGAAATCAGCTTCACCCGCCAAATCACCTCACGTCCTTCTCACTACATTTACTCAGGTGACTTCAACATTGCCTTTTAAAAGGCGCTTCTTGTTTCTTCTTCATCCAGTTTGCAACCTTAAACCAGAGGTCGGACGTTGCAGAGCGGCGATCCCTCGGTTTTTCTACGACCCTGACACCGACACTTGTAAAGAGTTCACCTACGGTGGCTGTGGTGGCAACGGCAACAACTTCAAGACCAAAGCCGAGTGTGAAGACACATGCTTCTGATCTCATACTTGAATAAAGTCGTGATATCCCATTGGGCTTTCCTGTATTGTTTATCAGAGAGAGGGCGTGTAACAAACGGTCGATTTCCAAACTACCAGTTAACCAGAAATGAAATGTGAAACCAACACATAACAAAGATATGTTACCCAGATACAAACGTAGTAATTATAGCAATAGAGACAGAGATGATAAACTTCACTGCTACACTGGTCAGGCTTCCGAAATGCGTATAATACATGTAGGTAATGTACGTGAGTATGTAGTGAGTGAGTGAGTTTAGTTTTACACCGCACTCAGCAATATTTCAGTTATATGGCGGCAATCTTTAAATAATCTAGTCTAAGTAAACTTAGGCTCAGTATTATTCGTTACACTGCTTATACTGAGTCTAACTAACTCTAGTAGAAGGTCGCGTCAGCTAACCTTTTCAATTGACCAATCAGAACACAGCTTACAAAATCGCAAAAGTTGACATTCGCACATATTTTTTTGAACTTTTACCTCGAAAAAGTTTGCACCCGAACGATTCCGAATGCTATTTTCCGCACGATTGCTTCCGAGTGAGGCAAATGGAGCACGCCACTACAGTGAGTAAACAGTCGCTGAAAATAGCGTTTTTGTCAATATTCAAGGATGTCAGCTTGCGGAAATATTAGCTAATGGTAGCCATGCCATCAGAAAGCCCTCAGCGTATATACTGCAGGTCAAATATCTGTGTTTTATGCGGATTTTCGTTTGTTGAGAGATCAGTGTCAGTGACCGGGGAATTTTGTAAGTCCCGCCGAACCCAAAAAAAGTAGTCGATGTCTGATTGGTTAAATCCGTTTGGCTTTATCGCATTTGATTGGACGGTCATAGGTCGCTGAAAGGTTAGCTGACGCAACTAGGGTTTGTTAGACTCAGTATAGCAGTGTAACGAATAATGCTGAGCTTAAGTTTACTTAGACTGTAAATAAACGATTCTGGACCAGACAATCCAGTGATCAACAGCATGAACATCAATCTACGCATTTGGGATATGATGACATGTGTCAACCAAGTCAGCGAGTCTGACCACCCGATCTCGTTAGTCGCCTCTTACGACAATCTCGGGTTACTGAAGATCAGTTCTAACCCGTATTTTGTCAGCAAGTTGACTATGAATGCTGTTGGATTACTGCGGCTGAACTAATTGCAGGATTCTGTTTATTATGGTTTCAAGACCGCCTCCGTGGTGTAGTGGATAGAGCATCCGCCCGGAGAGCGGAAGGTCGCGGGTTCGATCCCCGACCGCGTCCTACCAAAAGACGTTAAAATATGGTACTTGTTGGTCCCTGCCTGGCGCTCGGCATTCATGGGTACAACAAGGACTGGTCGGCTCGGAGTCAGTATAATGTGTCTGAGTGGGGTATTCATGCTTCACTGCGGCATGGTATCTCACTGGGCTAGCACTATAAAACCAGCTTCAGTCTGGGCTAGTACAAGCAGCCGCACATACACATACACGCGCATGCACGTCGTCATATGAGCGAAATATTCTCAAGTACGACGTTAAACCTAATTTCACCTCACCTCACCTATTATGGTTTCAATATGAAATCACAGTGCAGCTTTGGCGTGTAAACGTAGACTCATTCACAAATATACGCTGAAGATAAAATCTAACCCGGATCTTCACGGGTGTGTAAGTATGTAACCCACTATTGTATCTATCAGTCCCACTCACAAACACGTATACACACACGCACCGACGCACACATGCGCATGTTTCTCATAGATTGAGAGTACACAGACTGGCAATAAAACGAGTAACTATACTAAGTCGTCATCAGACCACCAATGTCCCAATCCACATGGTGACAAGTAGCAAATAGGGTGGGAGCGGAACCTGCTTTTGGTTGATCCGGGTGATCCGATAATGTATGCAGGATAACTCATGAACCTGTTAATGTAGGCATGACGTCACAGGTCAGGAAAGGTTAATGAAAGGTGGATATTTGAATGCGTTCATGCTTTCTTACAGAAACTCTTATATGAGACGAGGGAACAAAAGCAACGTATAATGAATAAAGCTATGTATAGCGCCATGCCCTGAGTAGACAGACAGCACCTGTCAGCCCAGTTTGAATTGAGCGCGCTTGACAACTCACATGAACCCGTCGTTTCAAATAGCCCGCGCTTAGCGCTAGAGCGTGTGACCTGTTTTGATGAATACAGGGAATTGTCTGGTGAAAGCTGAATACAGGGTGTGTGTTGAAAGTAGATCTACCACAACGGAGACGGGTGGTATCAACATGGTTTGGGAGTCGGAATGTACAAGTCGTGCAAATGTAGTTGAATAAATTTCATACAGAACGTGTCCTGACCCATCTTGAAAAGTTGAACCCAATGTTTAAATGTTATCGACATATGTTATGCTAGATTTTCCGTTCATATATAACTTTATATAATCTAACATGATGTATACAGCATGTGTGTGTGTATATATATAAACGGCATTCTGTTTTTATTTATCTATGCAATATTTATGACTGAACACCTGTACTACTTTGGACATTTTGTGCGTATATATATATATATATATATATATACACACACACACACGTGTGTGTCATTTAGAAAACTGATTAGTCGTGTGTGTGTGTGTGTGTGTGTGTGTGTGTGTGTGTGTGTGTGTGTGTGTGTGTGTGTGTGTGTGTGTGTGTGTGTGTGTGTGTGTGTGTGTGTGTGTGTGTGTTTTTTGTAGTGAAAGCTAAAACTGTTGTATTAAGGTCAGACATGCCTTATCACAGTTCACGAATATGTTACTATGTCCTGGAGTCGGAATGTACAGGAAAGGGAGAAAATACATCAGTTACACAAATAACAACAAAGTTGAGATTTGGTCAGATTACAGATTGGGCATCTCATTACTTACACAGTCTTACTTAAACAGTTCGGTAAAGACCTGAGTAGCTATCAAGGCTTGACGATGACTGCTATGTATTTATGACTGCCTGAAAATGTCATCTTTCCAAACTTGATCGCATTCAGTCAAAGATTTTGGGAATATGCACGGGTGACTTTGTAACTACCCCAGTTACAGCTCTGGATGTGTAGAGATCACTCTATTTCTTCGTCGTGAACTCAACTCTCTCGAATTGAAAATTCTAAAACCATCTATAATTCATCTATAATTGTGAACAGTTGTGTAGAGTATGTCGTGTGCGACTGTCACGTGGCAAGGTCCCTTTTAGTTTGAGTATTCAGAAACTTGCCACTAAGCATTAAGCAATGGCTTTAGAATGCAATCCAGTTGATTACTCTGCTCCTTCAGATACTCCTTGACTGCTTCTGAAATCAGGTCTTTGTTATGATCTGAATTCAGCCATAACCAACAGAGGGGCGGTGGGGGTAGCCTACCTAGTGGTTAAAGCGTTCGCTCGTCACGCCGAAGACCCGGGTTCGATTCCCCACATGGGTACAATGTGTGAAGCCCATTTCTGGAGTCTCCCGCCGTGATATTGCTGGAATATTGCTAAAAGCGGCGTAAACCTAAACTCCCTCACTCATAAACAAAAGAATGGATTCAAGTGTTATAGAAGCTGTGTCTCAGGATTTTATAAGTCAACAGTATGCCAACTTCACACGGCCTTGGTTCGAAATACTGGGGCATATTGGATTCAGACTAACTGACCATCTCTCAGTATTTGCTGGTGTACTCATAGATTTTCCTACGGGTTGTAAATGAATGTGATCAATAGGCAGTTATAGTAACTCCATGGCAGCTGTTAAGGCACCCGCATCTGGTATCAATAGTTCAAGAAGTGACATTGTTTATGAGATATTAAAGCTGGATACATTGATGAATTTATATACATGTAATGTGATACTGTGTTGGGCTGGAAGGAAATGAGACAGCAGAGTCAACTTGCAAAATCTGGCTTGCAAAATCCTGAAGAAACGCTATCGGAATTCAGAACCCAACCAAGCATATTCAGTCTAAGTAAACTTAGGCTCAGTATTATTCGTTACACTGCTATACTGAGTCTAACAAAACCTAGTAGAAGGTCGCGTCAGCTAACCTTTTGGATTGACCAATCAGAACACAGCTTACCAAATCGCGAAAGTTAACATTCGCACATACCGTTTGAACCTTTACCTAAAAAAACCCGAACGATTCCGAATGCTATTTTCCGCACGATTGCTTCCGAGGGATACACGCAATGAGTAAACAGTCGCTGAAAATACCGTTTCTGTCAATATTCAAGGATGTCATCTTGCGAAAATATAAGCAAATACTAACCATATGTCATTAGAAACCCATAAGCGTATATACTGCAGGTCAAATATCTTTTATGCGAATTTTCGTTTGTTGATAGATCAGTGTCAGCGACCAGAAAAGAGAAAATCCAAAAACCGTTTTGTAAGTCCCGCCGAACCCTAACAAGTAGTCGTTGTCTGATTGGTTAAATCAGGGGTAATCTACAACAAGCGTCTTATAGTCTCCCTGGTTAAATCCGTTGGGCCGTCTCGCGTTTGATTGGACGGTCATAGGTCGCTCAAATGTTAGCTTAAGCGGCCTTCAACTAGGTTTTGTTAGACTCAGTATAGCAGTGTAACGAATAATACTGAGCCTAAGTTTACTTAGACTGACTGCATATTAGTAACAAGAGTTGTGGGATGCTGGGACTGATGGCTGACACATTTATTCATATAAAATCCAAACGCGAGGAGGTCATAATTACTGGATAATGTGGATTAAATGCATACAGCAATGTCACTAATACAGAGTGTGATGAAAATACTCTCGAGACAGTGAAACATTATATAATTGAATGCCCGGGTCACAATAATATCTAATTAAATTTAAGACGCGCAGTACTTGCTAAATTTATCTTAGTGCACTTTTGGTTCAAAACAGATTTTATGGATCAATTCAGCGGGCAAATAGACTGCATGGTTAAAGCGATATATTTTAAAAATTGGATAAAGACATATTAAGATTTTATTCAATTTTAAACCATTTTAACGATCCCTCTTTTTTCCTGTGTTTTTTATTTAACGGCTTCTTACTTTTCATTAGTTAAATAATAATCATTTGCGGTTTTAAAATATAAACTATATCATGAAGCAGATTGAATAATCAACTCATTTGTATTGCTCACTTTGTTTTTGTTTGAAGTAATTCGTCCGCAAACACAAATACCATCGGATACCACAAACATGGTGTAAGATGTGAAACAGGGAATCAATTGAACCAGTTGTTCATGTTGTTTTAAACATAACTGTGTTGATAAACATTTCTTGATAATTAGCCTCTTATAAATGTTGTCGTGATATGGCAATAATATTGCTGACTTGCGTCGTCATCTCACTCACTCACTGATTACTGCACACTTTGAGGAAACATGTCTGCTTTTTCCTGTGTTCTTTTTTCTGCATCTGTGACCACGAGTTGTTTCTGGGGCTCTTCCATGTCAACTTGTTCTTGGTGTATATCCTACCCAATTCTTGAGAGCCGTACGTTTCACAGTGGACATCGGAACGAGGCTGGATATATAAGCGTGTTTGTGTGGCATTGTTTATACATGCTAATGTCGAAACAATGCTAACCAGTAGCTATTATAAGATAACTACTTGAGTGAGTTAACCACTTTAAGCCTTCATAACGCAGCTTTATGATATTTGTGAAGAATTCATTTCCCTGTTTAAGGTTGCAGTTGTTTAGACTAAACCAACCCGTGAAGATCCGGGTTAGAATGTGCCTTCTGTAACCCATGCTTGTCGTAAGAGGCGACTAAAGGGATTGGGTGGACAGGCTCGCTAACTTGGTTGACACATGTCATCGGTTCCCAAATGCGCAGATCGATGTTCATGCTGTTGATCACTGGATTGACTGGTCTAGACTCGATTATTTACAGACCGCCGCCATATAGCTGGAATATTGCTGAGTGCGGCGTAAAACTCAACTCACTCACTCACTCAGACTAAACGTATAACTTATAACTGTACTGTACGAACGATGTACTTCTTCAATGCAACAGTGATAGTGACGGGTGTGTGTAGATCTTTAGTGCATTTATCAAGCAAAACTCTTCAGCTGGGGTTATAACCTATTTTAACTTTATAATTGATTGGGGGATATACGGTATTCTCATTTTTGTTGAGTTTGTGTTGATATAGGGATCATCTACATTTTCTAATCGAACGAACTCTTTTTTCAGGATTCCAAAGCGCTTTATGCCACTCTTGTTCAGAAGTTGTTTGATCAAGGTTACAACATTCAAGACTTTCAAGAATTTTATGGTAGACATGTGGTGGAAATTTCCATATTGGATGCATCAGTCACATGCCCCCACTGCGGGTCAGAAAATCGATAAACTAAAGTACTGTCGGAAATGCTAGAAAAATGCTTTTCAGCCTTAATATCTTTATAAAGGTGATAAATGTACTATGTTGTCAATATATCAACTCGCCTATAGTGTACCTAATTTTTATTTCAATCGATTTAACATTCCCATGCATTTAAAGGGCAGTTAACAGGAGAGAATTTGGTACCAAAACAGCAACTTTAGATTTTTTCATGTAAACCTTTCATTTGTTTAGAAAGGGTTTATTACAGAACTTGTAGAGCTGTTGGTATGTCTTACCAACAAGTTTACAATATTGTAAACAAATCAGACAAGACAGGGACCGTCTCAAAAGCAAAACCGGGACGTAAAACCATCCTTGACAACTTTGACAAGGGAGTGCTTAGACGGGCGGTCTACAAACTTTATGACAAGAAGAATATATATATTCTAAAGAAGCTACACCAGTGACTTCGTTCAATCTTTGGCCAATGTTCACAACTAGATTAAACTGACCGAATTACATCCATATTTTTGCAATGAAATATACTGTTGACATGCAAAACATTAATAAAACGTTGCACATTTCTACAATCAATCGATAAGATAACACATGTGATAGGATTCTTTCCAATGTACAGTAATTCGTATGTTTATTTCAAAACAAACACACATACACAAATGATCCCTTACATAACCAATACGTATACTATACGTACACATATTCAACATTTTGCAGAAAACATCTATTGAGATGACCCCTCGCCCGAGCGTGTGCTCAGGTGTCAATTTCACCTGTCGATACCGTGGATGCTGATGACGTAACACAGGCAATTAATGTTTGTATCAAATAACGTCCGACTACCCCTTATTTTTCTAAGTTTTTTGTATTTTCATCAGTAAAAACACACTTTAGAGCATGTCTCAAAATTTATTCCTCGGTCTACATTAGGTAGATGTTTCTTGAAGTGATATTTGTTATTTAAGTAACTGTAATAACTCTGAATTTTAAATATAAGTCCAAAAGCATTTTTCTAGCATTTCCGACGGTACTTTAAGCCCTGGTTTACTATCCAGCCCCCCTACTGTTATATAGTAGGGGCCTGGATAGTAAATCAAGGCTTAGTTTATCGATTTTCTGACCCGCAGTGGGGGCCTGTGGCATCAGTGACAAAAATGGTGTCCGAAACAATTCCCTATTTTGACTTATACCATACGTTCCCGAATTATTTCAGTTGACTAGACTTTGCATGTGTTTATGACGGGTGCTACCGGTGGGGCAGGATACTCGCACTTTTTCGCGAACACCCGGTCTCATCACTATTTCAGTTAATAATTGAAACTGTAATTATAGACTCAGTTATGAATGTTATTTCCGTCAGTCTCAACAGCTGGTTAGCGCTTGACGTTATGATGTTGACATTTGATGTAGAGGCAGTTGTTTCACTGTCATATTCAATACAACCACGGGGAATCCATTCTCGCTTTAATACTCTCATTTATAGATAAAGAGAAATCAGTACAAAAAGTGCACAGTCCTTTAAGCGATTCTGACCAAGCATAGGCATGTGGTTGTGTCGCTCTGAAACAGTCAAGACACCAGGTGTTCACGGAAAGGTAAGCTTGTAATGGAGTGGAAAATTGCATCGGACAATGTTATCACTAATGCATAACGGTTTTCTAAGGCGTTTAGCCTTACCAGAGAAGTATATTCAATATTGTACAAAAGGAAATCTATATCTAATTTAAATTTGTTCAATATTTGTGGGATGGCTTTTTAATAACAAGTAAAAGCACTCGGCTAATTACGTGTGGAGGTGGAAGTATATAGTCTTGTTTCAGTGATAGGCCAAACAAACTGTTCTGTTTAGTTAAGCGTGTACGTCAGCCACAATGAAGGTGGTTCTCTGCCTAGCTTCTGCGATGCTCCTGGTTGGACAAAGTCATCAGGTATCTCCTCATGAAGGTGAGTGAAACAGAGTTATGGCTATTCTTATCGTTTTTATTACTGGAAATGATATGAAATTTTGATAAACCTGCTTTGTACTAGATGTATTTTTATAACTGGTAGTTTGAATTGGCAACTGTGATTGTTAGTGGCTGTACCTTCGGAGGGGGTTGAAGTAGTGTAAAAATTATTGTTCTCCTGAGAGGGTAGGTAAGTCCCGAAACATTCAAAATAAATTTAAACTTTTAAACAGATTTTGTAAACGTAGTATTCCTGTGATTCTAAATTATGAGTAAATTCGACTTACAATCGCCAGCAGCTGAAGGGATGATATAAATCCAGCGAGGGTCCATGCAGGTAGCAAAAGTACTGTAAGCCACCATGGTCCTTAGTATGGTGACCTTCCTGCAGTTGCTAGTGATCCCCAGCCCGTTTTTATACTGTGTTGTCCATAACAGAGGTTTAATTTTAAAGTTCCATGCTAGTTTTAATTCTCTATCTGTGATTATCTAGTCATTTACTGTCCTTTGTCGACAGATTTTTATAATATGATTTTATCTATTATCAATATATGAATTTAGTCACGATATGGCTGAAATATCACCGGTGTGAATATAATTTTACTCACTCACTCACTTTCCTCCTTGTGATATTAGAACAGTAGACTGCGGTTACATCGAACTGAAATGGAACATATATGTCAGTTCATTATAACCGTAGTCCGTTACAGGCGTTCCGATTGATATATTCAGTAAGTGCCTCGCACCAAACATTAAATCGTTACAAGTCAAAACATTGATTACACAACAGTCTCGTTTCCTGCTGACTGGGTTCCGTCCTATTGCGCAACTTAGTATAATAACCAGTCCCGAAGTTTGAGACCAGTTCATTCAACTGGATACATAAATATTAATCAGTATTATTTGATACATCTAACCACTTGTATATTGCAACACTACGCTCCTTCTAATCCTTGCAAACACGTCGTGCAGCGTGCTCTGTCGTACAGCGTGCACTGACAAACGGAAATCTGGAAATCGTGGAAATCTCAAAACGAGGCTCTGCCGCTAGAAAAGTTTGGCGGTCTAGTACGGACTTGATATTATATCAATCACATTGTGCGTCAGTTGTTTGTAGTGTCTCTTTTCACTTTCATACGAGAAAATTCGGATCGGCTGAAAAGTAGGTCATTTTCTGAATAGGTTAATGAGACTCATGTTTCGGTTTGATTCCTCAGTTTGTTATAAGCGTATTCTATATAAACGTAGTTCCCTGTACTATTCAGAAGTGTGGTGTGTGAAGTAATGTCCTCATCCACATCATTATTAGGGTTATGGCCCCGTTCTACAAAGCAATAGTATGTAATTCTACGTCAGTGGTAGTGTGGGAGTTTCGGTCACCTTAGCTCTCCGGTCGCTTCCTGCAACGGGAGCTGACATACATAGTGACTCTCTTAGGTCA
Organism: Haliotis rubra; assembly: GCF_003918875.1. Taxonomy (NCBI): domain Eukaryota; kingdom Metazoa; phylum Mollusca; class Gastropoda; order Lepetellida; family Haliotidae; genus Haliotis; species Haliotis rubra. Next base: position 1,903,730 of record NW_025766003.1, read on the forward strand.
TAGTACTATAAATACTTCCAATACCTCCTTGCCAAGATCAGGAATCGCTCTTCCGAAATGCACAAGGGGCAAGGGACCTTGCACACAGAGGGATTCCAGCTTGGGGACACAAGAGTGTTTCAAGTGGCCATCTTGCAGTGGTCAAGTATTGTCGATATACGATAAAGGAAGTCAGATTAAGTGCTTAGGCTCTTGCTTCCTCCAACACACTCTTTGTTCCAGAATGCAATCCTGAGCCAGAACGAGGGCCATGCAAGGCGGCCTTCCGTCGGTTCTTCTACGACCCTGAGAGCGAAACCTGTAAGAAGTTCACCTATGGAGGCTGCGGCGGCAACGCCAACAACTTCAAAACCATCGCTGAGTGTGAGAATACCTGTGTCCCAGGTAATAAATACAGAATACATGCTACACTGCGTTAAACAATCATTCAATTATGTTTGGGTTTGCCATATATGTAATGACTACCTTATGTGACACAGAAGGTGGACACACTACATTATGTTTCTCATATGATGTTGCCAAGTATTGTGATATGGAAGAGTACAGTGTCCATGTACTGCTAAAATATGTTCCAGGTAGTGTGTTATGGAGGTCGAGTTACCGTCTTACGGATCCATTCAAACATATTGTGAAAGCCTTTTGTTACCTTCTTCAGTTTGCAAACTTAAACTTGAAGTCGGACGCTGCAGGGCGCATGAGCTTACCAAAGAGTACTCATGAGGTCTTGATGGAAATTGATGCTGGTGTTTCCATGATACCAATCTTGAAGAGATCAATGCATAAGACTCTACATCTCCATTTCTACTTCTTACAGTCTGCAAACTTAAACCAGTAACCGGACGCTGCAGGGCGGCCTTCCGTCGGTATTTCTACGACCCCGACACCAAAAAGTGTAAGACGTTCACCTACGGTGGCTGTGGTGGCAACGCCAACAACTTCAAGACCATCGCTGAGTGTGAAAATACGTGTGTCCCAGGTAATATACACATGATATATGCTACAATGCCTTAAATGTTCATTAAATTGTTTGGGTGTGTGATGTACCAAATTTCTGTCACAAACTAAAAAACGTGTTTTATTTCTTTGTATATTTGTTTACAAGAGGTATGTGTGGCACAGAAGATAGTCATACTGCGTTATCTGTCTCTCCAAGTGTTGGCAGGCGTTGTACTAAGGTAGATTACACTGATCATCTACTGCTGATATGTGCACTAGAATGTGTTGCAGAGATCAGCTGTCAGTGAATGTAGCATAACAACACTGAACAGATCCATTTGAACAAATGTTGAAAGCCACCTGTTTCTATATCATTCAGTTTGCGAACTTAAACCGAAAGTCGGACGCTGCAGGGCGCGGTTACGTAGGTTCTTCTACAACACTGATTCCCAAAAGTGTGAGGAGTTCTTCTATGGCGGCTGTGATGGCAACGCCAATAACTTCAAGACCGTCGCTGAATGTGAGGAAACCTGCAACCCAGGTACTATATACAGAATGCATGCTACAGTGCGTCTACGTATAATCATGATCTACCAAATGTCTCTTACATATTATATACATACATCAGTCATGTGTGGCACGGAAGATGTGTCCCTTGTGATGTCTTCTCTTCATAAGCCAGATCACAGTTAATGCCCTACTCATTTGAGTGCAAGGTTCTGTTGTGGACCATGGTGACCACGGTTCCAGGACAACGAGCATTAACAGTTCTATTTACCCAAATTGTATATTCCATGTTTTGTTTGGGGGCGCAAACTTTTCCAACTTTTTAACCAGGCTGAATTTGTCTCTCAGGTGAAATTTCACTCCATCTATACATTTGGATTATTCAAAATGAACTTTCAGCCAATGATACTTAGTCTCATTGTAATTTGGCAATTCTAATGACCAATGAACATAGCTGTAGCAAATTAAGAGCCACGTGACCATGTGGGTAATTCAAAATACAATGTAATTGTCCCGCTTTACTTAATAGTTAATGCGGAATAGAGTTTCCTATAAACCTCTGATTTACGCACATTCTGTCTTTTTACTGATCAAAAACGTTATTAAACTGCACACTTCACAACAATTTTACACGTAATAGAGCACACTTGTAGTAGTAGTTCAATGCTTAACTTGTACTAGTTAAGTGCATAACTTCGAATTGCGGAATCGGAAAATCCATTCCATTTTAGTAGCACCAATTAGCTTTTCCTGGAATGTAGCGAAAGGCCGACTGTGGTTTCCTAGAATCGGTTCGAGAGCCGTGTTCAGTAACAGTACTGTGAGTGCAGAGCCCTGAGTAATACCGTCTTAGTAATCACTGTGCGAAACCACACGCTCTTATCTGTAGACGCTGGGCCGGCAGTAGCATTCGTTTCCATGGAAACGAGTAGGATTTGGAGTCAGTACAGGGATGGGTGAATTTCTTTGATGGGGTAGGATTCACATGACTTTTGCAAATAAGCGGGGACCGGGGGGTATGTCATTTTTTTTATGATTCGTTACCATACGACATAAGATAAAAGTAATAATTATTATATATAGGATCATGTTTCCACCGTCCGTCACAAGTACCTCATTTCCAGATATGGTTAGAGATGACAAACACCCTTTGATATGAAATGTCATATACTGGAGATGAGTGTACCTTATTTGCGATGCGAGTACCGATCTCTAATAGACGGAGGTATGGTCATCCTGATGCTCTTGAAATCAGCTTCACCCGCCAAATCATCTCACGTCCTTCTCACTACATTTACTCAGGTGACTTCAACATTGCCTCCTAAAAGGCGTTTCTTGTTTCTTCTTCATCCAGTTTGCAACCTTAAACCAGAGGTCGGACGTTGCAGAGCGGCGATCCCTCGGCTTTTCTACGACCCTGACACCGACACATGTAAAGAGTTCACCTACGGTGGCTGTGGTGGCAACGCCAACAACTTCAAGACCATCGACGAGTGTGAGGACAGATGCTTCTGATCTCATGCTTGAATAAAGTCGTGATATCCGATTGGGCTTTCCTGTATTGTTTATCAACAAAGGGGTACTGTAACAAGTCAATTTCCAAACTACCAGTTTATCAGAAATCTGTACGTGAAAGAATTTGGTGTGAAAACAACAAATAACAAAGAAATGTTACCCCGATACCAATTATATACTGAACCACAAAAGAAATGTCGCACTGATAGCGGTTTCTTAAAGCACACACTTTAATTCACCAACAACTGATCTAATGAGCAGATATTTCTCCCGCACAAACGTCTACGCACTGTATCGGCATTGATGGGTCTGGCATTGATGAGTCCCAGTGGCCTGGCATGCTGTTTCTGTCTCTCTGGGGAAGCGATCCTGCAGATGGAGTTGGTCTTGACGTTGTGATGTTACTGAAGGTCGCCCACTGCGTGGACGGTCTTGGATACTGTTAGTGACCTGATGTCACTCCTGCAGTCGATAGAGTGTCCTAACATAAACATTAAAATGATTGGCTACCCTCCGTGCAGTCTGGCCAACTTGCAATCGTCCGAAGACTTGGTTCCTCTGATCTCTCGTAAGTCGTCCATGGCGATTGTGTCAAAACAAAAAATGATTTCAGGGGAAGTTGGGACTCGCGTTCATTAGTAGGGTTGTCACGATATGCACGTGCACTTTCATTTTAACGAATGTCATACGGAACCTTTCACCACGTCTGCCATTTTAGGTGCGTTTGGTCGATATGCTTTTTCATCAGAAAACACACTGATGTTGGTAATAACTGTCAATTTGGATTGAAAAACATATTAATAAAACGACGCAATTATAATAAAAACATCATTTTAAGTTGTTGATAAAAGTAAAAATATCCTCGGCAAGCCTCGGATATTTGTTACTTTATCAACTCGTGGTGATATATTTGATATCAAAAGACACTCGGGTGAGATTCTCTATTTATTACCCACGTGGTCAACGTATGGGTAGTTGCATACTATTCTGGTATGTCACACGAGTGTCGTATCGCGTTGACCTGTGTCGTAACGACTTGACCTGAGATTCTAACGATTTGATTGGATAACCGATGACCTCTCAATTAGGGCACATTCTGACGTAACTATTTTTTCATTCATAACAAACACGTGAATTCGTTCATTCTACAATTTATATGCATTGTGGGAATGTAAACATAGCGAACGTTGCCGTGTAGCTGTTTAATTGTGAGTCGAACTGGGACATTATATCCGTCGAAAAACATAAACGCAATGTTTCCACCAGTGATGTTAGCCGAATGAAGCAACTGCAAACCCAGAAACGGGGTGCTACGGAGTAGTTTACTGTAGGAGGCTGTACAAGGCGATGACAACTGACATGCATCGTGACGTCGGTTACCAAGGCAGTGACGTCATTACAGTGTGACGTCATGCAAATATTGTACTACAGTACAAAACTTTTCCGCAACCTCTTTTTCCGCGAAGGTTTCGGTTTGAAACCAATAAAATAACGAAAATATGCTATTTTGTCAATTTAATGCATGTAAGACGAGGGTAATAAATAAAATACCACACTCGGTCTCATTACATACGAATTATACGAAACCCGTGACCTTCCTATGTTATCGAATTGCTTGTAATACATGTAGGTGATGCATGTGAGTATGTAACGCACTATTGTATCTATCAGTCCCACAAACACGTATACACGCTCACACGGACGCACACATGCGCGCATGTTTCTAATGTTCACGTGGAAAAAAGTATCGCAGCGCCTAATACATTTCTCTCTCAATATCTTAAAAAATTTGCCATATAAGGACATTATAGAAATAAATGAAAACAATAACCTATTACGTGTCTCAAACGCAAAAAATCATGAAGCACGTGCTTCAAGTGTGGGGCATATGAAACACTTGCACCCCTGGTGTCTTGAAAATACAGTTTTCATTTATCATTCACTCTTCTGTGAATGGCATTAACAAGTGGAATGCATAAGAAAGGCAAGATATATGGATGTCAACTTCTTTATTGTGAATAATACGACGTTTCGGAGCGTATGCTTGCTCTTTCATCACATCGTGTTATTCACATTAAAGAAGTTGACATCTATGCATCTTGCTTTTCTTATCATTCACTCTTGTTAGAAAACTGAGTTAGACGCTTACTTATTGTCTTAAACCACTCAATGGAACCCCCTCAACTAACGTCAGGCAAAAGATGGCAAGTTATATGTATGGTTAATGCTGGGTTGTCCATGAGACTAATTGCTAGGCAAGTAAGTCACCATCCTTCAACAATCAGTCGATTAGTGAGGAAATAACTTGTTTGATATTATTACCTTTTTACAAAAGTCTTTTCAACGAGATTTTCAACAATGGTAATTTTCCAGACTCTTGGAACCTTGGTCTTATCGTTCCGTTATATAAAGCTGGGGATAAAGAGGATCCCAATAACTACAGGGGTATTGCTCTACTTGATATAATTAGCAAAGTATTCACAAGTATTCTAGATACACGTATAAAACTTTGGGCTTCAACACAGGATATCATTTCCGAGTCGCAAGCAGGGTTTAGAGAAGACTACAGTACTATTGACCAAATATTTGTTCTAAATTCGATTATCCACAAGTACATAAGGAAAAAACGTGGAAAATGTTACTGTAGTTTTGTTGCTTTAAAAAAGCTTTTGATACCGTTGACAGAAACAAGCTCCTATATATACTTCTCAACAATGGTATTCATGGTAAAATTAGCACTTTTTTACGTTCAATGTATACTCATGCAAAAGCAGCTGTTAGATGTACGAAGTACAGTATGACTGAAACATTTAACCCAGTGACTGGAGTACGACAAGGTTGTATCTTATCTCAAGTCCTATTTATTATGTACATTGATGAACTAGTTAACGATATCATAAACAGCGACTATAGTGGCGCTTTTATTGATGAGACTATAAATGCACTGTCAATTCTTCTGTTTGCGGATGATGTCGCTATATTTGGAGACAGCGTTGTGAACCTACAGAAAAAGATAGATATCTTAGAACAGTATTGTACGAAATGGGGATTGTCAATAAATACAAATAAGACAAAGGTCATAGTTTTTTAAAAAGTTGGTAGAATAGCAGAAAGAGAAAAATGGTCAATTGGAACAGAGAAACTAGAAACTGTCTCCTACTATAAGTATCTGGGATTAACGTTATCTTGTAGAAATGTATTCAGAAAAGCTTGTGGTGTTTTGTGTAAGCAAGCAGAGAAAGCATTATTTCCTATTAAGAAATTCATGTACAGATATAAAACAATTCCGTTCCGTTTTTCAAAATCTTTGACTGTAAAATACAACCTATATTATTATATGGAGCAGAAATTTGGGGAACTGTTATCCGCCATGGAATAGAAAAAGTACATTCCAAATTTTGTAAAAACGTTCTAAACGTTGGCTATCGCACATCGAACAACGCAGTTTTAGCAGAATGTGGGAGATACCCTTTACATGTAAATTATATGACACGAGTTGTTTCGTTCTGGATACGTCTGCTTCGGCAACCAGACACACGTTACCCACGTCGCTCGTATGATATGTTGAAACGTTTAGACGACAATGGAGATATTAACTGGGCTTCGGCAGTACGATCAATATTATTTCAACATGGATTTGCTTATGTATTGATATATCAAAATGTGGGAAACTGTGAATTGATTTTAAGTCTTTTCAAACAACGTTGTAAAGGTATGTACTATCAAGAATGGACACAAGATATAAGAAACTCAAAATCATTACATATGTATTCTGCCTTTAAATCTGATATTGTTCCGGAATTGTATTTGATCGCACTCTCCTCGTTACATCTGCGCAGAGTCTTAACAAAATTCAGATGCGGCTCCACCAATTTAAAAATAGTTTCGTACAGAAGATCTAAAGACAATGACATTAGTGTAGCTATGAGTATCATGTGTTAATGAAATGTCCTTAATATGCAGCGGTAAGAACTCACTACATACCAAGTATCTATATTATGAACCCAAATAAAAAAAAAATTGTACATCTTCTAAATACTAAGAACCATAATATAATCCTCCGTCTAGCAATTTTTGTAAACAAAATCATGTCGATGCGCTCTGTAAAAATTTAATCTAAGTTGTCATTTTGTACTATTGGCCTCATGGCCACATCTATGAAATAAACCTGTCTGTCTGTCTGTCTGTCTGTCTGTCTGTCTGTCTGTCTGTCTGTCTGAAATAACACCCAACGATGTAAAAGATCTGCATCGTTCTTGCAGACCACGCAAGACACCAGCCTGACAAGACGCAGCCCTACTTAGACTTGTTTGGAGACTTCTGTGGGCACGAAGTCCAATGTTACAACAGGAATGGCTTCCACCTCTGTCATAAAACTGTCAGAAATCAACTGAAAACAGCACTCTACAAGGCCAGGAGACCTGTCCGACGATCTTTGTTGACACGTGCCCACATGGATACAAGATTACCGTGGTGCCGTGAACGACGTCGGTGGAACCTGGCTGCTTGAAGGAAGATCCATTTTTCAGACGATAGACGGTTTTTGCTGTTTGTTACTGACGGATGGACGTGTGTATGACGACAGTGGACCATGGCATATGCTCAAAGGAACACCATGGAAGACGTTCCATTCGGCGGAGGATCCTTGATGGTGTGGGGCAGTGTGTCGTATGACGGCAAACTTCAGCTTGTCACAGTGTGAGGAAATCTGAATGGACAAACATATCAAGAGGAAATCTTGAGTAGGTATCTTTTGCCTCATTTTGATAATCATCCCCTATTAACAAGGTCAATCTTTATGGATGACAACGCCAGGCAACATCGCGCACGCGCAGTCATTGATTTCCTGCATCGAGACGCCATTACCACCCTTCCATGGCCAGCCAGAAGCCAGAAGCCATGTCTGGGACATTCTGGGGTGTAAGGTTCGTCAGAGAGATCCGCCAGTCCGTAGACATTGCACCAAACATGGAATAGGTTGCCCCAACATCGGATTCAGCGTCCTGTGCACTCATTGAGGACGAGGGTGTATAAAGTCATCCAGGTGGGCAGAGGTTACACAAGATACTGACTGTGTCTTCCGTTTCTGAAACTAGAGACCGTATTTTTGGATTGGGTGTATGAATTAGGACTATGCATCGTGTTACCCGTTTGGGATGACAATACGTTTATTAACACATTATGTTATCTTAATTTCAGTTTTATTACAGGACCCATGCCTAATCAAATTATACCATTCATATTCTCTATTGTTGGATTTAGTGTTAGTGGAAAGTCCTTTTAGCGCTTCGGCTACCAAATAATATCCCGTGAAGACGCATATGGCATCTAAACTGGGATTAAATATAGGCCCTGTCATAAAACTTGGGTGTTGCGATACTTTTGCCCACTGTATACATTGGGTATGAGAGGATCCACACAGAGAGGCAGACTGGCAATAAAGCAAGTAACTCTACTAAGTCGCCACCAGTCCACCAATGTCCCAATCCACATGGTGACAGCAGTTTCTTCCAGGTATACGTTGTCACACAAAAGTACCTGTGAACTCGTCCTATGTCACTTCGACCTGCTAACCTCTTGCATGGCTCCTATCGATTACCCGTCATTACATAACGATATCCCTACAACGTTATTATGAGTCATCCTGGAGACACGTGTACACAGGTATATCCATGGTGAGTAATACAAGTGCTATAATCAAGTCTGGAATGAGATTACCATGTTGCACATATCTCTATGCAGACGCTTGGTCTGAATATATATTCTCCCAAAAAAGAAACGCATCATGAAAATAGCAATTTCATGTAGCAATGAATTAAAACGTGAGTCATTTTACAAAATGTTTTGCTCTGTTATGAGTCCTATGGTGTTTATGTTTTGAAACATCAAAACGCACCATCCGAAAAATACCCGTATTTAACAGCATGAGTTTCAATTTCGGCGTGTAGTGTCACAGAATACACAATTCACATGCAATGCACGTGAAAGTTGGGGATCAGATAGTCTCAATGATGGGTATAAAAGGTTGATCGCTGTCTGTCGATTATTCACTGTATTTGGAATATTGTTGACGAACGCAAAATGCCACGTCTAAGTGAAGCCAACCGTCATATCGCCATTGGTTTGCTTGAAGCTGGCCAATCTCAACGTGCAGTTGCCCAACGCATGAATGTTCACCAAAGCACCATTTCACGGCTCTGGGAGAGATATCACCGGCAGAATGCGGTAGCAGATGCCCCTCGTAGTGGGCGACCTCGAGCGACCACTGCGGCGCAGGATCGCTACATCCGGGTACATCACCTGCGTCATCGAACAGCTACGGCGACCAGTACCGCTCGACAAATACCCGGATTGAGGAGGCTTTCTGCACAGACCGTCAGGTGAACAGATTCGGCCGGGGCATTGTTATGATGTGGGGAGCGATCACCTGCCGTAGGAGAAGTGATTTGGTGATGATCCAGGGCAACCTGACAGCTCAACGGTACTGTGACGAAATCCTACGCCCACACCTCCTTCCAATCATTGATCGCCAGAGGGAGTTGTTTCAACAGGACAATGCCAGGCCCCACACAGCACGTTACACTAGAGACTTCCTCCAGAACCACAACATCAATGCGCTCCCCTGGCCCTCAAGATCACCGGACTTAAACCCGATCGAACATCTGTGGGATGCCCTGGACAGACGGGTGCGACGCCGTAACCCTCAGCCCCAGACACTTCAGCAACTCGCACAGGCACTACAGGCAGAGTGGGCTGCAATTGGGCAACACGAGATTCTGAGACTTATTCGTTCAATGCCGAGGCGATGCCGTGCAGTTCTGGATGCCCACGGCGGTCACAGGAGGTATTGACTTCAGCGCCACCACACGTCTCCATGTGACACTCAAACTGACTTTCCTCGAGTTGGTGCCAAAGACGGATAACTCTGCATTCCCAGTGTGCAATTTCGCTATATTTCATTGACTCATAAAGCCTATAAGATGTTTCAAAATAAACATAAAAATACAGTTGAAATTCCTATTTGCGTTTCTTTTTTGGGAGAGTATATATAATTTTGATAGTAACAAATAAACCCATTTAAATTGAAAAGGAGCCCCAGTAAGACGTGAGCCTGAACCTCAGGAAATCTAGACTTGCTTCATTTAGAGCTTTAGCATTGCAGGGAGGGCTAGGCAGTAGGGAAAATAATGTGGTTCAGGGACTCTGAGACAGACTGATATCTCTTTAGCGAGTGACTTGCAAGAGCTACGGGTGCTGTTTGATTTGTTCTTAGGCATGCACAATTAGCGATAAAAACCTATACTCGGAGAATAGCTAGAGAGGCATTTGATGTAACGTCGGTGTGATCTTGATTTTGGTGACAAATATCAGTTACTGTCCGTTAGTACTGCAGGAGAGCAATAGGTTAAGAAGGACTTATATTACACCTCTTGGTGCATCCAACCAAACAGGTCTGAATATCTTAATAATTATAATAAAAAACACTCTTTAAAGTCTGTAAGAAATCTCTGCCCAGAATATACAAACTTTATGGATAAACAACTTCTTTATTCGGTAGATGCGACGTTTCGATACAGATTCTTGTATCGTTGTCAAGCAAGTATGACATTTGCATTCTTCCAGAAATTCGGAAGATAGATCTGAAATTATATCTCTGCTCACCACCTTCTACGAACAAATGCCACATGAATCAAGGATTCAGGTTTTCCTCAAGTTAGTCGTATGGGATAGTGTATACAAATGTTTTAACAGAACTCGACTCAGTTCTCCGTTCAACCTGTTTCTGAAATTGTAAAGATTTCAGCAAATCTTTTGAGTTATTGAGAAACCAAATGGTATCAAATCCAGTTGTCTCAAATGCTTCCAGTGATTATATAGAAAGTCCTTTCTTGGTAGTACCAAGGACTATTGTTACTCTGTGAGTCAGGGATTGCGTTTATCAGATCACGGTAAAGCTCACACAATATTTTCTCTGACCAACACACAGTGTACACAAAACATATTAAACTATAATTTAGGTTCCGCTGCAATGAATTGAGCTGAGATGTTACGCAAATATGTAAAAGTACATACTAAAACGTTATTTGCTGCTCAACACCGAGAAACATAAGCGCTTTGAAAAAGCTTAATACTTAGACTGGTGATCTGAGGAGACAAGCACAACAGTACTGCTGTGATATCGCAATGCGATTGTGGGGTACTAGGACTTACATAGACAAACATCTAGTCTCTGAAATGAACATATTTTACAGAAAAAAACAGTTCCTAAATTATAATCATAAAATATAATGAAAAGGAGCCCAGAGACTTCTTAATTGTCTGTGGAAATCTAGACCTGCCACATATTTTAGACTTGCATAGGCTTTCTTGGATATGTTTGTTTCAGGGTCTGTATGACAGACTAAAAGGGTAGTCGCGAAAATAGAAATAAAATGGTTGGCGTCTATTTGTTTATTACTTCATTAAAATAGGTCGTTGTACAAATATTAAAATAACTATGTTTTTCCCAACTAGGCCTTTTAATTTGATCCTCTAATCATCATCCAAAATACCATTTATACGCAAAAATATCAACAAAACATGTCATAACTTACGTCATAATTATTTCGTTTATCAATTACGATAAAAGAAAGAAAATATGAATGGTATATGAACTTTTATCATAAAATATATTATATACGCGAACCTATGGAGAGTACATCTCATTTGCATACGATAGCTTGCATCAGAAATTTCATAAATGACACGATTTAAGTTGGGAAAAACGAAAGTCATAGAATATTTAGCAAACAAACTTTAGTTGTGTTCAAAACTACGAATTAAACGCCCACCCCGACCCCACCCCCACCCACCCCGCACACACACTTTTATGTCTATTTCCGTGAGTACTTGAGGACTTACACACGTCGTTGAAGGGTGTGCCATGATGAGTTGAGACCCACTAACCTCACTCATCTACTACATGCCACATAACAAAGAACAGATGCGACAAATAGTCTTGTCATAGTGACATACGAAACTATGTATTCAATATCCATTAATCACGAACATTCGCTATTATATAAGTTGTCGTCTGATGACCTTGTGCTTTTGAGAAATCTGTTTGAGGTCAAGCGTTAATGGACACGTGTGCATAATCACCATATAAAAATCTTAGGGTCCATATGCAGGTTGATGTGGCGGACTACAGATTTATATAATGTGTAGTCAGTTATATTCAAAACCATTTACTCGTGATTCATGAAGCGTCCACGTACACCATGCTGATGCTTATCGTCTCCACAGCTCTACTCCTGGCTGGACACAGTCAGCAGATGCCTTGGGAAGAAGGTGAGTTAAAGCTGTTTCCGTAAAGTTACTTGTATTACTTGAATATCAGATATGAGTTCCTTACCGTATGTTTCAGTTTTAGTTTTAGTTTTGAGATGTGTGGCATGCCAGAAGGTACCCTAACATCGGGTTTCAGTAGAAGTGTCACACTGGCCACCCTTCTGTTAAAATATTACTTTTGTGATGTACTGATATATCGGTTCGTTAAAAATCACAGACAGTATTAATCCATCAGTAAGGGGACTTTTGACTTTTGCCGTCTGCCTAATGACTATGTTCAGATTACCTCCCCAGTGATCCTACTTATCGCTGATATCACTATTCAGGGGCGGATCTAGAGGAGGGGTTCGGGGGTGCGTACCTCCCCACTCTCCCCCCCCCCAATATTTTCCCTGAGGAGCACCCCATCCCCCACCCTGTCCCAAATCCTGGATCCGCCCCTGCTGTTCTAGTATTTTTATCAACCAATTCATACCAATAATGCATCGGTGAATAGTTTCTTTAAACTTGTCAAATGTATGAAGAAGAAAGTATGTAATGATGCTGTCAACCCCCTGAAATGCCTTTCGGTTTTTCCCTTGTTTGTTAAATGAAAAAAATATCAATATATGAAAACAATGGTGCCCATGACACATCAGTCAGATTTCGTCACAGAGCTTTACCTGTTGCTAAACGCTGGGCCCCGTTCTTCAAAGCGATCGTAGCGCTACGACAGTCGTAAGTGTATGTTAAAGTATGGGAGTTACGATCACCTTAGCGCTACGACAGTCGTAAGTGTATGTTAAAGTATGGGAGTTACGATCATCTTAGCGCTACGACAGTCGTAAGTCTATGTTAAAGTATGGGAGTTACGATCATCTTAGCGCTACGACAGTCGTAAGTCTATGTTAAAGTATGGGAGTTACGATCACCTTAGCGCTACGATTGCTTTGAGGAACGGGGCCTTGGACAGTTAGCACTATACTATAGTTACACATGCGCCCGATGTGGTCCATCCTTCCATTATGTTCGCATCATGGCAATTGTTTTACCACGTTGATTAAGGTGTAGTGCAACCAAGTCTTAAAGCACCCCATGCCATGGCTAGAAGTTGCTGCAGTGTGCTGACAACAGCTGAACCCAACGTTTACTCACAATACACAGACATTTGTCTATTCCTTGCCATGAGATATTTAGCCTGTGAATACCCGTAAAGATCCGGGTTAGAATATTGATCGTCAGTAACCCATGCTTGTCGTAAGAGGCAACTAACGGGTGGTCAGGCTCGCTGACTTGGTTGACACATGTCATCGGTTCCCAATTGCGCAGATCGATGCTCATGCTGTTTATCACTGGATTGTCTGGTCCAGACTCGATTATTTACAGACCGCCGCCATATAGCTGGAATATTGCTGAGTGCGGCGTAAAACTAAACTCACCCACTCTTGCCTGTGAAAAATTCTGGCGAACTTCCATATTACATGCGACATCGCGTTGTTTCACTGGAACATGAATGGATCTGTGCGATACTAAGTGACAACCTTATATGTTTTCTTTCTAGTACTCTAACACTGTTCATATTGATACGTGTGCTAGGTGAAGTTGTGGAGGTCAGTGATTCTGCTGGGTAAACGACACTGAAAACATCCGTTTTAATCGTGAAGACCATCTGTTTCTTCTTCATACAGATTGCAACCTCAAACCAGAAGGCGGACATTGCAAAAGGGCACTTGCTCGGTTTTTCTACGACCCTGACACCGGAACATGTAAAGAGTTCTCCTACGGTGGCTGTGGTGGCAACGCCAACAACTTCAAGACCAAAGCCGAGTGCGAGGAAACATGTGTTCCAGGTTATATATACAGAATACTTGATTACGTTTTATTGAAATCATGTCTGGATGTATGATATAAAACATGGCCGACATTTTCCCCAGACGAGTGTCGGAGACGGCTCCGATGTACTGCAATCGCTGAGTCGGAATCAGCTCCGACTTCTTGATGTTGCCTTTGTCATATTGTCACTGCTAAAATGTGTTCTAGCAGTAGCGTACCTGCCATTAGGCACTTTAGGCACGTGCCTACACTTAATATTTAAATAAATTTAAATAGGCCAAAAACCCAGCCAGACATCAGGGCTGGTAATTTCAAAATGTTACCAGCCCAAAATGAAACATTTAAAATTTTCACCAGACAATTGAGCTGGCTAGCTGTAAATTTAGACCCTCCGTGAGAAATCTAGCCCGTCTCGGGCGATCGGACAGGCCGTATTTCATACACTGGCATCAAGCGGGAGATCCTTCAGTGCAATGAGGAGGATCAAGACGTACCTTCGGTCCACCATGGGCTGACTGACTGAGTGTAGTTTTACGCCGCTTTTAGCAATATTCCAGCAATATCACGGCGGGGGACACCAGAAATGGGCTTCACACATTGTGCCCATGTGGGGAATCGAACCCGGGTCTTCGGCGTGACGAGCCAACGCTTTAACCACTAGGCTACCCCACCGCCCGGTCCACCATGGGTGATGTCCGTATGTCACCACTTGCACTTATCCATGTGCACAGAGACAAGTCAGAGCAATTTGCTGCTTAGAAGACGAGTCGCGTGGATTTCATTTAAGACTCTACACAACGTGCTGACAGCAATATTACTCCCCAGAATACAGATTTTCTTTTCTTATTGACTCACATTTTTGTCATTTGTTCAAAATATATTTTCATAGGGAAGTTACTGAAATTGAACTGATAAATTTAGTATTCTAACAAATATTTTACGACATAGTCCTTCAGCAAAAGTCATTATTCTATTTGGCCATAAAATGTTATGTACCAGCTGATTTACTTTTTATCAACTACTTACCATGCATTTTCTTGTGTGTGGTATGTGTGTTGGGGGGATGGGGGGTAACAGAAGCCAGTATACAATTTATATGCATATAGAAAAGTCTGTGGACTAGTGCTGATTATATCCGCTGAAGCCAATTGTTGGATGTAGTGTTGTGAATACATATTGAATGCTAGCTCCTGATTCATTTATACATAAACATAATTTTATGAAAAGTTTGAAATACGCTTTTTCAGGAAAATATAGCAGGAAATGCTGTCTAGAGCAACCATTTTACATAAAAAAAACTCTCCCCCTGAAGTCTCGCACGTCCAGGTGTGCTTACACTTCACATCTTTCCTGGGTACGCCCCTGTCTAGGTTGTGCTGTGGGGGTTTCCTGGCCGTGGTTTCAGGATAAGGTACTTTACGAGATCCATTTAAACAAATCTTAGGAGTCACTTGTTTTTTCTTCATTTAGATTGCCACGAACAGTTGGAAAATGAAGCATCTTTCGTCCCTCGGTTCTGACCCGAAAAGTGTGAGGAGACCATTTTCAGCGGTGGTGGCGTAGTGGCAACGCTGACAACTTCAAGACCTTTGCAGATTGTGGCAATTGATGTTACCATAACTGAATAAAATAGTGATATCCGATAGGGCTCTCCTGTAGTGTTTATCATGTATGATAGCTTGTCTGTATACTGTGTCCCACCCAACATTGTAGGAAAGCCCAAGCAACGTAGGACATAGATTGTAGGTACGAACATCTTAACATTTGTTTGTTTGCTTTTTGTTTACCTCTATGACAGCGGTCTGCATATAATCGACACTGGACCAGACAATCCAGTGATTGACGTCACCAGCATTGATCTACGCAATTTGGATACGCTGACATCAACGCTGACATCAACCTAGTCAGCAAGGCTGGCCGAGCAGGCCGATGTATAGCTTAAGAAACGAACATTGTTTAATAGATGACGGTAGAACTTACAGGGAGAGAGTGTGGTTTTACACCGCTTAACAATATTCCAGCAATATCACAGCGGGGGACACCAGAAATAGGCTTCACGTTGTACCCATGTGGGGAATCAAACCCAGGTCTACGGCGTGACGAGCGAACGCTTTAACCACTCGGCTACCCCACCGCCCATGTAGAGCTTACACATTATATGCAGCGTATATATAAGTTCATGTACTCAAACATGCCTGTTGATTTAAAAATGATTCTAGTTCAGCTGCAATTAACCTCGTAAGTGCCACACACAAACACAGTATCGCTGATGCCCAGACTGTGTGACATGCAGGTCAATATGTGATATACGTAGGAGATATTCAGAACTGCACGCACGGTCCAAATTAATATAATATAGATTATCCTTGTTTATCGTGTTACCTCACTACAGCCCCGATTATAGTGAACGAACATAATTTATTGGCCCGTGTGACAGAACAAATAGAAAACGGAATAACACCTTGCGTCACGTAATGGTGGGCTGACATTTTACAATGTGAGTGATGGCGACTATAAACAACAGCTGACATGCAGATGGTAACAGTCTGAGTCAGAGCCATAACTGTTATCGTGTCTTGTTCATCAATTGCACGTAGGCATACGCATTAACCCTTATTCCAGTATTGTCCCGAGCCGAAGCTAAACGACGATTTACAGTCTATCGTCGAGTTTTCATTGATTTCTCAAATGAAATCTTGATATGTTTTTGAACAATTCTGATTTGGTGTTTGTAGAGGTGCATGTTCTTATAGGTTTTAGTTCTGCTCTACCTTCTAGAAACAAACTTTGGATGCCTTCAAGAAGCGACATGAATTATAAAGAGTCCTCTCCAGTACCTCATACGCCCATCCCCACTTAAAACACGCCTATCTTCCCTTCTAAAAATGTTCCATTTTAGTATATGTACTGCGTTAGCAATGCGCCATATTTTAATGGGTTATTGTTGTTAACAAATCGGCATGTTAAATTCGATGAAAGTATAGCAAAATCCTGATCGAAACCATTTGATATATACTCAACAAAATTGTTCTTTTTCTGTTTAATCCAATAAATTTAGAAGTATATTAAACAGTAGTAAATAGGGCTGTGTATTGGCATATAAATTGTATTGCAATATATGGCGATACGTGTTGCGACACAGTGTGAGCCTAAGTGTTTGACAGTGAGTGACAGCGATTGTACATGCAGAACCTATTTCTACACATAAAAGACATAAAAATACACTTAATGTTTGTGATAACCGAAATTTTGGATTTAGATTTGATTTTGAGGGATTGTATTTTCTTTTAAATGTATTGTATGTAAAATCAAGTAATTACAGTGGAAAATTTCAGTAGGACTGAAGGTCTGTTAAATTTTAACTTAAACCATAGAAATAATCACAAAATTTCATACTATATTACCCAATGTGCCGGTTCTGAGAAAAAACCCATTGCAATACGTATCGTTTGAAAGGCGAGTGAGTGTCCTCAGCTCTTCCAGATTTGGAGATTTGCAGCTGGGCAGTGGGGAAGAGTTCGTTAGTTAAAATGGAAAATGAGTCCACTGAGAGGACGAATAGTCCCACAAGGTGTAGCAGTTAATGATCCTAAATATCGAGGGAGTGTCCCTTAAAGAAGAGTTCTTGTTTGTTCATCCAGTTCCATGGAGTCAAACATGACATACACGTCTACGCCACACGTGTCCAGGATGGAGAGCCACAGAGTCTCTCGGTTGTTACAAACAGGCTGGTCAGGGCATTCATGCAACAGATGGTGAGTCAGAAACAGAGCTCGCAGTTACCTGGTCTAGCTGGTGTAGCAATCATATTCACAACACCTTTGAGTGCACGCTGTAGATGAGGGATCTGTCGTCCCAGAGTCCCGAGTTTGGAAGGTTTGTAAGATTGGTGCAGATTATGGAACAGGGAGAGCTCTACATCGTTTGAGATCCTTTGCTCAAATAGTGTTGTTCAAACTCAGTAACTTTGCTTTTCACAATTGTCTTCCACTTCTGGATGACGGGAAATGTAGTAAGCCTGCCGTTATTGATATATTAAGTGCAGTCATAAAACACCAGAAGCTTTACAACTTCAGGAAGGTAAACAAGGACTGACTGACTGACTGAGTTTGGTTTTACGCTGCTTTTAGCAATATTCCAGCAAAGGTAAACAAGGAAACGTGCACACCTTGACTTTGTGGCCTATAAAGATGAAATGCACGTGTGAAAAGTTCATGAAGTCATTCGGTGCATGTTTGCTTAAACTGAACACTCACATTAAAAGTGAGCTGCAAAAACAAATTAAACTTTTCATTTTAATCTTTGTTTGGAAATGCCAGGCCTTTTAAATCAAGAACGTCAACGTGCTATGTAGTGGAGCGGCTGAACAGATCAATTGTCCATCTAATGATAAAAGTATAAAACTTTGCACATTTATGGACTGATGCATAGTGAATATTTTCATATATGGAGGCACTCAAAATAATTTCATTTTGCGCATGCGCAGAATATGTTGTCTGTTGTTAATGCCGCACTCAGCAATATTCATGCTATATGGAAGCAGTCTGTACGATGACATATGCCAACCAAGTCAGCGAGCCTGACCACTCGATCATGTTGTTTAACCCGAATCTTCATGGGTCTAAAATCTGACATCAGTCCCCACTGCACCCTCGAGTTACACATATATACCCATGGCAAGCCAACAGTAGAATGTTACACTCAACATAAGGAGATGCGATGTATTCGCTGTAAGAAGATGTGGAGTGCTTGAAGAATGTCAGCGAGGATGACCACCCAATCTCATTAGTCGCCTCTTACGACAAGCATGGATTCCAGAAGGCCAGTTCAAACTCGCATCTTCACGGAAGGTAAATACTACTTTGCCTTTTGTCGCTACTGTTTGGAAAGACCATCAATGCATTACAGGGGAAACTTTAACCAAAATGATAATTACCCACCTAATCTGTTTAAATGTCATGAAAATATACCAGGAGAGTCAGTTTTGTGAACATTGGCCCTAACACCAACAGAATCCGGTGCATTTAAGTGAGGTACGTCGTCTGATCAGACGTCCCTTCCCCACAGATAGGAACAGGCAGTACGTCTGGTGTGGTGCAAACTCCAAGAACTGCAACTTCAGGAAATGGCGTAGGGGACCGTTCATTGGTCTCATGAAAGTCGCTTTCTTCTAAACGTTGTCCACGGGAGTTGTCACGTATAGAGACGTCGTATCATCAGGAGATGATCTATGCAGCTGATCCCATCAATGATGGCGTGGGGTAGCGTTTGGTGTGGTTGCCAGTTGGATCTCACTACAGTACCTGGGAAACACAAAGATCAACGGTTTCGACAGGAAGCACTGGATACGGCCATGGTGCCACATTTTGTAAACTTTGCCAATCCTCTATATATAGTCATGGAGGACAACGCTTGGCCGTCTCATGCCGTCATCACCTTTTTTAGAGAACAATTCCATCGAAACATTACCATCGCCCACAAGGAGCCCCGCTATAAACCCATTGAACATCTTTCGGTCTATGTTAGACGCCAGTTCGAGCTGGACCCTATGCTGTTCAACGTGAAGAATTGAGGCATATACTGTATCGGGAATGACAGAGGAATCAGATGCTAATAATAGTGATGTTATAAGTCCGAGGGATGCTACACCTGATACTGTGGTATCACTGTGTTTAAAAACTGTGCGACAATCGGATTTGTTGGGTAGTTTTTGTGTATTCTTCTCAGATTGCAGTAATGTGCTACCATGTTTCAATTTCAGTTTTGTTTTCGTTTTGTTGAAATCAGAGAAAATGTAATTTTGGTTTTCTAAGCATATGCACCAACATGTGGTTTCGTACTCATCTTAAAACGTGGGTTGTTGCATGATTAATGCTCAATGGATCTATTTCATCATGGCCTTGAGAATGAAGTCCAAATTAAATATCGTAACTTGTCATGTGCAGTATAACTGCCACGGGCCTGTAAGCGACTGACTGACTGACTGACTGAGTTTGGTTTTACGCCGCTTTTAGCAATATTCCAGCAACATCACGGCGGGGGGACACCAGAAATGGGCTTCACACATTGTGCTCATGTGGGGATTCGAACCCGGGTCTTCGGCGTGACGAGCCAACGCTTTAACCATTAGGCTACCCCACCGCCCCGCCTGTAAGCGAAGACGATTAATGTGTTACCATGAGAACATAAACAAGACAACGCTAGACCGCATACGACTATTCCTACACATGATGACGTTGCAAGATCTTCAACGTCACCATGGCGACGTCTTCCACTTGGTGTGTTCATTAACGTTCTAAGATTCATGTGGAAACGTTGTTTGGCTGTAAGAGATGCAAGAGGGGGGCCACAACCCTTTACTGAAGACCTCAACCGAATTATTCTCATTCTGGAGGGTACCTTGATATCATGAACGTTATCGTTCGGCGAGTTTCGGCGAGACTTGCTTTCGTTACTTCAATTATTTTTTTGTTGTTTTGATTAATTTCTCGTTGCTTCAAGTTTCCTTCAAGAATTTGAAATTTCAAATATTTTCTAGTTTCTGTCAAAAACTTAAATTTCAAGAATTTTTTCACTGCTTCGACTGATTTATCGTGGCTTCGAGTATTTTCACATTCCTACAGCTTTCTTTCAAAAACAAGTAACTACTAGTAAATTCTTGAAATTTCAAGTTTTGGAAAGAAAACTGAAACAACGAGAAAATATTCGAAGTAACGAAATTATAATTGAAGTAACGACAAAATACTCGAAGTAACGAGTAAGTACTCGAAATTACAAGTTTTTGACAGAAACTAGAAGTAACGACAAAATACTAGAAGCAACGGAAAAATAGTTGAAGCAACGAGAAAATAATCGAAGGAACGAGAAAATAATCGAAGCTACGAGAACGTTCGCTGATTATTTTTGTTATGCTACAAAGGTGGCAGAATTAAGCTTTCGACGGCTGGGGAGACATGTTTCATTGACAAACCTAAAAATCTGCTCTATTCTAGTTCAGCATCTCCGCTCGCCATCATAAAGCCTGTCTGTCGTCTGCTTCGCTTGTGTTTTGAGACCTGCTGTTTGACCGAAGCAAGGGTTAAAATAACACACTGGAACGTCACACATTGGAGTACTCATAATCCAATCTGCGAACGGATCACAAGTGAGTAATTACCACGGAACATAAAATGGACCAGATGTGTACTGATGTGTCGGACGACGGAGTTATATTACCCGGATTCAGTCATACGCAAAACAATCTCCGCCTGACTCGTGAAGCACCTCCATCCGCAATAATGAAGCTTATCGTCTGCACAGTTTTGGTGATACTCTTGGCTGGTCAAAGTCACCAGATACCGTCTACAGAAGGTCAGTAATACATAGTTAAGGCTGCGTATGTTACATTTGGAATTACACTTTATGAGTAAGGGGCCGGGCTAGGTGTCTGACTCTTAGAGTGGGGATTAGACCTAAAACGTACTTTTTTAGAATGATCATTTATATTGGCCGGGTGCGAATCCATGGACTGTTGATCGTTACCATACCCCGAAACGTGTGTCTTATCAGGCAATAACATTGCATTCGCGGCAGAAACACTGATTCTGTTTGCAGTTTGTGTATATCAGCAGGTTATAACGTTACGAAGTGCAGTCAAGTGTAAACATACCGTCTAAATGATTCATGATAACTGCTCGGAAATACACTACCGGGCAAAAGAAAGTTATTACCGACTTTACTTGACCAGAAATAATTTTCAAATAATTTGGAAATATTTATATAAATATATTGTAATGCTGGTCTTGCATTTGCCGCAATTCATTACGAAAGAGTCAAGGAGTCAAAATTAAACATTACACAAATCAGAGTTTATTCAAAAAGTGCATAAAGAGTCACATAATGAGACAGGAGTCTGGGGACACGTCAGCAATAGCGAGTGTGACCACCCTGGGCATCCATACACGACACTACACGTCTCCTCATTCACGTCGTCAGTCGGCAGATGACGTCAGCAGGAATCCTGTTTCATAAGTCGAAGAGAGTCTGTTCAAGTTCCTGGCGGTGCGATGGAGGTGGTACACGCTGTCTCAGCTGACGACCAAGGCGGCGCCAGTTACGTTCAAGGGGGTCCCATGTCTGGAGAACGCGTTGACCAAGGCAATACGTTGACGTTAACATTGTTCAGGTATTCTCGAACAATTCTGGCGGTGTGAGGCCTTGCGTTGTGCTGCAAAATGACTGCTCTTGGCTGTCGTCAAATAAAGGGCACCACAAAAGGTTTCTACACTTCCTCCCTGTGTCGCTAAGCATTCAGGTTTCCTAGGATGATAACCAGCCTAGTTGTTTTCTGGCTATAAATGCCGCCCTATACCATGACGCATCCTCCATCGAAAGGATGAACTTCTTGAACGCAGTTTGGCGCCAGTCACTCTCCTCTACGTCGAAAAAACTTGAACTCTTCCGTCGTTTCCGAACAAACTGAACCGACTTTCATCTGTAAAGAGCACTCACTCCCAGTCAAGTTGCTGCAACCGACGGTGTAGACGGGAGGTCCAAAGCCATTCATCGGAAGGGGGAGTAAGCTCGTATACCATCCATGCCAAGTTTGTTCGTCTGCTGATGGCGTGTGCTAGTGCTGTCGCCGCAGTTAACGTCGCCGTCATGAATGTATTCCGGAGATGTATCTGCCGGATGTAGTGGTCTTCGGCCTGGTGCCGTGACGCTTGGTCTTCCCATCTAGGGTGGTCCTGGGTTCGGCCTGTTTACTGGTAGCAGTTTATTAATTTGCAGATGGTGGCCTGTCTGCAGTTCAAGGTCCTTGCCAGCTGACGTTGTAAATGACCCGTATTGGCCGTGGTGACTTTTTGGTTACTGCTTGCTTGCTCTGGCCAACATCGGTATTTATGCCACAATCATACACGTGCATTTGAACCAAAGTCCCACAACTAAGTTTTTCACGTCTTCAAAAAATGCACGATACGTACGAGGTTTTCGGACAGCTGCGTTGTTATCCGGACCATGTTGCGTTTTGGCGATTGTTATCTGCTTGGGTTCAAACCTGTACCAGAGTTTTTCTTTTTGTACAATTTCTTTAAGAGTGATAACTTTCTTTTGCCTGGTAGTTTATATTCTGACGTAGTTCGAGGACCTTTCAGGAGTTTTATTTGTTTCCCAAATTGAAATGGACAGAAAATAGTATTTCAACCTGTCATTTTGCCTTTAGTTAATCCATAATCCAGACGGTTATTTCTGATTTGACCGCTGAGGAAAAAGGAGACGCTATCCACATGTTTGTTTACCATGTATTGAAAAACTATTACCCACTTGACGTTTCATATTTGCATCCCTATCTGCATATGGCCTTATTTTATCCATTAGCATAAACGTATGCATCATATATGATAAAACACTTTACCCTACACTATAGAAACCTTTGTACTTAACGGTTCAACAGTTCAAAGTTCTCCCCACGTATTCTTGGCATCACTGTTCGATCATTGCTGTCATCCAATTCACATCAATTTCCGATCAGTGAAATACTTTTTTAGACTTGTGGAAATTGAAAATTGGGTACTATTCCTTCGGAAGATATATGACCCACACCACTGACATAGAAGCCATGTAATAATAAACTAAGACATATCCACTACTGAAAATGTGTTCGCATCCTTTGAAATAATATATATTTGTGATTTCTGTTGAACTGATGTTAGACGGGTGCCTGTGCTGTCCAATATTAAGAACCCGTGAAGGTCCGGGTTAGAATATTGAACTTCAGTAACCCATGCTTGTCGTAAAAGGCGACTAACGGGATCAGGTGGTCAGGCTCGGTGACGTGGTTCACACATGTCATCGGTTCCCAAATGGGCAGATCGATGCTCATGCTGTTGATCACTGGATTGTCTGGTCCAGACTCGATTATTTACAGACCGCCGCCATATAGCTGGAATATTGCTGAGTGCGGCGTAAAACTAAACTCACTCACTCCAATATTAAGATGCACGGTAAAACTGTTGATCTTTTCATGACATTATTATATTTTATATTGTTTTTTTATTTGTTTTTATATGATGAAAGATAGCTATCTGATGGACAGTTAATAAAAATGCTTTTACTTCGTGAACATGGTTAAAATATACTTACACATTCAGGTGAATGGGGAAATTTACATATTAGAAGGACCGTCCATTTCGCTGTAACTTCAACTTTTATGCAGTAGTGTTTAACCAGTTTAACCATTTCTCATGTTTGAAATTATACAAAAACGTAAACGGTTTCAATAGTGATATTTGTGTTAAAAAAGGAATGTCGGAAATAGAAAAAAACTGGGTTTTTTTCACATTTAGATCCACAATGTATGTAGTTAATATGTGAAAGTGTGAGATGTCTGTTAAACTAAGTTCGGCCTAACTACAGTCTCGGAGGTAGGGAGATAGGAAACGTAAAAAAGGACTATACTGAGGAGAGATTAGTGCAGAAATGAGCAGTGTCCAAGTTGACCTATTTCGAACAGCCCTTGGCTTTATTCAAATTAGTTTGCGATGATATTGTATTACAAAGGACACTTTTTAAATGCCCATTTTGAAATTAGACTTAGCTTCATTAGAAACCATAGCTGACGTACAAAAAAATTGTACTTGTGAAACTCTTAAGGATGTAGCTACCATGGAGTCTCACTACCACTATATAAACAAACAGACATGGGGGGTCGTCTCAAAAGCAAAACCAGGTCGGGTGTCGCAGACGATGGTTGGGGTCGGGCTTGGGGATAGAGATATCAGCTAAGATAAAATAATCCTTTAGGGGAATTAAACTGGGGAAGTGACAATTTACAAATAATATCCAGTCCTGTTGATCTTCGGGTGGCAATGCTACCTATATATTTTGAGACATTTCATACGATAGCTGATTTAAGCCTTTCTATGGGTATCATACTGTTTTACATATCTCAACATAAACTTTATGAAAAAATCAATATTTGAGATATATTCAACACACAAGAAAACGCATAAATATCTTTGAGATAACCCCTTGTGAATGTAGGCAGTACGTGAAGTCCATGCTCGGTGTGTCGACGATCCGTTGTCATACCTGGCCGAGCGACCTAATTGTCATCTATAGTCTGATCTATTGTTTTAAGCAGCTATTCGCAGTTTTTCTAAGTTTTGACCGATTTTACGAGTAAAGATGCTTTTCTAGATATCCTATTACGGATCCCACTGAACATCCAGTTAGGCCGATGTGGGTTATTTCGACATATGCTAATTGCAATTGTGTAAATCTTGGGGATACAGAGTAACAGCCTAAAAACATTTTTTTCTTCTGTTTTCGACAGTTTTGTAGAATGGTTTGGTTCCTTCTTTACATGTCCTCCTCATTCAAAGCAAACTCGGACCACATACGCTGTTACAGCTGGATTAGTTGAACGCATAGCCGTGTTATGTCCCTCATGCGTAAACCTCACAGTCGTCTTTTAATATCTAGGTGTGTGTGTGTGTGCGTGTGCGTGTGTGTGTGTGTGTGTGTGTGTGTGTGTGTGTGTTCATATCCATTTGCTATATATGTGTGTCTTTCAAGTATAAGACTGTAAGTTGTTCACTCACAGATTCCATACAGCTGTACATGAAGAAAACATGTGGCACAGTACTTTTAACTGTCAACGACATCTAAGTGGAGAATTTACTGTTTCTACGCCTTTAACTACACCTCGGAAAACACTTATCATGTCCTATTTTAGAACTGCACCATTAGTTATAGTTACACCACCGGATAGGGAAATGAATAATTTCTATCTCTGCGTAATTCCTTTATCCGAGATAGATCGAGTTTTGCGAGAAGGACATTCTTGCAAAAAGGTCACTTTTCTCATGAAAATATAAATATTCCTGAGGAACGAAAACTGAAGCCGATTAAAGCAAATGTGGATGTGTGATACACACAAAACGACTACCGTATATTACGTTTTCCTTCTAGTGATAATAGTAGCGTGTGCCACATGACCATACCACATGATTTGTTTAGTGATATATCAGAATTCTAAAGTGTCCTGCTTATATAGGTCGTGCTGAGTTGTGTTGTAGACGTCCAATGTCCAGAATAACGAGGTTGAACAAGTCCATTTGACTGAGTCTTAAATGACATCTATTCCCAATTTATTCAGTTTGCGAAATGAAACGAGATCCCGGACGGTGTTTGGCGTATATGCCTCGGATCTACTTCAACCCTGACAGCAAAAAGTGTGAGAGCTTCATCTACGGCGGCTGCGGAGGCAACGCCAACAACTTCAACAGCATCGCCGAGTGTGAGAAAACGTGTCCTCCGGGTAAGATATACTTAAGTTTCCTCCTCATTTGCATTTTATCAATCTTGTAAATCCAGTAGCCCCTACTTTTTTTGAATGGTATATTTCTACCTCATTTTTTATGCGACCTGAAACAAGAAAAATGCACGTTGAAGGTTCTCGGGATCTTAATACGAAACAAATGGGGCAGCATTAGTGGAAAATCAGTTAAAGGAAATTGGTTATTTTATGGTTATTTAACGATATCAGATCAACGGTGTACCTAAATCATAAGTAAACTGCTTGGCCATAATCCCATGTGTTGATTTTTTTTCCAATCCGAATTGAAATTCTTAATTCTGTTTGCATAATGAATCTTCGGATGACATGATAGGGGAAGACGAAGGCTCAGTGACTTTAGAACTTGTGAATTTGTCATCAGGTATAAACTAACATTCACCATTATCGACGCTCACACTACCGAATTTACGTTTGTTTGTTCGGAATCCAACTAAAAGAAGGCAACGGGAGTGAAATGGAAACTAATGTTTGAATTGTGTCAGATGTGTCACTATAAAATGGGAAATTCTATATAGACCATGTAACAGTTTTGCTCATATCATAGCAACCATATAACGTTTCGGTTACTGAGGTTTTGCTATATATCGCTCTAAGGTTGTGTTTGAAAAGATTATGGTCGTGAAATCTTCGGGTTCGAAGATCCCGACTGCGTTGTTTAGATGGAATGGTGTTGAGTGGCATATGAGTAGGGTCTAGGATTTGATAAAACAGCATTTAAATCTCAGTTTAACTTTTTTATTATACATTTTTTATCTCAAGGATACCCTAAGCCAGGTAATGCCAGTAGTTGGCGGGGCAGGATAACTAGATATATTCTATTCATTTCGTTAAACATTTTTATATAATACTGTAGTTTATCACTGACGTTTTATATTGATCTTTCAAAATGTATTACAAAACTCGACACAACTAGTTTCGTAGATTTCATCAAAATCTCACTTTATATTTGGTCATTTCGTAGACATATTTTGATATTCGACTGATTTCCCAAACCTAATTTTCCCAAGATTCGAATCCAGTTTATCATTTCTGACAAAGTTACCGTAGCTTGTGCACCAGAATTTTTTTTGAAAGACTAGTCTAGTGATGAAAGCGTTCGCTCGTCACGCCGAAGACCCGGGTTCGATTCCCCACATGGGTACAATGTGTGAAGCCTATTTCTGGTGTCCCCCCGCCGTGATATTGCTGGAATATTGCTAAAAGCGGCGTAAATACCAACTCATGCACTCACTCAATAGAAAGGGTAATTCATACAGACTCAGTACTAAAGTTTATATTCGAGTAGACCAATTAAAAGGATTATGTCCTTATTATACAAAGCAAACACTGTGTTATGCTAGTCACTTGATCCTAAAGAACTGGGGATTATCTAATTAGAGGAGTTGTGACTAAAGTTTGTGCTAATTAGGACTGATCTATTATTACCGTAGGGGTGAGCCTTCTCCACCCTCACTCAAGTGTCTGACAACTGGGGTACCACCTATGAAAATTGTTGCTCATCAGCGTGATAGCTGGTTATTCCAAACGCCATCAAGGAGGTACCTGACAGTTCAGTGCGTAACTGTATATCACACACCTGTTACAGTGAATGCATGCCTGTTTCAGGTTCTGTCTGCCATTTGAAGCCGAAGACGGGGCCGTGCAAGGCGCTGTTCCACCGCTTCCACTACAACGCCGACACAAAGAAGTGCGAGACGTTCATCTACGGTGGCTGCGGCGGCAATGGCAACAATTTCCGCAACATCGCCGACTGCGAGAAAACGTGCAGTGGCTTTTGAAAGATGATGACAGTGTCCCACTGACCAAGAGCAGTAAAATCTATCAAATCTTGTCTCTACTGCATTAAAAAAATATACACGTCCATATGTATTTGTAAAATACATGAAGTTTAATATTTATAGTCAGACTCGATTATTTACAGACCGCGGCCATACAGCTGGAATATTGCTGAGTACGATGTTAAACAACAAACCAACCAACCAAGGACCAAGAGAAAAATATCCAGTATTTTAACAAAATCAGACAAAATCGAAAAAACAAGTTCTTTTTCGTTACTTCAATTATTTACTCGTTGTTTCAATTATTTTCTCTAAAATTCAAGGTTTTTTTTTAAAGTTAATCGTTTGTGTAAAAAATAAAACAATTGAAATAAGGAGAAAATAATCGAAGTGACGAGAAAAAACTCGAAAAGGCGACAAAATAATTGAAATATCGAAAAGGTAGAAAAGCAATGAGAAATATATCGGGAAAATAATGGATATTACGAAAATGTGATCGAAATAATGAATAACCAGTTGAAATTATGCTACCAATGTGACGTTATTAAGCTTTCGTGATATTCTTGTGTGTCTTGTTAAACGGGCGGTGGGGTAGCCTTGTTGTTAAAGCGTTCGCTCGTCACGACGAAGGCCCGGCTTCGATTCCCACATGGGCACAATGTGTGAAGCCCATTTCTGGTGTCCCCGCCATGATATTGCTGGAATGGTGCTAAAAGCGGCGTAAAACCAAACTCACTCACTCACTCTTGTTAAACATTTAGGTGGAAACTCACATTGATCCAGGTCGTCGATCTTTTACTGACAGTGAAACTCATAAGCACGAAGGTGGAAATGTGTACAGAGAATATGATCATAACCCGCGTGAATTTGGGATTCTTACTAACGAAGAAATGTTATCAATGTTTGTTTTTCTCGTGTTCAACGCCACACTCAGCAATATTCCAGCTATATGGCGGCAGTCTGTAAATACGAGTCAAGTCTGGACCAGACAATACAGTGATAAACATCTTTAGCATCGATCTTACCATGGGTTGTTGAAGACCAATAATTATTCTAACCCGTATCTTCGCGGGTATGTTAACAATTACACAAGACTATCTATTCACAAATGTGAGTCTTGTGGACAATGAGATCAGGATGCCTTAAGCAGTTTTCAAAACCATCGTTGTTGGGATGATTCATTCCGATGTTACGGGTTAGAATTGATCTTCAGTAACCCATGCTTGTCGTAAGAGGCGACTAACAGGATCGGGTGGTCAGGCTCATTGACTGGGTTGACACATGTCATCATATCCCAGTTGCGTAGATCGATGCTCATGCTGTTGATCACGGGATTGTCTGGCCCAGACTCGATTATTTACAGACCGCCGCCATATACCTGGAACATTGCTGAGTGCGGCATAAAACTAAACTCACTGACTCTAATGTTCAGCTTCAAAGACTTCGCGGCTTCAGAGGCATCAAATAGAGGATGAGAAGTTGTAAAACTTTACCTTTAGGGTAAGGACGGTAACTCTCCTCTCACACACAGGAGGATCACAAACGACAACCACTTTCAAATTTATTGCATAAAGGTTAAATGGACGCAAACTTCACAGTCCCTATGATAAAGTGTGAGACATTGTTTGAAATCCCTTTGGGCAGATTCTCGGTCAATACACATAGGCGGATCCAGAGGGGGGGGGGTGGGGTGTTTGCAGGGTGCGCACCCCTTTTGTCCTGAAAGTTTATTAAATGACCCATGAAAAATGAAAACGGGTGAAAGTGAAGTGTGTACCCCGCCTTTCTCAAAAAGCTGTATCCGCCCCTGCTACATTACTAGATTAAGTCGCGTTTATGTACGCCTGGTTGAATGATATCAAGGCTCAATAGCCATGTGTGAAAATAGAAGCGTCATAAAAGGACGTGAATCCGATTTAAATATACTTAGTTCCAAAAGAAACGCGACATGTCTATTTGGAATAAGAACTGTTATCCCACATACATGCTTCTTGCCTCTATATGCTTTGCACAAAACGCACCAAAGAAAGAAAAAAGGCAACAGCAACGACAGTGGATTTAAGACCTGATGAAATTTTTATTATGTCCAACCTGAAGAGTCTGCATTAGACACGTTTAGAAGCTTAAGCTGATATTCGATGATGTTACAGTACAACCAGAAATTATTGAGAATTTAAAGATTGTAATTTTTTATTTTTCACTCATTACTCACGTATTAAATGTGAATATTAGCAGAACATAACTCCGGATTCAAAGACAGGTGAACAGTTAGTATTTTGTCAAGTCACCATGGGCAGCAATGCAGGCTTCAATGCGGCGGGGCATACTACTGATCAAAGAAGTTAGAAAGTCGTGGTCCATGCTGTCCCAATATCGGTCCACGTCTTCTTTCATTTCAGCAATATATTTCAGATTTTTCTTATTGACGCTTTCCTGCATAAGTCCCCAAACATTTTCTATTGGATTTAGGTCAGGGCTATAGCTTGGCCAATCTAATAATGTCATATTTTGAGTCCGAAACCAGGCCTGTGAATGCTTTGAACGAAGTTTTGAGTCGTTGTCCTGCTGGAAAATCCAAACATTTCTATAGAACACGTGAGCAGATGGAAGTAAGTGTACCGCTCACTGTTCATATTCCCTTCAAATACACAGAGGGGCGTTGCCCCTAACACAGATATGCCACCCTACACGTTAAATTTCGGACTGTACTTTGAACGCTGATACACAGGTTTTTCAGTTTGTTTGGTCCAGAATTTCAGTGTATTAGGAAACAGCCACACAAAACATTTCATCTGAGAAAATCACATTGTCCCAGTTAAAATTCCTAGCTGTAAGCACCAGTTCAACCTTCGCTCCTTTTGTTCAGGTTTCATGATCGGTGATGGAATTCCTCGACTTCTCTGCCAACCCATTGCATGCAGCTCTGTTCTAATTGTCTCCTTACAGACAGCCACAGTTCCTCTATCAGGGATGCCTGTTCTACTTGAAATCACTTTAGCTGATCTGATGTCCTTGTTATATAATACTCTAAAATCAACTTCCTCTTCTCTAAATCATCCATACTGAGGATCACTGAAAATGTCGTCTGCTAGCAAGTAAACAAAGGGGGATAACTCTTCACAAACTAATGAAAAGGATAAACGGAGTTGTCTCTCATGAATGAAACCAGGCACTTTATAGCTGGTCAAGCTTGTTTAAACTACAAATCCAATTAAACATATTCCTAAAATTCTCAATAATTTCTGGTCATACTATATAAGTACCTGGTATGACCACCATTATTGTTTATCACATAAGTACACCGTCTTCCCATGGACATGAACAAACGTCGAATGAAAGCAAGGGGAATGTTCTCATTCAACACTGCATTCTCTAACTGCCGCCGATTTTGTGGAGGAACTGGTCTTTGACGAAGGCGTCGGTCCAATTCGTCCCAGAGATGTTCCACTGGATTCAAATCAGGACTAAGAGGTGGCGAAACCATTGTCTGGATGTGGTGATTGGCCAGGAATTGTCCTGTGATAATGGCCGAGTGGGCGCGGGCATTATCGTGTTGGAACTGCAACTGTGGTCTGGGTCTAAAAAACGGGACGACAACAGGCCTTAAGACTTCGTCAATGTAGCGTCGTGCAGTTACGCCCCTTCCACGACCTTGGACGTTGTTTTGGAAGATTACAGGTGGTACATGCCTTCCCAAGCTTATTCCACCCCACATCATAAGGGATGCCCCAAACCCAGCGGTCGCTTTCCAGAACAGATGGGTCTCTGAAACGATCATTTCGTCGACGCCATACTCTCACTCTCCCATCTGCAACGTGGACACAAAAACAACTCTCGTCTCAGAAAACAACGTTCTGCCACTGTGCATATCTCCAATGGCCTGTCTGCAGTTCAAGGTCCTTGCCAGCTGACGTTGTAAATGACCCGTATTGGCCGTGGTGACTTTTTGGTTACTGCTTGCTTGCTCTGGCCAACATCGGTATTTATGCCACAATCATACTCGTGCATTTGAACCAAAGTCCCACAACTAAGTTTTTCACGTCTTCAAAAAATGCACGATACGTACGAGGTTTTCGGACAGCTGCGTTGTTATCCGGACCATGTTGCGTTTTGGCGATTGTTATCTGCTTGGGTTCAAACCTGTACCAGAGTTTTTCTTTTTGTACAATTTCTTTAAGAGTGATAACTTTCTTTTGCCTGGTAGTTTATATTCTGACGTAGTTCGAGGACCTTTCAGGAGTTTTATTTGTTTCCCAAATTGAAATGGACAGAAAATAGTATTTCAACCTGTCATTTTGCCTTTAGTTAATCCATAATCCAGACGGTTATTTCTGATTTGACCGCTGAGGAAAAAGGGAGACGCTATCCACATGTTTGTTTACCATGTATTGAAAAACTATTACCCACTTGACGTTTCATATTTGCATCCCTATCTGCATATGGCCTTATTTTATCCATTAGCATAAACGTATGCATCATATATGATAAAACACTTTACCCTACACTATAGAAACCTTTGTACTTAACGGTTCAACAGTTCAAAGTTCTCCCCACGTATTCTTGGCATCACTGTTCGATCATTGCTGTCATCCAATTCACATCAATTTCCGATCAGTGAAATACTTTTTTAGACTTGTGGAAATTGAAAATTGGGTACTATTCCTTCGGAAGATATATGACCCACACCACTGACATAGAAGCCATGTAATAATAAACTAAGACATATCCACTACTGAAAATGTGTTCGCATCCTTTGAAATAATATATATTTGTGATTTCTGTTGAACTGATGTTAGACGGGTGCCTGTGCTGTCCAATATTAAGAACCCGTGAAGGTCCGGGTTAGAATATTGAACTTTAGTAACCCATGCTTGTCGTAAAAGGCGACTAACGGGATCAGGTGGTCAGGCTCGGTGACGTGGTTCACACATGTCATCGGTTCCCAAATGGGCAGATCGATGCTCATGCTGTTGATCACTGGATTGTCTGGTCCAGACTCGATTATTTACAGACCGCCGCCATATAGCTGGAATATTGCTGAGTGCGGCGTAAAACTAAACTCACTCACTCCAATATTAAGATGCACGGTAAAACTGTTGATCTTTTCATGACATTATTATATTTTATATTGTTTTTTTATTTGTTTTTATATGGTGAAAGATAGCTATCTGATGGACAGTTAATAAAAATGCTTTTACTTCGTGAACATGGTTAAAATATACTTACACATTCAGGTGAATGGGGAAATTTACATATTAGAAGGACCGTCCATTTCGCTGTAACTTCAACTTTTATGCAGTAGTGTTTAACCAGTTTAACCATTTCTCATGTTTGAAATTATACAAAAACGTAAACGGTTTCAATAGTGATATTTGTGTTAAAAAAGGAATGTCGGAAATAGAAAAAAACTGGGTTTTTTTCACATTTAGATCCACAATGTATGTAGTTAATATGTGAAAGTGTGAGATGTCTGTTAAACTAAGTTCGGCCTAACTACAGTCTCGGAGGTAGGGAGATAGGAAACGTAAAAAAAGGACTATACTGAGGAGAGATTAGTGCAGAAATGAGCAGTGTCCAAGTTGACCTATTTCGAACAGCCCTTGGCTTTATTCAAATTAGTTTGCGATGATATTGTATTACAAAGGACACTTTTTAAATGCCCATTTTGAAATTAGACTTAGCTTCATTAGAAACCATAGCTGACGTACAAAAAAAAATTGTACTTGTGAAACTCTTAAGGATGTAGCTACCATGGAGTCTCACTACCACTATATAAACAAACAGACATGGGGGGTCGTCTCAAAAGCAAAACCAGGTCGGGTGTCGCAGACGATGGTTGGGGTCGGGCTTGGGGATAGAGATATCAGCTAAGATAAAATAATCCTTTAGGGGAATTATACTGGGGAAGTGACAATTTACAAATAATATCCAGTCCTGTTGATCTTCGGGTGGCAATGCTACCTATATATTTTGAGACATTTCATACGATAGCTGATTTAAGCCTTTCTATGGGTATCATACTGTTTTACATATCTCAACATAAACTTTATGAAAAATCAATATTTGAGATATATTCAACACACAAGAAAAAACGCATAAATATCTTTGAGATAACCCCTTGTGAATGTAGGCAGTACGTGAAGTCCATGCTCGGTGTGTCGACGATCCGTTGTCATACCTGGCCGAGCGACCTAATTGTCATCTATAGTCTGATCTATTGTTTTAAGCAGCTATTCGCAGTTTTTCTAAGTTTTGACCGATTTTACGAGTAAAGATGCTTTTCTAGATATCCTATTACGGATCCCACTGAACATCCAGTTAGGCCGATGTGGGTTATTTCGACATATGCTAATTGCAATTGTGTAAATCTTGGGGATACAGAGTAACAGCCTAAAAACATTTTTTTCTTCTGTTTTCGACAGTTTTGTAGAATGGTTTGGTTCCTTCTTTACATGTCCTCCTCATTCAAAGCAAACTCGGACCACATACGCTGTTACAGCTGGATTAGTTGAACGCATAGCCGTGTTATGTCCCTCATGCGTAAACCTCACAGTCGTCTTTTAATATCTAGGTGTGTGTGTGTGTGCGTGTGCGTGTGCGTGTGTGTGTGTGTGTGTGTGTGTGTGTGTGTGTGTGTGTGTGTGTGTGTGTGTGTGTTCATATCCATTTGCTATATATGTGTGTCTTTCAAGTATAAGACTGTAAGTTGTTCACTCACAGATTCCATACAGCTGTACATGAAGAAAACATGTGGCACAGTACTTTTAACTGTCAACGACATCTAAGTGGAGAATTTACTGTTTCTACGCCTTTAACTACACCTCGGAAAACACTTATCATGTCCTATTTTAGAACTGCACCATTAGTTATAGTTACACCACCGGATAGGGAAATGAATAATTTCTATCTCTGCGTAATTCCTTTATCCGAGATAGATCGAGTTTTGCGAGAAGGACATTCTTGCAAAAAGGTCACTTTTCTCATGAAAATATAAATATTCCTGAGGAACGAAAACTGAAGCCGATTAAAGCAAATGTGGATGTGTGATACACACAAACGACTACCGTATATTACGTTTTCCTTCTAGTGATAATAGTAGCGTGTGCCACATGACCATACCACATGATTTGTTTAGTGATATATCAGAATTCTAAAGTGTCCTGCTTATATAGGTCGTGCTGAGTTGTGTTGTAGACGTCCAATGTCCAGAATAACGAGGTTGAACAAGTCCATTTGACTGAGTCTTAAATGACATCTATTCCCAATTTATTCAGTTTGCGAAATGAAACGAGATCCCGGACGGTGTTTGGCGTATATGCCTCGGATCTACTTCAACCCTGACAGCAAAAAGTGTGAGAGCTTCATCTACGGCGGCTGCGGAGGCAACGCCAACAACTTCAACAGCATCGCCGAGTGTGAGAAAACGTGTCCTCCGGGTAAGATATACTTAAGTTTCCTCCTCATTTGCATTTTATCAATCTTGTAAATCCAGTAGCCCCTACTTTTTTTGAATGGTATATTTCTACCTCATTTTTTATGCGACCTGAAACAAGAAAAATGCACGTTGAAGGTTCTCGGGATCTTAATACGAAACAAATGGGGCAGCATTAGTGGAAAATCAGTTAAAGGAAATTGGTTATTTTATGGTTATTTAACGATATCAGATCAACGGTGTACCTAAATCATAAGTAAACTGCTTGGCCATAATCCCATGTGTTGATTTTTTTTCCAATCCGAATTGAAATTCTTAATTCTGTTTGCATAATGAATCTTCGGATGACATGATAGGGGAAGACGAAGGCTCAGTGACTTTAGAACTTGTGAATTTGTCATCAGGTATAAACTAACATTCACCATTATCGACGCTCACACTACCGAATTTACGTTTGTTTGTTCGGAATCCAACTAAAAGAAGGCAACGGGAGTGAAATGGAAACTAATGTTTGAATTGTGTCAGATGTGTCACTATAAAATGGGAAATTCTATATAGACCATGTAACAGTTTTGCTCATATCATAGCAACCATATAACGTTTCGGTTACTGAGGTTTTGCTATATATCGCTCTAAGGTTGTGTTTGAAAAGATTATGGTCGTGAAATCTTCGGGTTCGAAGATCCCGACTGCGTTGTTTAGATGGAATGGTGTTGAGTGGCATATGAGTAGGGTCTAGGATTTGATAAAACAGCATTTAAATCTCAGTTTAACTTTTTTATTATACATTTTTTATCTCAAGGATACCCTAAGCCAGGTAATGCCAGTAGTTGGCGGGGCAGGATAACTAGATATATTCTATTCATTTCGTTAAACATTTTTATATAATACTGTAGTTTATCACTGACGTTTTATATTGATCTTTCAAAATGTATTACAAAACTCGACACAACTAGTTTCGTAGATTTCATCAAAATCTCACTTTATATTTGGTCATTTCGTAGACATATTTTGATATTCGACTGATTTCCCAAACCTAATTTTCCCAAGATTCGAATCCAGTTTATCATTTCTGACAAAGTTACCGTAGCTTGTGCACCAGAATTTTTTTTGAAAGACTAGTCTAGTGATGAAAGCGTTCGCTCGTCACGCCGAAGACCCGGGTTCGATTCCCCACATGGGTACAATGTGTGAAGCCTATTTCTGGTGTCCCCCGCCGTGATATTGCTGGAATATTGCTAAAAGCGGCGTAAATACCAACTCATGCACTCACTCAATAGAAAGGGTAATTCATACAGACTCAGTACTAAAGTTTATATTCGAGTAGACCAATTAAAAGGATTATGTCCTTATTATACAAAGCAAACACTGTGTTATGCTAGTCACTTGATCCTAAAGAACTGGGGATTATCTAATTAGAGGAGTTGTGACTAAAGTTTGTGCTAATTAGGACTGATCTATTATTACCGTAGGGGTGAGCCTTCTCCACCCTCACTCAAGTGTCTGACAACTGGGGTACCACCTATGAAAATTGTTGCTCATCAGCGTGATAGCTGGTTATTCCAAACGCCATCAAGGAGGTACCTGACAGTTCAGTGCGTAACTGTATATCACACACCTGTTACAGTGAATGCATGCCTGTTTCAGGTTCTGTCTGCCATTTGAAGCCGAAGACGGGGCCGTGCAAGGCGCTGTTCCACCGCTTCCACTACAACGCCGACACAAAGAAGTGCGAGACGTTCATCTACGGTGGCTGCGGCGGCAATGGCAACAATTTCCGCAACATCGCCGACTGCGAGAAAACGTGCAGTGGCTTTTGAAAGATGATGACAGTGTCCCACTGACCAA
Organism: Haliotis rubra; assembly: GCF_003918875.1. Classification (NCBI taxonomy): domain Eukaryota; kingdom Metazoa; phylum Mollusca; class Gastropoda; order Lepetellida; family Haliotidae; genus Haliotis; species Haliotis rubra. Next base: position 1,941,228 of record NW_025766003.1, read on the forward strand.
GAGCAGTAAAATCTATCAAATCTTGTCTCTACTGCATTAAAAAAATATACACGTCCATATGTATTTGTAAAATACATGAAGTTTAATATTTATAGTCAGACTCGATTATTTACAGACCGCGGCCATACAGCTGGAATATTGCTGAGTACGATGTTAAACAACAAACCAACCAACCAAGGACCAAGAGAAAAATATCCAGTATTTTAACAAAATCAGACAAAATCGAAAAAACAAGTTCTTTTTCGTTACTTCAATTATTTACTCGTTGTTTCAATTATTTTCTCTAAAATTCAAGGTTTTTTTTTAAAGTTAATCGTTTGTGTAAAAAATAAAACAATTGAAATAAGGAGAAAATAATCGAAGTGACGAGAAAAAACTCGAAAAGGCGACAAAATAATTGAAATATCGAAAAGGTAGAAAAGCAATGAGAAATATATCGGGAAAATAATGGATATTACGAAAATGTGATCGAAATAATGAATAACCAGTTGAAATTATGCTACCAATGTGACGTTATTAAGCTTTCGTGATATTCTTGTGTGTCTTGTTAAACGGGCGGTGGGGTAGCCTTGTTGTTAAAGCGTTCGCTCGTCACGACGAAGGCCCGGCTTCGATTCCCCACATGGGCACAATGTGTGAAGCCCATTTCTGGTGTCCCCCGCCATGATATTGCTGGAATGGTGCTAAAAGCGGCGTAAAACCAAACTCACTCACTCACTCTTGTTAAACATTTAGGTGGAAACTCACATTGATCCAGGTCGTCGATCTTTTACTGACAGTGAAACTCATAAGCACGAAGGTGGAAATGTGTACAGAGAATATGATCATAACCCGCGTGAATTTGGGATTCTTACTAACGAAGAAATGTTATCAATGTTTGTTTTTCTCGTGTTCAACGCCACACTCAGCAATATTCCAGCTATATGGCGGCAGTCTGTAAATACGAGTCAAGTCTGGACCAGACAATACAGTGATAAACATCTTTAGCATCGATCTTACCATGGGTTGTTGAAGACCAATAATTATTCTAACCCGTATCTTCGCGGGTATGTTAACAATTACACAAGACTATCTATTCACAAATGTGAGTCTTGTGGACAATGAGATCAGGATGCCTTAAGCAGTTTTCAAAACCATCGTTGTTGGGATGATTCATTCCGATGTTACGGGTTAGAATTGATCTTCAGTAACCCATGCTTGTCGTAAGAGGCGACTAACAGGATCGGGTGGTCAGGCTCATTGACTGGGTTGACACATGTCATCATATCCCAGTTGCGTAGATCGATGCTCATGCTGTTGATCACGGGATTGTCTGGCCCAGACTCGATTATTTACAGACCGCCGCCATATACCTGGAACATTGCTGAGTGCGGCATAAAACTAAACTCACTGACTCTAATGTTCAGCTTCAAAGACTTCGCGGCTTCAGAGGCATCAAATAGAGGATGAGAAGTTGTAAAACTTTACCTTTAGGGTAAGGACGGTAACTCTCTCCTCACACACAAGGAGGATCACAAACGACAACCACTTTCAAATTTATTGCATAAAGGTTAAATGGACGCAAACTTCACAGTCCCTATGATAAAGTGTGAGACATTGTTTGAAATCCCTTTGGGCAGATTCTCGGTCAATACACATAGGCGGATCCAGAGGGGGGTGGGGGGGGGTGGGGTGTTTGCAGGGGTGCGCACCCCCCTTTTTGTCCTGAAAGTTTATTAAATGACCCATGAAAAATGAAAACGGGTGAAAGTGAAGTGTGTACCCCCGCCTTTCTCAAAAAGCTGTATCCGCCCCTGCTACATTACTAGATTAAGTCGCGTTTATGTACGCCTGGTTGAATGATATCAAGGCTCAATAGCCATGTGTGAAAATAGAAGCGTCATAAAAGGACGTGAATCCGATTTAAATATACTTAGTTCCAAAAGAAACGCGACATGTCTATTTGGAATAAGAACTGTTATCCCACATACATGCTTCTTGCCTCTATATGCTTTGCACAAAACGCACCAAAGAAAGAAAAAAGGCAACAGCAACGACAGTGGATTTAAGACCTGATGAAATTTTTATTATGTCCAACCTGAAGAGTCTGCATTAGACACGTTTAGAAGCTTAAGCTGATATTCGATGATGTTACAGTACAACCAGAAATTATTGAGAATTTAAAGATTGTAATTTTTTTATTTTTTTCACTCATTACTCACGTATTAAATGTGAATATTAGCAGAACATAACTCCGGATTCAAAGACAGGTGAACAGTTAGTATTTTGTCAAGTCACCATGGGCAGCAATGCAGGCTTCAATGCGGCGGGGCATACTACTGATCAAAGAAGTTAGAAAGTCGTGGTCCATGCTGTCCCAATATCGGTCCACGTCTTCTTTCATTTCAGCAATATATTTCAGATTTTTCTTATTGACGCTTTCCTGCATAAGTCCCCAAACATTTTCTATTGGATTTAGGTCAGGGCTATAGCTTGGCCAATCTAATAATGTCATATTTTGAGTCCGAAACCAGGCCTGTGAATGCTTTGAACGAAGTTTTGAGTCGTTGTCCTGCTGGAAAATCCAAACATTTCTATAGAACACGTGAGCAGATGGAAGTAAGTGTACCGCTCACTGTTCATATTCCCTTCAAATACACAGAGGGGCGTTGCCCCTAACACAGATATGCCACCCTACACGTTAAATTTCGGACTGTACTTTGAACGCTGATACACAGGTTTTTCAGTTTGTTTGGTCCAGAATTTCAGTGTATTAGGAAACAGCCACACAAAACATTTCATCTGAGAAAATCACATTGTCCCAGTTAAAATTCCTAGCTGTAAGCACCAGTTCAACCTTCGCTCCTTTTGTTCAGGTTTCATGATCGGTGATGGAATTCCTCGACTTCTCTGCCAACCCATTGCATGCAGCTCTGTTCTAATTGTCTCCTTACAGACAGCCACAGTTCCTCTATCAGGGATGCCTGTTCTACTTGAAATCACTGTAGCTGATCTGATGTCCTTGTTATATAATACTCTAAAATCAACTTCCTCTTCTCTAAATCATCCATACTGAGGATCACTGAAAATGTCGTCTGCTAGCAAGTAAACAAAGGGGGATAACTCTTCACAAACTAATGAAAAAGGATAAACGGAGTTGTCTCTCATGAATGAAACCAGGCACTTTATAGCTGGTCAAGCTTGTTTAAACTACAAATCCAATTAAACATATTCCTAAAATTCTCAATAATTTCTGGTCATACTATATAAGTACCTGGTATGACCACCATTATTGTTTATCACATAAGTACACCGTCTTCCCATGGACATGAACAAACGTCGAATGAAAGCAAGGGGAATGTTCTCATTCAACACTGCATTCTCTAACTGCCGCCGATTTTGTGGAGGAACTGGTCTTTGACGAAGGCGTCGGTCCAATTCGTCCCAGAGATGTTCCACTGGATTCAAATCAGGACTAAGAGGTGGCGAAACCATTGTCTGGATGTGGTGATTGGCCAGGAATTGTCCTGTGATAATGGCCGAGTGGGCGCGGGCATTATCGTGTTGGAACTGCAACTGTGGTCTGGGTCTAAAAAACGAGACGACAACAGGCCTTAAGACTTCGTCAATGTAGCGTCGTGCAGTTACGCCCCTTCCACGACCTTGGACGTTGTTTTGGAAGATTACAGGTGGCACATGCCTTCCCAAGCTTATTCCACCCCACATCATAAGGGATGCCCCAAACCCAGCGGTCGCTTTCCAGAACAGATGGGTCTCTGAAACGATCATTTCGTCGACGCCATACTCTCACTCTCCCATCTGCAACGTGGACACAAAAACAACTCTCGTCTCAGAAAACAACGTTCTGCCACTGTGCATATCTCCAATGCTGATGTTGGCGAGCCCATACTAAGCGCAGACGATGGTGCCGTGGCGTCAAAATCGGTCCAACGTAGGCTCTCCTACAGTGTAGCTGGTGTGCTCTCAAACGTCGACGCACTGCGTTTCCTGAAATTGGTCTGTTGTGAATCCCAATTGTCTGACGGGCAGTAACAGTAGCTGGAAGAAAACGGTTGCAAAGATGTGACGTTACGATGTAACGGTCTTGCCTGTGCGACGTCACTCGTGGCCTGCCATCTCTAGGTCGATCTCTCACCGAATTCATTTGATTTTGGCGTTCAATCAGTCGGTAAATTGTCGTCCGATGTACTCCCATATGTCGTGCAACGTTGACAACACTGGAACCAGCATCAATCATCCCAAGAGCACGTAGACGTGCTTCATTGCTCAGACGTGGCATATTGTTCTCTGAACCATTCCGAAAACGAACACAACAGAAACTGCCTTCGCATCTTTTAAAGGGATCTTTCTCTCGTTTTTCTTGAAGAAAGCGTCGTATCATTAAATTCACGTGCACAACGCGTCAGGTCATGCGTTTATGTGATGCGTTTCTGTTGTTTTTCCCCATAAAAATGTTCAATAATTAGATTCAGTTGTCACGTCTAATCTCACGTGAAAAGTCTTGTTTCAGAAGTATAATTTCGAAAATTGGTTTAAAATAACATTTAACATGCACATTCGTTATGATTGTAAAGTAGATAAGACAATTATGGAAATTTCAAAAACAAACATGAATGTCGCGTTTCTATTGGAACTAAGTATATATTCTGTTCATTTAGTTAAACATTATTCAAATATCATTTCCAGAATTTATTACCAAATTCAACACAACTAGTTTCATAGATTTCATCAAAATCTCACGCTTTATTTGGTCATTCCGTAGACAACATTTGATGCTAAACTGATTTCCCAAGAGCGATGGGGTAGCCTAGTGGTTAAAGCGTTTGAATTGTGAGGACGGGAAGTACCCTCATTTGTCGCCAGGAGCGTGCATGCATGTGAAATGTTATGAAAATATCATATTTATGTGTTTTGTAGTGTTTTAGACAAGTTTTAGATTTCAGTTTTAACGCTGAATGGACGAACAGACCGTAGAAAGCCATATGTATGAATTTCTCTTAACGTGCTTCTTGACATTTTCTGTGTTACGTCTTCATACTGAACATATTCAAAGAAGTCATGGTTGCAATATGTCGACACACATCAAGTGATCTGTTGAACAGTGGCGGATCCAAGGGGTGGGGGTTGGTTCAGGGGGTTCGACCCCCCACCCCTTTGAAAATGACCTAAGACCACATTGAAAATTTTTTTTTGCGTTGGCGGAGCAAAGGGGGGTTCAGGGTTTTTTAACACCCTGTCAACAACCCCCTTTCAAAATTCCTGTATCCGCCCATGCTTTTGAATAAAAGCATCGTGATACTTCCGACTCTCACAATCAGGTTATGCGCTTCTCTGAATAAAAGGTAAGAAAAATAACTACTCCAAACCAAATTAACGTTTCCTAAACTATGCAAACAATCTTGACAGAGAGCATGTGCATATGAATTATTGCTGCTCAGGATTACGTACCTTGGGCGAGCTAGACGCTTATGACTGTTCCAATTCCGGTTCGCCTTGATTGGGACTAGCCTTGAAAGTTGTGAGCTTTGTGTGAAGGTAATAAGGAAGAAGCATATGTTCGACCTGATTGGGTTGAGATATCAGACCTATTTCAGGTGTCTCTGCACATGATACCTTAACTTGTCATAGCTGTTCTACACACCTGCCGCCATGTTCAAGTGCCTTCTCTGTCTGCTGTTTGTTGGACTCCTGGCTGCCCCAAGTTGGCAACAGTCCATGGATCAAAGTAAGACACCCTAGACATCAAATAGTATCAGGACAACACACTGAGGTTTCCATGTAGGCTGTTTATACGCATTTCTTCTTGTACATATGTCACAAATATAAGTGCTATCTCTACACACTTGTTAGACTACCCTCCCAGGATCTCCCAGGATTGTCGTATTTTCGGAAAGCTTCAAGAAATGACATTAGAAATAGATCATTCTCGACAAATGGGTGACTTTGTGTAAGGATGATAACTAGAACAGAACATTAATCTCATCTGAAGAAATGGACATTTTCTTCACTAAAACTGACACACGGACCAATTCATTCTGACCTACTGATTGCTTTATCTCGCTAAGATAAGAGCGAATGAGTTTTCTACCCTGTTAATTGCTGCTTGAAGTAGCTCCCCGGGGGGCACACCAAGTGCAGTTTCCCTATATAACCTACCTAACATGATCGATTAACATTCGTAATCAACAAAGAATGAACATAAGGGCATTCATGACTCACAATGGTTAATAAGAAATATCGAGACTAAATAAGTATGCTTATAAACTTAACATAGTATCCTGTACTGTCACGAACTCAGTGAAAATCGTATTTCTCTTACATGGGATACAGCAAATCCTAATCCGCTATTGCTCAAGTCGTATGCACAAGATTATTTAGGACGAATAAATAAATATATATAATTGTATTTTGCGCATATGCAATTTCAATAAAATCAGTTAAATACGAATTTTTTCGTAAGACTGTACTAAAAACAGATTTCGTAACACCATTGCTCGGATCATCAGCGTCATAACTGATTATTCAAACGCCATCAAGGAGGTACCTGACAGTTTACTGTTTAACTATAAATCACACCTGTTTCAGTGAATACAATGTTGTTGCAGCCTGCCATTTGAAGCCGGAGACGGGGCCGTGCAAGGCGCTGTTCCACCGCTTCAACTACAACGCCGACACAAAGAAGTGCGAGACGTTCATCTACGGTGGCTGCGGCGGCAATAGCAACAATTTCCTCAACATCGCCGACTGCGAGCAGGCGTGCAATGGCTTTTGAAAGATGTTGACAGTGTCCCACTGACCAAGAGCAGTAAAATCTACCAAAACTTGTCGCTACTTCATTAAAAATATATGAATATTTATCTATAAACTCCATGAAGTTATCAATGTTTGCTTGTTGGCCTGGTGTTTAACGCCGCACAAAGCAATATTCAAGCTATATTGCGGCAGTCTGTAAATAATCGAGTCTGGACCAGACAATCCAGTGATCAACAGCATGAGCATCGATCTACGCAGTTGGGATATGATGACGTGTCAACCAAGTCAGCGAGCCTGACCACCCGATCCTGCTAGTCGCCGCTTAGGACAAGCATGGGTTACTGAAGATCAATATTCTAACCCGGACCTTCACGGGTCAGGAAACATTGAAAGGCAGTGTTTCTATAAGATTCGTTCTGATACTATTGTATCAATTATGATAATTTAGGAAAACAACACAATTTATTACACCCAGCCAATGATGAGTTTTACCATTCCAATGTAACATTTCAAACAGTTCCGGGGCGGTGGGGTAGTCTAGTGGTTAAAGCGTTGGCTCGTCACGCCCAAGACCCGGGTTCGAATCCCCACACGGGTACAACGTGTGAAGCCCATTTCTGGTGTTCCCCCGTGATGTTGCTGGAATATTGCTAAAAGCGGTGTAAAGCCAAACTCGGTCAGTCAGTCAAATAGTTCCATCTGTGTCAAAGGACAAAGAAGCAAAAGCAGTTGTGAGTGTTAGTGTCATAAACAAAATGTCATGGAATGTGTAAGAGCTGAATTTCTTTACTTTTCGTAAATTGGCTTTAGGATAATATCATTATTCTGTTTTTATAATTATTTCATAATTATTTTTGAAATAATTTTTTTTTTCAATTTTCACATGTTTTGGGCCTGCAGATGTGACATCTGAGGGGCGCCACATGAAACAAAATTGTTTGTGTTGACACCTCATATGAGGCAATGGGTAATGCCGTGGGTTAAGCCACTGGCTAAGCCTGAGGTCATGCCACAGGTTAAGCCATTGATCAAGCCGGTGTTATGATGGGGGTCAAGCCACTGGCTAAGCCTGAGGTCATGCCACAGGTTAAGCCATTGATCAAAGCCGGTGTTATGATGGGGGTCAAGCCACTGACTAAGCCTGAGGTCATGCCACAGGTTAAGCCATTGATCAAAGCCGGTGTTATGATGGGGGTCAAGCCACTGACTAAGCCTTGGTTCATGCCACAGGTTAAGCCATTGATCAAGCCGGTGTTATGATGGGGGTCAAGCCACTGACTAAGCCTGAGGTCATGCCACAGGTTAAGCCATTGATCAAAGACGGTGTTATGATGGGGGTCAAGCCATTGACTAAGCCTTGGTTCATGCCACAGGTTAAGCCACTGACTAAGCCTCAGGTCATGCCACAGGATATGCCATTGATCAAGCCGGTGTTATGATGGGGGTCAAGCCACTGGCTAAGCCTGAGGTCATGCCACAGGTTAAGCCATTGATCAAGCCGGTGTTATGATGGGGGTCAAGCCACTGACTAAGCCTTGGTTCATGCCACAGGTTAAGCCACTGACTAAGCCTGAGGTCATGCCACAGGTTAAGCCATTGATCAAGACGGTGTTATGATGGGGGTCAAGCCACTGGCTAAGCCTGAGGTCATGCCACAGGTTAAGCCATTGATCAAGCCGGTGTTATGATGGGGGTCAAGCCACTGGCTAAGCCTGAGGTCATGCCACAGGTTAAGCCATTGATCAAGCCGGTGTTATGATGGGGGTCAAGCCATTGACTAAGCCTTGGGTCATGCCACAGGTTAAGCCATTGATCAAGCCGGTGTTATGATGGGGGTCAAGCCAATGACTAAGCCTTGGGTCATGCCACTGACTAAGCCTTGGGTCATGCCACAGGTTAAGCCATTGACTAAGCCTTGAGTCATGCCACAGGTTAAGCCATTGATCAAGCCGGTGTTATGATGGGGGTCAAGCCACTGACTAAGCCTTGGGTCATGCCACAGGTTAAGCCATTGACTAAGCCTTGGGTCATGCCACAGGTTAAGCCATTGACTAAGCCTTGGGTCATGCCACAGGTTAAGCCATTGATCAAGCCGGTGTTATGATGGGGGTCAAGCCACTGACTAAGCCTTGGGTCATGCCACAGGTTAAGCCATTGACTAAGCCTTGGGTCATGCCACAGGTTAAGCCATTGATCAAGCCGGTGTTATGATGGGGGTCAAGCCATTGACTAAACCTTGGGTCATGCCACAGGTTAAGCCATTGACTAAGCCTTGGGTCATGCCACAGGTTAAGCCATTGACCAAGCCTGGGGTCATGACTTGGGCTTAGCCACTGATCAAACTTGGGGTAATAACCTTGCATCCATTAAGCGACTGATCAAGCCTTGTGTCATGCCGTGGGTTAAACAGTTGATCAGGACTGGGATCTTGCCATGGGTTAAACAATTCATCAGGACTGGGATCTTGCCATGGGTTAAGCCACTGACCAAGCTTAGAGCCATGGCATGGGTTAAGCCACTGACCATGCTTAGAGCCATGGCATGGGTTAAGCCACTGACCAAGCTTAGAGCCATGGCATGGGTTAAGCCACTGACCAAGCTTAGAGCCATGGCATGGGTTAAGCCACTGACCATGCTTAGAGCCATGGCATGGGTTAAGCCACTGACCAAGCTTAGAGCCATGGCATGGGTTAAGCCACTGATCGAACCTGGAGTCAGGTGGTGGGTTATGCTATTAGCTAACCTCGGTGTCATGCCGTGGGTCACCCCAAGAAGCTGATCAGCATAAAAGAACAACAACATTACTTCAATCAAAGTTTATCACTTCATCATTTCAAATTATAATAAATAAGAATCAGCACACACTGTACAAATAACGACCGATATACATAATTACACACACTGAGTCTCTGTAGTTCACCATATTGCTCACAGACAGCATTAATAGGACATTGTAATGTGACACAGATTAGCACCACTGATATGTGAAAGATCACAGAACATCTACAACATGAAGTGTACAAGAGCACAGTGACACATGATTCAAGTCTCAGCTAATACAAATGGAAAGTACTAGTATATGAATATAAGTGCTTGCCAATAATTCAACATGAGCACTTGTAATAACAGCTGATCAATGCTAATTACTTGACCAGTTGACAGTACGTACTTACATATACATATATTCATTAGACTACTTCAGTTGTCTCTCTGAAAGAAGACCAGAACTTTGCGTTCCTAACTTCATTGATGAGACGTGTTATATTTGGGATTACACTTTCTCAGTAAAGTACAGATTCTTGTACTTTTGGGGTCTCATTCGGGATTCATTCACTGGTGTGTGGGGATGGGATGGTCGTCCCACAATGTCTACTAAAAGCTAGTATACATTTTGTCTCATAACTCATAGCTTCACACACAGCTGGGAAAGTTGCAAAGATGGGCCGTTTTGCAAAACAGATCAGTCATAATACAATGAACTTTTCTGTTCTGGTTTCTGGTTTTCTTTGACATAATTAACATAATGAGTTAAGAAAGGTATTCAGGGGGTAAAATTCACATTTTACAACAAGGAAATCACTTACTGTCTTAACAATTTGCATAAAAGTCTTAACCTTTAATCACATGTAAAAAATGTTGATAAAACATAATAAATTCTATCTGTATATATGTGCTAATAATTTTGCAAATGGTAAAAATGGGTAAACTGACAAATTTCTATCATTGCTAACATGTAGCAAATGTCCATAGATGATGTTCTACAGTGAAGTTACAGAACACGCTTTCTTCAATACAACCACATGGTATGGCCATCCCATTTACCTTGGCCTTAGGCAACACGTACCATGTAGTAGACTGCAATGTTTTCACTCATCTCTAGCAAGGTATCTTTATTGACAGATACAAACTACATCCCGATTATTCATAATCTATAAATTTAGCAATATTTCAGCTGTAACACAGCTGCCTGTAAATAATCGAGTCGAGGACAATCAATGATTGATATTGTGACCAATGAACCACATTGTTATTTGGGTAAAATGACATGCTGTCAACCAGGTCACTATACCTGGCCACCCAATCCATGAAGTTACTCCTAACAAGGACAGTGGATTTGGGACCAATTCAAATGTATTGCAATAACTTTACTGAGAACGGTTTTGTCATTATCTCTACTGTTTATTTTAAAATCTTCAAAGACATTTATTGACGTTAACTATTAACTCACTCACTTCATAAGTAATTCACTTAAGGGCATACTTACATACTATATATAGCATTCAAAAAATCCCTAACTATCCCACTGTATTTTGAGATATATTTTTAGGGCCAAAATATGTAGAAAATAAGATCTGCTTGTATGATCAGTATCAACCACTGTCACACACTGCCGCCAGCAATACAGGTATATTGCAATACAATTTATTTGCCAATACTTAGTTCTATAAGTTAGATACATACATGACAGTGTGAGGTGTGAAGTATACACACACTCAGGCACAGCGATGACTTAACATAACATCACTGCCACAGGCTAATTGGCATATCACGTGATCGGACCTTTCTCTTGTTTGTAATCAAACGCGGCATATTCATAATAAGAAGAGACTGGACTCACAAAAGCTTTTCGGCGCTCTCTTCATGTTTTACATTGTTACATATATATTCTTCCACAACTGCGACAGTTAGGTCTATGACAGTACATATTTAGATATCAAACTGGCTGCATCGTTTGCTCTCCGTCGGCTTCGATGACTGCACGTGGAGCCGTACAACCTATGTAAACAAAGGATTGCTAATAGTGTTACATGTTTTTGGATATTTTCTCAGTGAAACTAAACCATTCCATTAAAGATGTTTAGTTAGATGTGTATACTCGTCAAAAATAAAAGAGTAAAAGAAAGTACATTATTTTGAATTGAATTGCAAGATGTGGCGAATCGTCACATTTTTCTGGCCTGTGGCAGAGGTACTATGCTGGCTTGCCGCATGGAACTCTGGGTAGGAGAGTGGAGTATACACAGAACCATACCATCAGACATTGAAAAATTTGGAGGACTGTCTCAGATATTTACAGATCTCTTGATGATTTGGAAATAGTTGTGTGGAAAATACAGCACTCTGTGGACTTGTTTGGGTTACATAATTAATTTGAAGTCAATCATATATTGAGGATTTCTTTGACTTGAGTTGGATGAGAGTGTATAAGTCACATGGACTATTTTCCTTCAAAGGAGTCTCTGATGTACTTGTAGCGAGCAAGCTCCATTTCGGACACCGATGGAGTGAGCTGTTTCAGAGCTTCCAGGAAGTCGACTTCAGACACCTCAATAACTGTTTGGTCCACATCTTCACCTGAGTAACAGAAAAAAAATAAATAAAAGTTTATTTCTTGGATTTCTGATTTTGGGGTGATAAATCCTGATAGTTAAACATAAATGTGAAGACATTACACATGATGTGGGGACAATTGTGTGCACATTATGTTCGAGAAGTTTAGTCACGTGTTACCATGGAAACCTTTTACCTTGTTGTATGCAAAATTTGTTAGTATTGGGAGGAACAAACAATAGAATGCTTCATATATTTTACATAATAACACAACAAATCAAACAGATCCCTATTCTGTTGGAATAATATGATCTGACAAGCATCCATTTACGTCCTCCATTTTGTGCTAGCCAGCTGAGTGGTTTGTTTGGACATCTCACCTGCTTCCAGCTTCAGTATCTTCCTTTTGATGGCGAACAGCATGGCGTCTGATGACAGGGCATAGAAGTCTGCACCTGTCATGTTCCAGGGACACTTCTCCACAACTGACTTGAGAGACACATCAGCGTCAAGGTGAAACCTGCAGTTGGACACATGGAATGTTCAGCAATATCACTCCACAACACCAAATGGGCTTCACTCTTTCTGCCATGTAGGGATTGAACCCAGGCTTTCAGCTTGATAAGCAAACACTTCAATCACTTGGCTACAACACATTAGATAGAAAGGAATATGTAAAAACAAAAAGGCTGTTTGCCTTCCTGTCAAATAACATGATATTTTCATGACTGGCACAGTCAGGTAAAAGTACCAGCCTTATAAGGTAACAAGCATCACTGGTGCACACTGAAAGTAGTTCCTACATGCTATTTCATGTAAGTTATCACATATAACACAATAATAAACAGGAATGGTTGAACAACAGGACTGGTTGAACACTATACAGTTATGGTGAGAACACTACACAGTGATGGTGAGAACACTACAGTGATGGTGAGAACACTGCACAGTGATGGTGAGAACACTACACAGTGAGAACACTATACAGTGAGGGTGAGAACACTACACAGATATGGTGAGAACACTACACAGATATGGTGAGAACACTACAGTGATGGTGAGAACACTGCACAGTGATGGTGAGAACACTACACAGTGATGGTGAGAACACTATACAGTGAGGGTGAGAACACTACAGTGATGGTGAGAACAATACACAGTGATGGTGAGAACACTACAGTGATGGTGAGAACACTACAGTGATGGTGAGAACACTGCACAGTGATGGTGAGAACACTACACAGTGAGGGTGAGAACACTATACAGTGAGGTGAGAACACTACAGTGAGGGTGAGAACACTACACAGTGATGGTGAGAACACTACAGTGAGGGTGAGAACACTATACAGTGATGGTGAGAACACTACAGTGATGGTGAGAACACTACACAGTGATGGTGAGAACACTACAGTGAGGGTGAGAACACTACACAGTGATGGTGAGAACACTACACAGTGATGGTGAGAACACTACACAGTGAGGGTGAGAACACTATACAGTGAGGGTGAGAACACTACAGTGATGGTGAGAACACTACACAGTGATGGTGAGAACACTACAGTGATGGTGAGAACACTACAGTGATGGTGAGAACACTGCACAGTGATGGTGAGAACACTACACAGTGAGGGTGAGAACACTATACAGTGAGGTGAGAACACTACAGTGAGGGTGAGAACACTACACAGTGATGGTGAGAACACTACAGTGAGGGTGAGAACACTATACAGTGATGGTGAGAACACTACAGTGATGGTGAGAACACTACACAGTGATGGTGAGAACACTACAGTGAGGGTGAGAACACTACACAGTGATGGTGAGAACACTACAGTGAGGGTGAGAACACTACACAGTGATGGTGAGAACACTACACAGTGATGGTGAGAACACTCAGTGAGAGTGAGAACACTATACAGTGATGGTGAGAACACTACACAGTGATGGTGAGAACACTACGCAGTGATGGTGAGAACACTACAGTGATGGTGAGAACACTGCACAGTGATGGTGAGAACACTACACAGTGATGGTGAGAACACTATACAGTGAGGGTGAGAACACTACAGTGAGGGTGAGAACACTACACAGTGATGGTGAGAACACTACAGTGAGGGTGAGAACACTGCACAGTGATGGTGAGAACACTACACAGTGATGGTGAGAACACTACAGTGAGGGTGAGAACACTTTACAGTGAGGGTGAAAACACTACACAGTGATGGTGAGAACACTACAGTGAGGGTGAGAACACTATACAGTGATGGTGAGAACACTATACAGTGATGGTGAGAACACTACAGTGAGGGTGAGACCACTACAGTGATGGAGGCAACGAGCTACTACTCACTTCCTGGTGAGTGATGACAGCACCTTGAGCTGAGCTTCCCTTGTGTCAGCCACACCCAGGTACAGCAACTTGTCAAACCTGCACACACAAAAGAAACAGAGTAACTACGTGCTGCTGTTGTCAGTGAAACATTCCATGGCAAGTAATATCTGTGGTATCCAATTCTTGTCATAATACAACCAAGTGGATCAAGTGACTTGGTATAGTGTGTCCTATTGCATGTATTAGGATATTCAAAATACTACCATATGTTACCTGACATAATATATCGCAACTTCCTCCTTCCATTTGGTCATATGACACCGGACCAAAAACATGCTTCCTCCATGTCTGGGATGCCTGTTCCTCACAGCCTCATCATTAGCATGCAGTTATAAATCAAGACAAGGGATCTGTGTACAGGCCTTGCTCTTGTGTCAGGATCAGTGTACTAATATCATGAATATCCTAATACAGGTAACTTATTTCTATAAACACAACATAATATCACTGCATGGTTAGCTCACAGTTGGTGATAGTGTCTGCAGTTGTTGCAAACAGCAACAAGAGACCAAGAACCCCTCACGGTGTGTATTGTGACATTATGTTATATTAGGGAAATATCTTGCAATTCTCAGTGGTAGCTGGAAACAACATATACAGGCTGTGGATGCCTACAGTGACCCTGGTTCAGTCTCTTACAGGCCACTGTGACATACCCAATGACATCAACAGTTTTGCAGGGAATGTTTAAGTTAGTCCCTAAGATACCTGTACAGATGACAACTCCAGTTTTAACCTTGATCCACTGAAACATTTAACCCCTTAAAGAACCAGATTGTCTAACTGGACAAACTCACAAACTTTTTTATCCATATCACATGTTATTTCCTGTGTAACATGCTCATGGTCATATTTGAGGAAAATGAAACTTATTATAGGCTTGGATAAAGCTTCCACAGCTGTGGAAACAAGTGAGCACAGTACACAGAGGCATCTTCTATTCAATGTAATGAGATCGCAACTGACAATTCAATACTGTTGTAATATCATTTTATAATTAACAATCCATTTCCGCTTCATTTATATATCACCTAAAGTCCACTTTTGTAATTGCTCAATTCCTATTTTTATATCAACCCCAAATGGCACAGAAAGTAAAAAAGTAGCTGAAACACAGTCATCATGTTGTCATTTATTGACCCTTGTATGGTGCAACAGACACCATAACAAATACTGACCTTCCTGGTCGGAGCAGGGCAGGGTCAAGTAGGTCAGGCCTGTTTGTGGCACCAATAATGAACACATCACAGGACTTGTGAAGTCCATCCAGCTCTGCCAACAGCTGGGATACAACTCTGTGATGGATGAACAGATTATTACAATGCGTCATGGGTAGAGGATGAGTGTTTGATGAATTCACTTCCAATTCAGAAAATATTACAAACTGATGTTTGATTCTGTCAAGTTTCATTGCAATAATGTTATTTATTTTGAGAATGTGTGATAAAAAGGTGACATTATTACATTCTATGAATAAATATTGAATGCTTCCCCACTGAGTCACAGATAAAAGGATAGTTAAGCTGTATTGCTAGAAAAGGCGGTCCCGCTTGGTGAGCTTGATTCCTGGCCCCATGACCCCAAGAGTCTACTCTACTACCTACCTACTTGTCCATGACCCCCAAAGTCCCCCTTCACTGGCTTCCTGTCCATGACTCCCCAGAATCTTCTCTACACTCTACCTGCCCATTACAACCCAAGAGTCCCCTAGACTATCTACCTGTCCATGACCCCCAAGGTCCCCACCCCCACCCACTGGCTACCTGTCCTGGCTCCCCAGATTCCCCTCTACAGTCTGCCTGCCCATAACAACCCAAGAGTCTCCCAGACAGTCTACCTGTCCATTACTCCTCCTGAATCCCCACTCCGACCCCTGTTTGGGGCAAGGGAGTCCAGCTCATCAAAGAATATCACACAGGGAGTGGCACTTCGAGCCCGCTTGAAAACTGGAAATAGAAACATGCATAATCACTCCAGCAATAAGCCTTATGACATGTTTTTACAATGTATAGCATCCTATAAGGCTCATCCTGTCTCATTAGACATGCTTTATCACATAACATGTTTTCCAAATGATGGTGCCCAGAGAATTGAGATATTATGCATAGTGTTGGGAATCAGAAACCAAATCCACTATCGATTATCGGAGGATTGTGGTGAACGATTATCGATTATAATCGAAATATATACAGTTTTAATGAAAACACCAATTTGAAGGGTTTTTCCCCAGTTTTTTTCTAATAAATGTTCCTTATAACTAATACTGTCATGCAATGAATGCATGCATGCAAGAAAGACACTGGAATTGTAATTAAACAATAAAAGTAGTTACAATTTTACAATGCGTATAGCTTTACGCTGTTGAGCGCATGTTTGTTCGTGAATATCGTCAAATTTAATCACTAGTTTACTTCATTTAAGTGTGTTAAACTAAAACAACAAAATTCCAATTAATCAAAAAAATGTTTTTTAACAATCAATAATCATTTTTAATCCTTCTTTCGATCGATTTTCGATTATTTTCGATCATCGGAACACCACTAATTTTGCATAACTTCTACTGCTGTAGATACTTAGAGAATAAACCGAAACCTGCTTAATGACAGATAATCTGAGTAAAGAGAAAAAATGGCAGTGGACATTCAGCATTCATTCTGAATTTTTTTCTCAGTTCAGTAGATCACTCACTGACATTTAAGAGGGAAAATGAAGAAAAACACAAAATGTCAACAACAAAAAAACTACTCAAAAACTGCACTGAAGGCAGTTTGTTGTTCAGATTTTGTGACGTTTTTTTGTTATATGTTATGTCATATTTTTTGTAACAACAAAGCACTGTAACATCATATAGCTTTAACTGACCAATCAGAATCACTTAAAGCATTCCACCCTTCCCAGTAACATATGTTTTATAGTAAATATTATCACAATTTGGCATGTGTGGAAGATATATTCTCTTACCCTCTCTGACGTTCTCTTCACTCTGACCTACGTACATATTGATTAATTCAGGACCCTTCACACTGGAACAATAAACAATTATCAGATGTACAGAGGTACAAGAGTTTCACATAATTCACTCAAAAACACTTATAGAAGGTTCTTGCTTTGAAGTCTTGCATCTTCAAATACTCAAGTATTTGTTTGTATTTTGTAGCAGCACACAATATTCCAAATGTATGACTGACTGAGTTTGGTTTTACGCCGCTCTTAGCAATATTCCAGCAACATCACGGCGGGGGACACCAAAAATGGGCTTCACACATTGTACCCATGTGGGGATTCGAACCCGGGTCTTTGGCGAGACGAGCGAACACTTTAACCATTAGGCTATCCCACCTATAATCAACTACAGTCATCAATCCATTAGTTGACTGAAGGACACAATCCATCAGGTCACATATTTATCTTTTTATTGAAATAACAATCAAGAAAAGCATGGATGCCTAATTTGCCCTGGAATTACCCTAGGGTTGTGGCCAACTATTACCATGAGACTGAGTGAGTGAGTTTAATTTACGCCACACTCAGCAATATTCCACCGCGGCGGTCTGTAAATAATCGAATCTTGACCAGACAATCCAGTTATCAACAGCATGAGCATCTATCTACACAACTGGGATACGATGACATGTGTCAACCAAGTCAGCGAGCCTGACCACCCGATTATTATTATCATGAGAACTGGGTTACCTGAGAAAGTTTAGAGAACACTCTGTTGCCACAGCTTTAGCCAGGAGGGTCTTCCCTGTTCCTGGAGGCCCGTACAGCAGCACACCTGTGGGGCAGAGCAGAGTGAGTGAATATTTCTAAGTAAGGGACCGTTCATAATTTATGGCCGCATGTCATGTACAAAATCAATGACCCCCTTTCCAATATTTTTAAGCATATTTTTCTATATATTTTAACGTACAAACTTGCTGAACCAAACCCCCTCCTCCCCCATGTGTACAGAACTGATGACCCCCCTACCTCCCCAGAACAAAATGGGTGACCCCTCCTTAATATCATCATCACCCCCTAGCCATAAATTATGAATGGTCCCTAATTATATGTACAATACAGATTTGAAACCCCACAATATCCTAGTCCTTGTACATGTTTAAAGTCCGGGTTACATTCTTTGTTTAGAAGACCAACAAGTTTCTTGTTTGCAATATACCTGATCTCTTCAGTCCAGCAGCTAACAGCTCGGGATGCTGCAGTGGTAACTGTACCGTATCCAAGATGTCTGACTTGACGTCTGCTAGACCTCCAACATCCTTCCATGTAACATTGGGAATCTACCAACAGACACATTGGGATAACAGTACAGGCATAAAGAAGTACCGTATATTACTGTCTATAAGCCGACCCCATGGATAAGATGACCCCAAACTTGACCCTTAAAATCAGTGTCAAAATGGTATGTTTCGTGCATAAGTCGATCCCCCGCGATGGGGTCCTACTTGCAGCAAACACAGACCACAGACAACTGGCATTTACCAATAATTATAACTTTGGTCCACATTATTCAAAGAATTCACAATCATATATATTGCGTCTACTCACGGATCGAAACGAAGTGCAAATAATACAATGCCCAGCAAAAAACAACTTAGAACTTAAAAAGGTAAATAATCTTGTCTAGTGATGTTTAATTGCAAATTTGATGTCTCTACTGACAAAGTCGTCTTCTGTTGTTTGTTCACGCGAAGTGATACGATGTTATTTTCTTACCCCTGGAAAAAAGTTTGACGAAAGCGTAACCCATGGATAAGACGACCCCCTTCTACTGATTGCTTTTTTTGGTCCTCAAAATTCGTCTTATAGACGGTAATATACGGTACTACCCTGAAGATAATTTCAAGAGAACACCATTTCTGGTGTCCCCCGTCGTGATGTTGCTGGAATATTGCTAAAAGCGACGTAAAACCCTACTCACTCACTCAAGAGAACAATTTCTTTCACTCATTAATAAGCTACCTTTGGTGCACCAATGGTGTCAGAATGTGCTGCCTGGAGTTTGTCCAGTGCTGTGTCGACATCTGTCTGTTCGATGACCACCCCGGCTGATACCAGGTCCTCCTCTGTCTCCAGGGTAACACCAGATGACCATTCCGCACTACAGAACCAGAGAAAGGGAGTGACTAGGTTTGTTCTGTTTTTGTAACATTCAATATCTTCAATACTTGGGAACACAAAGAATGGGCTCAGCATCAGGATCTGAAACCTGGGACTTCAGTGTGAGATAGTCAGGTAACCTATTGGTCAAAACATTGACTTGTCATCCTTTAAACCTCAGACTGACAAACCATCATTTTCAGTGCATCTAGATTTAATCTTTTGCACTATTAGCTGAGGTTACTAGGAAAGTACAGAGATCTTATAGGTATGAGCTAGTGGGCAGTCACAGACTGAGACTGACACCTGGGTTAGTTCCCCCACATGGGTACAGTGTGAAATCACATACTTGTAGACAGTTGCTGTCATACGGCTGGCATTATGCTAAAACTTTACAGAACTCAGAAACAGTGAAAGGTGTACGACTTTACAAACTTCATAACAAAACAATCAAAGCTCAGTAGAAGGGACACAAAATCTACATACCGTAGATAAGCTGATCTCATAGAAGCCGAAGACCTTTCGGATTATTAACTCATCCTCCTCAGTACTAACATAGAAGCATTTGCCCAAATAAACCTCCCAGACGAAAGTCTATTACTCTACAACGGTCAGATATCTACTGTTATTTGTTACAAAGACAAATCTATTGTGCATGCACACTAATTTGCTATCTTGCTAAGTCTTGTGGAAAGTAATGCATACCACAGTTTGAGAGCCTTCACGTAAGCCTGTCGTTTGGCATGGCCAACCAGTGCAACAAGGTCACCCAACACAAAACCCTGGAAACAAACACAACACAAAATATCAAACCACAGGAATCAAATAGCATAGGGAAAACATCAATATTCCAAGCAGCAAAGTTCAGAAGATTCCAAGAGGAATAAATAACTGTCCCGTAAGAGTACCGTTATGTTTGATTCAAGTCAGAACAAGTGTTTGCCTCTGATATGGCAATGTCCCCCGCCGCTAAAGAATGGAATATCTATATTTACTACTTTTTTATTTTTGGGTCACATACAAGATGCCTGAAATGACTGGTGTCTGCATAATCACGAAATGTAGGCTGTCAACGTAATTGAAAACATTGGGTACAATGTTTTATGAGATATCATGTTTAAATAAGTTGAAAAGTGGTCAAAGTGTCGTGGTGACCTTGAAGATAAGGTCAAGGTCCCCCAAATCGACTGGTGTCTGGGTAATCCCCCGATGTATACTGTCACCAAATTTAAAGACACTGGGTACAACAGTCCATGAGATGTCGCATTAACAAGAGTTGAAAAGTGGTCAAAGTGTCGTGGTGACATTGAAAATGAGGTCAAGGTCACCTCAATCAACTGGTGTCTGTGTAATCCCCCAATGTAGGCTGTCATCAAATTTGAAGATATTGGATACAACAGTCCATTAGATATCACTTTAACAAAAGTGTTCAAAGTGTTCAAAGTGTCGTGGTGACCTTGAAGATAAGGTCATGGGTCACCCAAATCGACTGGTGTCTGGGTAATCCCCCAATGTATACTGTCACCAAATTTGAAGACATTGGGCACGACAGTTCATGAGATATCGCGTTACAAGAAACGGGACGTACGGACTTACGGACGGACAGCCACCACCGAATACATAGTCCCCCAAAGAAACTGAAATGGTCACTCGAAGCTAGTTTGGAAACTGGAGCATTGCCAATTTCCACAAATCAGATGGTTACACAAGCACATGATCTAGACTACCAGTTGTCAGACTTTCCTTATGTGGAAGCCGCAGTGGTTGAGTGGGTAAGATTGATGACATAGGGGCCATACTCAGACAGTGTGGGATCAAATCCTGGATGTGATCCAACCCTCCAAAAGTGCTAGAATCTGTATGTTACTGAGAAAATGTAATCCCATTATAAAACATATGTTGCATTTGACCCCTTTCACAAAGTCATTATGTACACTCAGTCTCAAGCACCCAACAGTTGTGATTGAGTGAGTGAGTGAGTGAGTGAGTTAATATTTAACGTCACATATGCAATATCTCAGCCATATCGTGACGAAAACAATTTATACAATATAAAGAGAAAATATTTTGAAGATTAAAACCTGTCGACGATGGACAGTAAAAATACTAGAGAATCACAGATATGAATAAAACTAGTGAGCAAAGCTAAAACATTTCAATTAAAGAAGACAATACAGTATAAAACATGGGCTATAGATCGCCAACAACTGAAGGTAGATCACCATACTAGGAACCATGGGGACCCAACAGTTGTGATTATTCATGCAAAGTTTCATGTTCATAGACCTTGTGGTTTCTGAGACCTTGAAGATCAGAAAATGCTAAGTCATCAAACAGACAGAAGTGGGCAAGTTCAAAGTTAACAAGCATTGTCACTAAGGTGACATAATCCCCCGCCGCAAATTATCAAATCATTTTTAATAAGTAATGAAAGTGAAGGTCGTAATTTAAGATGAAGTTAAATGTAAACAAAAACATGACCTGTCAACCTCTCTTGATATCTTGCTCTGTAGTTGTTCAAACGCACAAATATTTTCAAGACTCACTTTGACCTTGACATGAATGTCTTAGTGTATGAAATATGCAAAAATAGTAATAAAGGAATTGCTTGTTGAAAAACATTCAAGGGAAGTCTTGAAAGTCTATGAAGAAAATCCAGTAAACTGTTCTTAAGATATCTCGCTGACAATCTTAACATGCAGTTTAAGATGCTGAAATCTTCAAAGTGTCGCCATGACCTTGAAAATTATATAAAAGTCACCAAAATCGACTGGAACTTGCACCTTCCCTTGATGAAGCTTGATGTCGAATATGAAGAAAATCCAGTGAATGGTTCTTGAGGTATCTCGCTGACAAGCTTAACATGCAGCTTAACATGCTGAAATCTTCAGTGTGTCGCCATGACCTTGAACATTAGGCGAAGGTCACCAAAATCGACTGGGCCCTGTGCCTTCTCGCATGATCCCTAGATAAAGCTTGGTTTTGAATATCTCGAAATCTTTACATCCAGTCAACATGGTTCTTGAGATTGAAAATCGAAGGTCACCAAAATCAACTGGGCCTGTGCCTGCCCGTTTAAGTCCCCTTGTGATATATTTGAATATGAAGGTAAAGGTCACCAAACCTGACTGGGACCTTTCTTTGACTGGTGATGAACCTAGGTACCAAATTTTACTGTGATGAACCTTGGTACCAAATCTTAAGATAATCCAGTTCGGTTCGTATGATATGGTTACGTCTGACGGACGGAGCCTTATACTATATCCCCCGCTTCTCGCTAAACGCGCGGGGCGGGGATTAATATTTGTACAAAGAAAATGAATGTGTAGTGGATTGTACTTACAGCAGTTCTCTGTGCTATCCTGGGCAGGGATAAGTCAGCAGACGTCACCTCAGATTCCATCAGGCCATGTACAATCTCCCTTCTCTCCAATTCACTTGGGGTCTGCAGATGTAAGAACAGGAAATAACAGCTGGGGACAGGGTGATGAGAGAGTTAGTAGGAAGATGAGTGAGTTTAATTTTACACCACTTTTAGCAATATCACAGTGGGGGGACACCAGAAATGGGCATTATACACTGTACCCAGTGGGGAATCGAACCCGGGTCTTTGCATGATGAGCAAATGCTTCAAGCATTAGGCTAAGCCACCACCCTGTAAGATGAGGAGAAATGCTGACGTTACACGTGAACTTACATAGCAATTTGTATGAGTGCATGTACTAGTTCATACTCTAGTTTACACCCTGATATTATACTGAATTCAAGCTGATCGTTCCTTGTTTTAAGCCTTAAAGCCCTGCCCCAGACAGAGTGAGTGAGTGAGTTTAGCAATATTCCAGCAATATCACTGTGAGGGACACCAGAAATGGGCTTCAAACATTGTACCCAGAGGGATCCAACCCGGGGTCTTAAGTGTGACGATGTGCCAGACTGGATAACAACTACAATGTTTTAATGTGTTTTGGTTTGAAGTTGAGGGGATATAACCTACCACCAACTGGATGGCCTTTCTATCAACCAGATGTAGCCGTAAAATATTTCAGCCAGTATATTGAGTCTTGAATGATGTCAGAAAATTTCAGTTCTTAAGATCCTGAGATATTTGTGTATATTGAATGCTCCGTACCTCCATTTTGATATCATG
This sequence comes from Haliotis rubra, assembly GCF_003918875.1. Lineage (NCBI taxonomy): Eukaryota > Metazoa > Mollusca > Gastropoda > Lepetellida > Haliotidae > Haliotis > Haliotis rubra. Next base: position 1,964,954 of record NW_025766003.1, read on the forward strand.
TAAAAATGCTTCCTGCATGTCCTGTGAGAGCAGTTGTGCATTTCGGGTGGTTGCTATGACGATGAGCGGAAACTCCTGTGCTTGCTCTGTCAGCTCAAGGATGGAGTTGTGGAAACTGCTGATCACACGTGGGTCTGAAAGATGGACATTATGGTAACAAACAAGTGTCTTGATGAAAAAGGATGTCGGCAAACTGTATGAATCTGCATAGATATGATTCTAAACCTACCCTTCCATGCAGCGTCTGCTACACATGATTATACTTGATATATAACCAACCCTTCCATGCAGCGTCTGCTACACATGATTATACTTGATATATAACCTACCCTTCCATGCAGCGTCTGCTTCACATGATTATACTTGATATATAACCTACCCTTCCATGCAGCGTCTGCTACACATGATTATACTTGATATATAACCTACCCTTCCATGCAGCGTCTGCTACACATGATTATTATTGATATATAACCTACCCTTCCATGCAGCGTCTGCTACACATGATTATACTTGATATATAACCTACCCTTCCATACTCCATCTGCTACACATAATTATACTTGCTATATAACCTACCCTTCCATGCAGCGTCTGCTCCAAAGGGTTATACTCAATATATAACCAACCCTTCCATGGGTCGTCTGCTCCGAAGGGTTATACTTAATATATAACCTACCCTTCCATGCAGCGTCTGCTACACATGATTATACTTGATATATAACCTACCCTTCCATGGTTCGTCTACTCCGAAGGGTTATACTTGATATATAACCTACCCTTCCATGCAGCGTCTGCTCCACAAGGTTATACTTGATATATAACCTACCCTTCCATGGGTCGTCTGCTCCGAAGGGTTATACTTGATATATAACCTACCCTTCCATGCAGCGTCTGCTACACATGATTATACTTGATATATTACCTACCCTTCCATGCAGCGTCTGCTCCGAATGGTTATACTCGATATATAACCTACCCTTCCATGGTTCGTCTGCTCCGAAGGGTTATACTTGATATATAACCTACCCTTCCATGCAGTGTCTGCTACACATGATTATACTTGATATATAACCTACCCTTCCATGGTTCGTCTGCTCCGAAGGGTTATACTTGATATATATAACCTACCCTTCCTTGCAGCGTCTGCTACACATGATTATACTTGATATATAACCTACCCTTCCATACTCCATCTGCTACAAAGGGTTATGCTTGCTATATAACCTACCCTTCTATACTCCATCTGCTACAAAGGGTTATGCTTGCTATATAATCTACCCTTCCATGGTTCGTCGGCTCCGAAGGGTTATACTCGATATATAACCTACCCTTCCATGGTTCATCTGCTCTGAAGGGTTATACTCGATATATAACCTACCCTTCCATGGTTCGTCTGCTCCGAAGGGTTATACTTGATATATAACCTACCCTTCCATGCAGTGTCTTCTACACATGATTATACTTGATATATAACCTACCCTTCCATACTCCATCTGCTACAAAGGGTTATACTTGCTATATAACCTACCCTCTGATGCTCCATCCCGCTCTTTGCCAACAACATGGATGTTCTTTAGCAGCAGGATACATGGTGAGTACACACCAGCTGGAATCAGGACAAGACACAAGAATAATATATAACTGATCGAGGAATATTCCATGGTCACACCTATTGTTATAGATACGTATGATTGACTTTGACATATGATGGGAATTCTAAACTAAGTGTCCATCTTGTTTGAAATTAGCAATACTTTTAACAAGTTAAATGTTTATATTTTCTAAGAACAAGGTGTAAAATAGTAAAACTATTAATTAAACTTGTTAAAGCCAAATCATGTTAATTGATTTTGGTTATGAAATATGAAAAACAGGTTACCTGTTCAAAGCAATATTTACTATAATATGTTTACTGACATCTGAGCAAGACTTAGTCGAAGCACTAGCTCATTTTCTTTAGCAAGCCTCTGAAGCCCATCAAGGTGTGAGAGTGTATATTGTCAGACCCACCTGCTAGGAAGGCATTCTTGATTCGACTTTCAGTTGCCCCAGCAGCATCCCCAGAGAGATGGTGACAGTTTACCTGGTGACATTAAATGTTCCTCTATAACTAAGTAAGTATGGCATTATGACGCTTTTAGCAATATTCCAGCAATATCATTGCATGGGACACCAGAAATGGGCTTCACAGATTGTACCCATGTTCAGAATCAAACCTGTGTGCTTTAACCACTAGGCTGCCCCACTGCCCCTTTCTGTAACTGAACAAACTGGTATCAAAGGTACTGAAGCTCACCTTTAGCGGGAGAGTATTAAACCAGCTAGTTAGTGGTTACACCACTTAGATTACCCGACAAAGGTTCCCATTTGGCATTTCTTGTGTCTGGAGTAAATACTCAACATTATAAACATCGATCAAAGGATTAACCGATAACACGCTGATTGAATAATTACTATTATCTTGCACAGCGGATTTGTCAAAAGGTAGTGTTTATATATGTAGATTTACTAATCTATACTGAATACACTCTGTCGTGTCTGTGTCTGTGTAAAAACAACGTCCCTCTTTCAAAGGATTAACCACCAATTCATTGATTGATTGCTCATTATTGGCTAACTAAATTACTTTTTTTAAAGAATGGCAGACATTACGCAATTAGTTGCCAGGTGTGCTATCTTGGGTGACCAATGAGACTATACACCAACAGAGGCCCAGATAAGCTGCGTATCTGGGTAAAATACGTATAGAAACTTTCCAATTACGCATTGAAAAATAATTGCTGCGTACCAATTACGCATTTAAACTGTTAGATACGCAAAGAGTTTAAAACAAATGCGTATGGAATATACTTATAAAAATCGATTACGTAATGAAAAATACATCGATTGCTATCAAGTTGTACTGTGAGTATAGGACAAGTGTTGTACTGTCAGTATAGGATGACTGTTTTTTTATAAAATCATTTCCCTTATATTTAAGTTGGTTTTAAAATGACTGAAATACGTACATATTTGAAAGCAGTGGGTAACGGTAAATGAAATACCCACTCAACATTCATAATACCCACTCCAAAAATATACAGTGGGTACAGTACCCACATTAGCTAAATCTTATCTGGAGCTCTGCACCAATGTGAAATACCTGAAACGATATATCACTTTTTCGTATATTAGACTGTTAAAAGACACATCACTTGGAACAGCTGCAGATGAATGGCATACCATTTGTCGTAGCATTCAACAGAGTCATTGTTTTCGCCGTGAAGTGTAATGAGACAGACAACATACACTAGGGCGTGTGTGCCAATTATGATTCACATTGGCAAACCATAAAATGTCTAGATATTACAGTCTTGTTATAAATTCACTATAAGTATCAGCAGATCGTCTGCTTTTTTATTTAGTTTCAAAATGCATATAAGTATGATAATAAACTAATTAGGATTGTAAGACCAAATATAAAGACGTACATTGACTAGTATCTACATACTGGTGAGTGCACGTTAACCACGTGAATATAGCAAGAAATTTATCCCGCAGTATTGTCACTTCGACCCCCAGCTCGCTCCCGTGGAAGAAATCGTTATGTTACAAGTTCGAACTAACCTGTAGAGGTTTCAGATTCTTTGAATATATTCCTCCTTGGGGTACTTATAAGCATTTAAATGTCCATTTAAAATCCCTACGACAGTTGTAACAATATTTGAATAAAAATATTTACAAAACAAAAACTACGTTTTGTCTTGTGAGACCACCATTACAGGGCCCTCCGGCCCCCTACAGCCAAGAACAGGTAACTCTAGACCATAACCTCGTTCCTCACTTTCCATGCTGAACGAAGTCAGACAGAATGTGGGGAGGTGGGTGGGCATACCCCAAGGAGGAATATATTCAAAGAATCTGAAACCTCTACAGGTTAGTTTGATTCTTTTTTATATATTCCTCCTAGGGGTACTTATAAGCATAAGACAGACTCCTAAAGACGGAGCTAAGGAGTGGCATTCTGTCTGCATAAAACACCCCTGACAAGAAGTGGAATTCCCAAGCTAAATATAGCAGAAAAAGCTCACTTACCCGGTCACGTGTCCACCATAGCCAATCAGGCGGGGGCATGAGCCAGGGTCAGGGTCGAACATATTATAATTACAAAGCGAAACCTCGCTAATGTAAACAATCGAGATAAACCCTCCCTCCCTCCCGTAATCAATCGGAAGTGAAGATAAGGGGTCCCACAATAAGCCGCCAGAAACAAAATGCCGTAATACATCTAGTAAGCAAAGTTTCCAAGGCAAATAAGTCTAGAGCAGAACGGAGTAATGTAAAAGACATGGGAATAAAAACCATCACCACATAAAACCCGTCACTAAGGGGATATGTAAACAAGTTTTTTAAAACCCAACACCAGTGTTAAAAAATGGGCATATAATGGTTCATGTCATAAAATCCTCGAAAGCTCAATCGGCTAGAGAGGTGGAACCATGCCCACTGGAGAGAACTGACTGACTGAACCGAGCACACTCACTGGACGGCTCCAAATAGCCGCGGAGCAGATCTCTTCAATGGGTAGGGCTGCAGCGTAAGCTTTTGAAGTAGCAACTGCCCTAACCGAATGAGCTTTCAACCCTACAGGCGGGATACGCCCTGTGTGAGTATAGCTCATATGTATGGCAGAGACAAGCCACCGAGAAATGGTTTGCTTGGTCGCCGGAAGACCAGCCTTAACCCCGCCATAACAACAAAACAATTGGTTATCCTTACGGGTACCCCTTGTTCATTTGATATAAGCCTTAAGGGTCTTACGGACATCTAAGACATGAGCACGTCGTAGAGAAGTACCGGGCAGGGAAGGCTGAGTGAAAGCCAGGAGCTCAATAGGCGCTGTCACATGGAAGGTACTATCCTTCTTAGGACGGTAAGTATCAGGCAGCCGTATGCTAACTCTGTCTTGGTGAAAAACAGTTAGCTCGGGATCGGCCGACATTGCGTGAATATTGCCAACCCGCCTGCCTGAAGTCACCGCCACAAGAAACGCCGTCTTCCATGTTAACAGCTGGAGTGAAAGAGCCGACAGATTGTGAAATAGTGGACCGGACAGCCAATCAAGAACGATTGACAAGTCCCACGGGGGACTAATCCGCTGGACAACCGGACGGATTCTGTCATGCCTGCTAAAAAGCGCTGTACAAGAGGGTGCTGCCCCAAGAGAGCACCGTCAACAGGAATATGAAACGCAGAAATAGCCGTAGAATATCCTCGAACAGTTGAAGCCGCTAGACCGGCGTCCAACCGAGACTGGAGGAATTCTAAGACAGAGACTAAATCTGCAGAAAAGGGATCAAGAATCCCCCTGTTGACACACCAGCGCGTATAACAGGCCCATCTATCCTCATATTGAATGTTTGTCGAATCCCTCCGCGAAGCCAGAATTGTGTCTGCAACTGGTGCAGGAATTCTGCTCGCACGGAGGCGATCCCTGACAGCGGCCAAGCCACCCACTGAATCCTGGGATTCGGCTGGGGCGCTCCGTTCTGGGATAGGAGGTCCGGTCGAAAAGGTAATAGAACAGGAGGCTGAGCCAGAAACCTGAGAATTACCGGAAACCAACTTTGTGCCGACCAAAGGGGTGCCAGAAGCACAAGTAGCCGAGCTGGTTGTGCGGACAGCTGAGGCAGGACCCTGGGAATCAGTGGTATCGGGGGGAACGCCCACAGTACCCTGTCCGTCCAATCGAGCTGAAAGGCGTCGTTGGCTAGCCCTCTCGGATCCGGAATCCGAGAGCAAAACACAGGAATCTGGTTCGTCACCCCAGACGCAAACAGATCCACCTGGAACGACCCGAACAACTGGGAGATAATCCCGAATATCTCCCGGGCGAGCATCCACTCGTGTGGGGCTAGTATACGCCATGAGAGTGCATCTGCAGGGACGTTGTCTACCCCCGGGAGATAAACAGGCAAAACCCGAATGTTGAACTGATCGCACCACAGTAGAAACTGCCACGCCTCCTGAAGGAGCGACGGAGACACTGTGCCGCCTTGCTTGAGAATGTAAGACATGGCCGTTTGATTGTCCATTTCTAGACGAACCACACGGCCCTGAACCAACACCCGGAAGCTCTCGAACACCCTGCGGACTGCTCTCAGTTCTAACACATTGATGTGTAGGCTGACTTCCCGCTCCGACCAGAGGCCGGAGACTGAGTGCTCGCCCAGGACCCCCCCTAGCCCAGGACAATCCCTAGCTCCGTGTTGAATCTTGCCCCCAAGAATACCAGATCCTGCGTCGGAACGAGGTCTGATTTCTTGAGGTTGATAATCCAGCCCAGTGACACCAGAGTATCCATCACGCACAGTGTGGAGGCTCTGCTTAACTGAGGACCTAAGGCCCTGAGAAGCCAATCGTCCAGGTACGGGTAACAACACCTGCCCTGACACCTGGCTAACTGAGCTGGGATTACCATAAGTTTGGTGAACACCCTTGGCGCCGTAGAGATGCTGAAGGGGAGCACACGAAACTGGTAGCACATCCCGTCGAAGGAGAACCGGAGGTACTTCTTGAACTCGGGGTGCATTGGAACATGGAGGTATGCGTCTTTGAGATCGATTGATGTAAGCCAATCCCCTGTCTCGACGGAGAAGATCACTGACCTGAGTGTCTCCATCCGGAAAGACGGCACCTCCAGTAACTTGTTCAGCCCTCTGAGATTCAGAATGGGTCTGAACCCTCCATCCTTCTTGGTCACTAGGAGGTAGGTGGAGTAAAACCCCTCTCCTTGCTGACCCACAGGAACCACCTCGATGGCTGCCTTGTCCAGTAAGGACTGAACTTCGACACAGAGTACGTCCGCCTTCTCTCGGGAAGTCAGCACGGGAGTGTGCCGAACCCCGGAGAAGGACTGAGGATCTCGCCTCCACTGTGGCAAATGGCCATCCCTGAGTGTGGACAGGACCCAGGGATTGGTGGTGGCTGCCTCCCACTCCCGAAGGAATAGGGACAACCGGCCGCCAACAGGGACGTTTGGCATGAGGCAGTGCACCTCCACAGTTGGCAAGTCTCCGCTTTCGTGAGTGGGGGGCAATAAGGGCTCTGGGGAAGGAATCAGCGGGAAGCCGGGGCTGGCTTCCCTCTGCCCCGAAAAGGCTGCTGCGATGGAGCAGGCCTGCCCTTGCCTCTTGCGCGCTTGCTCTGCTTGGCCTGCAAAGGGGCAGTCCACTTTGCAGGTTCCTTTGCCGGGGCAGAAGGATAAGCGGTAGCGAACGGGGAAGGCCGGTGGCGAGGAACAGAGGGCTGCTCCAACAAAGGCTTAGAGTCTTTGAAGGTAGACATGGCCTCTGCGGCCTCCCGTACAACCTGCAATGCCCCAGGGAACAGGGAGGACCCCATTGTGTAAGGCAAAGACAGGAGCGCCTGTTGCGTGGCCGGCGAATAACGCGCCACGGACAACCACAGCCGGCGCACCACAGCCGGCGCACCACGCGACAACCACACCACCGAATGCTGTCCCGAGCCAGATGAGAGTGGACACCCGTTAGCTGACGCGCGAGCACTGGCACCAACAAGTCGGCGCCACAAACGCTCTGATCCACCAGCTGTCCCTGCAGAGCAGACAGGTAGGCTGAGTGGACGGCCACTTTTAATTGCTGGGCTGTGCACCGGTAGCACTCCTCGAAGGACCGATACGCAGACCTCAGCGTAGGTCAAGGGGGGAGAAAGGAAAAGGGGGGAGGCGCCTGCCCTGCCTGGCTGAGGCCAGGGAAGACGATGATGACCCCCCTAGAGTGACGGAAGCGGAGACGCATTCGTCCACCACTGGCGGCTCGAACAGCGCCTCCTCTCCCAACTGGTACCGCTTGCGGACGTCGGGCAAATCAAACCAGTGTGCGGGCACCAGTTAAGAGAGGATTGACCACCTCACTCACCAGTGATGGCAAAATGCGGAGTCGTGCCTCGGCGACCCGGCTAGGCGCGAAAGCCTCCCCCGGGAGCCGAAACTCCGCGGGATCGGGCGCCTGTACGGGAACGGCCACCTGAGGTAGAATTTCGGCGATCTTATCCCGAACCTGCCGCAGGAAGGAGCCAAAGGAGTTAGGAACTCCAACCTCCGACTCCTCCCTCCCTTCATCCTCCTCCATATCAATCTCGGTACAATCCTCGACCGCCGTACTCTCATACTCCTGAGAGACCGCCGAGGATGCACCAGAGGCTGAACAAGAAGGACTCAAAAGGTCGAGAGGCGCCGAGCCCAGACTGACTGCCAGGCGCCGAGGTGTCCCCGAGCTGGTCAGCGCCTAGGCGACCGCCAGTCAGGGCACCAGGCGAAGACAGGGGTAACCCTGCATCGCCGGCGCCAGGCGCCTGTGACAGGCGAAGCTAGGTCGCCACAAGGCGCCGAGGGCACGCTATCGCCACAGCCTAAGCCAGGATCAAGCTGCCCGGGGGGAGGCGCGTTCTCCGAGCCAGAGCTCGGGCCGCAGCCAACCCCCCCAGATGTGTTCGATCCACCCCTGACGACCGGCGCGCTGAGCTCCTTACGGAACCCAGCCAACGTCGTATCAATCAGGGATTTCACAGACATCTGCTCCTGAAAAAGAGCAGTTAATGAGGCAACAGGGACAACGGGTGCCGATGCAACAAGGGGTGTGTTGGAAACAGGTACAGGGGCAGGTGGAGATACAGAAGGAGAATTTACAGACTTAGCAGATGAAGCCTCCTTGGTAACTTTAGCCCGTTTGGGAGCCGGTTCCGTATGGGAAGCGGCTCCCGAAGACCCCTTTTTTTTACTGTGTGAACTTTTGGACGGGGGATCCTGAGCCCAGATATCACCCCCAGCCCGAAGCAGGTTGCTGTAGAACAGCTTGTCCACCCGCCTGGACTTAATAGTTTTAGGCGTGAAAATCTCACACGCCGGACAATCCGTTTCGTCATGATCAGTCTCCATTAGACACCTCAGACACACCTCGTGCGTGTCCCTCACGGGAATGGCAGCGAGGCACGAAGTACAGGATTTAAACTGCAACAAGTAAAAAACCTGTGCAGTAACCTACCCCATACATACATAAATATATGAAAAAACACGCATGGGCGACACAACTAATGCAACAATGTAGCATGAAGTTGACAAAAACAAGTAATACGCACTGCAACATAACTCACAATTACGACTTTTAGCGTAAGATAGAAAATGCTAGCAGCGGAAATAACGCCCTACATGTAACAGCATATAAATAAAAATTACTATAACCACACGTAACATTGAAAACCACATGGGAAGCCAATGAACAGTGAGGCTAGCTGAAGGACCTGTCCGCCATCTTGACACACACACTCGGCGAGCCGAATCACACAGGTACCAAGTTACAACTAGAAAAGATGAATGAAAATGTTCAGAACAAGTCTCCAAATCGCCCATGCAGGGAAAAAAGAGAACCATACATACCGTAGCTGTTGCTGAGACACTCATATTCGTGTTGGGAAATTAAAAACTTCTTGGAAGTGGACCCACGTCTTGCCAGTAAAACGACAGCATGGAAAGTGAGGTGCGAGTTTATGGTCTAGAGTTACCTGCTCTTGGCTGTAGGGGGCGGAGGGCCCTGTAAGGGTGGTCTCACAAGACAAAACGTAGTTTTTGTTTTGTAAATATTTTTATTCAAATATTGTTACAACTGTCATAGGGATTTTAAATGGACATTTAAATGCTTATAAGTACCCCAAGGAGGAATATATAAAAAAGAATGTGACATGCAAAATCCTTTTGGTCATGATTCAGATACATATTTAACTACGAGTAGAAAGTAGTTTTGATTTTCTAACTTGATGAAAACAAACCATAATCTCATTAATTCTAACAGACTGTAGCCCGTGACTTTACGATTTTCAAAAATGGCGTCGCCCTGTCGCGAACACCCGCCAGTCTGAGGATAAATGCTATTTAGGTTTGTTTTCACTGAGTTACAAAATCAAAACTACTTTCTACTGGTAGTAAAATATGTATTTGATTGAAGGCCAATAGGATTTTGCATGACATCGCTTATAACATAACAATTTCTCTCGTGGAAGCGAGGTGGGTGTCAATATAATACTACTTACAATATTATTGTTACTTCCACCACAACCTCGCTTCCGAGGAAGAAATCGTTATGTTACAAGTTGTGTCATGGAAAATCGTTATGGTCATCAACCATATACATATTTTACTACAACTAGTAAGTAGTTTTTATTCTTTAACTTACGTGAAGCAATCTGAACACAAGTAAGATATCGTTTCAGACTTCCACAACGCTTGCTTCGCACTCACAAACATAACCCATTTAGCACGAACTGTGGGGTCCTGTTGAAATCAGTGCATGGTGACACCATCGTCCGACCCCTAGGAGCAATTGACGACAACGCAACGATTCGGCATGTCTTCGTTGATGTCGAGAAATCATCAAAATGACGAGCTTGCTACACACTTTATATACAACTATCTAAAAATCCTTCCTCACATGACGTCACTGCAGTGCTCTGGCGACAGAGCTACGTAACCCGTCTGTGGTTTCGTTGGCGGGTGAGAGTGAAGCAGGCGACCTTTTGGCAACTTTTAATCGCTCGGTATTAATTAACCACAAGTTTTTAAAAAATAAATTTGGTGTTCCGCATAAGACTAGCCACAATCTTTCATATGTAATGGTTAAAAGAGTACAAAAAAAAGAAGTTTATTTGTTCTTTAATGATATTTTTCAAGTTCTATGTGAATGTTTGATATGCTTCGGACTACCTCATCACGGGAACCTGACAAAACCAAGGATCACAACTCTCCACAGCAATCTGTGTTGCCTGACACCACTGGCCCACCTTTGCCCCCTTTTCAATACTGAAATAATATTTACGTATGTTCTCAGAATTTGGTTCAGAAACATTTGAAACTTTGCTCATTTAACGAGCTTTATCTGTGATGATTGTGTTTCTGAATTCTGGTATGTTTTCCTTTCAGAACAAAAATCCAAACTTCCTCCAACAACATACTTTTCAAAATTAACATCTGGAAGAACATTTTCTTGATAAGACTAGAATATTTGAATTTACATTGAATTGACTTCCCATCATAATTATTCTAAAAAAATCTTATTGAAATGTTCTACACAAGTAGGGAGCATTTGTGGCCCATTGCCGTGATATTGCTGGAATATTGCTGAAAGCTGTGTAAAGCCGTACCCACTCACTCACTCCATGTATGGGAATCATTTGCCTAATGTTGGATTATGTTGATCATATTATTATATTGAATTATGTTGGATTATGTTTGTAATGTAGAGATGAAATCATTGGGAATGTTTCCATTTTGTTTGAGATTTCATTCTCATCAGATTTACCACTACAAGCATCATCATTATAAATAATCATCAGTTATGGCGTTAAGATCCTTTCAAAACGTTCAAAAGCCACACACAGATGCCAAGATTTTGATTGGAGCTATACATGAAGTTGCCATGGTTACCTGATTGACATGTAAACACAGCCTCCTGGCAACCGTGGAGACAACTGTGGTTTTCCCGCAAGCTGACGGCCCAGACAACAGGACAGATGGCGGTAGCTCCTTCAACCGAGTGTTGTCAAATCTGGATATAAACATGATACAGAGCTGGGTGCCGTTGTACAAAGCAACCTTAGCGCTACGCCAGTCATAAGTCTATGTTAAGGTATGGGAGTCACGATCACCTTAGCGCTAAGATTGCTTTGTACAACAGCATCCTGAGGGTTTACTATCGTTAGGCGTCATGACAAGGGCAACAAAACATAGCTCTGCAGCTCACCTGAAATTCCTGGATTATTTTGTAAGATTAGAAATACACATTGATTAGAGATACACAGTAAAACATTTACAGAGCAACTTGACCCCTAAAGAATATAAATGAGTAACACAATAGGTTTGTATATATACCAGTACAGTGCATCTTTTAAAATCATGCTCATTTTCATCCTCCTGACAAAGTTTACATAATTGATAAGTTGAATTGAAATTACGAAATTAAGAAATTAGCAACTTAATTTCTGTGATCAAAAGAGGAAAACTATACTAATAGAAACAAATAAGGGAACACCTGAAAGTACAAGTGTTTCTTTATTCTTATAGTGCAATACAGAGCTTGTGAAGAAACTGGGAAAAGAATAAAGCAACACTTGTACTTTCAGGTGTTCCCTTTTTCCTTTCCATGAGCATATTTGCAACCAGCTATCTTCTAGAACTTCAGTCTATCATCCATACATGGAAAATGGACAAGGCTCAATCATAAATTAGGTATACGCATGAGTAATCAAACAAAAAAATAAAATTCGTGAGGTCAGAGTTTTCCATTCTAAACAAACAGAGCAACATGAACCTTGTAGGACACACAGGTGATGTACATATTCAGTATCTCTCCACCTGTCCCTGTGGCTAATATACGTGTTTATGAATAACGAATATCCTGCAGGTTTCTGCAAGTGTGCTGACTGACCTCTTGCTGAGATGTGGCATCAATATGGACTCCAGTCTGGTGATGGTGGCGTTGAGACCAGGGCAGGTCAGCTGCTGCCAGTAGCTGGGCTCCGACTCAACAAAGTACTGGTAGGCAATCTGCGGAACATAGCTGTGGACAGACCCCACCTGTAAACAAGTTTACCAGAGCTCATGATAAGATTTAGCTCATGTGGGTACTGTACCCACTGTATTTTATTGGAGTGGGTATTACAAATGTTGAGTGGGTATTTCATTTTTCGTTACCCACTGATTTCAAGTATGTGCGTATTTCAGTCATTTTACTCACCTAAGTATTATGTCATTGAGTAAGTTTACTAAGGAGGTATGTCCTGCCTTATATCATACCTAATCAAAACCAACTTAAATATAAGAGAAATGATTTCATAAAAAATCCCTCATCCTATACTGACAGTACAACACTTGTCCTATACTAACAGTACAACTTGATAGCAATGGATGTATTTTTCATTACGCAAGCGATTTTTATAAATATATTCCAAACGCATTTGTTTTAAACTTTTTGTGTATCTAACATTTTAAATGCGTAATTGGTATGCAACAATTATTTTTCAATGCGTAATTGGAAATTTTCTATACATATTTTACCCGGATACGCAGCTTATCTGGGCCTCTGGTTTACACCACAGATAACTGCAGCAACTATGAGAAACTCCAGTAATACAATACCTCCTGTCTTTGCTATTGCACTGTATAGCTATGTGTCCTGTTCTCAGCTGATACCAGGCACAGTTAATTAGACAACAGGTGAATTCTGAGGAGATTGTAGATTGTTCAGTAGACTTCCATGTGTATGTAACACAAACAGTTCCTGTTGTACAAGTTAAGCATCAGATTTGTAGGTTTATAGTTACCAGGTGTGTGATACTGCCATGTGTCAGGAGATGAGAAAACTTTGAAATGTCTCTGAACAAGTTACTAATGTGCTAACAGTTATATATAAAAAGAAGGTAGTTCCAGATATGAACAGTTTGTGCAAATTCCAGTGGGGATTGTACCAGGTTTCACGGCCATATCAGGACATCTAAGATACAATCTCCCTAAAAACAAATCTTGTAACCAAAAGCCTCTTTTCTAGAAGAAGAGGTAAGCCCTTAATAAGAGGTGATGTTGTAACCTTGCTCCCTATGATTATAATTCCTACATTCATTAAATTGTGGATAAAGTAAAGATCCATTATAGACCACAAGATACCCATTATGCACTTACCAGGTTTACTGCATGTAACACTGAGTCTGACCACATTATAAAGATAACTTCTATTTGTCCTGCAGAATGTAATAATTACGAAGTGTTTACCTGAAGCAGTCTGGTGTTGAATGAGTCAACCATGCAGGCCACCAGATCAGGACGGCATGGCTCGACTCTGGTCACTTTGAAGAACATCACCGGGAACCTAATACCAGTGTCCAAGCTGGATGTCTGCCAGAACTGAGGGTCATCTGAAATCATGACAAAATTAGACCAGAAATCACACAAAACCTTTTCCTTGTACACATGTTCCGAGACTCAGAGGCGCTGCTCACGATTTCAAAACCACTGCAGTCAATAGGCACAAGAAACGTACTAGATCTCCTGGCGTTCTTTGTTACCGTCAGGAGACGATTGCTTCATGTGCCTGTTTTGCCAACATGTGAAACTTGTTTTAAAATACCACTGATGTAGCTACGAGATAACTCGTTGTGGCAAATTGGGCCAGACGTTGATACTACGAGTATACTCGTGGTGGCAGTCAACGTGTTAAATGCAAAACAAATGACACTATCTTAGACTCTAATCATGTCAATGATATTGAGATGTGCTTTTTTGACAAAATATTCACCTGAACTCTTGATTGCAAAAACATCTCCATGACTTGCAATTCTGAAATAATAATCGAGCATGATTTATGCATGTTAAAGAATATATGACGGACATTTTCTATGTTGGCAACAACTGGAATACTGGTTTGCCACAAGAAAGAATCAATAACCTTGAAAATAGAACATTGTGCCTAGAATATGAGTAAGATTTGGTGGTCAGGCTCGCTGACTTGGTTGATGCTTGTCATTGTATCCTAATTGCAGAGATAAATGCTCATGATGTCAATCACTGGATTGCCAGTCAGAACTTGATCATTTACAGATCGCCATCATATAGGTGGAATATTGCTGTAAGCAACAATAGCAAGCAAGGTAAATGAGGCAGTATACATGATAATTATCATGATTATGAGGAACTCTGCTCTTAGTATGGATTTGGTGGTTTCACATTATTTTTTGACCAGCTGTACGCATGAGCAGAGCGTGTAAACATATCCACCGACACAGTTCAGGTTTGGACGTATGTAGTGTAACAAACTCTAAAGAAAAGATGTTATGAAAACGGTTCACAGCTGAGTACACACTTTCATTTGCCTATGGTTTTACAAACTGGTGTAGCAGGCCATTTCTTCCCCGGTCTAAACTTTCCCTGGAGAGAATCTGGCCTAGGCCAAACTTTCCCCGGGGAAGTTTTGTCCTAGGATATTCTTACCCCGGGGAAAGTTTGGGCTAGGCTAAAGTCTCTTCCTATTTTGTTCTGTGTTCTATGAAAGGGGAAGAGAGAGAGAGAGAGACAGAGAGAGAGAGATTCTGGCCTAGCTAGGCTTCTTTTCCCCACCCTTGCTCTTATATCAAAAAGGGGGAGATTCTGGCCCTGCTCCTGTCGCCATTCCTATAAAGACACATTGCATTAGTTCTTCATCTGACCAAATCATGTCACCATAAGATGTAAACATTCAATCGCACATTTGATGGGTAAATAAGACCTAATATACACAGGTTGCTTGCTTTCTTATCATGCTGTTTATTATCTCATATTTGTTGTATTTATGTATAAATGTAATGACACATTATTCACATAAGCTTGTTGACTAATCCATAATCACTTTTGGTGAATGAAATATGTTTCAGATATCCATGTATACCCCTTACAGAGATGCCAACCCATACGATCGTATTTGTTACAAAAAAAATACACAAAATACACGAGTACGATAGCAGTGAAAATATACGAATTTTGTAAAAGAAATTACATTAAATTAGATTATAAAATAGCACGTACCATAAACAATAAATCTGAACCATATTTTATTCAGTATCAAGCTATATGTGGATACTTGCTACTGATTTAGGTGAGTACAAGAGAGTTTGGCCTAGGCCAAAGTTTCCCCGGGGAAGGTTTGGCCAGCGGGAAAGTTTGGCCTGCTACACCGGAACTAGGCCAGTGGATATTTTTACACGCTCCTCGCATGTGCACAGCAAGTCGAAGATTAATGTGAAACCACTGAATAGCTAATTGTAAGATTGTCACATGTTCTACAATTTTAAGGTCACTAATTATTATTGTTATTCAAATTTCGCTGACTTGCATGGTCATCATCATTACCTGGCCACCTGGAAGTACTTCTTGAGGGCCTCTGTGTAGTTCATGCGTGGACTGTAGTTGGGGGAGTTGATAATGGAGATGTGCACCTCCGAGGCAACAGGCAGGCTGGTGTCGAGAGAGGAGCTGAGGGAATGGCTGCCCTCATCAACATCACTCTCCAGGGATTCATCAGACAATTTCTGTCGTGAATATATCAGATTGCCTTTGTACATTTATGATGAACTGCAAAATGTGCAATTTGAGGAACTCTTTGTTTGTTTGACACATTGTATCTGGCAAAGCCTTATATCAGCTGCACATAATTTATGTTTATTATGTTCTTGGTATCAATATGATCATCATGAACCTGATAAAATAGTTACCAACATGATCAACTGATGAATATTAAAAAACAATAAATGGGTAAAACATAAACAGCTATTTTTCAGATTGCGTAAGTGGGGTAGGCTAGTGATTTGTGAAACACAAGCCTGGTGTCCTGTGTTGGGATATTGATAAAGGCAGCAAAATCAATGTCAGTGTGTGTGAAATGAAGAAAAGTAAAACAAGGTAGGACACATTTACCTCACAAACCAGCACAGGGTCCTCAGTGAGAGGAGGAGCTGAATGAAGATTGAACCATAACAGAGCAGAAATGAAAACTTTTTTCTGATCCACTCAGATGTCTTGCTAGGCATTTGACAGTTACAGCTTTCTGCTTTGGCAGTTTACGTGACTCTAGTACTGGAGACGTCACTGGATCATTTCCAAGGCGATCAAAACTTCCAACCAGTACACTTAATGGCTCTTCGGTCTCAGTGTTGACATTATCCGATAAAGACACTTTCAAAATACTG
This sequence comes from Haliotis rubra, assembly GCF_003918875.1. Classification (NCBI taxonomy): domain Eukaryota; kingdom Metazoa; phylum Mollusca; class Gastropoda; order Lepetellida; family Haliotidae; genus Haliotis; species Haliotis rubra. The sequence continues at coordinate 1,981,718 of NW_025766003.1, forward strand.
CCTTCAAATAACCCATGCTGCAGCATCAGTTTCTTCGGTATACCAATGAAATTATGAGGATCTGAGGTTCTCTCTAAATCTTTCCCAAGAATTTTTCTCCACTGTCGGTCTTGTTCAACAACAAATGAATTGAATGTTATAAAAACTGAACTTGACTCTAGGCTTGAAGCACTACCTGATGTATGACGACTTCTATCAGTTTGATTGCTTACTGTACTGATAGATCGACAAAAATCAGAAACATATAAATTGTCAGGTTTTGACAATAAATGTTCAATTGTAGCAGTTGAAAGACGTTTTCTCCTGTCAGCAATAGTCTGGTTTGTGAATTCATCATAGAACAGAACAATCTCTGTGTTGACAGTGACAACTCCCTGGTGAAGTGGAGTGCATTCTACAACCTTCATTGTGCTGAACCAGCTATTCTGAAATGTATTGTCTTCCAGAAATAAAGGTGGGTAGGGAGCAAGGAAATCCTGATCCTTCTTGGCAACAACTTCATGTTGGATGATTTCAGTAATGATTCCATTGCTGAACTTGTTATTTCGCAACCAGGTGTAGGCTTCTTTGTCAGATACTGCAATAACAACTTTGCAGAGAGGAAATAACCGGACTTGTCTGAAGTAAACTACATCATTCAAACTTAACCTGTAATGATCAAGGAAATCGTCGCTACATAGAAGACGTGGCCTCTTCTCATGATGTGGTTCTTCCCCATCGTCTGCTTCATCGGCTAATAATGAAGCTGACAGTTCAAGATCAAGGGGATCGCGTACCCACACATATGTGAGGATTTCGGAGCTGAATCTGTAACAGACATTATCACTGTAAGGGGGCAATTTCAATTCACCAGACACTGAAGATGAGGGTGATTCGAAACCACTTGACATACTCAAGTTCAAACCAGAAACGTCATTTTTCAACTGGTGGCGAACACTCAGAGCAGCAATGACACATGTAGAGTCGTCTGCAATATTGAGATCATTTGCATCTTCTCGCGACACAAATAAATGTAGAGGGTGGTCATTTCTTTCTAACCGTGCTACAAGTATTTCCACCCGAGTGTTTCTTCTAGCTGCTGCCATTTCCCCCATGGGCGCAGCCATTTGTAAATAAAGCGCCACCTCGTGACTGACCGGTGCATGGGAAAATGAACCCAGTAAGATATTTGAACTATTCATCGCGTCTATTTGTACTTTTTGTTATAGCTATACTACGACAGCCTCAGACAAAGTCCTGTTACCGCTTCATAAAATATAACTGACTACAACAATCGCTGACGAATGTTCTATTTGGTACGCTGGAGTCAATTACAGTCGAATAATAGGATATCATTTTACAGGTAACTAAAAATATTACACCGCTCACAGATATCCGGTGTACACTTCCGGAAAGCGTGTTTTGCTGTGTTTGCATGTAGCGTCAAAATTAATGTTAAATTTGGTGCCGTGACAAGCAACCCACAATGAAGTACGCTTTATGTCAATTTGTTTATGCCTGATTCTTTTTATTATGGTTTAAATGAATTTGCCGAATAGTGATTTTGGTTTATCATTAATTTTCACCGTGGAGGAAAGTAGCCTCTTAATAGAAGTTACAAGATCAACAAATGTTTAACCTTCCCGGCTACTGTGTATACAGGTGATAAACATATATTTATTAATAGGCAATATGTAGAGATGTTAAAATTGTAATTCCAGGTTGAATGTAGATGGCCTGCTGGTGTACTTTCCCTATGATTACATTTACCCTGAGCAGTATCTGTACATGGTTGAGCTCAAGCGTTCTCTGGATGCAAAGGTAACGGTTCTGTATTTAGCTAGTGTACGTAGTGTTTTCTCGGCGTGCTAAGGGGATGATCAGACAGATATGTGTAAACTGGAGAACGTCAAGAAAAAAGTTGTTTACACTTTGAACTCAAAACTTGATTAATTATTTACCATACTGTACCTGTAAATCTAAACTCATGGTGTCTACCTTTGGTTCATGTTTTGCACAAGTTTATAGTATATGTACACCACTGTTTAAGCTAAAACAGAATAACATAAAAGTATTTTTAACTTTCAACCATCTACACCATCAGCTATACATGATAAACGCTACATGAAAATATTTTCACTTTAAAGGTTCATCATCATCAGATGGTGTGTGACAGTTAAGATTACGATGATTTATCATCATAATTATAATGCATAGAAAACTATTATTGCCTCGAGATGATTTTCACCAGCTGCCATTCATCACTTTCGAAACCTCTAAAAACTTAATAGTTTAGAGTTTGTGATGCTGAAATTTTCCATATGATGTCTTATCTTGTTTATAGAATTATATGATTATTAACCATGTTAACTGCAGCTGCAATGGTGAACATGCCCTTTATGCACCAAACATGATATAGTCTATTTAAAGGATTCTGCTTTGTGAATGAATTAAATCATTTTTATAATATGGACCATGTGATTGTTGAAGTTGTTTGCTGTCAAATTCATCTTTATCAACAAATACTACCATGTGTTATTCATTCAGGGCCACTGTGCGCTTGAGATGCCATCAGGAACAGGCAAGACCGTGTCTCTGCTCTCGCTGATCGTCTCTTACATGAGGGTAAAATGATCTCCTGTACTTCATCATTACCTGAGAATAATATATATTACCTTAGCTTAAAGAATTGAAATTCTCTATAGCTCAAAGTACATGTATTGAAATTCCCAATCGTTTGAGGTGTCAAAATTCTCTTTAGCTTAAAGTATTGAATGTCATATTGTCATGTTTTGGATTGAATGTCAGCATCATCTCAGTGTATTGAGCATCATCAAGACTTCAGTATGTTGAACAACATTGTTAGCTGACTAAAACAAGAAAGCTCTTTATTCTGTTCAAGGCTTACCCTCTGGAAGTGAACAAGCTAATTTACTGCTCCCGGACAGTACCAGAGCTGGACAAGGTAATTATTCAGAGGCTGAACCTTAAGATTTTTTATGCATGACTTCCATTCTATAAGTTGATGTGTGAAAACAATTTAATTATGTAATAAATGCTACATATGTCTCCTTACAATGTACTTGGCAATCAGCGACCGCCTCCGTGGTGTAGTGGTTATAGCATCCGCCCAGAGAGCGGAAGGTCGCGGGTTCGATCCCGACCGCGTCATACCAAAAGACGTTAAAATATGGTACTTGTTGGTCCCTGCCGGCGCTCGGCATTAATCAGGTTGGGGAAACCTACCAATTGGCCTATAATAGGCCAAACGGGATATTATAGGCCCTTCTGCCTATTTTGCTATAGGCCGATCGGCCTATGATTATGATATTTATCAAATAAATTTGAAGCGGTGCATTTCCGCATGAGGATATTAACATCATTCAAGTTTTGATGTCCTAAGGTTTTCATTCAAACCCTTTTTGAGAATTTTCATCACATAATAAAGGAGTTTGGAAATTGCTAATTAAATATAAGTCTATAATATTTTTTGACAATTTTCAGTGCAAATTAATGACATAGATATTCAGTGTTAGTTTTCAAAAGGAAAATCTATGCAAAATAGTGTTCTTTATGAAACATCTTTTCCTGAACATGATATAAATTTCCATTTTGTCCAAAAACTTATTTTTTTCAAGCTGAAGAGGTTCATTAACTATTCATCTCTATGATCATATGAAACCATTCCGTGAGGAAATCGATAGTTTGTGAAATAATTAGAAAAATGTTCAAATATGGCCCGATCGGCCTATAGCAAAATAGGCAGAACGGCCTATAATATCCTGTTCGGCATATTATAGGCCGATCGGTAGGTTTCCCCAACCTGTTAATGGGTACAACAAGGACTGGTCGGCTCGGAGTCAGTATAATGTGTCTGAGTGGGGTGTTCATGCTTCACTGCGGCATGGTATCTCAGTGGGCTAGCACTATGAAACCTGCTTAAGTCTGGGCTAGTACAAGCAGCCGCACATACACATACACACGCATGCATGTCGTCATAAGAGCAAAATATTCTCAAGCACGACGTTAAACCCAATTTCACCTCACCTCACTTGGCAATCAGCAGAATATACACTGGTCAGTATATCTATCAGCTTATCTCTGAACATGATGAATGTATTTTTAGGAGTAGGGTGATGTTTGGCACACATAACTGTTGTAAATGATAAGATGTAAGTGTAGACAAAGCATTTTGTGTATGAAAATCCCCCAAAAGATCCATAGAGAGGATGAATCTGATCTTGAAGTTGAACCTTTAACTGACTATCATTTTGCTTGATTCCTAAAGAAGGAAGCTGAGTGGTACCATACCCGTTAGATGGTAATTATTGTTACCTTGCCTGCTGTGTGGTATTAGGGTTAAAACAACAACCCTAATGAATAAACAAGTGGTCTGCTGGATATCCAATTAATGTTGATATATATAAGTACAATAATCTTGAAAATGATAACTGACTGAGTATGGTTTTACGCCGTCTTAGCAATATTCCAGCAATATCATGGCGGGGGACACCAGAAATGGGCTTCACAAATTGTACCCATGTGGGGAATCGAACCCGGGCCTTCGCCGTGACGAGCCAATGCTTTAACCACTAGGCTACCCCACCACCCCCTGAACATGATAAAACAACATTACACTGATATATTTGTTTTCCTACCTACTGGGGGCAGTTGGGTAGCCTAATGGTTAAAGCGTTGGCTCGTCACGCCGAAGACCCGGGTTCGAATCCCCACATGGGCACAATGTGTGAAGCCCATTTCTGGTGTCCCCAACCGTGATGTTGCTGGAATATTGCTAAAAGCGGCGTAAAACCAATCTCAGTCAGTCAGTCAGTCCTACCTATTGTATATACAGCATAAGGTATACTTAGCAGGTCACTGCAAATGTCTAACTAACGTGATTTTAGTTAATATATAAAACTCTCTTTTCATAAAAAGAGAACAATTTTATTCATCGTTTGTTAAAAAGTATTTCCATGTATTTGAAGGCTCTCAAATTTAAGTAGATGGAAGTTTGTATTAGTACTAGAACTTCATTTGTTCAGGTTGTAGAAGAGCTGCGTAACCTGATGAAGTACTATGAGAAGGAATCGGGTGAAGTCCCCAACCTGCTCGGTCTGGCTCTCAGTTCCCCGTAAGAACTTGTGTGTCCATCCTGAGGTGAGAACATTATGTTTACTGTATCATGGGTGTGGTCTGTTGCAGGTGCTTGTCACCTGGTTAGTCCTGAAACAGTGCTATGCTTGTCATAAGATCTAGCAAAGCTGATTTTTGGTTGATATGTGATGTGGGTGGGAGTGTGTTCATTAAAACATTGGATTGTGTCGAAAGCAATGCTATGCTTGTCATAAGATCTAGCAAAGCTGATTTTTGGTTGGTATGTGAGGTGGATGGAAGTGTGTTCCTTAAAACATTGGATTGTGTGGAAAGCAATGCTATGCGTGTCATAAGATCTAGCAAACCTGATTTTTGGTTGGTATGTGAAGTGGGTGGAAGTGTGTTCCTTAAAACATTGGATTGTGTGGATCATAACACACACAGTTAAACGTCACTATGTTTCAACCCACCTTACATACATGCCACCTCTGTATAACTGGAACATTTCCAATCTCATCTAAATCAGATTTTGCTGCCACTTAACAAAGATCCCAAAGATATCCCATTACAGTTCACATGAGAACATAGACAGTCCTAGTAAAATGGCTAACAAGAAGTTGACATTTGCCAGACAGAGAACAGCTTGTGTATGCTTTTCAGCACAACTTTCAAACTGGCGAACCTCTATTCCAGAGTATGCTTTGAATTTTTGGGGGGCAAAGTTCTCAATTTAATCTTTTACGCGTTTTATTCCTGAAGAAAAGAACTTCTGGAATGTCTGAAGGATGTTCGAGTTTGTATAGTCTGTCCAAGGGTTATGGAAAGTCGCTTCCAATGTTTATTCCGTTCAGGCAAGAGGTGGCAATGCTTTTGATGGAATCAGTTATACAGCCTATTACTGTTGTACTCTATATAATAAAGAAATTGTTATCCATAAATTGTGTTGATTTGAAAGATAGGTTTGTTGATAAGTTTGTTGCTAAATCAGGTTGGCCGTGAAAGAGATGGTAAGGTCGTGGATGGCCGATGCCACAACCTTACGGCATCCTTCGTCAGGACCCGGCACAAGACAGACCCAACAGTTCCAGTTTGTGACTTCTATGAGGTGAGTTGTTGAGATGGGTTGAAAGGTGGGTCGTTGAAGTCGGTTGTTAGATGGGTCGTTGAGATGGGTTAATAAGGTTGGTCATTGAGATGGGTTGTTAAGCGTGTCATTGAGATGGGTTGTAAGGTATGTCGTTGAGGTGTGTCATTCAGATGGGTTGTAAGGTATGTCGTTGAGGTGTGTCACTGAGATGGGTCATTGAGGTGGGTCCTTGAGATGGGTTGTAAGGTAAGTCATTGAGGTGTGTCACTGAGATGGGTTGTAAGGTAAGTCGTTGAGGTGTGTCATTGAGATGGGTTGTAAGGTAAGTCGTTGAGGTGTGTCATTGAGATGGGTTGTACGGTAAGTCGTTTAGGTGTGTCACTGAGATAGGTCGTTGAGATGTGTCATTGAGATGGGTTGTAAGGTAAGTTGTTGAGGTGTGTCATTGAGATGGGTTGTAAGGTAAGTCGTTGAGGTGTGTCATTGAGATGGGTTGTAAGGTAAGTTGTTGAGGTGTGTCATTGAGATGGGTTGTACGGTAAGTCGTTGAGGTGTGTCATTGAGATGGGTTGTAAGGTAAGTCGTTGAGGTGTATCACTGAGATGGGTCGTTGAGATGGGTTGTAAGGTTAGTCTTCAGGTTGGTCATTGTGATGGGTTGTACGGTAAGTCGTTGAGGTGGGTCATTGAGATTGGTTTTTAGGTTGGTGATTAAGATGGGTTGTAAGGTGGGTCGTTGAGGTGTGTGGTGGAGGTGGGTTGTTAGATGGGTCTTCTGAGGATGAAACTATGTTCAACTTCTTGAAGTTGAATATACCTGTCACCACAATGTATGTCCATACTGTTATGTGATTACTGTTGCAGAGTTTTGACAAACATGGGAGGGAGCTACCATTGCCCCCAGGTATATACAGCCTGGTAAGTAGTACTGCCTGGTTTGCACACCTGTTGGAATGTTAAAAAGTAGATTTCAAATTTCATTCATTGTGTCTATGTGAGTGAGCATGTGATAACCGTTTTGGTCAGCTCATGACAAACACGTGTCATCACAGAGGTTCCAAATTTCACACTCACTGAACTCTCTCCCCCCACTCCATTTCACTCTTATGACTTGGTTACCATGGTATCTTTATATTCCAGGATGACATGAAAGATTATGGCAAGAAGAAAGGATGGTGTCCCTATTTCCTGGCCCGATACGCAGTGAGTTGATGCAAACTGTACTACAACTGATGATGGTAGATCACTGATGATGGTAGATCATTGAACATGGTAGATCACTGAACATGGTAGATCATTGAAGATGGTAGATCATTGAAGATGGTAGATCGCTGATGATGGTAGATCACTGATAATGGTAGATAATTGATGACGATAGATCATTGATGATGGTAGATCACTGAAGATGGTAGATCATTGAAGATGGTAGATCATTGAAGATGGTAGATCACTGAAGATGGCAGATCACTGATGATGGTAGATCACTGATGATGGTAGATCACTGATGATGGTAGATCAATGAACATGGTAGATCACTGATGATGGTAGATCACTGATGATGGTAGATCATTGATGACGATAGATCATTGAAGATGGTAGATCATTGAAGATGGTAGATCATTGATGATGGTAGATCATTGATGATGGTAGATCACTGAAGATGGTAGATCATTGAAGATGGTAGATCATTGAAGATGGTAGATCATTGAAGATGGTAGATCACTGAAGATGGCAGATCACTGATGATGGCAGATCACTGATGATGGTGGATGATCATTGATGCTGGTGTCCTCTACTTTGTGTTGTGTGATGCTACTGTTATTGTGGTGGAGTTCAGATCCCACTTTGGCCTGATTCTATTGCAAGGTTTGTCTGCACCGTGTCCATGCTCGTGGTTTCACCACAGTAGTAAATGTCTAGGACCTGCATCACTTCGGGCTCTCCTCCCCACATTAAGCTGGCCCACCGTGACATAGCTACACTTCTGTTAAAAGCAGTATTAATAACACATTCAGCTCAAAATGTAGATTACACATGAAAGAAGCAAGAATATAGTTTACACTGAGCTGAATGAAGTTAACAATTATTTTGTTGTCATATACACATAAGCGTTATCTGACATGTCAACAGAAAAAAAGCTCAAGTTAACACAGAACAATGAGCAATGGTTTGTAGTTGAAGCGATTCATCAATGCACTTTATTACCCAGGTTCATCTCCACTACACCATACATAAACCACCCTTGAAAGTCCTGGTGAGAATGTGCCTTCACTAACCCATGCTTGTTGTAAGTGGCGACTAAAGAGATGGGGTGGTCAGGCTCGCTGACTTTGTTGACACATGTCATCGTATCCCAATTGCATAGATAGATGCTCATGCTGTTGACTACTGGATTGTCTGGTCCAGACTCGATTATTTACAGACCGCCTCCATATAGCTGGAATATTGCTGAGTGTGGCGTAAAACTAAACTCACTCACTCACTCATACATAAACCTGAAGAATATTCCTTATGCATTGTTACATATCCCAATGAAGATTTTGTTTTTACTAGGTTTAGTCTTCAGCAACCCATGTTAGTTGTGGGACGTGACTTACCGGATCAGGTGGTCATGCTCACTGATTTGATTGGTGTATGTCATTATATCCTAATTATCTAGTTCGTTAATCACTGGGGGCGGTGGGGTAGCCTAGTGGTTAAGGCGTTTGCTCATCACGCCGAAGAAACGTGTTCGATTTCCCACATGGGTACAATGTGTTAAGCCTATATCTGGTGTCCCCCTGCAGTGATATTGCTGGAATATTGCTAAAAGCGGCGTAAAACCAAATTCACTCACGTTAATCACTGGCTTGTTTGGTCCAGATTTTATTACAGTAACTACAGTTATAATCGGGGGCATGGTTAACGAGTTGTCTATGGCACCAAGCTTGTGATCCAGCGAGTTTATGGTGCCAGGATCGAACCCACCTGTGACCGGGTGTAAAAAACCTCGGAGTCAATTTGTGCGCAGGCTCTTTCAGTGTTGTCACAACCTTTGGTGTACAGTACACAACCCTTAAAATAACCCACGAATCCGTTGGTAAATGACCAGATGGTGGCCACATGAATGCGTGCAAACACCTAGTTGCAGGGACAGCAATGTGCAGTTAACTTAGAGAAAGTACTGAGACTATGGGTCCCAGTCTACCCAGCTGTGATACCTCGTACCTCGTAAGGATGGGAAAGACACATTAACTTGGTGTGCCTAGTGGCTGCAGGAGGTGTATGCTGCTGAGGGAGTTGAGATTGAAAGTATGATGCGCTGTTGAGATTGACATCCAATAATCAAGGGAAAACAAAGCACCTTTGAGCAGCTGACCTGGATATTGACACTATACAAATATTAGTAATGAACACTGGAAATAATCCAAGTGTGGTGAGGTGAGGTGAAATTGGGTTTAACGTCGTGCTTGAGAATATTTCGCTCATATGACGACGTGCATGCGTGTGTATGTGTATGTGCGGCTGCTTGTACTAGCCCAGACTGAAGCTGGTTTTATAGTACTAGCCCACTGAGATACCATGCCGCAGTGAAGCATGAATACCCCACTCAGACACATTATACTGACTCCGAGTCGACCAGTCCTTGTTGTACCCATTAATGCCAAGCGCCAGGCAGGGACCAACATGTACCATAGTTAAACGTCTTTTGGTATGACGCGGTCGGGGATCGAACCTGCGACCTTCCGCTCTCCGCGCGGTAATCCAAGTGTTATCTTTATGAATGTGTGTATTGTTTTCTTTATAACCATGAACATGGTATACCTAAAGTGATTTTGAAACCAAACAGAAGCATTCATCATGTATCATATCTAAACATTGAACTAAGTAACACATCATGTGACATTGCTGTATTGCTAGAGTGGACACATGTTGGAGACAAGCATAGACTGAAGCTGATGATGTGTGTTATGTGTCCACAGCTCTCCCATGCCAATGTAGTAGTGTACAGCTATTACTACCTACTCGACCCCAAAATTGCCGAGAGTGTCTCCAAAGAATTGTCAAAAACGGCAGTTGTTGTATTTGATGAAGCCCACAATATAGGTAAGAGTCAAGGACAAGACTGAACCAGTTTGTTCCTGTCATTCTGATGGTAATTGTCCTGAATATTGTCTTCCACCTTTTCAAGTATGTCTAGCAAAGCCCTATTAAATTGCCAACTTGATTTTCAAAACCACAAAGATTGTTGTTTGTATTTCGTATGGGCTTGTGTTTTGTTAAGGCCAGTTGAATGACAGTGTAGGTCAGCTGGAAGTTCTCATGCTACTAGTGATCACCTTGACTAATGCAGTCATTACGAGGAGTATATTCCATGAATACCGGCATCTCATATTTCCACTGTTCCCTGAAACCTGCCTCTTTGGTCTTGTGGATACGGTGTCAGCCCAATGAGTAAAATGTCAGTGGTTTGATTCTCTGCAGTGTCATAGCAAACAACATTAAAAAATTGTCACTTGATGCTGGCAATTGCCGATGTTTTGGGATGAATCAAGGCTGGTTTTGTAGGAATATTGTGTTAGGTAGTGGTAGGAATGGCTGACAGAGAGAAGATTTTGTCATTTTTCTATATACTTGCAGATAATGTATGTATAGAGTCTATGAGTGTGATGTTGACAAGACGGACATTGGACAGGTGCTCCCAGAATATAGAGGCTCTCAACAAACATATTGACAGGTACATGACAAAGTTGTTTTCTTTTGTTTTCATGAATATAAGCATGTGTTTTTAAGTTCTGGTTGTTGAGCATCTATGCTGTCCTTTTTATATTTATTATAAGAGCAGTGTAGTCAATTTTAGAAGTACACATTAGTTCAACATATGGGGCGGTGGGGTAGCCTAATGGTTAAAGCGTTGGCTCGTCACGCCGAAGACCCGGGTTCGAATCCCCACATGGGTACAATGTGTGAAGCCCATTTCTGGTGTCCCCTGCCGTGATGTTGCTGGAATATTGCTAAAAGCGGCATAAAACCAAACTCAGTCAGTCAGTCAGTAGTCCAACATATTATTTGAACTGAAACTTTAAGACATTGTAACAACGCAGTTGCATTCTTTTTCCATAAAATATCGATACACTATGTTTTTGTCCATATGGCATACAGATTATCAATTAAGGTTCACCAGACAAAATAAATACAGTTGTCACACACATTATATAGTTCAGATCTTCTCAGTGTAAGTTATCATTGAAATCACCTATTGATAATGTCTAAACTTCATTCTGAATCTAGCTCTCTTGAGCAACATATAAAAATGGTATGGCTGAAATCATGTTAACTACTTAAAACCCCATTCTTAGGTTGAAAGCCAGTGATGCCCAGAGATTACAGACAGAATACCAGCGACTGGTTGATGGATTGAGGGATGCCAGCGTTGCCAGGGAAACCGATGTCATCCTTGCAAATCCAGGTTAAAGTTTATGAATTTAAAAATTGCTAGATAAATCATAATACATTGTTATGAGATACAATCTCAAAGTAGAAAAACTGTTCTTTTGTATTTCTGAATTTATTTTCTTCTCACAAATCATATGTATGTATCTGTCTTGTTTCAGTCCTACCAGATGAAATTCTGCAAGGTAAGCCCTACACCTCACCTGTGATATTTGTTCACAGTTGATGTCCTTTCATTTAGGGCAGTATACATCTGCAGTAGCTGTTAAGGGTGTTGAGAGCACAATTCAGCAGGGATCAGAAGGCTACAGTTTGTGTTATGGGTGCACTGTGTGACAGGAATCTTAAGGTTACAATCTGTGTCATGGCAACACAGTGTTACAGGAATCATAAGGTTACAATCTCTGTCATGACAACACAGTGTAACAGGACAATCTGTGTCATGACAACACAGTGTAACAGGAATCTTAAGGTTACAATCTGTGTCATGACAACACAGTGTTACAGGAATCTTAAGGTTACAATCTGTGTCATGGCAACACAGTGTTACAGGAATCATAAGGTTACAATCTCTGTCATGACAACACAGTGTAACAGGACAATCTGTGTCATGACAACACAGTGTAACAGGAATCTTAAGGTTACAATCTGTGTCATGGCAACTCAGTGTAACAGGAATCATAAGGTTACAATCTCTGTCATGACAACACAGTGTAACAGGACAATCTGTGTCATGACAACACAGTGTAACAGGAATCATAAGGTTACAATCTGTGTCATGGCAACACAGTGTAACAGGACAATCTGTGTCATGACAACACAGTGTAACAGGAATCATAAGGTTACAATCTGTGTCATGGCAACACAGTGTAACAGGACAATCTGTGTCATGACAACACAGTGTAACAGGAATCATAAGGTTACAATCTGTGTCATGGCAACACAGTGTAACAGGAATCATAAGGTTACAATCTGTGTCATGGCAACATAGTGTAACGAATCATAAGGTTACAATCTGTGTCATGGCAACTCAGTGTAACAGGAATCATAAGGTTACAATCTGTGTCATGGCAACACAGTGTAACAGGAATCATAAGGTTACAATCTGTGTCATGGCAACACAGTGTAACAGGAATCATAAGGTTACAATCTGTGTCATGGCAACTCAGTGTAATAGGAATCTGAATGTTAAAATATTTCTCATGAGAGCCCAATTCAATCACAGTCAGGAGGTTTAGCATGTGTTATAAGATCACTGCGATAGTGATCACAAAGTGTCAGTTTGTGGTTCCAGGTTGATGTTATGTCAACAGAATTAGAATGAACTCTTCTCATTGTATTACTTAGTCACTAATAAAAACTTTTGAAAAATATAAAAAGACCAATACTAATAAATATGCCCCTGAATGTCATGTAACCCATGGTTTAGGATTTGCCTACTTTATAACTTCAGAAACTAGTAATATTTTAACAAGAAATTTGCTTTTCAGATCAATTGATATTCATTCATTTACCTTGTTTACAACAACAATATCATTCACATACAGTATAATCATCGATATTATAGGTAGATGGAAGAGGTCTTAAATTCATCTCCCTTTTTGTGAGGCATGTGTGTATCTTTAGTCTTCATCCTGAACCTCAGTGAGTCTGTCTTTCACATTATACAGAGGCAGTCCCAGGTAATATTCGAACAGCGGAGCACTTTCTCGGCTTCATGAAACGTTTTTGTGAATACATGAAAACCAGATTACGAGTGCAACATGTGGTGTCAGAGTCTCCACCGTCATTCCTCAAAGACTGTCTGAACAGAGTCTGCATCGAGCGGAAACCCTTGCGGTAGGTAGTGATTGTATTTCCCAGTGAACATTCAGTCAAGTGAACGAGCAAAGTATCTCATGAAACATACCAAAATTCAGAGCAGATGTGAAAAATCTGAATTGTTGATATGAATGAAACTGATTTTTAAATTACCACAAAGCGATGGCTGATCTAGAGGACTATGCTTTCAGTATCTTGTGAGTTTAAATCTCAGATTCCTTGTACTGGTGATCTTTGAAGCCTGTGCGGAATGTGGGTTGAAATAGGTCAGGGAATGGTCATTGTACCCTCATAATTGCTCACAATATCGCTCACTGGATTGTATGACCCAGATCTGGAATATTTGAAATATATTAAAAAAACAGACATTCTACATAAATATGATGAAGGATTATTGTTTCGTTTTCTCACCTGTAATATGCTACTCAAGGAAAGGACAAGCTGTTTTAATTTGTTCCAAGAGTCAGTTTGTTGTTTGTCATGGAAAAGAAATTAGAGCTGTGTGATAGGTTGTTCATTTGTCATATCTAGATTTTGTGCCGAGAGGTTAAAGTCGTTGATGCGGACCCTGGAACTGGCAGACACTCAGGACGTCTCTGCAGTGACATTGCTCTCCAACTTTGCCACACTCGTCAGTACTTATGCTAAAGGTGGGTCCATCTTTGCTCATTATATCATATTCTTATATAATATTTGTGTAGATAGTAGTGGTGGTTCGATTAATTGAAATAATCGAAGATTGGTCGCAATGACTAAACAACCAAGCAATCGATCATGTTTTCTCATAATCGAACACAAACAATTTTGGCACACTTGTTTGCATTAACAACATTTTTCACAAGGTTGGTTTTGTCTGTTACATTTCTACAAGCTACAAGTACTATAAGCTCATTCCTTGTCATGATTGAAATTATCTTAGAGATTCCAGGAAATTTATGTTCCTAACATACTAGTCCTCTTTTAAAAATGTGAAATTTGTAAATGCATTTTGTGCAATTTGCAAAAAACACGAAAAGAAGTACATGTTTTTCTCTATTTTTTTGTGCATTAACAAACATAACCAGGAGAATTTGATAAATCACGCTAACCAATTTTTATCGGTTGTAATGAACCAATCATGAATTGTGAGATTTTAACCAATTCCCAACACTACTAGATAGTGTTGACAACATGTTTACAAATTAATTTTGGAGTTCAAGGGATGAGTAGGTGCCAGTGTTTATTGCTGGGTGTAATGGCCGACTGGTGTGGGTCAGGGGGCTGATGCTGAGTAACATGGCTGATTTCTTATTACCCTTATTCCATTCTCATCATAATCGGCAACTAAAGTGGGGTAGGATATTTAGAGACTTTTATGATTTTGTTACATCAGTGTGGATTGTGTTCTTATACACATGTTTGAAGATCTGTGTTTAGATAGAGGTCATTCTCATCATTAGTCTGTTGATATGAAGGAATGCAGTACTGATTTTCATTGATGATATTCAGGATTTGTTTTGATCATTGAGCCCTTTGACGACCGCACGCCGACTATCAACAACCCGATCCTGTACTTTAGCTGCATGGACGCTTCTATAGCCATCAAGCCAGTGTTTGACCGATTCCAGACAGTGGTCATCACATCAGGGGTAAATAGTCCCAATATACATCTCCTGTGCTGTATAGACTTGTTGCATAGACTCAGATAACAGATGAGGAATACGTAGAAATCGTGTCAGGTGCGAGACGTCTGCCCGGAGCGGAAAGTCGCGGGTTCGATCCCCGACCGTGTCATACCAAAACATGTTAAAATATGGTACTTGTTGGTCCCTGCCTGGCGCTCAGCATTAATGGGTACAACAAGGACTGGTCAGCTCAGAGTCAGTATAATGTGTCTGAGTGGGGTATTCATGCTTCACTGCGGCATGGTATCTCAGTGGGCTAGCACTATAAAACCAGCTTCAGTCTGGGCTAGTACAAGCAGCCGCACCTACACATACACACGCATGCACGTCGTCATATGAGCGAAATATTCTCAAGCACGACGTTAAACCCAATTTCACCTCACCTCACCTCAGGTGCGAGATCTCTATTTTCCTAAGTACAAACCAGGTGATACTTTGCCTGTACAGAGAGACACAATCACTGTAAGTGAGCTGTGATTCCACTTTATTCACAGGCTTCATAATCATGCCATGAAAATCAATGCTGTGTTTTTAAAAATACTTTGTTGAAAAGAGGAAATGAAGAGTCCAAAATCAATGCCATGTTTGTAAAGATACTTTTTTGCAATCATTCCAGAGACATTATAGGAAGGTTGTTACCCTTCAACAACAACAACAACAACAACAACAATAACAAAACAATCAAAAAGTAATCAGCTCCAAGTCATTATACTGTGTCCTTGAGTGGTGTATCCATTTTAGACTGTGGCATGATATATATGTCATGCACACATGGCGAAATGTAAGTGGAATAATCATGGACGCAGTGTTAAACCTTATTCTTTGATAAGAAAGTGTGACCCTGAAATTGTATTTGAACCCTGTAATCAAGCAGTGCCAATGACACTTGATGAGAAATCAAACCAGCTACCTGTTTCTTTTGCAGACCTTGTCACCTCTAGATATGTATCCAAAGATTCTAGATTTCCGTCCGGTAACCATGGCAACATTCACAATGACCCTAGCCAGAACCTGTATATGCCCTCTGGTAAGTTTGGTAGCTGACCTTACTGAGACACAGGAGGGCAGTTGAAGAAGACCGAGGGCTTCTGCAAATGATAATGCCCTCAAAAATAGCATTACCGTTATTATTGCTAAAAACATGGAATTTGTGTTGAAACGAAAAAGGAAACAATGAAGGAATTTGACTGTAAGTTTACCAAAATCAACTTCCGACGGGCTTGACTGCCCGAATGCAATTACGTCATCGAACAATTCAAGTGACGTCACAAAAGAAAGTGACGATATTCGACCTTGGCCTTTGACAAGACCATAGCCTGCAACATGTCAAACTATGACAGTGTTCGGTTTTGGTCCATCAACAGGCTTAATAGTGCAATTGTTAAGGTTAGCACCAACAAGAAAGCCAATATTATCGCTATTTGAAGCGGGAATTTGGGTTGCTTTGACTTGTTTGACCCAGAATATCTGCCAGTCGAAAGCAAATTAATGTCGAACTATGACGTCACTTGACAACAGAACTGATTGTGGCCCGTCGTTAAGGTTGAGCGGTCCAATATCATTTGCAGCGGACCGCAAATTTCTGATAATGGGAGGGCCGTTTCATGATAATTCCATGTATTTTAGCTATAAAATGTGTTGAATCACCTTGCAAGAACACAGACATGTTAGCCTTTGAAACCCATCCTGGTCTGCTATCCTGAGACAACTTTATTGTGCTGAGGATAAGTAATTCCAATGGTACCGGTGAAGATCCGTGCTAGAATTGTTCTCCAGCAACCCGTGCTTATTATAATAGGTGACTAACGGGATTGGGAGGTCAGGCTCGCTGACTTGGTTGACACATGTCATCTCATCCCAATTGTGTAGACCGATGTTGATGCTGTTGATCACTGAATTATCTGGTCCAAACTTGATTGTTTACATAGACCTCATAAAGTAGTATCATTTGAGAACTATAATTCTGAGTCAGAATTACATCGATTTTGGTACAAATTCAAAATCAATAGAACAGACAGAAAATGTGAACGTAGTAAACATTGTTGTCTTGTTCACACAATACTTGGTTACAAATTATGAGAACTGTTTAAAAATAAAAGTTTCTACCAGTTCTCTGGACTAGACTAAAGAAAACACAAATTTGAAAGGCTGTATATTTACTAATTCAAACATTATCAAGGATGGGATGTCTGAGTCAAAAAAGAAACTTCACATTCTTTCTTCAGGGCACTATAAAAGAACAAGAGATGGTAAGATGGTTAAATTGTTATTATTTCATTGCTGAGATCTGTGTGATGTACTCGATACACTGACAGTGCCATAATCAGTTCCATTAGGCTACACCGCCGTTCCAAAACATGGGTATATAGAATGTCAAGTCACAAGAATAAAAATGCGAAATGTCTCAGTTCAATATCGTGTATGGCCGCCCCGCGCATTCACCACTGCCAAACACCGTCTCCTCATCGACTGCCTGATGCTTGTGAACACGTGGTTGGGGATTCTGCGCCATTGTTCTTGCAAGGCAGCGCCAAGTCCCTGCAAATTCTGAGGTTGGTTCCTAAGTCTACGAAGCCTTCTCCCAAGTGCATCCCAAACATGCTCTATTGGATTAAGGTCAGGGGACCTCGATGGCCAGTCCATGACGTTGATTCCAACGTTTTGAAGGAAATTTCGTGTCAATATCGCGGTATGCGGCCGAGCATTATCATGTTGGAACTGTAGACCTGGGCCATGAGCCGCCATGAAAGGAACGAGTTCAGGGGTGAGCACCTGGTCGCGGTAAGCAGCAGCTGTGAGGTTTCCACGGATGACCAGAAGTCGGGAACGGTTGTTCCCACAGAAAGCACCCCACACCATGCAACTTCCGCCCCCGAATCTGTCGACTTCCTGTACACAACATTGGGCATACCGTTCACGATGTCGTCTCCAGAATCTATGCCTGCCATCCGCGAATCTGAGGGTAAACCTGGATTCATCGCTAAAGACGACTCGATTCCAGTCTATTGGTCCATCGGAGGTGACGTTGGGCCCACAACAGACGTTGACGTTGATGAAACGGCGTCAATATTGGCCCACGATATGGACGTCGAGAATGGTGATTGGCTGCCCGCAACCGATTTCAAATGGTCTGTGAGGACAGTCGACCTCTAAACATCTCAGCCCTGGTTCGTGTAGCCAGCAGAAATCTGTCATGTAGGTGAGGTAGGACGATTTGACGGTCTTCTGCTCGTGACGTCACATATGGACGACCCGACCTTGGGCGATCAGAAGTGGTGCCAGTTTGTTGTAGACGACCTCGCAAGTCATACACAGTACGACGGCTGCATCCCATTGCTCTTGCGACGTCAGTAACTGATCTTCCCGCTTGCAACATGCCAACGGCACATTCACGTTGCACATTTGACAATCGTGGCATTTCAAGTACCGTTAGAACTGTGGTTTAAAAGTGTTTTTTCAATTCTTGAGGCCAATGCAAACGATGCGAAGATCACGTGATCGACGTTTTTCTAGAGTCGAGAGACAGGGATCCCATTTCGGATACATAGATGTATCATCAGAGAAAAATTATTCATTATTTTTCAAATTACATTTTGTGAGGTTTCTTTTTTGACTCAGTATATATATATGACCAACATAGATGTATATATTGACTGGAACAAACACATAACAATAAGATCAGACAAATTCATGATACAAGCAATTACAGAAGGATGGTAATAACAAGACAAGAGTGACCAGAGCGTACTTTTGTAGAAAAAAGGAAGCTCATCTTGTTCGATTGTGTGACTTACATGGCTGAACTCTCAGTGAAGGATGGGGAACCTTACCCTGTTGTTAACAGGAATGGCTTCAGGAAAATCAAATTTCTGCTGAAATATTATTGTGGGTTTTTCGACTGGGGTTTTCAGATGATTCACAGAATTGTTATTTGAAATAAAATCAGGGGATCAGTAGAAAATTGCCATCAATGTAATAAATACCACCACAGTTATTAGCTGAGGTGATTACTCTAATAGAAAACATTCTTTTTTCCTTTAAGATTGTCAGTAAAGGAAATGATCAAGTGGCCATGAGCTCCAAGTTCGAGACTAGGGAAGACATAGGTATGTGCATCAGCATCCTTTACCATTACAGCAGGAGTAACTGTAGTTGACTAGCACATTGTGTCGGGTTATGGCTTGACCATTACAGCAGGAGTAACTGTAGATGACTAGTAAATTGTGTCGGGTTATAGCTTGACCATTACAGGAGGAGTAACTGTAGTTGACTAGTATATTGTGTCGGGTTATAGCTTGACCATTACAGCAGGAGTAACTGTAGTTGACTAGTATATTGTGTCGGGTTATGGCTTGACCATTACAGCAGGAGTAACTGTAGATGACTAGTAAATTGTGTCGGGTTATGGCTTGACCATTACAGCAGGAGTAACTGTAGATGACTAGTATATTGTGTCAGGTTATGGCTTGCTGGCTTCAGGATAAGTATTAACAATAACTTTAGTTCACAACTGGTCTGTGTGAAAGATTAGTTTGCAGGAAGTAATGTTAGTGAATATTATATTTGTTTCAGCTGTGATAAGAAACTATGGCAACCTTCTAGTGGAGCTGTCAGTGATTGTACCTGATGGAATAGCATGTTTCTTTACCAGCTATATTTACATGGTAAGCATGAAGAATGTATTGACTTTTCACTCAAACACAACTCAATAGATGATATTGGGGTTCTAAAGTTTGTAGACATTTGCTTTTTGTTTGATAATATGGTATGTGAACTGGCAATGAATTAATTATCCTCATTTGTGAATGTAGCATTATGTGTCACAGAATGTGCTATCTCATTTTGCACAGACCCAGGAAGACCCGGGTTACAATTGGTCTTCCGCAACCCATGCTTGTCATAAGAGGTGACTAACGGGATCAGGTGGTCAGACTCGCTGACTTGGGTGACACATGTCATCGTATCCCAGTTGTGTAGATCGATGCTCATGCTGTTAATTGTCTGTTCCAGGCTCAATTATTTACAGACCGCCGCCATATAGCTGGAATATTGCTGAGTGCAGCGTTAAACAACAAACCAACAACCATTTTGCACATCATCATGATCATACATATTTTTTGTTTTGTAGGAAACGATTGTGGCAGCATGGTATGAACAGGTGAGTAGCAATGTTTGCAGTGTGTAGATGGCTTGTCGTCTGTTCCTCTGTGTGCTTGTTGCAGCCCAGGATTAGCTGTAACACGTGATGTGGTGGAATGTACAGTGAAACCTGTTTAAACCGGCACCCCACGGGACCGAAATAAAATGCCGGTTTAGACAGGGTGCCAGATTAGACAGTGACGATCATTTTCCAAAATGGCTGCCATTTACACTTGTCATTCTCTTTATCTCTATAATGCCTTTGATCTTTTGTAATTGTGCAACAACTTAAAACAATTTGGGTCTAGCGATTAAGGATTATGGGTCCTTGATTGGACTGCTCATACCCATGCCGGCTTAGAGCGTTTGATTCACGCGCAATCACTACTTCCTGATTATTTAGAGTGCCAAGAGGATTAATTAGTGTATTGGATTATGGGGCCTTGATTGGACTGCTCATACCCATGCCAGTTTAGACAGTGTTAATTACAGTTAAAATTGCTTGTTGGGACCGGAAAGTCATGCCGTAATATGGAATAGACAGGTGCCAGATTAGACAATGTTTTAGTGATCATAATATCGTTGTAAAATGGCGGGACCAAAATGTTATGCTGATTTTGACAGTGTGACGGATTAGACAGGTGCTGGTGTTGGCAGGTTTCACTGTATATGTACAGATTGGTCATGACTAGGTCAGCTGACACATAATTGTAGTGACACAGCGATCTCATTCAAATCAGACCTTATTCTGTGATATGATACCTGTCTGCATCTTTCTAAAGATATCAGACTGACCTGACAGATAGGTGGAATATTGCCGAATGCGGCGTTAATCACCCAACCAACCAAAGATCTCAGGACACCCCAACAATTTCTTTATTGCAAGAGGAGCTATGTTTTGGTGTTGGTTTTAACTAGTGGTGGTCCGATTAATTGAAATAATCGAAGATTGGTCGCAGTGACTAAACGACCAAGCATAATCGAACACGAACAATTCTGGAACACTTGTTTGCATTAACAATATTTTTCCCATGGGTATCCCCCGCAATGCGTTTTGCGGGGGGTATTAAAATGGACTCAGACCGTGCACATTTGTCTTTTCCGGAGCAGAACTTTAAAACCGTTCAATATTTCTTCACCAAACTTGGCACATGGATAGATCTGGTGGTGTACTGCTGCCTTTTGGTAGTTTGGGAATTCTGAATAAAATATTTTTTGGTGTTTCCATGGCAACAAGTTTGACTTCCACTGAAACTGGTGGTAGTGCTCCTTTCTGGAGCAGAACTTTAAAAACCTTTCAATACTCTCCTTCCACTTTTCTATATACACACCTAAATATTTGACATAATCATACCTCGTAGACATATTCATGAAGAGTATTTTGCCATTGCGGGGGATATTGATCACTTTGTCTTCTTGTTGGTTTTGTCTGTTACATTTCATAAGCACGACAAGCTCATTCCAAGTCATGATGGAATTTATCTTAAAGACTCCAGAAAATTTATGTTCCTACCATACTAATCATTCTTTAAAGATGTTAAATTTGCACATGCATTTTGTGCAATTTAAAAAAAAAAAAGAACTACATGTTTTTTCTAGATTTTTGGTGCATTAACACACACAGTCAGGAATATTTGATAAATGACGCTAACCAATTATTTTCGATGATTGATCGGTTGTTATGAATCAATCATCAATTATGAGATTTAAACCAATTCCCAACATCAGTTTTAACATTGTTTTCAAGATAGCAATCAAATCCTCTAATATTTAGGGGCTGTGGGGTAGCCCAGTGGTTCAAGCGTTCGCTCGTCAAGCCGAAGGCCCGGGTTCGATTCCCCACATGGGCACATTGTGTGAAGCCCATTTCTGGTGTCCCCCCGCCGTGATATTGCTGGAATATTGCTAAAAGCGGCGTAAAACCCAACTCACTCACTCACTCACTCTAATATTTACCTTTCAGCAGCTTGTGTTGTTCCGACAGTCAAGCACAAACAAAAGTTGACAACCACATTTGTATGTTGTGTAATTTGGGGAATAAGACTGAGCTGTAGTGTCACAAGTTAATAATGATATTTATATCAAAGTTGGCTATCATTAATAGTAAGAATGACCGAGTGGGTTAAGGCACCGTTTTTGTCTTTCACTCACAAAACTAAGACCTTCATTATAATCACTGGTCTGTCAGCAGATTCACGTGGGTTTCACTGTTTGTTTGTAAACTGCATCAACTCCAGCATCCCTCTCATAGCTGACACAGTAAATGACTGACAGTATGGGGGTAATTCAAACATGTAGTAAGGGAGATATCAAAATACTGTGTACAAAATATTATACTTACTCTACATGCAGTAACAATGAGTCCTTTACCTTCTGGCCGGCTCCGTGGTTTATTGGTTAGAGCGTCCGCCCGCGGGCTCTGTCCCCGACCGCGTCATACCAAAAGACGTTAAAATATGGTACTTGTTAGTCCCTGCCTGGCGCTCAGCATTAATGGTCGGTACAACAAGGACTGGTCGGCTCGAAGTCAGTATACTGTGTCTGAGTGGGTATTCATGCTTCACTGCAGCATAGTATCTCAGTGGGCTAGCACTATAAAACCAGCTTCAGTCTGGGCTAGTACAAGCAGCAGCACATACACATACACACGCATGCATGTCGTCATATGAGCGAAATATTCTCAAGCATGACGTTAAACCCAATTTCACCTCACCTCACCACCTTTACCTTCTGGACATCCTTCCACAATCTATTTACTGAAAATATTACATCAGAAAACATATTGTAAGTGTATTCAATCATTATTACCACTATTGGATACACAGGGTATGCAAAACATACACAAAGATATCTATTCATTGTATGATGGTGATTTGGGTACAATGTGTGAAGCCCATTTCTGGTGTTCCCCGCCGTGATGTTGCTGGAATATTGCTGAAAGCGGCGTAAAACCAAACTCAGTCAGTCAGTCAGTATGATGGTGATTGGTGAAAGTATATATTTAGTATATTGATGTGAATGTATTCTACATGTATTAAACTGTGGAAATACAGATGGTAAAAAAAATAAATTATTAATAGTAAAAATGAACGAGTGGGTTAAGGCACCTTTTTTATCTTTCAGTTACCAAAATTAAGACCTTCATTATAATCACTGGTCTGTCGGCTCATTCACGTGGGTTTCACTGTTTGTTCGTAAACTGCATCAACTCCCATATCCCCCTCACTAGCTGACACAATGATATGGCACAGTAAATGACCGACAGTATGGTGGTAATTCAAACATTCTGTGCAAGCTATTTGCAGTACAGATTTGCCTTCCTTAGTTACATGAATATTGGGATGTGGAACAGAGCGGAACCAGGGATGTGAAACAGAGCGGAACCAGGGGTGGAAATAACTTTAAAATTGCTTGTGTACTCCGGTACAATGGCACATGTGATATCACTTGCCCTGAAATTTTTTCAACCATACCGGCCGTTTTCTTGTTGAATTTTTTAAATAAACAACATAATTAACATTGGAAAATCAACTGGACGCCGGTACAGTGTGATATATGAATTTACTTGCCCGACAGAAAAACTACACTGGACTCGGACTTTGGGCAATGGGTTATTTCCACCCCTGGGAACACACGGATATTTCATCAACTAATAGTGCTTGTATAACAACCACTTATGTTCTTCTGCTCAATTTCATGGTTCAGTCACCAAGGAGTAAGAACTTAAAAAAACAGCATGACAATAGCAAGATTCATCATCAAGCGTGTTATCTGTATGAACTAACAGTTCGGTGATGTCTCAATAAGTACATGAAGTATAGTTCCCCATACATTGTACACTACGTGGTACAGTGCGTCATTAAACAGCAAACAAACTTCCTGTATGTTGCATGATTGTTTGCTGGGTGGCGATATGTTCCTTTAGTCTAGAAAATATCCATTCAATTTAATGTTGGAGTTGTCTGGAGGGACAGTGGGGTAGCCAAGTGGTAAAAGTGCTTCCTCTTCACGCTGAAGACCCGGGTTCGATTCCCTACGTGTGCAATGTGTGAAGCCTATTTCTGGTGTCTACACCATGATATTGCTGGAATATTGCTAGAAGCAGCATAGAAATATATTAAGTTTAGTCTAGAAAATATCCATTCAAATCAATGAAGGAAAACAAACACCATCGTGTGAGGTTTATGAGATTTTATTAAGAAATAAGTTAAAAATGCCATTAACTTAAATCCTTTATGTATATCATTTTGTACAACACAATGAATATGTATGAAGCTTTTTACAATGATGTATTAGTAAAATGTACATGTACGATAGTACAAGTTATCTTAGAACCTATTGCAAACTCAGTGTAACACATTTCAGCAATGATACACACCACAATATCGGAAAACAATGTCTATAAAACATTGTTTCATGACTAAAACTTTACGATGATCTGGAGAATGATAGGAATTACTTAAGACTGGATCACAGTAGATAAAAACTTGAGAGCTATCACAATGTTTGCAAATCACAGTTCCTGTTTCATAAGAAGCCATATCACACATATATATACAAATGTATTTACATCATTATATTTACATAGCACTTATGTATATATAGCACTGAGCAAGAGAGACTTGCAATATGATATCACAATAACCATAAATTAAACATAACCCTGAACTTATATAAAACAGTATTTTCAATTGGCACAACACTCATTAAAAGCAGACAGATCTAGATTTATCTCCCATCTAAATATTTAGAATGAATAAATCAGAGTTATCTGCCCCTACTGTTGTGATGAGTTGATGAGGGATGAGAGTTGTTGAATGACAAAAGAATTATCCATTGACTTACTCAGACCCTCCTTGGATAGTGAATGACATATGGTGAGCAGACGCTCTTGTAAATGCTGTTTCTCCACTTTAGGACGGGTGTTGTTGCTGCGGTTTCGCTTGTTTGCAAACCAGGACTTCACCTGCGACATGGTGATACCTCCCTCGGTGGCCATTTTGAGTTTCTCCTGTTTGTTGGGGTATGGGTTTTCACCATGTGCATTGTACCACTCCACCATGATCATGATTGCTCGGTGATTCAGGGGCTCATTGTGTCGTCCACGTTTGTAGCTTGTATCATCTGCTGCTTGATCTGCACCTGACCGCTTCCTCTTGCTGGGCTTACAGTGAGGTTTGACGTCTGCTGCCACAAGGGGGAGTTTCTCGACGGATGTAGAAACCTCAGTAGACTGGATGTTGACAGGAGGGATTGAGGGTGACGTCTGCTTCGGATGCTTGATATGAGCTGGGGAGATCTTGGATGTCACTGTGGAGATCTTGGATGTCACAGTGGGGATCTTGGATGTCACAGTGGAGATCTTGGATGTCACTTGGGAGACTTGGATGGGGGTACCTGACTCACAGGATACTGCTGGATAGGGTTGATGGGAGGGTGTTGCCACAACATGGTGTGATAGCCTGGTAGAACTAGGTGTAGCTTGGTTAATGGATGTGCCAAGTTTGATGCCATTAGAGGCATGTGACTCTGACTTCTGTTTGGATGGCACCGTGAAGAAGGATGACGCAAAACTTGGGATCTGGGGCGATGTCTCTGTAGTCTGTGGAAATACATACTTTGAATGGCATGTGGAAAATAACATGTTATGGTATATCCTATTAAAAATAGGTTAAGGACCAGCTGATTCTTTCCTATAACTAATTAATTTGTCATACCTGCTGTAACTAAAGTAATATTAAACAATTAGGGAGTCCTTAACTGTCTTTTAGTATTCTACATTGATATATTTCTTTGGGATGCATGTCATATTGTAATTCTTACAAATTCCACACACACTGCCCTGTTGATAATTTTTAAAATTCATTTACATGTCTTCATTAGGAAGTACAGTAAACCCACTTGAAAGAACACTTGCTTGTCGTTGAAATCAGGAAATGGTTTACAGAAAGATACTGGAAAGAATACCTATTTGTTTGCTTTCAAATATAGATAGTCTAGATTGAAGAAAACATTGTCAGTGGTTGGGAAACCTGTTTATAAACTATGTAAATGCTGAAAGGTGGTTGTCCAAATGGTTTGCTCAATCTATTATTGGGTTTCAACATTTTTCCAGAAGACAATTCAATGAATTATCTAGACTGACTGACTGAGTTTGGTTTCACGCCGCTTTTAGCAATATTCCAGCAATATAACGGCGGGGGACACCAGAAATGGGCTTCACTCATTGTACCAATGTGGGGATTCGAACCCAGGTCTTCAGCGTGACGAGCCAGCGCTTTAACCTCTAGACTACCCCACAGCCCCGAATTAAATAGATTGCTCAGAGGCCAATATGAGGTATTAACAATTTCTGAACTAAATTTCCTGAAAAGCATTTAGACTTTGGACGAACATGAATGTCGTATGAAAAAGAATACAAGAAAGTTGTTAATCATAACAACATGTCATGTGCTCAGCTTCGGAACTTTGTTGTGGGGGAATCAAGGGAAGGGTCACCAAACATATGACTCTCCTTAGGAGTGGGTCATATTCGATGGACAAATTATAAAGTACTGAAATATATTGTACTTTTGCATTTGGTCTTTTAATGGCACATAATGGATATGGATATGTGAAGGATATGAAATATAATATTTATATAAAAAATATGACAAGCATGATTGGAAGGTGCGTATTTTCTGTACGTTAGTATATATGAACTCCTAGAAACTCACCTTTGATTGGTAGACACAAGATGACAGTGAATGTAGAGAGTCTTCTGAGAGATATCCACTGTCCATATACTCTCGTCCTCCTGGGCTGCGCCAGATGGAGGCACAGGGGCTCATCACAGGTGATGCCAGGGATGGGGGGGGGATTGTGGGAGGCTTTGAGGGCTCATCTGTTTCCCAATCGGAGACGCATCATGAGAGTCCATCTGTAGAACTGTCTGGATGATGTCCGGAGTTGAGCAGCGTCCGTACATGCAGTCAGGAGCTTCTGTCACGGGGTAGTAGGCAATGACTGGAGCATACTCCTGGTGGCGCTGGGGTGAGTCTATGGGCAGACACTGAGAGAGGGCGGACCAGGGCGGATACATTCCCCAGTCCTCTCGCTTCACGTGGGGTGAATGGTGGTACGGTTGACGGGCGTACAAATCCGTTGAAGTCACTTCAACCTTGTGATGGAGTCTGTCCTGGTAGGCACCTATGTGGCTAACCCATTTGGTTTTCGGCATTTGTTCCTGAAGCTGTGATAAGTTTCGGCTGGCTTCATGTATGTCATAAGTACCTGCCACCATGGCAGTCAGGAAATCTGGGATTTTCGAAGACTGACCACTGGTGTGGTACATTTTCCCTCTATTTGAATCAGCCATGACACAGATAATGAAAATTTGGTGACCTGGGCCTGATGTGTAATGTGTAAGTCAGCTTGTATTTACCCTTTTGGGCATGCAGTTCAGTACTTATACATATTTGCCTCTATTGACACTTACTGGTCATGTGATCTCGGTGCCAGCTTTGATTGGGTCTTTGTCTTTGCCTGATGATAGGTGATTGGTTGGGCTTCTCAGGTGGACTGAAGCCAAGCTCACTAACTTGAGTGAAGAGTGCCTGGTGATTGGTGTCATTGTTAAGGTCAATGAAGTGTACATTCATCCTCAATAGGGATAAAATTGATGACACTCTTCTTTAAACACATTTTATTTCAGGGAAGTTAATTAAGAATGGGAAGATAATCCTGTGATCATTGACAGTAAGAGTGATCTTATTTCTATAGGACATGTAAATTGTTTTTGGAGATAATAGCCACACTTATTTTGGTTTTTATTATTAATTCACTTTTAAAGTAATGTCTAATTCACAAACTAAACATGCCTTAAGCTTTAATATTTATCTGATATATCAATGATACTCAAAATAATTATTTTAACACAATTTACACCTTCCAAGAGCTTGCTATGTCTTCAATTAATTATGTAATATGTGCACTCAAGTTATAAGAAAACTTCAGCTCAGATTACAGTAGAAAATAATCAGTAACATGAAACTGAGAAACAGAAATATGTAAACATGCCTCTTCTTGCATGAAGGACAGCCTATGTTTATGGTTTGTCATCCCCCAAAGCCTGCCCAATGTCTGAAGGCCATTATAATAGTCCTTAGCTTTATTATGCTGGAATATGGAGGGCATAAAACATACCTGCTCAGTCTTTTTGCTAGAAGTGGATAGCAAAGATTGTTTTGCTAAACTCTATATGTGATATATCCAGGTGTCCTTGATTGCTGTGAGACAATGGCCTGTCTCTTTTCATGTGTTATGTAACCTGCTTTCATCACATGCATGCTTCTCAAGTCTTGCACAGAACTCTTTGGTGTGTGTTGAGTTGCATGTGCAATTGTAAATGGAAACAGGTATTTGAAATTGACAATGAAATGCTTGTAGCTTGTATGCCTATTTCTTTCATGAATAGGTGATAACACTACAGTACAGTAGGCCAGGATAATCATCCTTTTTTAACTTTATGCTCAGTCAGAAGGTTTTTGAGATGCTGCAACAAATTGTCTTCCTTCCCTTCTGAGGAATGAAGCTGAAACTTATAGCACTGGGATAGGATTGGTCATGGCTTATACAATGTTCATTTTCTGAAAACATTAAAATCAAGCTCTGAACATTCTTGAAGAATCCAGGAAGCTTAAGACTTTGATAAAACACAGCTGGAATCATGAATGGTAAACAATGTTGCTTTGGAACTCTGACTTTTTATGTTCAGAAAGCAAGGGGAAAGTTTTTCTTATAGATTATGGGCAGATATATTTTATAATTCTAGCCATGAGGCCAGCAGTACCACATCTGAACTTTGTTAAACATCAGGGTCCCGTTCCTCAAAGCGATCGTAGCGCTACGACAGTCGTAAGTCTATGTTAAAGTATGGGCGTTACGATCACCTTAGCGCTACGATCGCTTTCAGGAACTGGGCCCTGAGTAAACATATACATTGAATAGTTGTAAATGCAACTGTGGTATTATGTCCATCTGAAACATTCATTATTTTAATGGTATGGTTTGGGCTTTCTGACCTTTGATGATGGTAGTGTATTAATAATCAACCTTTTGGTATATTCAGTAGTCAATTACTGACTTTTGTTATCATGTATGTAGTATATTTTTGTCAGTGATGGAATAATACATCATCATACAATCCCTGATGACATTAACAGGTGTCATGATATCTCTATATAGCAGAATAGACTTGTCAACAGACAAGGATTATGCTTCCATTGGTAAAACCCCAGTGATGTTGACAAGTGATTACCTGCAAGTGATTACCAATGATTGGTTGTAAGTGATTGACTGTTAGTGATAGCTGATGGGTTGTCAAGATTGTCAGGTGTCAGTAACAGCATGTCTATACAGTATCATGAGATCCACTCACTCAGCTCGCTGGGTGTGCATTGCTAGTCAAGGGAGAGAACCCAGGATATTGCATCTCAGAATAACACAAGCCAGGTGATGTTTTTGGAAAACCAGTATATTAACAGAGCAGCTCAAAAGTCCCAGAGTCGAGAAATCATGAAAATTGTTGATTCTACTTCAGGAATCATCAATTTTCTTTGATTGACTTCTGCCATGTTGTGGTCAAAATATAACTTCTCTACAACTGTAAGTAATGATCTACAGATAGGTCAGTTCTACTTGAACAAACCACACTCATTATAGGCAGTGAATTTAATTGCATCCAAAGTAGCATGGCATCATAATGTGTTAAATATAGGTTAAACAATGGACATTTCTAGTGTAATATGTTTATTTCTATCTTGTTTAACTTGTTTTGTGTCTGTGATTGAGATGCCATTTTATTCCCCAAGAGGGTTATCTGATATCAAACTTTTGACATTGTTATTGAGATGAGTTGCATGGATATATCATCTACATCTTGCAGGGCATCATAGACCAGGTTCAGAAGCACAAGCTGCTGTTCATCGAGACACAGGACGCTGCGGAGACGTCACTAGCTCTGCTGAACTATCAGAAGGTGGGGGGATTTGTTCTAACAGAACCATCCAAAGAAGTTGTTCTGTAGCATGTTTTACTCACTACATTCACAGATCAGGGTCCAGCTCCACGAAGCATTCATAATGTTACGACCTGTCATAATTCTATAGTTTACCTTAGGCTTATGAATGTCGTAGTGCTGAAAGTTAACCATCCCAAAGTAGCAATAATGATATGATTTCTGCTGATTTCAGCAGTCTCATTCCTGAAAGAAATATTTGTTTGAAATGTTGTTTTGTAGCACTTGTCATCACCAATATTAATTTATAGCAATATTTCATAAATGAATTTGGACAGTGGGATAGCCTAGTGCTTTAGGCGTTTGCTCGTCAAGCTGAAGACTTGGGTTCGATTCCCCACATGGATATAATGTGTGAAGCCCATTTCTTGTGTCTCCCACCGTGATATTTGCTGGAATATTGCTAAAAATGGCGTAAAACCCAACTCACTCACCCAGACCCAGCCACCCACTCACTCACTCACTCACTCATAAATGAATTAGAGATAACATGTTTTTAAGATAAGATGTTTTTAATTTCAATTGTATTTACATGTTAAGTCTATGATATGTCCATTACAATAAAAATGATTGCAAATAGATGTGACCTTGACCTCACAGATTATAAGATCGCTTTTTTATGTTTATTATGCTCTCCAGTAGGAAATAAAACACAGATTTTCTGTGAAGATTTGACAGAGTGTTTTTACGTATCAGGCCTGTGAGAATGGTCGAGGAGCTGTGCTGTTGTCAGTAGCCAGAGGAAAGGTTTCAGAGGGAATAGACTTTGGTGAGTATGTTTCTCAAGATTCATAGATGCCTAAATGCCATACAATGTGGTGGTGTGTGGTCCTGTGCATAGAGCCGTTGGTCACGGAGAGTCCTTGGATGGGTGACCGTGTCTGGCAGCTTGACTCCTGAAAGTTCCTGGGACTTCAGTCCTAGCACACATGTGGTTTCACCTTAGGAAAGTGAGTTTGTTCATGAATTGCCTCTGTTCAACCAGCAGTGAATGGGTACCCGGTGGAATAAGTCATATGACTGTTAACCTTCAAGCACCTCACAGGCAGCTTGGATAATCTGGGGTAATAATGAGTTAGCGCTTTCAGCATGCACAGTTGCGTGGAAACGGGTGCTTTATGAATAGCCATTATATTATTATTATTTATTAATTTGTTATAAGGTGCTCCCAGAAATATTTCAAGGTGGTGGGGGTTGTCTAGTGGCTGAGATGTTTGCATATATTTCTGTCTGGAATATACTGGGTAATTGGAAGCCGTGTGCATCGTAGGCCACGGACCAGTTGTCCGAAGTTGGACACACACTGCAGGAGGATTGGGACAGACTCCCTTAAATTGTCATAAGTTCATATGAATAAATATTTGACACTTTTAAGTAGAATTACATGTTACTGATCAAAATCTTTGAAATTTCAATCTTACCCCTATCATCCTTCAAGAATATTGGCAATCATAAGATCTACTGTCATACTTCACAACTGGCTGTAATGAATTCCCTATTCATTCATTATCATACATCTTTTACTAGGAACTAATATCTCTTACAGTTTGTAAAATATTTCCAAGTGTCTCCTATTATTTTTTCAGAGTATATATAAATATATGTATGGAACATATTATGTTCATACCTAAAATTCAAAGCTGTATCTCCCTCCATCCCCCTTTAAATTGAACTCTCAAATCTCTGTTTAATTTAATAAATCTTTTTCAAAACTAAAATTCATAGCTGTCTCTCCTTCTATCCCTATCCAGTCAGATCTACCACCCTCAAATCTCTTTTCATCTTTATGTATTTTTTCCAGACCACCATTTTGGCCGAGCTGTCATCATGTTTGGCGTTCCCTATGTCTACACTCAGAGCAGAATCCTCAAGGTAGGAGCAAAGAGATGCTGATGTTATTTAGTGCAGTTCAACAAGGATGAGTTGACAGATGTATACAACACTCTCTTACCCAGAGTTCCATGCGGCAAGCCAGCATAGTACCTCTGCCACAGGCCAGAAAAATATGAAGATTCGTCACATCTTGCAATGTCCATTCAATATCATGTACAGATTTCTTTTACTCTTTTATTTTTGACGAGTCTACACATCTAACTAAACATCTTTAATAGAATGGTTTAGTTTCACTGAGAAAATATCCAAAAACATGTAACACTATTTCTATTTGCGTAGCAATTCTTTGTTTACATAGGTTGTACGGCTCCACGTGCTATCATCGAAGCTGATGGAGAGCAAACGATGCAGCCAGTTTGATATCTAAATATGTACTGTCATAGACCTTACTGTCGCAGTTGTGGAAGAATATATATGTAACAATGTAAAACAATATGAAGAGAGCACCGAAAAGCTTTTGTGAGTCCAGTCTCTTCTTATTATGAATATGCGCGTTTGTTTACAAACAAGAGAAAAGTCTGGTCACGTGATATGCAAATTAGCCTGTTGCAGTGATGTTATGTTAGTCATCTCTGTGCCGGAGTGTGATGTATACAAATGTCCTCATCTGTATCATCAAATATGTCTTTAAACCTACCAACAACTGAAATACAGAGTTATTGCCCTGGGTGCCGTTGTACAAAGTTATCTAGCGCGCTGAGGTGATTGTAGTGAGTGAGTGAGTTTAATTTTACACCACACTCAGCAATATTCCAGCTATATGGTGCTGATCTTTAAATAATCGAGTCTGGACTAAACAATCCAGTGATCAACAGCATGAGCAACGATCTATGCAGTTGGGATATGATGACATGTGTCAACCAAGTCACCGATCCTGTTAGTCGCCTCTTACGACAAGCATGGGTTGCTGAAGACAAAATTCTAACCCGGATCTTCATGGATACGAGGTGATTGTAACTCCCACAGATTTATGACAGACTTAGCGCAGAGGTAGGTTTGTACAACAGCACCCTGTACCCCAGGCTTAGTGCCAGCTGTACAACAGCTGAGATAGGTTTGGTTCTGGGACAATGTGGGCAAACAGGGTTATAGTCTGGCTGGGGTGTTGTTCCATCTGAGCCATTGGTTTCAGAGATTACAGGGTTTCATGTTTTCAGACATATTTTAGTTATTATGTTTAGAGTTTAGTTAGAATGGTTGCATTTTCAGATTCAGTCAACTCATGATATTCTATTCATGTAAATCGTGTTAAATAAACTGAAGGGCAGAAGAAAGTATACCAAGTTTGTTATCGTGTATGACTGAAAATGGAAAGATGTTTTTGTAAAATATAAATACATCTATTTAACAATCACTCATTCCAGCAAGAGTAAGAAGTAATCTGTGGCTGGATAATTTTCATGTGAAACATACACTGGTTCAGGAAAGATTGGTGAAGAAATAAGTTAAACCACAGATCCCCCACCGTGTGTGAATTGTACATTTCTGCTGAAATATGCACATTTATTGATTTTCAAAGATATCATTCTAGAAAACCATCAGCATTTGTGTTTTTGGCCAAATATGTAAGTTTAATTTTTTTAAGTTTTAAATCAAATTGTATCTTAAAAAATATAACAATGTAGTAGTATTCTTTCACTGATGACTAAGTGCCAATATAGAATGCATTATATATTTAATAATGCTAGCATAAGATATTTTCAGTTTAAAATCAAACATATTATCAAATCAATGAAAAAGTATAGTTTCCTTAGCTTGTCGTTAAGGAGATGACGGAAACACACAGACTGCCATCCACATCCATCACTTCAGGAATTCATCCCACATTAAGCTGACCTACCGGGATAAAACTGGAATATTATTCAAAACAGTGCACTTTAATTTATCAACTAAAACAAATTTGATGTCTCTACATTGTAAATAGGCTGATTGCACACAAACTAAAATGCAAATGTTCATCTCATATTGGTCCTGACTATTCCACTCATAACAAGTGCAATAAATTCATCAAAATGATATTCCATTTAGTTGTGAGGATAAGAGTATACAAGGTCAAAGTTTGTGATGTGATAGTTTACGTACCACATGTACAACCAGCTAGCTGACGTGTATTGTTTTATGGAGACTGTGACCGGCCATTAATATTTTGATTTCCTGTTGAAAATGTGTGAAGGTCATTGTAAAAAATGTTATAATACTGTCTTTAGTTCACCACGGTTCACACTGTCACAATCAAATGTTTCAGGAAGTGTTTCGCAATTTTAAAAATGTTGACAAATGTCTCCTTGAATTTCAATGCTTGTTTCATGTTATTTAAAGTGTTTTAAGCTGACAGATGATACATATGATACTGATACAGGCCCGTCTCGAGTATCTGCGAGACCAGTACCAGATACGTGAGAACGACTTCCTGACATTTGACGCTATGCGGCATGCAGCCCAGTGCATGGGGAGAGCTCTGCGAGGGAAAACTGACTATGGCATCATGGTTCTTGCAGACAAGGTATGCAACACAACATCCTACATTATTCTGCATCCCCGTGTCTTTTAGGGATGTTTCCATTGGGATGATTCTTGATCGTGGTGAAATGTAACAGTTATATTTGGATTACACTTTCACAATATAATACAGATTTTGGTGCTTTGTCGAGAAAGTGTAATCATAAATATAATATGTTACACTTAACCACTTGTTAAAATGGCATTGTGTTTTCATAGTTTTGGCACTGTAGCCATGTCAATAGGCCATATCAGAAAATATGTGATATAGATTGTTGTTAGGCTTCTAGTTTTGTGGAGTGAGTGAGTATGGTTTTATATTGCTTTTAGCAATATTCCAGCAATATCATGGATGGGTACACCAGAAATGGGCTTCACACATAAGTGACATTGTACCTTTGTGGGGAATCGAACCTGGGGCTTGAGCGTGACAAGCAGACGCTTTAGCCACTAGGCTACCCAACCGCAACTCTAGATTTGTGGGACCCACAATGGCTGTGCGGATTGATCACTGACTTTGTATGTTGGCAATTAGGTGCCTGACTCTGAGACTGTGGGTTCGAATCTCAGACGGGACTCAACCCCAAAATACAAGAATCTCTACTTGACTAAGAAGGTTTTATACCAAAAATAACATTTTCACATTTTCACTCTTTTCTAAAAAAGTGTGTATTTTGTACAATTCTAATGTGTAGTGTATATACTAGTAGTTTGTCCTGCTTCAGGTTCACAGTACTACCTGTGTTTATTGTGTACCATGTGTACCATGTGTACCCTGATACTATGTTCATAGGAACCTATGAACATCTGAGTTAGAAATGTTGCCTTCAATAACTCATACTTGTTGTGAGAGACGGGATCAGGTGGTCACTGACTTGCTTGATACATGTCATCATATTGTCACTGGATTGTGTGGCCCAGATTTGATTATTTACAGAAGTGAAATATTGCTAAGTACTGCTTTAGACAATGACTAAAAAAAATTGTTCTTTGATACAAATCCTTCATCCTTATGAGTGAGTTTAGTTTTACGCCGCATTCAGCAATATTCCAGCTATATGGCTGCGGTCTGTAAATAATCGAGTCTGGACCAGACAATCCAGTGATCAACAGCATGAGCATCAATCCCTTCATCCTTATGGGGATTCAAGATTTGAATAGGTCGTAAACCTTTACTAATCGTATATTGTGAGCAAATGGATCCATGTGCCATCTTTGTTGACATGGTGTTGGTGTGTGAGAAATAGATTCCTGCACTCAACCTGGTCAAATAAAATTCATCGTAAAACTTGTTTCGAAATGTATTCAACTTACATTTGCCCTTTGCACAATTATACACAATTCATCACTGTAAACATTTGGTTGCTGAGTATAAACTGCTATTGCTCCTCCTTGACAGAGATTTGCAAGAGCAGACAAGCGTGGGAAGCTACCTCGATGGATCCAGGAACACCTGAATGACCACTTCTGTAACCTCTCCATTGATGAGGCTGTCCAGGTGTCCAAGAAGTTTCTACGGATGATGGCTCAGCCATTCAGCAGGGTACGCACATGCATCACCTTTTAAGACTGACTGACTGACTGAGTTTGGTTTTACGCTGCTTTTAGCAATATTCCAGCAACATCACGGCGGGGGACACCAGAAATGGGCTTCACACATTGTACCCATGTGGGGATTCGAAACCGGGTCTTCGGCGTGACGAGCCAACGCTTTAACCACTAGGCTACCCCACCGCCCCACCTTTTAAGAAGATTAAATATAGACCATCAGTTGGTGGCTCCACCACTCCCCAGGATTGGTATAGACCATCAGTTGGTGGCTCCACAACCCATCAGGTTTGGTATAGACCATCAGTTGGTGGCTCCACAACCCACCAGGATTGGTATAGACCATCAATTGGTGCCTCAAACATTCATCAGGATTGGTATAGACCATCAGTTGGTGGCTCCACAACTCATCAGGTTTGGTATAGACCATCAGTTGGTGCCTCAAACATTCACCAGGATTGGTATAGACCATCAGTTGGTGGCTCCACAACTCACCAGGATTGGTGTAGACCATCAGTTGGTGGCTCCACAACTCACCAGGATTGGTGTAGACCATGAGTTGGTGGCTCCACCACTCACCAGGATTGGTATAGACCATCAGTTGGTGCCTCCAACATACATAAGGTTTGGTATAGACCATCAGTTGGTGCCTCAAACATTCATCAGGATTGGTATAGACCATCAGTTGGTGCCTCAAACATGCACCCGATTTGGTATAGACCATCAGTTGGTGCCTCAAACATTCATCAGGATTGGTATAGACCATCAGCTGGTGGCTCCACCATTCACCAGGATTGGTATAGACCATCAGTTGGTGGCTCCACAACCCACCAGGATTGGTATAGACCATCAGTTGGTGGCTCCACAACTCACCAGGATTGGTATAGACCATCAGTTGGTGGCTCCACAACTCG
Organism: Haliotis rubra; assembly: GCF_003918875.1. Classification (NCBI taxonomy): domain Eukaryota; kingdom Metazoa; phylum Mollusca; class Gastropoda; order Lepetellida; family Haliotidae; genus Haliotis; species Haliotis rubra. The sequence goes on from NW_025766003.1 coordinate 2,018,848, forward strand.
CCAGGATTGGTATAGACCATGAGTTGGTGGCTCCACTATTCACCAGGATTGGTATAGACCATCAGTTGGTGGCTCCACCATTCACCAGGATTGGCATAGACCATCAGTTGGTGGCTCCACCATTCACCATGTTTGCAAGAACTTCCAGGGTAAGGACAAGAACGTGAAGGGTATATACGAAGTATTTCATGGGATCTATAAGTCACTTGCTTTGTAGATTTCCTATTCATTCTGCTTTTGTAATAAGTGTGATTTGTAACTGCCGTTTTATCCAAACTGCAATGGTTGACCTTGACTTTCTGTGACTTCCAGGAGGACCAGCTGGGCCTGTCCCTCCTCACCCTCGAACAACTACAGGCAGAAGACATGCAGAAGAAGCTGGAGTCCAAGATGCAATATGTCTGATATCTGTCTCAAGTCTGTTTGATAATGTGTGATAGATATCTGTCTGATGCCAATTTGATGTCTGTGTGTGTGATGGTTGCATGATGTCTGATGTTTCTCTGGCATATTTTTGATACGTTCCTGATGCCTGATACATGTGCCTGTTGTTGATTTTAGCATCATTTGATACACATGAATGCAACTGTTGCCATTCTAACTGTATCAAACAATCATCATGCGATGCCTCTGTGAAACTTGAAAAGAACATGGAACAGAAAGTGACATGATTTCACTGCCAAAGGACAAACAAATTCGGCAGTGTTTGCATTAACACTCCTTACACGGAGTTTACTGTTACCCTGGTGGTGTACCATCGGAACCAACAACACCACCATGCAGTTTCCCAAGCAGAGGTTCATCACTTACAATACTGCACATCAGATATACTGAGAGAAACAAATAAAGAAACACAGGAAAATTCAAGTGTTCTTTAATATTTTCTAGTTTTTATCTCCAGCTTTGAATATTGCTGTGGGGGGAAATCTGAAAATAAATAAAGGAACACTGCCATGAAGTGGTGTTCCCTTATTTGTTTCCCTCAGTATATTTTCATTGTCGTAATGGTCTGTGACCTTCTTTATAGATGATGATGATGATGTTGCATGTATGTAGACAAAATGTATGATACCTCATACATAAATACTCATTGTTGAAATGAATAGGAGCCTTGTTGATTCTGTTGCTCTATTTCATGGATATATATTATATATAGCACAGCGTTATTGAGCGGTTTGTCAGTTGCTTTTCAGGATGCTCTCATATGACATGGAAATACAGTGACACCATGTTAGTCAGGACCTTGTTAATCCGTTATACCATCTTTCTGACAGGTAGTGTTGTGTATGTCTTTAAGGTACAAGGGACATGAATATTTGCCAGTCATCATTAAGTTCGGAAAAAGTTCTACGGGACAATTTCTTTGGAACAGTACAACACTGCTGTTTATATAAAATGATTGTGAAAGGTTTCTTCAATTATTCCATAATTATATAATACTTGAGACTTTGTAAGTTATCTGATATTTTGTATGAATAAAAGTGAAATCATTTATATACAAAGAAGAGTTTGTTTTTCCTTTCTAAGGGACTGGCCATTGTGATCTTTCAATAAAATATTCTGTTCCTGAAATTGCTGAAAAATACTGGACTTCTTGAATACTCTGAAAAAATGTTTTGTGGATATAAGAAATATTATTGGATGCTCTTTTCAGAGACATAAACTACAGACAAAATATATACCCTGTCTTAAACAAGGAACCAAGGATCGTGTAGAATATGACATTTTGGTGACCATTACCAGGTAATAATTTATAATATATTGTATAATTGTATAATACATGACAACAACATTTAGTAAATGATAAAATCAAAACCTGTGATGTCATGATCATTTCAAGGCATAAGTGGTATGTGTATCAATGGTTTCAGGTTTGTCCACACTTGTTCAGATGTCTGCGTGCGTGCGTGTGTTCATGCATGCATGCATGCATTTATGTGTGTGTGAATGTACCACAAATTCATTCCTGTTAATGCGTATATTTATGTGTAAATGTACCACAAATTCATCCTACTTAATGTGTGTTTGTGTGTGTGTGTAACACAAATTCATCCTCATTAATGCACCTGTGTATGTGTGAATGTACCACAAATTCATCCTTGATAATGCATGTACATGTATTTATGTGTAAATGTACCACAAAGTCGTAAATGTATAAATGTATGTGTGAAAGTACCACAAATTCTATATGTGTGTTCATGCGTGCATGTTCGAATTCATGTACTGTACATATGTTTGAATGTACCAAACTTTGGTGGTGTCTGTATGCACATGTGTATATATCATAACAAATAAAGATAAGTGCAAAACTTTTCAGCTTTTTTTTCAATTGTACACAATTACAGAGTTACAAAATGCCATTGCACTTTTGGAAAATGTGGCTTCCCTTATCCAATTATCAAATATACAGTTTTCCCAGAAATTTTTGAGAAATTCTTTGTTTCCTATTACTGATAATAGAATTTTAGAATAGGTTTTTTATTATATTCTTAAGGGTGAAATACTGTAAATAATAGTGAAAATAGAATTGGTGTTTTCACTGAGTAGAATATCACTTTTGCCTGAAAACTACTTTCTGATTAAAGAGAATGTCTCGATGTCTTCATCATTTATAAACAATGATCAAAATATAATAAATAGAATATTTTGTTAATGTTGTCAAATAACATGTATATTTCATCAAGTGGTCTGACAAAGTTGATATGTTCACGTGAACATATCAACTTTGTCAGACCACTCATTGAAATATACATGTTATTTGACAACATTAACAAAATATTCTATTTATTATATTATGTGGTAAAGTACTTAATATGGGAGGCACCTCTTGTAGGCTTAAGAATGAACCTTAAACGGAGTTATCTCCCCTGGTGTAGCAGACGGCTTCCAATGTTGACATGGCAGATTTGACAGCAGAAGAGAAAAGAGAGCTAGTTCCAGATGATTTTGAAAGGGGTGTGACTAATGTAAATAGGTTAGCTGGTAGACATGACATTCCTCTGTCTACAATATACAGAACTGTGAAGAATATTCAGGAGTTGGGATTGAGCACAAGACAGGGGCAGGGAGGCCAAGGAAGTTCTGTACAATGGACGGCGACTTGGTCAGATTGTGAGTAGGGGAAACTTGAAAAGAGTTGAGAATATCAGAAATGAGATGATTAATAAAGGAAGTCATCAGGTATGTAATGAAACCCTTAGACAAGAATTACAAAGACTTAACTGGGTGAAAAAGCGCGGAAATCCCTCACCATTGATGAAAGATGCACAAATAGAAAGACGTTTAAACTGGTGTGGGCTCACGAAAATCAAGATTGGAACAATATTTTCTTTTCTGATGAAAGTTATGTATGGCTTTTTCCAAACTGTACAAAAATTGGACAAAAGATACCGTGAAACCTACTTACCAACGTCCAAAACATAGCCCGAAATTTCACATGTTGGGTGGTGGGATATAATCACGTGGAGTGACGCCGTTGTTTATTTCACTGCAAATCTGACGAAGGAACGATATGTTGGTCACCTCCTTCAAGGGCACTATATGAATTGGATTTTCCACATGCGGCCTACACAATGGATGTTGGACGAAAATGTTCAAGTTTTAGACTTGCCCAGCTACAACCCAGATCTTAACCCTGTTGAGAATGTGTGGGGACTAATGAAGGACAGAACAGACCAAACAGGACTTAGAGATATTAAGGATATGAAGCAGGAAGTGGTCGAATATTGGGATACGCTGTCACACGATTTCCTACAAACTTTGATCGATAGTGTACCATGGCGCATTCCAGTCTAAGTAAACTTAAGCTCAGTATTATTCGTTACACTGCTATTAGTGTAACGAATAATATTGAGCCTAAGTTTACTTAGACTGGGCGCATTCAGTCGTGTATTGCAGGGCAAGGATATGTCACAAAGTACTGAAAAGACACTTAGACTGCAAGAGAATCATATCTCAACCTATTCATTTAAGTAAAACTTCAATAGCTTATATACATGTATTAGATATTTGCCGAAACAACTTTCTCAATAATTTCTGGGAATCCTATTTATCAGTTCATGAACGAATAAAATTGTAATAAATTATTGAGAATTTAAAGATTGTATGTTGTTGTTTTTTCACTCATTACTCACGTATTAAATGTGAATATTAGCAGAACATAACTCCAGATTCAAAGACAGGTGAACAGTTACTATTTTGTCAAGTCACGTACCATGGTCAGCAATGCAGGCTTCAATGCGGCGGGGCATACTACTGATCAAAGAAGTTAGAAAATCGTGGTCCATGCTGTCCCAATATCGGACCACCTCTTCTTTCATTTCAGCAATATTTGTTAGATTTTTCTTATTGACACTTTCCTTCAAAGTCCCCAAACATTTTCTATTGGATTTAGGTCAGGGCTATAGCTTGGCCGTTCTAATAATGTCATATTTTGGGTCCGAAACCAGGCCTGTGAAAGCTTTGAACGATGTTTTAGGTCGAACGTCCTGCTGGTAAATAAAATATTTCCATAGAACACGTGAGCAGATGGAAGTAAATGTCCCTCGAGAATATCTGTGTACCGCTCACTGTTCATATTCCCTTCATATACACTGAGAGGTGTTGTCCCTAACACAGATATGCCACCCTACACTTTAAATTTCGGACTGTACTTTGGGCGCTGATACAAAGGTTTTTCAGTTTGTTTGGTCCAGAATTTCAGTGTATTAGGAAACAGCCACACAGAACTTTCATCTGAGAAAATCATATTGTCCCAGTTAAAATTTCTATGCTGTAAGCACCAGTTCAACCTTAGCTCCTTTTGTTCAGGTTTCATGATCGGTGATGGGATTCCTCGACTTTTCTGCACACCCATTGCATGCAGCTCAGTTCTAATTGTCTCCTTACAGACAGCCACAGTTCCTCTATCAATCATATCCAGCCTTAAGTTTTCTAAACTCCTTCGTTTGTTTTTAGAAACAAGAATACCAAGCCGCCTCCTGTCACCGACATTCAATTGTCTGGGCCTACCTGCGCCTCCCTGGTGCTCAATGCCATATCCATTTGCAATATTTTTCAAAACACGATAAACAGTGGACAAAGGGATGCCTGTTCTACTTGAAATCACTTTAGCTGATCTGATGTATTTGTTATAATACTCTAAAATCAACTTCTTCTTCTCTAAATCATCCATACTGGGGATCACTGAAAATGTCGTCTGCTAGCAAGTAAACAAAGGGGGATAACTCTTCACAAACTAATGAAAAAGGATCAACGGAGTTGTATCTCTTGAATGAAACCAAGCACTTGATAGCTGGTCAAGGTTGTTTATACTAGAAATCCAATTAAACAACATATTCCTAAAATTCTCAATAATTTCTGGTCATACTATATATCTATTCATATGAGTTAAATAGAGTTACACAGAGAACATATAGAGTGTGTCCCTTGGATATCGGACGTTTACTCAAACGTGACTGATTACAGTGTAAATAAGCCGACATCGACAGGTAACTCAGCTGAGACGTTCCAGTACAGGAGGCCAGGCTCCTGCTTGCATTGCTTGTGGGTATTCACTCAGAACCTTCCCATTGTTCGAAGGGTTGTAACAAAACATATTGGGAAGGCTGGAGTAAAAACTTCGTGTTTGGTTAAAGCTCCCTCGTTGTGAGATCTACCTTGGAAAGATCTAATATCTGGGACGGGTGTGCATTCACATCAACACTTGCACCTGATGTCAACAGACCTGCGTTTGTCTTCAGGGCCCCGTTCCTCAAAGCGATCGTAGCGCTACGATGATCGTAACTCCCATACTCTAACATAGACTTACGACAGTCGTAGCGCTACGATCGCTTTGAGGAACGGGGCCCAGCTGGGCAACATATTATGACGTGATAGTCTGTCTGTTGTCTAACTATAAACTTTTCCTGTTCATTCTGATGTTAAAATCTTCAAGTTCATAGAAAGCTTCAGCTTCGTTTAGTTCACGTACAGGTCGCGCCACACACTCTATAAATATTGATAGACAGTGCTATTTATATACGTTGGTCCCTCCCAAGAACAGGCGGCGAGTTTTAGGTACTCCCCAAGGAGTCTTGAGACTGGGTCGATGAGGATTATTAAAGCGGTGATACTCGTTGCGCGCCGCCGATTTCAGATGTCATGCGCAGTGAGCATAAGTGTTTTTACTTTGCTATCAGCTATATTCAAACTATATCACCCAAGATGCAATTTGCGTTGAGCAGTATACTACGGAAGCGTCCTAGTGCCACAGTCTGAATTTTTTTATCTCCTAATTAGGACTTACTATGTCCTAATTAGGAGATACTATCTCCTAATTAGGTGATACTATCTCCTAATTAGGAGATAGCTAAGTCCTAATTAGGAGATAGTAACTCCTAATTAGGAGATAGTATCTCCTAATTAGGAGATAGCTAAGTCCTAATTAGGAGATAGCTAAGTCCTAATTAGGAGATAGTAACTCCTAATTAGGAGATAGTATCACCTAATTAGGAGATAGTATCACCTAATTAGGAGATAATAAGTCCTAATTAGGTGATAAAAAAATTCAGACTGTGGCACTAGGACGCTTCCGTAGTATACCCCTGTCTCCGACGAAAAACTTTCACCATCATCCGACCTCACCCTGTTGGGTGCATGAATTACCTGTTTGATAAGGGCTGGGTCCTTGGTTTACCGGATACTTAGAACAGTGAGGGTTAATGTAAGTGTTCACACGGAAACCCTACACAACAACCTTCAACTCACTGTTCAGTGTGTTTAATGCGCGATACGGACAGATAACGAATGATAGTTTACGAACGCTGTTTCCCATAGCTTCACAATGACATGTATCAGGTATATAGGGTTAAATGGACAGTCAACCGGAAAGGACATATGTTCCCTCTCCGCTGTGGCTTAAATGCAGATGTTGCAGTGTGGTGGTGGCACACATTGTTTCAGAGTGACTGATGTCCTGTCTCTTATCGATAACAGCTCAGTATTGAAGAGGTGGTGAATTGTCCGCAGCACTGAAAAAGGTAACACAAATAGTTTCCGCATTTGCAAGTGGTGTTGTCATGATTGTATTTCTTTAGCATTCAAGATTTCTGTTATCCGAGAAAGTACTATCCTTATGAGAACAGTGAGCTCCGTCAGTATCTGTGGGAAGGTAATATGACGTTATCAGAGTACTGGGCAGCCCATACTCGATACTCTGTCGTGAGTGTGCCTTTTTACCGCTAGAAATAACTGTATGTCGATTGATTTATAGGGTCGTAAAAGGAAAGTTTAATATTTACAATCAGCAGTGCTTGTTAAATCCGATGAAGAGAGGTCTTAGATTGTTGTAATGTATGTAAATTAGAGCGAGTATGAATAAACATAGTTTTTATATTTTTACTATTTATTGTATTAATAATAGGTATACTTTCAAAGTTAGGAGGAGTTACATCCCTTTGCTCGGGGTACAGATACGGGTATAGTTCAGCTATACAGGTTGCTCAAGGTCACTGGGTGGGGGGTCGGTAATTGAGGCAGTGCATACAGTCATTTGTCAGAACACCCAGACGGAAGTTAGCAAATAGTGTAAAAATTGTTATTTCCAGAAATTTTAACAAAGTAAATATAGAATTAAAAGAAGTAGATTTACATTATTTACACACATTAAACACATAGGCAGGGTGTTCAGTTTTGACTACACAAATACCATGCGTGTAGGGTGAGCTATAGGGACGGGTATGTGTGGTTGTTTGTTAAGGCCACGATCACCCATATATCACTGCATGATGGCTGTCTGTAAATCAAGCCTGCAAGGTCCAATTCTAACCCGGATCTTCACGGGTCGAATGAACATTTAACCACATATATTCTTGGACTTAGGGACAAATGAGACCTCCGATAGAATACATTTTGTTTGCTCATACCTTTCCTTAATTACCGGACGGGTCACAACTATGCTTACTTTTCTTTTAGTATGGCTTCTGTATATCTTTTTGTGTTATTTTCCCGCTTTGGTGATCCAGATTGAAACCACATACAACATACTATGTGTAAAACTACCGTATTTCCTCTAATAAGCGCCCCGGGCGCTAAATTTTCTTCAACGGACTTCCAGACCCAGTACTTATTAGAGTCCCAACGTATATTTCTTAAGCTGCTGCTTTACACCCGGCCTTATTAGCGGGAATACGGTATACTGCTAAACGTTCATAGCCACTTGATTATCTTATATTACTGTTGCCATATATCATGGAATGATGTAGATTTACGTTTTTCGCGAGCCTACTAGCGTCACAATGCTGTACACAACCTCGGAAGTTATGTTAGTTTTCATTCAATGTCTATAACTTCTGTGGATGAAACTGGGTTGGACAATGTTACAACTTTATTTGACTTCATGCCTGATTTCACATGAGTTTACATGAAATGCATATTTGCGCTTCTGAAAACTGTTAATGCGGCGAATGAATGCCAACTTTGAGGAAAAGATACAGAATTGAGTAGTTGAAACCGAGTCCAAGGTTCGAGATAGCGATGTGTAGTTTTAGTCTTGAATTCGAGATAAGCTGTCAATTCTGTATGCATTCACATGGTTATTCTGGATTCGAGAATAGGTTCGAGATTTGGCTACTTTCGAGAAAAGGGTGATGAGAAAAGGGGTCAGACTATGTTTTAAATTTTCAGTGGCTTTACTTTTAACGGATGCAATAGGATATTACCACTACGTTCTCCTTTCGTCTCGCTAACTGATAACTGTTCAACAAGGTTTAAAATATATTTAGCGGTTACCATGTTCAAAAGACACTGGGACACGAGTGCAAGGGACATAATATATCTATTACTAGGTATATATTTTGCGCTTTGAGCATGTTGTACATGGAAAACAGCGCATTACAAGCATGCTATTATTATTATTATTATTATTATTATTATTATTATTATTATTATTATTATTATTATTATATATACAAGGACATACTATATCTATTGCTAGGTAAATACTACTAGGTAAATACAAGGACATAATATATCTATTACTAGGTAAATACAAGGATATAATATATCTATTAATAGGTAAATACAAGGACATAATATATCTGTTACTAGGTAAATACAAGGGACATAATATATCTATTACTAGGTTAATACAAGGGACATAATATATCTATAACTGGGTAAATACAAGGATATAATATATCTATTACTAGGTAAATACAAGGGACATAATATACTAGTATCTATTACTAGGTAAATACAAGGGACATAATATATCTATTACTAGGTAAATACAAGGGACATAATATATCTATTACTAGGTAAATACAAGGGACATAATATATCTATTACTAGGTAAATACAAGGGACATAATATATCTATTACTAGGTAAATACAAGGGACATAATATATCTATAACTAGGTAATTACAAGGGACATAATATATCTATTTCTAGGTAAATACAAGGACATAATATATCTATTACTAGGTAAATACGAGGAACATTATATACTTATTACTTGGTAATATACAAAGGCATAATATATCTATTACTTGGTAAATACAAGAAATATAATATACTTATTACTTGGTAATATACAACGGACCCAATAGCTCTATTGGTCAATATAAGGGACATAATATATTTATTACTAGGTAAAAACAAGGCACAAAATGTTACTATAACTAGGTAAATACAAGGACATAATATATCTATTACTAGGTAAATATAAGGACATAATATATCTATTACTAGGTAAATACAAGGGACATAATATATCTATTACTAGGTAAATACAAGGACATAATATATCTATTACTAGGTAAATACAAGGACATGATATATATATTACTAGGTAAATACAAGGGACATAATATATCTATTACTAGGTAAATACAAGGGACATAATATATCTATTACTAGGTAAATACAAGGGACATAATATATCTATTACTAGGTAAATACAAGGGACATAATATATCTATAACTAGGTAATTACAAGGGACATAATATATCTATTTCTAGGTAAATACAAGGACATAATATATCTATTACTAGGTAAATACGAGGAACATTATATACTTATTACTTGGTAATATACAAAGGCATAATATATCTATTACTTGGTAAATACAAGAAATATAATATACTTATTACTTGGTAATATACAACGGACCCAATAGCTCTATTGGTCAATATAAGGGACATAATATATTTATTACTAGGTAAAAACAAGGCACAAAATGTTACTATAACTAGGTAAATACAAGGACATAATATATCTATTACTAGGTAAATATAAGGACATAATATATCTATTACTAGGTAAATACAAGGGACATAATATATCTATTACTAGGTAAATACAAGGACATAATATATCTATTACTAGGTAAATACAAGGACATGATATATATATTACTAGGTAAATACAAGGACATAATATATCTATTACTGGGTAAATACAAGGACATAATGTATCTATTACTAGGTAAATACAAGGACATAATATATCTATAACTAGGTAAATACAAGGACATAATATATCTATTACTAGGTAAATACAAGAAATATATTATACTTATTACTTGGTAACTTACAAGCAATATAATATACTTATTACTTGGTAATATACAACGGACCCAATATCTCTATTGGTCAATATAAGGGACATAATATATTTATTACTAGGTAACAACAAGGCACAAAATGTTTCTATAACTAGGTAAATACAAGGACATAATATATCTATTACTAGGTAAATACAAGGACATGATATATATATTACTAGGTAAATACAAGGACATAATATATCTATTACTGGGTAGATACAAGGACATAATGTATCTATTACTAGGTAAATACAAGGACATAATATATCTATAACTAGGTAAATACAAGGACATAATATATCTATTACTAGGTAAATACAAGGACATAATATATCTATTACTGGGTAAATACAAGGACATAATATATCTATAATTGGGTAAATACAAGGACATAATATATCTATAACTAGGTAAATACAAGGACATAGTATATCTATTACTAGGTAAATACAAGGGACATAATATATCTATTACTAGGTAAATACAAGGGACATAATATATCTATTACTAGGTAAATACAAGGACATGATATATATATTACTAGGTAAATACACGGACATAATATATCTATTACTGGGTAAATACAAGGACATAATGTATCTATTACTAGGTAAATACAAGGACATAATATATCTATAACTAGGTAAATACAAGGACATAATATATCTATTACTAGGTAAATACAAGGGACATAATATATCTATTACTGGATAAATACAAGGGACATAATATATCTATTACTAGGTAAATACAAGGACATGATATATATATTACTAGGTAAATACAAGGACATAATATATCTATTACTGGGTAAATACAAGGACATAATGTATCTTTTACTAGGTAAATACAAGGACATAATATATCTATAACTAGGTAAATACAAGGACATAATATATCTATTACTAGGTAATACAAGGGACATAATATATCTATTACTGGGTAAATACAAGGGACATAATATATCTATTACTAGGTAAATACAAGGGACATAATATATCTATAACTAGGTAAATACAAGGACATAATTTATCTATTACTGGGTAAATACAAGGGACATAATATATCTATAACTAGGTAAATACAATGCCATAATATATCTATTACTAGGTTAAAAAAATCAAGGGACAATATATACCTATCACCACGTTAGACCGGGCTAGGTTCTCCCCAGCAGTTGGCATAGAAAATAGAACTAATTTTAGGACCGATCAAACTGATCGGGTGTTATCTGCATGCCCTCATTTCAATACGGTTTAGAACAGGACTTTGATAGCATAAACTATGGAATCCTAGAAGTGCCATTTTCGCGAACAGACAACGCAACAATGCGACAATGTCCCGTCAAGAATTCCATAAAACACACACCGCGTGAGTTGATTAGCATAATGAATTCATGGTTACCTGTGTGAGCAGGTTATGTGTCAACATTAAACGACATTCACTCACTGTTATCTCTAATGAAATGTGGATGCAGGGGTCCCAGTCTTCAAACGGCCACGCAGTTCGCTTTGCAGTGTTGCGTCCTCCCTGGGCCACCTGACCGCCTCCGTGGTGTAGTGGTTAGAGCGTCAGCCCGGAGAGCGGAAGGTCGCCGGTTCGATCCCCGACCGCGTCATACCAAAAGACGTTAAAATATGGTACTTGTTGGTCCCTGCCTGGCGCTCGGCATTAATGGGTACAACAAGGACTGGTCGGCTCGGAGTCAGTATAATGTGTCTGAGTGGGGTATTCATGCTTCACTGCGGCATGGTATCTCAGTGGGCTAGCACTATAAAACCAGCTTAAGTCTGGGCTAGTACAAGCAGCCGCACATACACATACACACGCATGCACGTCGTCATATGAGCGAAATATTCTCAAGCACGACGTTAAACCCAATTTCACCTCACCTCACCTTGGCCACCCGAAACCATATATAGTGGGTTCGAATCTCGATTCCCCTCAGGTATGTGTGTACTTTTGACAGCAACACACTCGTGCTCGAAGGTTTCGCCAGAGCGGTAAGCGTTTGAGACCTGCATCAAATGGGCTCTCCTCCCACATGAGGGGGCGGTGGGGTATCCTAGTGGTTAAAGCCTTCGCTCGTCCCGCCGAAGATCCGGGTTTGATTCCCCCCATGGATACAATGTGTGAAGCCCATTTCTGGTGTCCCCCCGCCGTGATATTGCTGGAATATTGCTAAAAGCGGCGTAAAACTAAACTCACTCACTCATCCCACATTACGCTGACACTCCATGATGTGACTTGAATCACGCATTCCTTCTTTGAGATAAGAGAAAATCCCCAAAACTATTTCCATTTACAAGCTTACGAACAAACCTTTAGTCTAAACGTAATGTTAACAGCCAAACAATTGTTTTGTTCTTTTCACAGGTGGCACAGTCTGAAGCTTCCCAAATGAAAATATGTTACGAACCATTTTATACAGAAAGAAGACCCTGATCAAGCTCGTGTTGGCTGCGGTGACTCTCATGACAGGTGAATATGTATTTCTGAAGAGGCATAACATTCATCCAGTGCGTAAACATGGCATTACGACGGAGCCCAAGTTCAAATATTTCTATGGTCCCTCGCGAGTACCATTCACATCCGAGAAGGACTTCCTTAAACCTAAATACGATAAGAAGTATTTCATTTATGACTGCAGTCAGCAACTTTGTGGAGGTCTCGGTGACCGCCAGGAGGGAATCTTAGCAGCGTACCTCATCTCTCAACTAATGGGGCGACAGTTTGGGGTCATCTTGACCATACCATGTGATGTCACAAACATTCTGGACGAGAACGACGATAAGTGGATGATACCACCAGGGTCGCTGACTGATCTGACCGTCCTCCCGTACAAGGTGCTGGACAGGGTAGCTTGGAATCTCCGGGAGAATATACATACCATAGAACTAGAGCAAAGGTTTACCCAAGATGTAATACTTTTTACTGTCAACCAAGAATTTGTGAAATATCTGATGAAACTTCCTCGGTTTCGTGATCTGAAATGGGCCCAAAATAAAACAGCTGTGGATATATATAACATCGTACTTCGCCGGTTGTTTAAATTGAAACCCAAATATCAAGAGCAATTCGATAATTTCCAAACTTCTGTCAGAGCTAACGGTAGGAAGCTTGTGTGTGCTCATATTCGTCTTCATCAATCAATAACAGAACACAAGGTCTACATAGATAAGATTTTTGATTTTTTGAGACAGTACAACAACAGCGCCACCTATCGGATGTTTGTGGCCACAAATTCAGAGCAGGTACGGGAAGAATCGCGGCGTATGTTTCCGAAGGTCATTGTGGATATTGATGGTCCTCTAGTTCACGTTGACATGGACACTGGTGGAAAAGCTTGTGATGGATTTGGAAAAGCTCTTCTGGACCAGCAGATTCTTTCCACGTGCGATATCTACCTGATGTCAGACAGCGGCTTCGGGAGGGTGGCAGCCATGTTACGTGGAACAGACGACAATCTTTACTCTCCGGACGGAAAGGTGTCATTTAATGATGCCAACTTTATGCCTCCACACTGGTGAGGCAATTCTGTAAAAAGTGATATATTTAACATAATCCTCGCGAAATAGAGTATTTTGTGTTCATTCTTTGAAGGACTACATTTATGAAGCGAAAGATAATATTCCAATTTCAACCTGGCAGTAACGACAAACTTCATGACGTCAAGAACACGGAGTGTGTCCGTTTCCGGTTATCCCCTTCTTCCAACTTTTGTAATGACCCATAAAACTTCGTAAAAGGAATGAATGAATGAATGAAACATGTCTAGTCTCCATGAACAATTGTATTAAGAGTTAGTTTATTCTTTTAGCTATATACATACTTAATCACAACTTGTAACATAAGATTTCTTCCACGGAATTGGGGATCGAAATGACAATACTGGGCGATAAATGTCTTGCTACATTCACGTGGTTAACGTCCACTCACCAGTATGTAGATACTAGTCGATCTTCTTCCTGTAACAGTGATGAGCGAGGCTGATCATCCTTTTAACTATCACTAGCGTCTGGCTCGCACAAATAAGGCCTAGTGACAACAAGCGATTTGACAGAATCGTCTATGAAAATAAGTTGTAACTCGGATGCTGGGCTAAGCAGGGGACAAGATTAAATAACAGTATATTGTGAAAACATACAGCTTTCATTTTTTCACAAATAATTGTCACGATTTCAGGTTTAGACAAGCCTGTAAACAAGATCATTGACCCCCGGAAATGTACATGAATTCTAAAGCGCCCCTCATATGTTTACCTCACATTATGTCACGGAGACGCGCCCCTCTGATTGGTTTAAATTTCGTTCGCGGGAGAGAATTGTGCACTGTTGTTAAAAAGGCCGATTTAAGTTAATTAAAGGTCGAAATGAGTAATTTTAATGACCGGGTTTCATTTTTGACGATGCCAATAAATTATTTATGTATTTGTACCTCCCTAGAGTACATGTGATCTTTAATAATAGAGTTAAGTAGAGAAGTGGCCGTCAGTCGATTCAGAGTGCGTCTTTGTTGTGTATAGGAATACATGCTACCATACCCCTGCTCAGTGCTCGCGTTAATCTATTGATATGAAATGCTCCTTTTATCCGTCGACCCAGATTCCTAGGTCTTTTCTTTTTTTAAAATCAATAGGGAAGCAATCAATACCTGGACATGTGCTATTTTTTTTTATAGTTTTTACTGTTTTAAACATTTTCGTCAACTTTTATTGTTTCTTCTAGTTCATCAAAGAGCTGCTTGTTTTATTTTGGTGTTTGTAAGAACTTAGATATTCATCACTTTCTTCATTGTCTGGTGCTTTATAAAGTCTTTGGTAGAATTTCATTTGTTCCACTGGGATCTCTTCTCTTTGAGTTATGATTTATATAACCAATCGAATTGCGAGATATTTGTAAGAAGCATGAAATATTCGAGAAAAATGGCCAGCAGTGTTCATATTAACAGGCTCGATAAGCACGTCTCAGTTCATCGTTCTGGAAGAGGTTCGACATGCCACGCTTCGTGAAAAGTGACAGATGGAGAGCTATAGGTATGGTTCAGTCTGGTGCCTCGTCGATTCAACGACCATAGAAACATCATTTGGCACCAATGGAGACGCTTTCAGCAAAACTATCCCGTTATAGACCATGCCCATAGTGACGTTCCATCAGACTCCACGTCAGGACAGATCGATCCAGACCACGCACCTACAACACAGGTTCCAGTCAAAGCCTTAACAGCCCGTACCTGGCACTAGACGTGCAATTCGATGACGTCAAAGCGTCTACGGCATCAGTCCGATATAACGAGCCCAACGCCAAATCCATAAGTGCAGAAGGCCGACGTCGATGTGTCCAGTGCAGCATACACTTGCTATCGGAAGCACGTGAGTAGCAAAGAGTTCCGTTCACCGTGGAGTCACGTTTCCTACCCAGCACGTTCCCTGCCTCCAAGATCCCCTGATTGTCTGGGAAGGAATGGGGAGACGCTTACAGCCTGATCTGAATCCTCCATCAACACTGCAGGAAGTGCGCCAAATCCTTCCCTGGGCCTCCTTTCACAAAGGTGATGGTAACCTTAGTGCAAGGTTAAAGAATGGGAGTTCAGGTTAACCTTTGTAAAGGTTGCTTCGTGTAAGTAGCCCCTGGGTATGAAATGATCTTCCCCAGGACTTTCAACGACGTTGACCACAGTGAGGCAAAGGTGTAGGCCTACATCAGTGCACAAAGTGGACGCACTCGCTACTGCCCTGAGAACTTGCTTGCGAAACCCCTCTTGTGTTGTTGCTCATTTGCATATGTCAGGTGCTCTGGTGTTTTCTGGATTTTTGTTCGATAAAGTATTTTAAAACATTTATCTTTCCATGTAATTGTATTTCGTTCGCAGTGGAAGTTTAAAAATGAAGCTGTTTGCTGTTTGTGTGGCTAGTATATGTAAGCAAGCCACACATTTTATTTAAGCGCCATATGGACAGCAGTTGCACAGCAAAAATAACTTCGTTTCAATCACTCAGTAGTTAAAACATATTTGGGGGTTTTGTCCAGAGGTCCTTATTTGGAGGTTTTGTCCTTATGGGTTTTTGTCCTAAGGGTTTTTTGTCCTAGGGGGCTTTTGTCCACAAGTTCTTTTGTCCTACAATCGTCCAGTAAAGTCTTATAGTGTAGCAGCTTCTCGTTTTCCCATGTAAATCCAACAGAGTGGACAAGATTACAGTCCTCTTCGTCGGACACCACAGGCGATGTCAATTCTGGGGTTAGGACTGCAGCCACCTTCTGTTTTCTTTTCTCAGTCCAGTTAATACTACTACATCGTGTTGAGCTTCTGGGGAAAAATACACGGTTATGTCCAACATGCATTCTTGACACACGGATATCATTTTATTAAAGTTATGTTGTGGTGTGATAATATGTAGCGTAGTTAAATGACTAAGGTGTTTCAAACTCTGGTGTCGGATATATAAACCGAACAAATTTAAAAGTCCCTGTGTGATTTTGATCAACAGTCCTTTTGCTAATATCATTAAAATTATATTTTTCCAATAATATATTACAGAATAACGAACTATAGCGTGAGTAGCGAATTCATTAAAATTATACGGCTATAGCGAACTGATTTACTACCCCAAGACCCAATTAACGACGTGATTAGCGAACTCACTCAGTGTCAGCTCAGCCACTTAGCGGTATACATCAATCTTGTTGGCGGTGAATCAACATTGTTTGATGGTCATTAATTAATTAATAAAACAAACATATCGTGTTTAACCCATTCAACATTGCAGGCCGAATAATCGGCCACAACGTTATTTCCATTGCCGTAGTATGATTGGCTGCCTTAGGTCACGTGTCTAAATTTGACCAATCACGATCCTTATAGCAGACTGTGGCGAAAAAACGTCATTGGAAACCAATCTTTATCCAATAAAATCGCTCTTTACAACTGTGAAAATACTCTCGGCAAGGGTACAGTGATATTGTTGATGTTCCAGAGCTGTCTAACGATACCTCGCCTCGCATGTTATTCATACGAAGCTTCGAAAACGGAGGTATTTCCCGTTGTTGTGTCATGTTAACGAACGGAAAGACTGATTACATAAAAATGAAAATATAAAAGAAAAAGGCACGGGCATGTTATGACATGTCATAAATGGAAAAAAAAATCGCTACAGTTTTTGCTTGTTTCGTCGTTTATCTGGACATTATAAATGTAAGAGTGTATTTTCATTAAAAAATCAATTTATTCAAGTTGTAGTTGTATTATTTCAATTTCATTATAAAAGTAAACTTCATATTTATCAACATGATATAGGTAATGTCTGTGAATGTCTACATTTCTATAATCCAAGATGGCGGTCAAATGTGAATAACGAACAACGGATATAGCGAACTAAATTTCTTGGTCCCTTGGAGTTCGTTATATCCGTGTTCTACTGTATTACAATCCGACAACCCTTATTTTGATTATTATCATATTCACCATGTATCATGTGAGTGAGTGAGTTAAAATTTTAAGTCACTTTGGCAATATTTCAGCCATATCGTGACTAAAACAACATATATATTAACAATAATTAAAGATAGAGTATAAAATCCTATCAACGAAGGACAGTAAAAAAAACTAAAATATCACAGATATAAATGTAAAACTAGCAATTAAATCTAAAACATTTTAACTATAGAGGACAACACAATACACCATGTATCAAACCAAGTAATAAGTACTTGTGGTATTTGCATTACTAAGAGGGTATCAGAGGTTTTTTTATTAAAATGGTCAACATGATTAAGTAGAAATGATGCACTACCCAAAGCTTTGGTATGCTATGTCAATTCTACTAGATATTGCTAATTGACAGAATCTGTATTTTCTTCTTATGTTTGTTGTAGCATTCAACAAAATCATTCCCCTTCAAATGTTTCGCTGTGAAGTTCTTCTAGGCGAGACAGACAAATGCGTGTGAAATATGATTCACTTATATTTTAGGTACTCTATAACATATCTAGAAATTAAAGTCATTTTATAACTTCACTAAAACAGATCGTGCAATTCTTTATGAGGTTTCAAAGCGCATATAAATATAATAATAATTAATTATGCTAGGATTATGAGGTAAAAATATAAATACTATGTGAAACTAGATTATGACAGAAACCTATCTCAAAATACTTGGCTAATGTTTATCATAGATATTCTAGATAACTGTGGATAAACACCGCTGTCTTCAATGACTGTATGTAATCTCATTCGCAACAACCAAATTTGCAGACATATGACTTGCTGTGAAATAGCTATAGTAACGGATGTTTGCAAAAGCGTGATCAAAGTCTGTCTCACCACAGATATTTGTGACAATCTGTGACGAATAAAATCGATAACATATGGTTCACACAGAAACCGAAAGGGAAACCATGGTACACTGAAAATAGATCAAATCATCCGCTACTTTTGTGGTCGTTGCAAGCTGTATTTGATTTACACTGCTTTAATAGCTTTTAAATGTACCATCAAATCTCTTATAAATTTAAGTTTTCCGTAAGTTTATCAAACAAAACGTAAATAATCTTCAGGTTCCATATTCTTTCAATTAGTCAGAGCTACAGATAACTTTTTAGGTCATTGAGTTACGTACTCGCTTGTGTTCATCTCAATTGGGTATCCTAATTTTCCTTAGAGTAACCACATAAATTGTACTCACCTCACTCAAACTCAATTGGGAATTTTGCCGTCTTCCATTAATTTTGAAAATCAAAAAAGTTTAAATGCTAGTTTTTGTTATTTATTTTTTATCTGTAATATGAGAAACGACAAGAAGACTGCAAGTTGTCAAGTTCATATGCTGTAATAGAACCTCTCAGTATGCCTAACTTATTTTATCTATCCACCTTAACGCAAGCTAAGATTTGACATTTTTGTGTGTACGCATGTAAGATCACATTTATTGAGTATTTACCAAAATTCAAGCGTACTTGTACGTAATAGTCTTAATGGGAATTGAGTTTTCACATAAATATTTGCGTAATTTACGCAGATACGCAGCTTATCTGTACCTCTGAATTAGGTTTCCGTTTTCCTGAAATTAATTTTATTTTATGTGACAATATCTTGTATTTGAATTCTGATGTACAGAAACACTGACATCACGAAACTAAAACCTATATAATACATATAATAGGCAGTTTAACGTAGGTTAATGTAGGTTTCTGGATATATGCATATGGAGTCAAATTTATTTTTCTACTATCGTTTCATTCAAGTTCTCACTAATAGAAACCATCGATGATGGTTTCCAGTTGCTTTATGCAATGGAAACTAACAATGATTTTTTACTGTCAGTTTCCATTTCTGGAAACTAACCTTGTTTGTTTCCGACAGTTTTCAGTCGCTGAAACTAACCGTGTTAGTTTCAGCCACAGGAAACTGCTGGAAACAAACAATCATAGTTTCCGTGAGCGGAAACCTACACGATTCTGACATTACCCAGTTTCATGTAGGTTTCCGGAAATCTGGAAACCTTGTTATTTTTGCTGTGTTGGCGTTGATTGATACATCCTTCTTCACAATTGCTGCCCCACGGCAATATAAGGAAAATAGTAATTTGGTTAAATATAGAAGAGTAAGGCCAGAATTACTGGTTGTTGCAATCATTGTTCCCCCAGAGGCATGTCAGACGAGTACATGTATTTCAGGAATGCCGACTTGCAGTTCAAGATTA
The DNA here is from genome assembly GCF_003918875.1 of Haliotis rubra. Lineage (NCBI taxonomy): Eukaryota > Metazoa > Mollusca > Gastropoda > Lepetellida > Haliotidae > Haliotis > Haliotis rubra. The sequence goes on from NW_025766003.1 coordinate 2,039,134, forward strand.
TTGCATTTATGTGCTGACATGCATGTAAATTTAGGTGTATGTGAGCTTGTTCTAGACTCACAATAGTCCACCTTCTGAGACACTTTTCCGCGGTATTATCTTGAATACCGCATGAATTGCCGCGGTATCATGGATACCCCATTGAGACATCACATAATACGCCGAGTCGACGTTCCATTCCTTGTTTTAGTCCTTTTTGATGACTGACTGACTGAGTTTGGTTTTACGCCGCTTTTAGCAATATTCCAGCTACATCACGGCGGGGGACACCAGAAATGGGCTTCACACATTGTACCCATGTGGGGATTCGAACCCGGGTCTTCGGCGTGACGAGCCAACGCTTTAACCATTAGGATACCCCACCGCCCCCCTTTTTTGATGAGTGCAAGGCAGCGTAACAACAAGTAGCATGATTGAACGTCGTTCGGGGATCGAACAACAGACCTCTTGCGTGCCCTGGCAATGATATTCAGATTTGGTGGAGGTTGGTGGGTGCGCATACTTTTTAAGTCAAATACTTCAGCAACCACGGACGTTATTCAAATTCTACAATTTCTATATGACGTTTCTGAGATGAGCTTGAATAAGCAATTATAATATTCAGTAATGTAGTGATATTAATGGATCGAGTGAGTGAGTATGGTTTTACGCCGCTTTTAGCAATATTCCAGCAATGGGCTTCACACATTGTACCCATGTGGGGTATCGAACCCGTCGTGAAAAGCTAGGGCTTTAACCACTAGGCTACCCATCGATGTCAAATTAACCTATACTTGGAAGTAAAGTTAACGACAATAGTCAGGACCAAACAATGCAATGCAAAGAGCTTAGCTTATTAATTTGAAACTACTCTTATACGATGTTTTAAAAAGTATGAAATAGAAAACGTCAATCGCAAGGATTAAATTAGTATTGTAACAGATCCAATTAAAAGCTGAACCAGCTGTGAACATATATACTCGATGACTGCAATATGGGCGATGAGACTGGTGTGTGCGGGAAGGGTTTGTCCTGCTCAACCGGTAGTGCCTGCCGCTCATACAGTTTGTCTAAATGAGTGTTATAGGGACTAATTCAGGACAGCCATCGTCCAAATATTTAAAAAGCAAAAACTATGTAGTCAAAACTCGTGAGACTTTATTGTAATAATTTATATCACGCTAATCTGTATTCTTAATCACTACTGTAAATCCTTATCACTACTGCATTGTACATTGACTTGTCAGCCAATTAATCACTGTATATGACATTGATAGCGTTAATCGGTCATCACATCAACTGGTCAACTGACTGACTGACTGAGTTTGGTTTTACGCCGCTTTTTGCAATATTCCAGCAACATCACGGCGGGGACACCAGAAATGGTCTTCACACATTGTACCCATGTGGGGATTCGAACCCGGGTCTTCGGCGTGACGAGCCAACGCTTTAACCACTAGGCTGCCCCACCGCCCTCAACTGGTCAAGGAAGTGCTATTGTTTCTCTATCTGCCCATTGTTGAGTCGTCACCTGTCCATTGTTGTCAAAAACTGTATATATATATGCTCACATCTACATGTATATTGAAAAACAGAGTACGAGTCCGGTATTCCGACTGCCTGTGTACGGCGTCCGCGAACAGGATAATGCCGCTCGTAGGAAACGCCCTGGGGTTCAGCAGGTACTCCGCTCACCTCATTTATGTCTTGTATATTTGTTTGTCATGTAACTAAAAAAGTTTGAACTCAACGTATTCCTTCGTCTTGTCAACGTATTGTAGGTACACTTCATCTTAAACATGAGCTAATTCCCCAGGCGACACTATCCACGCGTTGACATGAGCTTGAACTGTAAACTGTATGCATTGTAAGCATACATCTGAAGAGGGTCCAACTTCTCTTGAAACAAGGCGATTCAGTACCGTGTTTTGTAAAGAATGTGTGGACATTTCACTGTTTAAACACTTACACGGCTAATCTAAAAAGCTCTATCAAAGTAATTCTTCAATTGCCTGGTCCAGACTCGATTATTTACAGACTGCCGCCATATAGCTGGAACATTCCTGATTACGACGTTAAACAAAAAAGTTAAAATAAACAAAAAATAAACTCTTTCTCCTAACACCCTTCATTATCGGCCGACACACTGTCAGTGATCAATGTAACGTAAGTATGATAAGATATATGGATGAACAACTTCTTTATAAGAATTAAGGGACGTTTTGGTGTAGGTTCGACCGCCGTCATCAAGCACATGCTGTACAGAGTACGATTGAGAGGCATGTCAGATTGTCTAATCACCTCGACCACCTCATCAGTTAACTTTGGAACAATATCAGGATTCAACAACTTTTCAAAATACTCAGCAAAATTACAGACACCATGTGTACTATCAATCGACTTCGGCCTAACACTTTTCCAAAATTGCTTAGGGTTTTCCTTACACAATGTAGATAATAACCTAGCAGACTCTTTGGCAGAATTTCTACTTTTAAATTTACATGTCTTTCTATAAATGTTTCTACAAGTTACCATATCAATCCTATCAGTATCCAACCCAGTTTTCCTGTAGCGTGACTCCGCTGCCTTGAACTCTGACCTAAGTACATCACAATCCGTGTCAAACCAACACTTTCCCCGCTTCGCACGTGCGCTAACATGAGGACCAATCAAATTAGACTTCCCAACCTCCTCCAACAGACTGTTGAATGAACTGACACAACTGTCAATGTCAATAGCATCTACATTCTCCCGATCCAGAATACTACAAATACTATCTAGTTTGTCAGAAAAAGGTTGAGAATTCAGAGTGTCGATGAAAACCTGTTTCCTATCCGATCTCCATTTAAATGATCTACGGCTGGTACCAGACTGGTTATCACAATGCTTACAAACATTTGTTTTGAATGTTATACTGACATAATTGTGGTCTGAGAACTCTGTACAGTTACTGACACTAACATTACATACTTTTGGTAACAATTCTATGTTGGACAAAGCATAATCAATTACACTGTTTCCTCTTTTGTTACAAAATGTAAAATTATCAGTGCCTTTGTCATCACCAATCCGGCCAATAATAATTCTTAATTGGTACATTTTGCAATACTCAAGTAATTTAAGTCCGTTTTCATTTACAACACCATCTTCAGATACACGTTTAAAAGCACAATTATGAGAGTTCATGAGTGATTCTTCTGCTTGTGTGTCGTCCAATATGTAATCATCTGGTAATGGTAAATGTTCCTCATCAGAAAGGGTTTCATATTCAATGTAGTCGTGTCTGTCTCCAGTCCTTGAATTCAAGTCGCCAACAACAAGAATGTCACCATACTGCTTGTATGTAGCAGTATATTCAGCAATAAGGTCAAAAGTATCCAATCCTTGGTTTAGCTCATTTCTGGATGAATTTCCAGGTGTAACATAAACAAACAATAAATGCAGGTCCTTTGTTAAATGAAAAACTGCCTTATCTAGGCAAAATAATAACATGTCCTCACATCACATTGTAGTTGCTTAACACCATGAGAAATAGAAGATGAAAATTAAGCGACCAACCCCCCAGAGTCCCGCTTTGCCCCCTGCGGCGTTTCCTGTACTTGGTATACACATCATATCCATGGATATCCACAGTTGTGTGGTCATTTCCCTACGTCTCCGACAATAGTATAATGTCATTACACTATATCTCATTGACACGCATTTAAAATGTTTGGGTTTGTTTTGCGACTACGAGACATATTTTGAAAACTGTCGCGTTGTCGCCCTTTTTATATGAAGCGCAACAATGAGATATTGCGACAAAAGGCCAAAGTGTCGCATTGTCTCCTAATTCTAAATTGTGTAAAAACAAGAGATAAAATGCGCGACAATGCGTTTGGTTCGTTAAGCAACTTCTTTTTGTTGTGTTGGGCAACGCAACAATACGACAATGACCCTTCTAGGATTCCATAGTAAGTGCACTTTAGCTTACACAGAAACCCCTTTCTATTAAATCGGGTCGTACTTCGTGTACATAGTCCTTTAGTATATATATAAGTAATGGGCCCGCCAAGACCCGGGTTAAGGCGCGGTCACATCTTACGTCATGAACGTTGTTCCACTGGACCATAGTGATCAACGTAGTAAACCGTAGTTTGATCGTAGTTTGATTGTAGCGCCATGCTACCATGGTGTACTACGGTCAACACAACGGCGCAGAAGGGTCAATTATGGTCTACTAGTGTCAACCACGTTCAAACTACTGTAACAGTGGGGTCTTGGCATTCAAGCTAACCGTAGAGATATTTTGAACATGTTGAATTGGTTTTGGTCTAACCACGGTCAATTCATGGGTTTGCTGAAGTTCAAAGTATACGGTCATAACTACAGCGAACTACGTTGAACTACGCTAAATACGTCTAACTATTTTTAACTACGGTCAAATACGGGTCTACTACGTTCAGTCCCATACTACGCTCGACTACGTGCGTGTACGTAAGATGTGACCGCCGCTTAGAATTGGTCTGCCATACAATTGGAATATTGCTGAGTAAATTTAAGCTCACTCACTGTAAGGTGAGGTGAGGTGAAACTGGGTTTAACGTCGTGCTCGAGAATATTTCGCTCATATGACGACGTGCATGCGTGTGTATGTGCGGCTGCTTGTACTAGCCCAGACTTAAGCTGGTTTTATAGTGCTAGCCCACTGAGATACCATGCCGCAGTGAAGCATGAATACCCCACTCAGACACATTATACTGACTCCGAGCCGACCAGTCCTTGTTGTACCCATTAATGCCGAGCGCCAGGCAGGGACCAACAAGTACCATATTTTAACGTCTTTTGGTATGACGCAGTAGGGGATCGAACTCGCGACCTTCCGCTCACTGTAAAGTAATGCAAAGGACGCCGTGATATAACTAGAATATCGTTCGAAGCGGTGTTTAAACCAATACTAAGCACCATACTAAGACAACAATGCTGATATCTATAGTCTCAGGCATCTACAAAGTAGAACAAACACCAGGTCAAATGGAGCCAGTCATGAAGCTCAATTTCAGGCAAGAGGCAATGTAAACTCGCAAGATGTTTCCAGACTTGATGTGGGCATATTTTAATGTCTACTCCTCAATGTTCCTGCATGATTAATATACTTTGTACACCACTTACCCTCTTAATACACCCGTAGCCTGTACTCCTTAATACTCTATACTCTGTATACTTTAAAACCCTATACCCTGGTCAACTTAATACCTTATACCCTGTCCACCTTAATACTCTATACCCTGTCCACCTGAATACATTATACCCTGTCTACCTTATTACTCTATACCCTGTTCACCTTATTACTCTATACACTGTCCACCTTATTACTCTATACCCTTTCCACTTTAATACTCAATACCCTGTCCACCTTATTACTCTATACCATGTTCACCGTATTAATCTATACCCTGTCCACCTTAATGCCCTATACCCTGATCATCTTAATACTCTATATCCTGTCCAACTTATTACTCTATATCCTGTCCACCTTATTACTCTATACCCTGTCCACCTTATTACTCTATACCCTGTCACACCTTAATACTCTATACCCTGTCCACCTTATTGCCCTATACCCTGTCCACCTTAATACTCTATACCCTGTCCACCTTAATACTCTATACCCTGTCCACCTTATTACTCTTTACCTTGTCCACCTTATTACTCTATACCCTGTCCTCCTTATTACTCTATACCCTTTCCGACTTAATACTCTATATCCTGTCTGCCTTATTACTCTATACCCTGCTATACCCTGTCCACCTTAATACATTATATACTCTGCCCACCTTATTACTCTATACCCCGTCTACCTTAATACTTTATACCCCGTCTACCTTATTACTCTATACCCTGTCTACCTTAATACTCTATACCCTGTCTACCTTAATACTCTACATCCTGTCCACCTTATTACTCCATACCTGTCCACCTTATTACTCTATACCCTGTCTACCTTCATACTCTATACCCTGTCCACCTTATTACGCTACAACCTGCCCACCTTATTACTCTATATCCTGTCGTCCTTATTACTAGATACTCTGTCTACCTTAATACTCTATACCCTGTCCACCTTATTACTCTACATCCTTTCCACCTTATTACTCTATATCCTGTCTGCCTTATTACTCTATACCCTGTCTACCTTTTTACTCTATACCCTTTCCACCTTAATACTCTATACCCTGTCCACCTTATCACTCTATACCCTGTCCACCCTAATGCCCTATACCCTGATCATCTTAATACATTATACCCTGTCCACATTATTACTCTATACCCAGTCCATATTATTATTCCATACCCTGTCCACGCTATTACTGTCTACCATGGCCATCTGATTACCCTATACCCTGTCCAACTTAATATTCTATATCCTGTCCTCCTGAATACATTATACCCTGTCCATCTTATTACTCTATACCCTGTCCACCTTATTGCTCTATACTCTATTACCTTAATACTCTATACCCTGTCCACCTTATTACTCTATATCCTGTCCACCTTATTACTCTTTACCTTGTCCACCTTATTACTCTATACCCTGTCCTCCTTACTACTCTATACCCTTTCCGACTTAATACTCTATATCCTGTCTGCCTTATTACTCTATAACCTGTCTACCTTAATACATTATACTCTGCCCATCTTAATACCCTATACCCTGTCCACCTTATTACTCTATACCCTGTTCACCTTATTACTCTATACCCTGTCCACCTTAATATTCTATACCCTGTCCACCTTATTACTCTATACCTGTCCACCTTATTACTCTATACCCTGTCCACCTTATTACTCTATACCCTGTCCACCTTAATACTTTATACCCTGTCCACCTTAATGCCCTATACCCTGACTATCTTAATACTCTACATCCTGTCCACCTTATTACTCTATATCCTGTCTACCTTATTACTCTATACCCCTTCATTATCGGCCGGTACACTGTCAGTGATCAATGTAACGTAAGTATGATAAAGATAATATATGGATGAACAACTTCTTTATGGGGTAAGGGACGTTTTGGTGTAAGGTTCGACCGCCGTCATCAAGCACATGCTGTACAAAGGTACGATTGAGAGGCATGTCAGATTGTCACCACTCACCTCGACCACCTCATCAGTTAACTTTGGAACAATATCAGGATTCAACAACTTTTCAAAATACTCAGCAAGAGTACAGACACCATGTGTACTATCAATCGACTTCAGCCTAACACTTTTCAAAATTGCTTAGGGTTTTCCTTACACAATAGATAATAACCTAGCAGACTCTTTGGCAGAATTTCTACTTTTAAATTTACATGTCTTTCTATAAATGTTTCTACAAGTTACCATATCAATCCTATCGAGTATCCCAACCCGGACGCAATAGTGTGAAGCCGCTGCCTTGAACTCTGACCTAAGTACATCACAATCCGTGTCAAACCAACACTTTCCCCGCTTCGCGTGCGCTAACATGAGGACCAATCGAATTAGACTTTAACCTCCTCCAACAGACTGTTGAATGAACTGACACAACTGTCAATGTCAATAACATCTACATTCTCCCGATCAAGAATACTACAAATACTATCGAAGTTTACGTGAAAAGGTTAGCGAAATTCAGGTGTCGATGAAAACCTGTTTCCTATCGATCTCCACTAAATGATCTACGGCTGGTACCAGACTGGTTATCCACAATGCTTACAAACATTTGTTTTGAATGTTATACTGACATAGTGCGGTCTGAGAACTCTGTTGCAGTTACTGACGCCTAAGGAAATTACCAGTGCTTTTGTCATCACCAATCCGGCCAATAATGGCCAATTGGTGCATTTTGCAATACTCAAGTAATTTAAAGTCCGTTTTCATTTACACAACACCATCTTCAGATACACACAAGAAACACAATTATGAGGTTCATGAGTGATTCTTCTGCTTATTATTGATAAATTAATATATAATCATCTGGTAATGGTAAATGTTCCTCATCAGAAGGGTTTCATATTCAATGTGGTCGTGTCTGTCTCCAGTCCTTAATTCAAGTCGCCAACAACAAAGAATGTCACCATACTGCTTTGTATGTATATATTCAATAATAAGGTCAAAGTATCAAATCCTTGGTTTAGCTCATTTCTGGATGAATTTCCAAGGTGTAACATAAACAAACAATAAATGCAGGTCCTTTTGTTAAAATGAAAACTGCCTTATCTAGGCAAAATAATAACATGTCCTCACATCACATTGTAGTTGCTTAACACCATGAGAAATAGAAGATGAAAATTAAGCGACCAACCCCCAGAGTCCACTTTACCCCTGCAGCGTTCCTGTACTTGGTATACATCATATCCATGGATATCCACAGTTGTGGTCATTTCCTAAATCTTCCGACAATGGTATGTCATTACACTATATCGCATTGACGCGCATTTTAAAATGTTTGGGTTTGTTTGCGACCGACACATATTTTGAAAACTGTCGCGTTGTCGCCCTTTATATGAAGCGCAACAATGAGATAATGTGCGACAAAGGGCAAAGTGTCGCATTGTCCTAATTCTAGAATTGTGTAAAAACAAGAGATAAAATGCGCGACAATGCGATTGGTTCGTTAAGCAACTTCTTTTTGTTGTGTTGGGCAGCAACGCAACAATACGACAATAATGACCCTTCACAGGATTCCATAGTAAAGTGCACTTTTGTACACAGAAACCCCTTTCTATTAAATCGGGTCGTAAAAAAAACTTCGTGTACATAGTCCTTTAGTATATATATAAAGTAATGGGCCCGCCAAGATGGCCGGGTTAAGGCGCGGTCACATCTTACGTCATGAACGTTTGTTCCACTGGACCATAGTGATCAACGTAGTAAACCATGTAGTTTGATCGTAGTTTGATTGTAGCACCATGCTACCATGGTGTACCACAGTCAACACAATGGCTTGGCGCAGAAAGATCAATTATGGTCTACTGGTGTCAACCACGTTCAAACTACTGTAACAGTGGGATCTTGGCATTCAAGCTAACCGTAGGAATATTGCGAACATGTTGAATTGGTTTTGGTCTAACCACGGTCCAGTTGTGGGTTTGCGCTGAAGTTCAAGTATACGGTCATAACTACAACGAACTACGGTTGAACTACGCTAAATACGTCTAACTATTTTTAACTACGGTCAAATGCAGGTCTACACGTTCAGTCCATACTTACGCTCGACTACGTGCGTGTACGTAAAGATGTGACCGCCGCTTGGGGTGGTCTGCCATACAATTTGGAATATTGCTTCCATTAAATCCACTCTCCACCTTTCTTCCTGTCATTGCCAGTATTTCATACTGTTTGTGTCCCTTCTGTCTTCCTTCCTTCCTTCATACCACTGGGCCACATTGCCAACTCCATTTCGGCTCAGTCCATATTTCCATTAATATTTAAACAGGGGCTTTCATCCCTCCATACTTTTGTCTTTAATTTTATGGCCACAGTAGAGGATCAGGCTTTCCACCGTCCTTCCACTCTCCAGGCAGGGCTCTATCCACTTTTTCTTCTGTGTTTCCTGTGTCTCTTTCATTCCATTTCATCTTCCTTTCCCTCCGTTTCTTTCAATGCCTGATATCTATAGTCTCAGGCATCTACAAAGTAGAACAAGCCTATGCCGATCCAAATGGGTCAGTCAGCAGGCTAAATTTCCAGGCAAGGCTGTCTCAAGCTCACCAAGATGTTCCATGGGCTGTGTTTAATGTCTCCTCCATTCCATGGTCATGCCACCCTCTTATATATACCATGCCTTTTCATATACTCTATATTTCTTTTCATACCTGGTCCTTTAATACCTTGTCCATATGCTCTACCACCCTGTCCACCTGGGGCCATTATACCCTGTCTTGTTACTCCTTTTCCTTATTCCACTGTCCATATTTTTCCACTGTGCATCCACCTTGTGCATACCATGTGTCGTCTGTGTCCTTCTGTCTGTGTCCTCTGTCTGTGTCCATGTGTCCCTCCTCTGTCTGTGTCTGTGTCTGTCTGTCTGTCCTCCTCTGTCTCATGTCTGTCTGTCCTGTGTCTGGTCGTCTCCTGTGTCTCTGTCTGTCCTCTGTCCATCTGTCTGTCTGTCGTCTGTCCTGTCTTTCTCGTGTCCTCTGTCTGTCTGTCTGTGTCTGTCTCTGTCTGTCCTGTCTGTCTGTCTGTGTCTGTCGTCTGTGTCTGTCCATGTCTGTCGTCTGTGTCCTGTCTGTCTGTGTCTGTGTGTGTCCATGTCTGTCTGTGTCCTCTGTGTGTGTCCTGTGTCCATCTGTCTCCTGTCTGTGTCTGTGTCTGTCTGTCCATGTGTCTGTGTCTGTGTCCATGTGTGTCTGTCCATGTCTCTGTCTGTGTCTGTGTCCTCTGTGTGTCTGTGTGTGTGTCCTGTCTGTCTGTGTCTGTGTCCTGTGTGTCCTCTGTCTGTGTGTCTCTGTCTGTGTCCTGTGTGTCCATCATGTGTCTGTGTCTGTGTCCTGTCCTGTCTGTCCTGTGTCCATGTCCCATCCTCTGTGTCCTGTGTCTCTCATGTGTCTGTCTGTCTGTCTGTGTCTGTCTGTCCTGTGTGTGTCTCCACTCCTGTCTGTGTCTGTGTCCTTGTCTGTGTCTGTGTCATGTCCATGTCTGTGTCTGTGTCTGTGTGTCCTGTGTGTCCATGTGTGTGTCCTGTGTCCATCTGTCTGTCTCTGTCTGTGTCTGTCCTGTCTGTGTCATGTCTGTGTCTGTGTGTCTGTCCATGTCTGTGTCCTGTCTGTCTCTGTCTGTGTCCTGTCTGTCTGTGTGTGTCTGTCATTCTGTGTCTGTCTGTGTGTCCTGTCCATGTCCTGTGTCTGTGTCTGTCTGTCTGTGTGTGTCCATGTGTCCTGTCTGTCCTGTGTCTGTCTGTGTCCCTGTGTCTGTCCTCCATGTCTGTCCATCTGTGTCTGTCTGTGTCTGTCCAGTGTCTCTGTCCTCTGTGTGTGTGTCCTGTCTGTGTCTGTCTGTCTGTGTCTGTGTCCTGTCAGTCTGTCTGTCTGTTGTCCTTGTCTGTGTCCTGTCACTCCTGTCTGTCCTCTGTCTCCATTCCTGTCTGTCTGTGTCCTGTCCTCTGTCTGTCTGTGTCCTGTCCTCTGTCATGTCTGTCCTGTCTCTGTCCTCTGTCTGTCTCTGTCCTCTGTCTCTGTGTCATCATCTTGTCCTCTGTCCATCTTATTATTCCATACCCTGTCCACGCTATTACTCTCTACCATGTCAACCTGATTACCCTATACCCTGTCAACCTTATTATTCTATATCCTGTCCTCCTGAATACATTATACCCTGTCCACCTTATTACCCTATACCCTTTCCACCTTATTACTCTATACCCTGTCCACCTTATTACTCTATACCCTGTCCACCTTAATGCCCAATACCCTGATCATCTTAATACTCTACATCCTGTCCACCTTATTACTCTATACCCTGTCCACCTTATTGCTCTATACCCTGTCACCTTAATACTCTATACCCTGTCCACCTTAATGCCCTATACCCTGTCCACCTTAATACTCTATACTCTGTCCACCTTATTACTCTATACCCTGTCCACCTTATTAATCTATACCCTGTCAACCTTATTACTCTATACCATGTCCACCTTATTACTCTATACCCTGTCCACCTTAATACTCTATACCCTGTCGATCTTAATGCCCTATACCCTGAACATCTTAATACTCTACATCCTGTCCACCTTATTACTCTATATCCTGTGTACCTTAATACTCTATACCCTTTCCACCTTAATACTCCATACACTGTCCACCTTATTACTCTATACCCTGTCCACCTTATTGCTCTATACCCTATCACCTTAATACTCTATACCCTGTCCACCTTAATGCCCTATACCCTGTCCACCTTAATACCTCTACCTCTGTCCACCTTATTACTCTATACCCTGTCCACCTTATTACTCTTTACCTTGTCCACCTTATTACTCTATACCCTGTCCTCCTTATTACTCTATACCCTTTCCACCTTAATATTCTATATCCTGTCTGCCTTATTACTCTATAACCTGTCTACCTGAATACATTATACCCTCCCCACCTTATTACTCTATAACTGTCCACCTTATTACTCTATACCCTGTCCTCCTTATTACTCTATACCATGTCCTCCTTATTACTCTATACACTGTCCACCTTATTACTCTATACCCTGTCCACCTTATTACTCTATATCCTGTCCAACTTAATACTCTAGACCCTGTCCTCCTGTCCACCTTATTACTCTATACCCTGTCCACCTTAATACTCTATACCCTGTCCACCTTAATACTCTAGACCCTGTCCTCCTTATTACTCTATATCCTGTCCAACTTAATACTCTAGACCCTGTCCTCCTTAATACCCTGTACCCTGAGCTCCTTAATGATCTATACCCTGGTCACTTTAATACTCTATACCCTGGTCATCTTAATACTCTATATCCTGGTCATCGTATTACTCTATACCCCGTCTACCTTAATACTCTGTACCCTGTCCTGCTGAATATCCTATCTCTGTACACCTTAATACCCTATACTTAGGTGCGTGTAGATGGGGCAAGGACCTGAGCTTGACTGTGCCAGGATCTTTGCAGATTCGTGTATTTTTATCTGTAAATAGTGATGATAATGTGTCATCCATCAAGTATCTTGCCTGTAACAAGCACTATATATCTAATCCCGTCATAGCCTTAAACCTGACCTCTAGACATGCACAAGTCTCGAAGGTAAAAGTTAATAGTTTAAGTGATAATTTCTAAAAAATAAAATAAATAACAGCCTGCGGTCCTGCCTCTTCGAAGGATAGAATTACTATCCATCCATAGGCTCAGCATTCGGTACAGCCTTGGAGCAGGGTAACCTGACCGTTGTGTGTGAGTGGGCGTGACTTTGACAAAACCCCACTCTATATTGTGAAGAATACACCGTGTTCGCCATTAAGTTACTCCTTACGCAACGGTTAAATAAATGTGACCTGAACAAGCGTCTACTCGGGGGTCCCATATCTCTGTGCCCAAATAAAAGAAAGGGACACACTTGTGCGAACAAAGAAGTTATATTTAGTTTTGCTTAAAGTTTGAATACCCTTTTTGCTTAAAGCCCTGACACTGTTGTGTGGGAGGACATGTAAGACGTGCGGTAATATGTGGTATATAATCCAAGTGCTGGTAAAACTGGCTGGAACGAAGATGGGGGGATTATGTCCAATGTTCAAAACAAACAACCTGTACTATAAGTATACAAAGTTTTAATCCGAGTATCGGGGTTATCTCCAAATATCAAAACAAACAATGAATGATGACAAGATCCCTGATTCACTTAGCTTCTAATGATTCAAATACGTGTAGTCCCTTGGTGTCTCCCTAATAGGTATATTTCAAACTGGGAGTGATCAGCTGTACAGGTACATTACATTATTACTGACTGACTGAGTTTGGTTTTACGCCGCATTTAGCAAAATTCCAGCAACATCACGGCGGGGGACACCAGAAATGGGCTTCACACATTGTACCAATGTGAGGATTCGAACCCGGGTCTTCGGCGTGACGAACCAACGCTTTAACCACTAGGCTACCCCACCGCCCCCATTACATTATTAAGTGTAGGTGTGCTTCATTATATGTTTATATTCATGAGTAGACAAAATGAGAGTAGTCATATTGGGGGTAGTCATTATAGAAACATACCACGAAAGTTATTAGTTTATCGCTGTCGGTAATGCTGCCCTATCACCACTCGGCACTTCTCCCAATCAAAGCATGCAGGGTGTTCTCTTTGTCCTGGTGAATGGATTTGTTTATCAAAGGGACATAACAATTAAGTTACGTGAGAAGAGGCTTGAGGGGGTATTACAAGGGGGGTATTCTCATTTGTACAGGCACTTATTGTTCACGTCACGTCCCACAAACAGGTCGTAGTATACTGCAACAGTTGGAAGTCCATCTGAAGCTATGGGAGTTGCGATCACCTTTACGCTAAGAGTACTTTATGTCATGAAGGTGGAGTTGTACAAAGTGATCTTAGCGCTAAGTTAATCGTAACTCCCATAGTCTGTCACACAGTCCCTGAACCACATTATAGCCCCCACTGCCTAGCCCTCCCCTGCCATGCTAAGGCCCTAAATAAAGCAAGTTACATTCACTCAGATTCAGGGCTCCTTTCAATGTAAATGGGTTTATTTGTTGCTATCAATATCATACTAACACGTCAGTAGTATAAATAAAATATATTTTGCGACGATCACAAAAGTAGCGGGTGAAGTGGCCTATTTTCACCATGGGTTCCCTTTTTGTTTTTGTGTGAACATTTGTTGTCGATTTTATTCGTTTGATTAAACTGTTTGAGAGGCATTCTTGAAGTTGTAAGCAATGGGAATGGCAAGTGTTTATGGATTATCAACTTCTTCAGTGTACAATTGCGACGTTTCGGTATAGATGCTTATACCGTTTTCAAGCACGAGCCTTGAAACGTCGCAATAGTACAATAAAGAAGTTGATAATCTATAACACCTGTCATTCCTATTCGTTTGATTAGTTTGTCACAGATACCTGTGGTGAGGCAGATTTTGGTCGCGTGTTTTCAAGAGTCTGTTATCACGGCTGTTTCACAGCAAGTCAATTCACAGCAAGTCAATTTTAGCAGTTGCCAATGAGATTAGTATAGTCATTGAAGGCATTGTATCGCACAGCTTAACGCAACATAAATCATATGTTGTATCACAGATACTCTGTAAATGGATTACGTGGAATTATAACATATTTTATGTTTGTTCTGTATAAATTCAACACACCTATTTCTAAGGAGTGGCAGGTTCATTTTTATTTAACGGCGCATCAGCAGTCGTGCAGCTAGTAGAGGCTGTTGTTCCGCAGAAAGGTTTCCATTTTTAATGAATAAAATGAAGACAGGTATCCCGTTTTCTTACGAATTGATCTCGTTATTGGGATGACAAGACTTTATGGATGATCAACTTCTATATTTTGACAATGGCGACGTTTCGGTATAGATTCTTATACCGTTTTCAAGAATCTATACCGAAACGTCGCCATTGTCAAAATAACGAAGTTGATCATACATAAAGAAGTCTTGTCATCCCTATACCACCAACTTCTAGAATGCCACTCGAACAAATCGTTTTCGTTATTGGTGAAATGTCCCCCATCTAAATCCTATTCACTTCACTTAACCATCGTTAAATTTGTATAATGTTTGCAATGTAAGCTGATTAACAGGTATTTATGATATTTAATAAATGTTGGATCATATTTAATGTGGAAAGACTACAATAATGCGTTACTATAACACATGTGTGATCATACGTGTGTCTCCACTGTACATTGAGTGTACGATGTGTTTGTGTGAGGTTTTATTTGGCATTCTTTTCCCCAATTATTCACGGGGTAGTGGAAATAGGGACAGGAGAGGAGGTGTCTGCACAAGGTGTTAATGCAGACCTCCAGATAAGCGGTGTAGCTTAAGATAGGGAACTAAATTTGAAACCATAGCTCGTTTCACTTTGAGCTACTTGCGAGATACTCATGAAGAAGTTGAATTACTATTAGTACCTATCAGTAATGTAACTTTAAGCAGGTTTGGAATCCATTGGATATATAGCTTTAAAAGAGATCAAACATTAATTGCACTCCACCAAAGCTTCTCTGCTGCTTTCTAATTACAATTAGTAAATTTCTTTTTCTAATTACAATTAATAATTTAATACTCATCTTAATACTCACACTGCTCAGGATATATAGTATTAAAGTGAGTGAGTGAGTGAGTTTAGTTTTACGCCGCACTCAGCAATATTCCAGCTATATGGCGGCGGTCTGTAAATAATCGAGTCTGGACCAGACAATCCAGTGATCAACAGCATGAGCATCGATCTGCGCAATTGGGAACCGATGACATGTGTCAACCAAGTCAGCGAAACTGACCACCCGATCCCGTTAGTCGCCTCTTACGACAAGATAGTCGCCTTTTTATGGCAAGCACATGGGTTGCTGAAGACCTATTCTACCCCGGATTATAGTATTAAAAGAGATCAAACATTAACTGTACTGTTAGACTGAACTAAATAAGATAAAATGCTATTTAGAGTGCAGTTTACATATATTAGACTGAACTAAAACTTTTAAAGTGCTATTCACTTTTTACTCTATAAATGTGCTATATTACATGCTGTTCTGTGCAGTTCAATAAAATAATATATACTTATTCTATATAATGTTGCATTCTTATGGTGGGCAAAAAATACTCCCCTGTAAAAAATGCGGTGGGCAAAGTTTATATGGGCAAAGCTCCGTACCACTTCGAATCCGGGAACTTTACCCACAAGGAACTCTGCCCACTGGGAGCTCTGCCCACCGCAATTTTTACAGGGGAGGACGTTTGCCCACAATCTAAATTCCTTATCATGGAATGGCCTTTCCAAGAAGCAAGCTACAAAGACATATTTATTTCATTGGAAAGATCTCGAGAAGATGAACCCCAATAGTTCATGTGCCAGTGTGTTCACGTGTTCATAAGCTCACAAATTGGCTCTGAAAATGCATTTCGGGCAGAATTATATATTTTACTACCAGAATTATCTTAATGGAATAAACTTAGGCTCCATCTTTGGATAATTTATTATGGAATTTCTTGATATGATGGTTTTCTCCCGAAAACAACAAGTTGGAGGGGAAATAGTTCCCAGAAGTAGATCGCCGCACAAATGTTACAACTTATACTCAAAGACTAAGAGTTAGTCTAAACATAGATCCACGACTGTCGTAACGCAAAGGTTACTTTGTAGAACGGCACCAAGACTACTGTAGCCGGTCGTGACTAGCCCCATACAATAGATGATAGTAGGGTTGGAACATGGCAGTAACTCAACCCAAAAGTATTTACCGGTATCCGGATGGTACACAAGTTACATTTGACCACTTTCTAAATGGTTTTGTGTACATATAGCTAAAATGTTCTTTGTACAAAGGCGAAAATGTTCCTTGTACGGTGAGTGAGTGAGTTTAGTTTTACGCCGCACTCAGCAATATTCCACCTATATATGGCGGCGATCTGTAAATATATAATCGAGACTGGACCAGACAATCCAGTGATCAACAGCATGAGCATCGATCTACACAACTGGGAACCGATGACATGTGTCAACCAAGTCAGCGAGCCTGACCACCCGATCCCGTTAGTCTCCTCTCACGACAAGCACGGGTTACTGAAGATCAATATTCTAACCCGGACCTTCACGGGTCTCCTTGTACAGTAGCAAACTCGTTCTGTATGCAGAAAGTAGCAATTACGTGCAAGGGGAAGGAAGGCCTTTACAATCTTGGGTTTCCACCAGAGTTTAATACAAATGTAATATGATACCTACAAGTTTACAACCTATATGAAAACATGTCAGTAAACACCATTTGCTTGGATTGGCTTTGGCAATCTTTTCTGTTTGTTCAAACGCCCATGTTGAGTACTGCAGCTATTGACCACGTGTGCTTGCACCCATTACCAGTAACCAATTAGGGCATATAAATGTTTAATCAAGAATACTTACAGCCCAATATGACGTATTGTGCCGAGCTTCAAAAGCAAACAAGAAGACAAAGTAATCAATATCCCCCGCCATGGCAAAATACTCTTTATGAATATGTCTACTAGATATGATTATGTCAAATGTTTTGGAGTGTATACAGCAAAGCGGAAGGAGAGTATTGAAAGGTTTTTAAGATCTGCTCCAGAAAGGAGCATTTCCACCAAATTCAGTTGAAGCCTAACTAGTTGCCATGGAAATGCAACAAGATGACATCCTCATAGTCACAGCCTAAGTCATGTTTCCATGGAAACAGCAAAACAAAACAAATTCGCATCTGGGTCTAATCCCCAAAAGGCACATCTAGGGATCATGGTTGACATGTGTACCAAGTTTGGTTACGCTATCACGAATAGTATAGGAGATGTGCTTCGGACAAAGTGTGACGGACGCACGAACACACGGAAGCATGGACGCGTGGACGGAGGTGAGGTGAGGTGAAATTGGGTTTAACGTCGTGCTTGAGAATATTTTGCTCATATGACGACGTGCATGCGTGTGTATGTGTATGTGTGGCTGCTTGTACTAGCCCAGACTTAAGCTGGTTTTATAGTGTTAGCCCACTGAGATACCATTCCCCAGTGAAGCATGAATACCCCACCCAGACACATTATACTGACTCCGAGTCGACCAGTCCTTGTTGTACCCATTAATGCCGAGCGCCAGGCAGGGACCAACAAGTACCATATTTTAACGTCTTTTGGTATGACGCGGTCGGGGATCGAACCCGCGACCTTCCGCTCTCCGGGCGGACGCTCTAACCACTACACCACGGAGGCGGTTACGCACGGACAGACTTCGTTGTTGCGGGGGATAATTATACACATGTACATTAATTACACAACACCAGAATCCAAGGGCAATTGAACTACCACGTCAATAATTCCATGATGATCGCAATGAACCGTAACACCGATGTCCCTGCAAACTAAGACTATATGTATTATGGCAAGCTATCAAACTGATATTAATGACAATGAGGTTCGAGTAAGGCTATAAGCTCACCTCTTATGAGAAAAAGCACGACCATGAAGGTGGACATAATACATTGTGGTGGTGGTGGAATTGGGTTTAACGTCGTGCTTGAGAATATTTCGCTGATATGACGACGTGCATGCGTGTGTCTGTATGTGCGGCTGCTTGTACTAGCCCAGACTTAAGCTGGTTTTATAGTGTTAGCCCACTGAGATACCATGCCGCAGTGAAGCATAAATACCCCATCCAGACACATTATACTGACTCCGAGTCCACCAGTCCTTGTTGTACCCATTAATGCCGAGCGCCAGGCAGGGACCAACAAGTACCATATTTTAACGTCTTATTGGTATGACGCGCGAACTTCCGCTCTCCGGGCGGACGCTATAACCAATACAGAGGCGGTCCATAATACATTGCAATACTAATAGACAAAAAAGAATAAATATCAACGATTGTACAAAGCAAATATAGCCAATATGTCTATTTAATAAGACATTCTGAGAACCGGAACAATCAGTAAAGTTGCATTCAGACATGTACCTGCTTGTGAGTGAGTGAGTGAGTTAGAATTTAACGTCACCTCGGCAATATTTCAGCCATATAGTGACTTCTTGTGAGTGAGTTAGATTAGTTTTACGCCATTCTCAGCAATATTCCACTTATAAGGCGACAGTCTGTAAATAATCGAGTCTGGACCAGACAATCCAGTGATCAACAGCATGAGCATCGATGTACGCAATTGGGAACCGATGACATGTGTCAACCCAGTCAGCGCGTCCGACCACCCGGTCGCCTCTTACGACAAACATGGGTTCCTGAAGATCAGTTCTAACCCGGATCTTCACGTGTCGTACTTGCTTCCAGTGCCTAGCGACTGTTGGCCCAGCGGGAAAATCTTAGGACCTGGTATTATTGCGAGCACAGAAACAGGCCTACCAAAATACCGTGAGCTTCCAAACCATGGGTTCAACAGTGAAGCATTTAACGTAACAATCTCTTACCGTATGTGCGTGATACTGTATTCCGTTCCAATGAAAATGTGCCACGTTTTTTTTATATCATTACGCTGTTAATTTTGTGAGTGATTGTGCATCTTTGTAATTTGTGAGGCTGTTTCTATTTATAGCATTACATATTCCACAGCTTGGTAGCACTGCTGGTTTCGTTAAGAAGGTTTAAGTACACCCAGTCAAATCTGGTGCCAATTTGTATCGGATGAACATGCACGAGGGTGTGTACGTGCGCTATTTTGCACATGGATTCATTATACACTTGCAGACAAATATGGAAATGTAAACGGGCTATCATGCTGGATGCATATGGAAAGAGCACGATCATAAATTGGTAATATGTAATATGTAATGTGCTTTATTGTATGACTTCAGATAAATACCAGGTTCAAGAAACAAATGGTGCGGACAAAACTAGAAACACTGTTAGAGCGAACTGGGATTTTAACCCATGATCATTTTTTGGCCTATCCATGGTATGGTACTAAACCCCCAAGTACTTACCTGGGATTCGAACCGGTATGGTACTCAACCCAAAAAAGTACTGGAAACTGTACATAACTGACAAAGTGTATCCCCCCAAACTAATAATGACCACTTTCTAAATGGCATATATAATATATAAGTCAAAATCGAATAAGCACCATTTTTTATTTTTTCACCTCAGTTAAAATACAAGGTTGCATTGTGTGAATTGTTGGTAAAATAACCTATTTCAAATTTCTGTAATTTAAAAATAAATATACTTTCAGATTTCACATCATAAAAGCATCATAACGCAACAAAACATAGAGCATCAATTTTACAGATGGTGTAACATAAATCATATTTTCACAGTAAATTGTGCATTAGCACAATCACATGAGGGACATTTATATTGTTCCATCACAACATCTATAAACACTGAAGTACTTAGCCATATTGTACATCCAACATCAGGTGTATTGCGACTATATAACATGTATTATTTGACCACTTTCTACAGGGCCTTGTGTATTTATAGCTTTCAGTCGTGGGAGCCGTGCCAATGTGCACTTGTCAGAGGGTTACACAAAGAATGTGATCTAGATTACCAGTTGTCAGACTTCCATTTTGTGAATGACTGTGTGCTGGTATCAGGAGCCTGACTCAGAGAGGAGGTTTGAATCCTGGATGGGACTCAGCCTAACAAAATACTAGACTCTACTTTACTGAAAAAGAGAAATCTCCAATATAACATATACGATTAATGACCATGAAAACCACTGGATCTTGACCCCCTGTATGACCCATTAAGTTTAGCCCTACTTGTATGTCACAACCCCTATTGTGCATCAGTGGCTGAGTCACAGATTCTGATGACCTTCAAGACATCAAACCTTTGGATAGTTTGACCACTGCTGACACCATCAGACAATTGAACCTTGTAAACCAAAAGTCCTTGGGATCTTTGAAAATATACCTGAGTATTGTTTAACATCAATTTTAGCAATATTCCACTGTAATACCAGAAGGTGGAAAAAGCAGAAATGGTCTTCTGAGTTTGTACCCAAGTAGGCAATAAACCCTTGGTCTTCATGGTGATTATCCAATGCTACAACTAACAGGCTATCCAACCACCTCTAGAAAGACATGGAGATTAGACTGAAAAATACACTAAACTGTCGCACTGAGATAACAGAATAGGAGTTAGCAAGGTTTCATTGCAGACATATGTCTGGCCTCAAGCAGGTTCAAACTATAGTCCGTTTGGCTGAAAAGCGGACCCGATGAATTGCAATCTAACTCGAAAACTAATAAACATAAAATACTCAATGATCATAATCAAAACATCATACCCACTCTGAGGTTTTTGCAGAATTTTTGTCCTAAACATAAAAAAGTTGTTTAACAATCTATCATTAAAATATTGACACAGCTCACTATTTGTTACGAGGGAGGAGTGCAGAGAAAGGGACAGCCAGGTGTTCGAGAACGGATGGAGACGGCACAGCACAGGTTAATGAATAAATAACTTTGTCTGTGAACGTGCTTCTCGAACACCTGTGTCAATATTTTAATGATAGATTGTTAAACAACTTTATTATTTTTGGGACAAAAATTCTGCAAAAGCCTCACAGAGTTGGTATGATGTTTTGATTATGATCAGCGTTTCATTGAGTATGTTATGTTTATTAGTTTTCGAGTTAGACTGCAATTCATCGGTCCGCTTTTGAGCCAAACAGACTGTAATGGTGTTCACATCTCAAAGTAGGCTCTTGTTTTATTTATACATATACATTGTTGTTCAGAAAGATGTTTGAATAGGTTCCGTCCTGAACTTCTCAAATAAATTTATCTCAGCTGAGCTTTTTCTCAAAGTAAATTGAACTGTGTTGAGTACGATCAAGTTTATCTTTCGTCTGTGATTGAATTTCTGCTGACTGTTTCTAATGAAAAATTTGAACTCATTTTATTTTGAGAAATGCATTTAGTTGACTATTCTCTAATTTCAGTGGAAACTCAGACTTCAAACTGGGGCAATAAGTTGATTATGATCATGATTATAACCTTTGTATTATGATGTTGGACTGCAATACATGAATCAAATGGCCACAGTTCACATCTGCATAGGAACATGATCACAGAAACCCTGTACTTGTAACAAGAATATTTACAGAAACACAATCACACAGTAAAGTTCACAGTTGTTCAGTATACTGGTCAACATTTTGGTCCGCCAAACCGGTTTTCTGTATATAACAGTAAATGATTACAGAATATTCAGCAACAAATAATAAGCCTGAGAACATGTACTTGTACACCCCCTTCCCAAAGAGTTAGTGAGTTTGGTTTTATGCTGCTTTTAGCAATATTTCTGCAACATCATGGCGGGGGACACCAGAAATGGGTCTTAGACATTGTACCCATGTGGGGAATCAAACCTGGGTCTTCGTGTGATGAGCGAAGGCTTTAACCACTAGACTATGCCACCGTCCCCACTTCCCAAAGAAAAATTTACATTGAAAGCCACAAAAACACATGGACTCTTTGGTTAGATATTTTCATATCACTTTTAACTAGTCAGGAAGAGGGGCGCCGCCTGCAAAATAATTTGGGAAGGATTAGTTTATGGTGTACATCTCTTGGCAGGACTGGTAAAGACAGAGAACGGTTACTGGTAACTTCAGTCAAAGTGGAGGCACTGTGACCATGGTGACAATGCTGCGTGACAGGTGCAGACATATTGTTCTGAGATCCTGAACCAAGAACAGAAATATATATTTATGATTGGATCAGAACTCTAACTCATAAACAGACAGAATGACGAGTGAAAACCATTGTTCAAAGCTCAAACAATAACAAAATTTCTTTGCCAACAAAATGCCTTTCATGATCAAAGTCGTAACAAACACAACAAAAGGCACACTTGCATACATAGGGCAGAGAGTCACAGGCACTGGTTAGTTATGTAATAATAGTAACAAACAGGACAACTAGGCTACATGTATTGGAGTGAGTGAGTGAGTGAGTTAAGATTTAAAGTCAATATTTCAGCCATATCGTGATATACATGTATTGGAACACACACTATGAAGAAATGACTTTGCTGAGCATACCATAGTCCAACAAGGACATTTAACACAACCTGGACTGTGATTTATCTTATCTTCCAAAGCTCCAGATTCTGATTAAGTGCCGCGAGCCAACACTTGGAGTTTGGAGACTGTGCGCTATAGAAGATGCCTTATTATAAGTGCTCTGGGCAGCGGAACTGGGAAAATATTGTTATACTGTCCTAAAAATGTAATTACTTTACGTTCATATTTTCTTAATTTGAAGTGTATGTAAAATCTAAATTTGGAACTTTCACTTAGGCAATTTCTGCCTATAAGAAGGCACGATCAATCTCTGCCAGAACACATACAAGCCATGCAGACATCATGGTTTATTCAACAAACAAGCAAATCCATGTATTTTCATCCTGTTGACAGCATAACTGCAGGATTCCCAGCTTATATAACAACATCAATATCACAGCGATCACCTCCAACATAAACCCTCGTGACTGTTTTCACAAAACAATTATGACTTTTCTCAAAGGGTTCAAGTAAAGAAACATTGAGAAACTGAATGAATCCAATAAACTCCAACAGAGTTGCCTGGTCCTCCAGACAACATTGGGAATTTCACAGAGGCCAGTTTTTTTTCAAAACTAGGTTTACAATTCTGCAACTCAAACATATTGAAACATGAAGAAAAATATTGATAAAATGCACTACTTAAATTCAAAGTACCAAAAATGAGTGAAAAACCCTGACACCACCAACTCCCCCCACCCACCCCTCAATCATTTACTCTTGATATCAAAATAGAAAAATTGAAAGATTTATCTTAAAAAGGCGGTCCCCCATGTTTATTTCCCCTCCTAAATAACCGTTTGAGGAAATCAAAGCGACTTATTGTAATTTGTTTTTTTTTAATACTGTTTACCTACCAACATTAACTTTTGGGCTTAAGACCCGTAAACCTACAAGGAAAGAAGTCCAGCCTGAATACAAGCAATGTATAACGTATTATGCTGCCCATGAAAGGATGTGCCACAGTAAATCTGTTATGCCAGTCATGACATTCACATATCAAGTGATAGAAACAACCTCAATTTCATCAGTCATAGCCAATAGCAAAGTTAGCATCAGTAAATAATAGCAATATGTCATGGCAGATACACCTTAAGGAATGTGAAAAAAAGATATCTCAACCCAGTATACATTGTACAAACATCACTTTTCCTTATATTAACATAAATAGTACTTTAGAATCAAATTATCAGTATTCGTATTTGATCCAAACTCGTAAACAGACCAACAGGAGCAAACACAGTCACTGCTGAAGCTAGCATCAGCTACTATCAGTATAGGGAAGGGTCATAAAGCATGACATTTGATGGAGGTCACTTTGCCTCTTCAAAGAATGGCCTGAAACTAATGTACAAGCACATGGAGAGGGTCAATGACTGAAGAAAGAATGAGTGAGTGATTGAGTTTAGTTTCACACCGCTTCTAGCAATATTCCAGCAATATCACGGTGGTGGACACCAGAAATGGGCTTCACACACTGTGCCCATGTGGGGAATTGAAACCGGGTCTTCGGCATGATGAGCGAACACTTTAACCACTAGGATACTCCACCGCCCCCCAAAAAGAAATGTCATAACACCAAGTTAGTGTGTAAAGTATCTGTCAAGCAAACGTTAAATGTATTACAGAAACAGAGTATTTTTTAAAAACAGTCTGAAACAGCTCCCTTGAAACAAATTCAGTGGAAGAAAGTTTGAGAAGGGTGAGGAGTATGATTGATGATTTAAAAGGAAAATGTCCCACAGTTCCTTATATGTATCCTTTGAACAAAATGTGGCACCTACAAAGTCACTCTCATTTTGTTTGGTTTTCAAAATTTCCTTCACGAAAAAGATGGTGCTGGTTGGTGCTTGTGTTTGATATCTGTTTTCATTATCTAAAACTTTCAGTAGACTGATCAACAAAGAAAATAGAGAATGTACATAACATACATGTATATTTTATATATTTCCCCTATATATATGTGACAGTTTGATATACTGTATATTCCTGTCAGCAATACTGTAAATCAAAGTGGTAATGGCCAATGACTAAAACTCTACACATTACATTATGTTCTGTACTTTCCTCTGATTATTTCCTATTTCCGACGAACTGTAATCATGTGTTGCAGTAGCAGAGATGAGATGAGCTGGGGTGTTCAAACATAACTCACAGATCTCGCTGATATCAACTATTTGAGCATGGCCAGTTTTCCTTCATATGTCTTCCATTTCCACAGAGTTTGAAATGAGAATATATAAATAAATGAAAAGGAACAGTTGGCATATTCTGGCAATTCAATACCAGTAAAATTACACAACAAAATTACACTTATTATTGCTTTCAATATAAACAGATTTTTAAATATTATTTGAAATGCATTTTTTACGGATTGAAAATAACATACTTATATCCTGAAACTTCAAAACACAAATGTTATAAAAATATTTGAAAATGGATTCTTTTTGAAATATCTAAATGCATATTTTGGCCAAAGATCTGTCCACTTGCTAAAAGAACTCTTGCATAATGCAAGATGTCAATCATTATGTGACAGTCTGACTACATCGACACACTCAGTGATGTTAAGTGAGTGAGTGAGTTTGGTTTTACGCCGCTTTTAGCAACATTCCAGCAATATCATGGCGGCGGACACAAGAAATGGGCAGTGATGTTAAGAATTCATGCTATGTCCTACACCTCCAGAACCACAGAAATCCTTGGATCAGCCTGTTGTAATATCAGTGCTTGTATTTTACACACATTTAAGTGAGTTTGGTTTTACACCGCTTTTAGCAATATTCCAGCAATATCACAACAGGGGACACCAGAAATGGGCTAACCACTAGGCTACCTGACCGCTCCAACATACACTTGAGGTCAATCTTCATTATGTCATGGCACATTATCAAACTGATTTACAGTACTTCTTTAATCCAAGTTTCCCCTACGACACCCACCATGGCACCACGCTGAGTACTACTGTAGCATCAGAAGATTTACTATCAGGGCTCCAGATAAATTTTCAACATCAGGAGTATGTACTCCTTACTTTTTCAATGCAGGAGTACTGGAAAACCGTAAGAGTACATTTAGAGTACCGTATTTAATGGAGTATCAGTAATCTTGTGTTTTGTTTCATATATGCACCACAACATTGCTACTCTTGTGTAAACAGGTCAATACACAATAAAACAATACTTTTTCAGATAAATACGTCTGTAAATGATTCTAAGACCGTACACCACTGCTGTAGTGCGTATCTGCTACGTTTTCCAAATTATTTCCTACCGTATCATGCACATTTTATATCCGTACATACGCCAATACGGTCCTTATCTACAGCCCTGTACTATTATGTCTCAATCCCTCAAACACAACCTGAGATTCTGTACATTTCTTCTGTATTTATAAGAAACATCTGGGCTACCTTATAACCATGGTAACTCAGTTTCAGTCATCCCAGCACATCACAGACTGCAATGTCATGGTGTTCATTCCCCATCAAACATATATTATAATTTTGTACAGAAGGCATACGTTAATGACGAATCTCAACACTCGTTTTCAGAAACAGCAAAATCAAAAACCAAAATGTCCATGATGCTGAAAAGATATGCTATGTAAAGGATGAAGGGCAAGACATCACTGAACTATCGTCCTCAAGTCCATAACACATTGTGTTATATGTATATACGTCCCTTGGTGTATATTGGTCCCTTGGTGTATAATGATGACTGACTGACTGAGTTTAGTTTTACAGCAATATTCCAACAATATCATGTGACACCAGAAATGGGCCTCACACATTGCACCCATGTGCTTTTACCGTGGTGAATAGCGCTTTAACCACTAGGCTACCCCGCCCTCATGCAATGATGATTTGTGTGAAGATGAGCATGTGGATGTAAGAATGAGGTGAGTGAATTAGGTTTTACGCAGCTTTTAGCAATATTCAAGCAATATCACGGCGGGGGAAATCAGAATATAGATAATGAGGGATGGCAGTTATGTTAAGCTTTGATTTATGAACATTTTCTTTATATAAGCACATTTAACTTAAATTACACATATTTAGGTTTTCAGTGATACTCATAGGTTGTTGGTTTTGTTGCAGGACCCCAGATATATTTTTGAGAATTTATGGTATTTAGAAAAGCAATCAGATGACAGATTATGAGCAATTTGATAAAGAGAAATTCTCTTTCTACCCAGATCACAATAAAATGAATGCGTAAACTTGGTATATCTGGAGCTCTGCAGTTGCCTCCAATGTGAAAATTAGTTGGCAAGAATCTACATGTTCAGCTTTGATTTCAATGTTAGTAGAAATGTCAATGCATGGAGGATGTTGTCCCCAAGCTACAATAGCGATGTCCAATATTGTAGAAAGTGAGGATCTTGGGTCCAGTCCATGGTTAGCATGATTGAGTCTACTGTTTCTGACTGAGTGGGTATTAGATGACCAGGAAGGATGACCAGCCTATGACTGTGGTAGTTCCTGAGTGTTAGTGAGGTGGTCCAGCTCCTCCTTGCTCTTGTCTGGCACCAGCTGTCGGAGGAGACTCGACAGCATCAGCAGCGAGTCATGCTGACCCAGCTCAGGCAGGTAGCGCTTGTTCCACACCATCTTGTAGATCTCCATCAACTCCAGGAGCCTACACACAGAGAAGATGATACTGACACAACTGTAACACCATCAGGTTATGAAGGGAATATGGTTCTCAAATGGAGCAGGGGAATGGAGGTTGTTGTGGCTTTTCCTTTTTAACTACAGCCAAGCACCGTAGTCGCGATATTCATGGGGACAAGAAAAAATATCGAGTTTTCCGAACTTTGAGACATCTGACCAGGGCATATCACCACATATCACTATGAAAGAAAACAAAACGCTTCTCAGTATGTTTTGATTTGCAACTATAATCCGTTATCAGTAGTGTTTAGTCATAACAGTGAGTACTTCCTAATTAATTCTTTATTAATTAATCCTTCTTAAATAACAAACAACTCAATTAACCCTAATTAGTTTGCACGACCACATCTCTTTGATTCATACCGCACCGTGTGTAAACGTGTGTAAACAACCTCCGTTCAGAGGGATACTTGCCCATATCGAATTTCTTTGCAAATATCGAGTTAAAAAGGTAATTTTGCTTGTTGGGACCATGACATTATATCGAGATATCCGAAATATCGAGACATCTGTATCGAGTTAAAAGAGCTAGAATAATGATAAATTGTGAAGAATTTTCCATGGACCGAGATGTTATATCGAGTTATCAGAGTTCAACACAACGGTGCTCGACTGTTTATAAAGTGGAGTAAGCTGTATTTGTGAGGTGTAGGTATGGATTGGTGTGGTGGTGTGGATTGGAGAGTGGATTGGTGATGGTTTGAAAGAAGCATGGGATGGACTGAGGTGTAATGGGACATGATGTGGATGTGAGTTGTGTGGGATGTATGATGTTAGGTATGTGTTTGGATGTACTGTCACATGGATATGGTGGGTAGGTGCTGTGTGGTGTGGTGTGGTGCAGAGAGTGGTGTGGTGCAGAGTGTGGTGTGGTGTGGTATGGTGCAGTGTGGTGTGATGTGGTATGGTGCAGAGTGTGGTGTGGTATGGTGCAGAGTGTGGTGTGGTGTGGTGTGGTGTGGTGCAGAGTGTGGTGTGGTGTGGTGTGGTGCAGAGTGTGGTGTGGTGTGGTGCAGAGAGTGGTGTGGTGCAGAGTGTTGTGTGGTGTGGTGCAGAGTGTGGTGTGGTGTGGTGTGGTGTGGTGGTGCAAGTGAGTGTGGTGTGGTGTGGTGTGGGTGTGGTGTGGTGCAGAGTGTGGTGTGGTGTGGTGTGGTGCAGAGTGTGGTGTGGTGTGGTGCAGAGCGTGGTGTGGTGTGGTGCAGAGCGTGGTGTGGTGTGGTGCAGAGTGTGTTGTGGTGTGGTGCAGAGTGTGGTGTGGTGTGGTGTGGTGCAGAGTGTGGTGTGGTGTGGTGCAGAGTGTGGTGTGGTGTGGTGTGGTGCAGAGTGTGGTGTGGTGTGGTGCAGAGAGTGGTGTGGTGCAGTGTTGTGTGGTGTGGTGCAGAGCGTTGTGTGGTGTGGTGTGGTGCAGAGTGTGGTGTGGTGTGGTGTGGTGCAGAGCGTGGCGTGGTGTGGTGCAGAGTGTGGTGTGGTATGGTGCAGAGTGTGGTGTGGTGTGGTGCAGTGTGAGTGTGGTGTGGTGTGATGTGGTATGGTGCAGAGTGTGGTGTGGTAATGTGAGGTGCAGTGGTGTGTGTGGTGTGGTGTGGTGTGTGTGTGCAGAGTGTGGTGTGGTGTGGTGTGGTGCAGAGTGTGGTGTGGTGTGGTGCAGAAAGTGGTGTGGTGCAGAGTGTTGTGTGGTGTGGTGCAGAGTGTGGTGTGGTGTGGTGTGGTGTGGTGTGGTGCAGAGTGTGGTGTGGTGTGTGGTGTGGTGTGGTGCAGAGTGTGGTGTGGTGTGGTGTGGTGCAGAGTGTGGTGTGGTGTGGTGCAAGAGAGCATGGTGTGGTGTGTGCAGAGCGTGGTGTGGTGTGGTGCAGTGGTGTGTTGTGGTGTGGTGCAGAGTGTGGTGTGGTGTGGTGTGGTGCAGAGTGTGGTGTGGTGTGGGTGCAGGAGTGTGGTGTGGTGTGGTGTGGTGCAGAGTGTGGTGTGGTGTGGTGCAGAAGTGGTGTGGTGCAGTGTTGTGTGGTGTGGTGCAGAGCGTTGTGTGGTGTGGTGTGGTGTGTGGTGCAGAGTGTGGTGTGGTGTGGTGTGGTGCAGAAGCGTGGCGTGGTGTGGTGTGGTGCAGAGTGTGGTGTGGTATGGTGCAGAGTGTGGTGTGGTGTGGTGCAGAGTGTGGTGTGGTGTGATGTGGTATGGTGCAGAGTGTGGTGTGGTATGGTGCAAGAGTGTGGTGGTGTGGTGTGAAGTGCAGAAGTGGTGTGGTGTGGTGCAGAAGTGGTGTGGTGCACAGAGTGTGGTGTGGTGTGGTGCAAGCGTGGTGTGGTGTGGTGCAGAAAGAGTGGTGTGGTGCAGAAGTGTGGTGTGGTGTGGTGTGGTGTGGTGTGGTGTGGTGCAGAGTGTGGTGTGGTGTGGTGTGGTGTGGTGCAGAGAGTGTGGTGGTGGTGTGGTGTGGTGCAGGAGTGTGGTGTGGTGTGGTGCAGGCGTGGTGTGGTGTGGTGCAGAAGCGTGGTGTGGTGTGGTGCAGAGTGTGTTGTGGTGTGGTGCAGAGTGTGGTGTGGTGTGGTGTGGTGCAGGGTGTGGTGTGGTGTGGTGCAGAGTGTGGTGTGGTGTGGTGTGGTGCAGGTGTGGTGTGGTGTGGTGCAGAGGAGTGGTGTGGTGCAGAGTGTTGTGTGGTGTGGTGCAGAGCGTTGTGTGGTGTGGTGTGGTGCAGAGTGTGGCGTGGTGTGGTGTGGTGCAGAGCGTGGCGTGGTGTGGTGTGGTGCAGAGTGTGGTGTGGTATGGTGCAGAGTGTGGTGTGGTGTGGTGCAGAGTGTGGTGTGGTGTGGTGCAGAGTGTGTTGTGGTGTGGTGCAGAGTGTGGTGTGGTGTGGTGTGAAGCATGAAGTATGTGTGGTGTGGTGCAAGCGTGGTGTGGTGTGGTGCAGGCGTTGTGTGGTGTGGTGTGGTGCAGAAGCGTTGTGTGGTGTGGTGCAGAGAGAGTGGTGTGGTGCAGAGTGTGGTGTGGTGTGGTGTGGTGCAGAGGTGTGGTGTGGTGTGGTGTGGTGCAGGTGTGGTGTGGTGTGGTGCAGAGAGGTATGGTGTGGTGCAGAGTGTGGCGTGGCGTGGTGCAGGCGTGGTGTGGTGTGGTGCAGAGTGTGGTGTGGTGTGGTGTGGTGCAGAGTGTGGTGTGGTGTGGTGTGGTGCAGAGTGTGGTGTGGTGTGGTGCAGAGAGTGGTGTGGTGCAGAGTGTGGTGTGGTGCAGAGTGTGGTGTGGTGTGGTGTGGTGCAGAGTGTGGTGTGGTGTGGTGCAGAGAGTGGTGTGGTGCAGGTGTGGTGTGAGTGAGTGTGGTGGTGCAGTGTGGTGTGGTGTGGTGTGGTGCAGAGTGTGGTGTGGTGTGGTGTGGTGCAGAGTGTGGTGTGGTGTGGTGTGGTGCAGAGTGTGGTGTGGTGTGGTGCAGAGAGTGGTGTGGTGCAGAAGCGTGGTGTGGTGTGGTGTGGTGCAGAGTGTGGCGTGGTGTGGTGTGGTGCAGAGTGTGGCGTGGTGTGGTGTGGTGCAGAGAGTGGTGTGGTATGGTGCAGAGTGTGGTGGTGTGGTGTGGTGCAGAGTGTGGTGTGGTGTGGTGTGGTGTGGTGCAAGTGTGTGTGTGGTGTGGTGTGGTGTGGTGCAGAGTGTGGTGTGGTGTGGTGCAGAAAGTTGTGTGGTGCAGTGTGGTGTGGTGTGGTGCAGAAGCGTGGTGTGGTGTGGTGGTGTAGTGTGGAGTGTGGTGTGGTGGTGTGGTGTGTGGTGCAGAGTGTGTGGTGTGGTATGGTGCAGTGTGGTGTGATGTGGTATGGTGCAGAGTGTGTGGTGTGGTATGGTGCAGAGTGTGGTGTGGTGGTGCAGAGAGAAGTGGTGTGGTGCAGAAAGCGTGGTGTGGTGTGGTGCAGAGAGCGTGGTGTGGTGTGGTGCAGAGTGTGGTGTGGTGTGGTGTGGTGTGGTGCAGAGTGTGGTGTGGTGTGGTGCAGAGTGTGGTGTGGTGTGGTGCAGAGTGTGGCATGGTGTGGTGTGGTGCAGAGTGTGGTGTGTGTGTGTGGTGTGGTGCAGAGTGTGGTGTGGTGTGGTGTGGTGCAGAGAGTGGTGTGGTGTGGTGCAGAGTGGTGTGGTGTGGTGCAGCGTGATGGTGTGGTGCAGAGCGGTGTGGTGCAGTGTGTGGTGTGGTGTGGTGCAGAGTGGTGTGGTGTGGTGTGGCGTGGTGCAGCTTGGTGTGGTGCAGAAGAGTGGTGTGGTGCAATGTGTGGTGTGGTGTGGTGTGGCGTGGTGTAGAGTATGGTGTGGTGCAGAGCGTGGTGTGGTGCAGAGCGTGGTGTGGTGCAGAGCATGGTGTGGTGCAGAGTATGGTGTGGTGCAGAGCGTGGTGTGGTGCAGAGCATGGTGTGGTGCAGAGTGTGGTGTGGTGCAGTGTGGTGTGGTGTGGTGCAGAACGTGGTGAGGTGTAGTGTGTGGTGTAGAGCGTGGTGTGGTGTGGTGCAGAGTGTGGTGTGGTGTGGTGTGGTGCAGTGTGTGGTGTGGCATTTACAGGGTGTAGAGTGTTGATGTGATGTGGTGTTTGATGAGGGTTTGAGGTGCAGCGCAGTGAGGTGTGGTGTGGGGATTTGCGGTGCAGAACTTTTCGGTGTGGTGTCTACAAGGTGTAGTGTGTTAAATAGATGTTTAGTTAATATATGTCATGTTTGATGAGGTTTAAAGGTGCGGTGTGGTGTGATGTGATGTGTGGTTATTGTATGAGTTACTATATGAGGGTCTGTAGAGTGGTACGGTGCAGCGTTGTGAGTCTTCAAGCTCTTTCTGAATTAGATCTGCAGTGTTTATATGCAGTGTTTGGTGAGGATTTGTGGAGTGTTGTAGGGTTTCATTACTGCCTACTTGAAGTGAATACAGTAATGTAATATAAGTCCTACCTGTTTGCCAAATCTGTTTTGTTTGTGGGTGTAAGCATATTGATCCCAAAGTTGACAACATTGTAGCCAGACTCCTTGGAGTTGGGCTTCTTGCCTGAGAGGACCAAGGCACGTCCAACCCTACAGGAAGAAAAGACACATGAGACAGTAGTTGATGAATGACGTCCTTTAATAACAAACAAACTTTACATGATATAACTAAAACAAATATACTCATGACCTACTCAATCGCATTTTCTTTAACATGACTGCTATTTTGAAATGTAATTTAACATTTGGCATGTTGGGTATGTTTTTTATTTTTGAATGCCATACTCAAAAATATTCCAGCTATATGATGGCAACCTGTAAATAAGACAGTCAGGTCCAGTGAGTGAGTGAGCTTTTAGTTTTAAGCCGCTTTTAGCAATATTCCAGCAATATCATGGCGGGGGACACCAGAAATGGGCTTCACACATTGTACCCATGTGGGGAATCGAACCCGGGCCTGTGGCATTTCAAGCGGACGCTTTAATCACTAGGCTACCCCAGCGCCCCCAGTCAGGTCCAGACAATCCAGTGACCAACAGTATGAGCAATGATATGTGAGGACACACGTCAACATGTGAGCGAACCCACCAGATCTATTTGGTAACCTCTTATGACTGGCATAGACAGCTGGACTGAAGTACTACTCACTGATTCTCATGGATTTGTGTTTAACAGCTAAACAAATGACTTACTTTGCTGCTAACATCATGAAGTCACAGGTAAGGTTGATTTCTTCTATAATCTCGACAGCCTGTGCACAGGCTAGTCTTGCATTAGGTAGGATTGCTTGGCACTTCTTGATGTGACGAATGGCTCTCTGAGACAACAGATAGAAACAAGGTATAACACTGGCTGTGAGTGAGTGAGTGAGTTTAGTTTTACACTGCACTCAGCAATATTCCAGCTATATGGCGGCGGTCTGTAAATAATTGAGTCTGGACCAGACAATCCAGTGATCAACAGCATGAGCATTGATCTGCGCAATTGGGAACCGATGACATGTGTCAACCAAGTCAGTGAGCCTGATCCGTTAGTCGCCTCTTACGACAAGCATAGTCACCTTTGTGGCAAGCATGGGTTGGTAAAGACCTATTCCACCCCGGATCTTCATGGGTCACACCGGCTGTGTGCGCCTAACGGTCTGACTCATCAGTGACACTCCTCCAAGAAGCTTGAGGTCAGAAAACAAACAACTGCTAACAGTGCTGACAGAGGAACTCAGATCCTTTTGAAATGATTACACACTAAGAACTTGCACAGAGGCATTTGCTCCCCATAGCCATTAAGCAATTTCAGCATAATTATTATCATGAAAAAAATCATGATTCTTAGATTGACCAAATTCACTGAGGATCAGGTCACATTGTTTTAAACTGAGCTGGCATTGTCAAGTCTGCAATCGCCTTTAAGTTTTGTGTTTGTCGTTCAACAGATCACACTCGGCAGCAAAATTCCAGATACATGAGCGTGGATTGTCAACAATCAAGACTGGACCAGACCATCCACTGATTGAGATCACTCTAAGTAATTGGAATATGACTAGCATCAATCATATCAGTGACTCCAAACTCCTCATCCAGTTAGTCACCCCTTTTGACAAGCATAGGTTGCTGAAGACCAATTTTAACCTTAATCTTCACCGCAATGTAACAGTCAATCATTTGATAAGGTGAGGTGAGGTGAGGTGACGTGAAATGGGGTTTAACATCGTACTTAAGAATATTTCAACGGCTCATATGACGACATGCATGCATGTGTATGTGTGGCTGCTTGTACTAGCCCAGACTTAAGCTGGTTCCATAGTGCTAGCTCACTGAGAAACTATGCAGCAATCAAGCATGAATACCCCACTCAGACACATTATACTGACTCCGAGCCGACCAGTTTTTGTTGTACCCATTTATGCCGAGGGCCAGGCAGGGACCAACAAGTACCAGATGTTAACATCTATTGGTATGATGCGGCCAAGGATTAAACCAGCGACCTTCTGCTCTCTGGGAGGACGCTCTAACCACTACACCACGGAGGCGGCTATTTCCTAAGACTGTTATGACAGTGAATGATAATTTCATAGCCATATCACCTGAAACTGGCTTTGCACAGTTTATATCGAACCTTTTATATGAACACTTTAAACACAAGGCTTCCCTACTAGCCCATGACAGCCAGGTGTTAACAAAGCCTGTATTTACCTGTATGACATCAGGAGCCAGGTATTCCAGGGGGACACCATCAGGGGAAGACAGAAACTGGAACAGGACAGATCCGTGCTCATCCGGCAAGTCCCTCACATCATTGCCTGGGGACAAACAAGAGGCATCAGTTAACATGAACAGATCATTTTCATGAAGCGTAATACAGATGACACTGTGATACATAAACATACCTCAACCAACACTGTGATATCAAAATGTACCCTCAAACAAACTACCATGCAGATATGTACCCTATCTGATGATTTAATGCTGAAATGTACCCTCAAACAAATGGTAATTAAAATATGTACCCTCAACTAAACTGTAATACAGAAATGAGGGAATCCCACAGTTCTAAGACGAACTTATTCTGCTCCACCCATAACAGATGACCAAAGGTTTAGTCAGATGATTGGCCAAAGTACCCCACTGTCCATCACATCATTAACCATGGAAAGTCAATAATGTCATTCACCACAGAACGTCAATAATGTCATTTACCATGGAAAGTCAATAATGTCATTCACCACAGAAAGTCAATAATGTCATATACCATGGAAAGCCAATACCTGCATTTACCATGGAGTGAGTGAGTGAGTGAGTTGGTTTTTACGCTGCGATCAGCAATATTCCAGCACTATCACGGCAGGGGGACACCAGAAATGGGTTTCACACATTGTACCCATGTGGGGAATTGAACCCAGGTCTTTGGCGTGACGAGCGAATGCTTTAACCACTAGGCTACCTCAACGCCCCCATTCACCCTGGAATGTCAAACTTGTTCATATCATGTGAATCTGCCTCTATTCTCAAGACAAACACGGTTTCAATGATGCATCAGCATCAATAGCTTCATGGACATGAACTGTTGCACTCAACAGGCTAATTGTATACACATGAGGTAAGTCTCGTGCCTTTCCTAGCTCGACCAGAGCATGTCCCAACACCATCATCTGTCTATATACCTGAACCATGGTACTCACCTGGCTGATTACGTGCACAACGCATGAGGTATGTCTCTGCCCTTCTTAGCTCTACCAGAGCATGTCCCAACACCATCATCTGTCTATATACCTGAACCATTGTTCTCACCTGGCTGATTGCGTGCACAACGCATGAGGTATGTCTCTGCCCTTCTTAGCTCTACCAGAGCATGTCCCAACACCATCATCTGTCTATATACCTGAACCATTGTTCTCACCTGGCTGATTACGTGCACAACGCATGAGGTAAGTCTCTGCCCTTCCTAGCTCTACCAGAGCTTGTCCCAACACCATCATCTGTATATATACCTGAACCATTGTACTCACCTGGCTGATTAGCGTGCACAACGCATGAGGTAAGTCTCTCTGCCCTTCCTAGCTCTACTAGAGCTTGTCCCAACACCATCATCTGTATATATACCTGAACCATTGTACTCACCTGGCTGATTGCGTGCACAACGCATGAGGTAAGTCTCTGCCCTTCCTAGCTCTACCAGAGCTTGTCCCAACACCATCATCTGTATATATACCTGAACCATTGTACTCACCTGGCTGATTGCGTGCACAACGCATGAGGTAAGTCTCTGCCCTTCCTAGCTCTACCAGAGCTTGTCCCAACACCATCATCTGTATATATACCTGAACCATTGTACTCACCTGGCTGATTGCGCGCACAACGCATGAGGTAAGTCTCTGCCCTTCCTAGCTCTACCAGAGCATGTCCCAACACCATCGCTCTGTCTTTATACACATGTTGGTTCAACAAGTCAGCTAGGTTGCCAAGGATGAAATCCTATTGAAAAAGTAACAGATAAAATGTCAAAACATGCTTATAGACAAGCATGAGAATCTATTAATATAGAATTACCTTCTGCACATTGTGCAATAATTGTGCTCAATCAGGCTTAAAACCAGTCTTGCTATAGATATTGAGCACTGTTTTTGATGACATTATGACTTCATGTTCCAAAGAGAGAAGTGACCATGTCTTGTGCATTGAATCCAAGCTCATGTTTTTTCTTCCTAACAGGCAGCCGACCAACACAACAATACACACATAAACTTCTTGGAAGTAGAAACAAAGGGAGGTAACTGAGCTATCCAGAGTTGTGTACCACACACTCTGACAAGAGAATAAGGCTATAATTACAAATTTTATAAATTGAGTTTTTCAAATCATGGACCTTACCCAGTGTACATCAGTGCCCCAGCTCAATCCAGCAGCCATCAGTAGACCTGCCCAGGAGAAGGGGAGGTGGGTGAGGTGTCCTTTCCCTGTCCAGTTGCATACAACCATCCCCATAGCTCCCTGTGACGTTGCACACTTCATGGCGTTGAAGATGTTACATAGAGCTGCTTCAGGACATCCTGCCAAGCTGAACAGAGGGAAGTGAGGATGGTCACCAGACAGAAGATAACACATACTTGGTGAAAACACTAAATTTGCAAACTCGCAGATTTCCCCTAACATTAAACTGACCACTCTGCCAATCCTCTCACATCAATCACAGAGTATGTCTGGTGTCCACAACCCAGAGTCAGCTGACTGTTTCATACATCCTTCTTGTATTACATGAGAGTCCGTTCTTGAGGTGGGATTAAAGACCAAAGTGATCCATATGATGTTTACAAAAGAAGAATCAACATGATTCTGAGATTTCAACCCACACAGACTCAGAAATGTTTATGATCCAATCCTTAGAGTTATGGGAAATATCTCTTCACAAGTGAGTTGTGATCTATTACAGCAATGTTCCAACAACAACTATACCACCAATAGACTAAATGCACCCATATATGGAAGTGAACCCCGATTCTGTTTGACCCACCAGGTGACCTTATTATCCCTCTTTATGAGAACATTGCACGACTTTTCACAATGTAAAACTGATGAATTATCATCCCAAACTGGCTACCACAGTAGATAGCACTTTGAGTGAGTGAGTGAGTTTAGTTTTACGCTGCACTCAGCAATATTCCAGCTTTATGGCAGCGGTCTGTAAATAATCGAGTCTGGACCAGACAATCCAGTCATCAACAGCATGAGCATCGATCTGCGCAATTGGAAACCGATGACATGTGTCAACCAAGTCAGCCAGCCTGACCACCCGATCCCGTTAGTCGCCTCTTACGACAAGCATAGTCGCCTTTTATGGCAAGCATGGGTTGCTGAAGACCTATTCTATATCGTATCCTCATGGGTCAGATAGCACTTTGAAGTACCAGCACTTGTCCATAAAACCCCTTAGCAAGTCTTGGAATCTAAACATCTAATGTCGTGCTGATATAACTGATATTGGGACGCTCATGCCACATAAAGCTGTGATGTGCCATGACACATTTGTCCAACTCACCTGTTCCATGCTGCAGTGCCGGGACAGGCCATGAAGCTGATCCTGCAACACACAGGAACACACAATATTTTCTTTAATCACATTCAAACAATAGGTGTAAACTGGTACTCAGGCCATTCTCGGTTTGATAATATGAGAACTACTTACCCAAGATCAGCAAGTGGACCACAGAAACTGTTAAAGTCATGATCTGCCTGCAAGAGAAGGAGACACTTGTAACAATTTTCAGAATTGAAGGCCTTTTCAGGGTTTTTTCAAGACATTTTCATTCCAATTCCATGCAAAATATAACACAAATATGATTCAGTGCTATGATGTAATATCAAGGAAAGTAACTTATCCCTGACTGCAATCATTCAATGCAATCATCATGTAAATGAGGTTTGTATTGTTGTAAGTAATGAGATACATAATGTTGGCATCGGTGTTTCACTATCAGCCATAGTTATGTACATTATGAAAGGTGCAAGTTCAGAAAGCTAAGGATCCATACCATAATGTTACGGTTGAAGCTGATTGCTTAGTGAACCATTTAAAAGAGTGTTGCTTAAACGGGCACTGAGCTACTGACCCATAAGAGTGAATAGCTAGGGAGTATAGGAGGTAGCTCACCTTGACGCCAAACTCATTAAAGACAATATGTGGAGGCAGCTGCTGAAGTAGGGATGTGCTGAGGCCGTGGAGGGGATAGCCACACAGCTGCAGGGTCTGGTCTCGACTCAAAGGCAAGAACCGACTCGCATCATTCACGTTCAGATAATCTTCTGTCACGTCCAAAAGGAAACTGCTCAGACGAGGTCCAGCACTGACAAACCTGTACACAGATGACACAACATCTAAGGTGGACAGTTTGGATGGTATGGATTGGGTTGTGTTGCATCAGTAATATGTTAATTCAAGATTACTATCAATTGTTTGAGACAAATCGCACATCATGATAGCTAAAATCTGATGCCATGAATGCCTCAAGTTGTTCTATCTGTTTTGTTCTGGGGAAGGAGTGACTTACACATCATTCCCCTCAGTTCACAGAATAAGTCAGATATAGTAAGTGAGTAAGTTTAGTTTTACGCCACATTCAGCAATATTCCAGCCATATGGCTGCGCTCTGTAAATAATCGAGTTTGGACCAGACAATCCAGTGATCAACACCATGATCATCGATCTACACAATTAAGACATGTGTCAAGCAAGTTAGCGAACCTGACCACCCGATCCCGTTAGTCGCCTCTTACGTCAAACATGAGTTACTGAAGATCAATTCTTACCCGGATCTTCACGGGTTAAGTTAGATATAGAATCTTGAAAACACTGAGAGGGGACACCTGCCTATAACATATTTAACAGTTAGACTCAATATTATAATACTAAACTAGTCCTCACATACTACTAAATGATGAGCAGTGTAGTACAAAACCAGGTTCCCTTTGGTTAACACTGCTCTGATATCCATCATCAGCTCAAGTCTGGGACTGACTCACAAGATATTCTCTTTTGATAAGATGCAATTAAATGTTAATCCATTAATTGAGTTGTCAGACTGACACTTTGACCTCTGAGAGTATTCTTACTCTGAATGTGAGCAGCATGTCACAAAGTCCTGGAATGCTGTGTAGAGAAGAGGGAGATCTTCAAACTGGACCTTGGGACCGACCTCCAGGACCGGCACAAGCTGCAAGGCCCGGGCCGAACACATCATGTCCAGATGCAGCAGGTCACTGCACAAATAGTCAGAAACTTTCACCATCATAAAACTTTAACAGGATTCGGCAAGGAATGAGTGAGTGAGTATTAGCAATATTCCAGCAATATCACGGCAGGGGACACCAGAAATGGGCTTCACACATTGAACCCATGTGGGGAATCAAAAGCTTCAACCACTAGGGTACCCAACCGCCCTACTCGGCAAGAAAACCAAGTGGGTCTCACAATGCTATTTGCAATATGGAAGGTGTTACCAGATAACACAAGGATGAGGAACTACTGACACATTCTACCCAGAAATCCCACACTAGTAATGTTCATATCACAACACGCTAATCATGTGTAACATGTCTAAGTGTGCAGCAATACTTGTCACGCACTATACATGATCATGTGAGAACCACTAAAGTGATCTTGCTTGGGTATAGACACTCAATTCATTCTTGCCAATCTTGCTGCTCTCCAATCTACATACTTTCTTTCTCTGGGTCCATTTGGACCACCCACTCCTCATCTAAGACACCTTAACACATCATATGAGTGAGTGAGTTTAGTTTACGCCACCTTTAGCATATATTCCAGCAATATCACAGCAGGGGACATCAGAAATGGGCTTCATACATTGTACCCAAATAAGGAATCGAACCCAGGTCTTCAACTTGATGAGCAAACACTTTAACCACTGGGCTACCCTACTGTCCTAATAATACCTCATATGAAAAGCAGGGGTAACCTGTAAGTATGAACAGTATTTCAGCCATATGGTAAGGATAGGCTTGTTAGGGCCCCTTACACATGAATGATGAAAGTTAAAATCAGACAATGTCTAGTCGTACCTTCTGGAGTAACACAGCTGCCACTCTGTTGGGTTTTTGCTTCTAAATCTTGAATAAAGATAAATCTGAAAATATGACAGCTGACATCAGAACAAATGCTGAATTGGACAACGTTCAGTTAATGGACAATCTATTTCCAACAAATACCCGTATGTTGTTTAAACAAAATCTGGCTTCTCTTCTGATTGACATGGATGGATAGAACAACCAAGAATGCACTGTGACCCTATACGTCAAGAAACTTACTTGATTCATCTTCAGTAAGGACAATGTATTCAGTAGTTCCTGGAGTGTTTCCTGTAAAATTCAAGAAAACCAATAAATGTTAAACAAATAACAATGTTGATACTATGAATACACAATGCCATTTAGAAAGTGGACAAATGTAACATATTATATTTGGGATTAAACTTTCTCAGTGAAGAACTGATTCTAGTAATTTTTGGGCAGAGTCCCATCCTGGAATCGAACCTAATCGCCAGTGGTAATACTGGTTGGTTGTTTGTTGTTTAATGCTTCACTCAGCAATATTCCAGCTATATCACTTCAGGTTGTAAGTAATAAAGGCCGAACCAGAAATGGATGCTGTGAGCAAACACCCATGCCATTCGGATACAATGACACGCCATCAATCAATTTATCGAATCAACAACACTTGTTAATAAACAGCAGTTTATCTTCCGGATGTGTCCCCAAGTGTCTGAAGATCGCTGTTGTTAAGCCACTCCTGAAAAAGCCTGGCTTAGACGCTGACACACTATCGAACTATAGGCCTGTCTCTAATTTATCCTTCATATCAAAATTGCTTGAGAAGGCAATCAAGGTACGCCTTGTTGATCACTTGACCGTGAATGATCTCTATGACGTGCATCAGTCTGCATATCGCTCCGATCATTCCACAGAGACTGTACTTCTGCATGTGATGGAGAGACTTCTTGCTGCAGCTGATGCGGGCTATGTTACAGTTTTAACGCTGCTTGATTTATCAGCGCTTTTGATACCATTGACCATGTTCAATTAACTGAGTGTCTGAAAACAGAATTTGGTATTCATGGCACAGCTCTTGGATGGTTTGTCTCATACCCTCAATAATAGGACACAATCTGTGGTCATTCAAGACGGAAATCGTAATGCGCATCAGCTTACATACGGAGTGCCACAAGGTTCCGCTCTTGGGCCCATTCTCTTTTCACTCTATATGAAGAATCTCGGCAATATCATTCGCATCATGTTGTGATGTACGAGTCATATGCTGATGACACCCAGCTGTTATGCGTTCCACTAAACCGACTCACTTCCAGCCGATATGTCTATAATCGAAGACTGTATCCTTGACTCCAAAGCATGGATGATACAAAGGAAGCTGAGATTAAATGACAGTAAGACCGAGGTTTTGCTGTGTGGATCACCCAGTAGCACTGCTAAGGTGGATGTGTCTTCGTTGGTAGTGGGTAATGAGAAAGTTCCTTTCAGTGATTCCGTGAAAAGACCTTGGTGTTTTTCTAGACTCAAATTTATCCATGGAAACACACGTAAACTCTGTTTGTAAGTCATGCTATTTTCATCTCAGAAATATTGCTTCCATTCGTGATATTCTGACATTTGATGCAGCTCACCACCTAGTTCGCTCACTTGTTCTCTCACGCGCTGGATTATTGCTGCAGTCTTCTTGTAAATATCCGCCAAGATCTATTGTCCAAGCTCCAGAGGATTCAGAACTCTCATGGGGCGCTGATTGATTTGCCGAGTCAACAAGCGCAGTCACATTACACCATTGCTGATACGCTTACATTGGCTGCCCAATGAAACAGAGAATAGAATATAAAATCCTCACTCGCTTTCAAGTGCCTCCATGACAAAGCTCCAATCTATCTGAAAGATCTCCTCAGTGAATATGTCCCACCACGGCTTTTAAGATCAAGTTCTAATTGTCAGTTGAATGTCCCCAAGGTCAGATTAAAGTCATATGGATATAGACAGTTCTCTTACACAGCTCCCCTTTTCTGGAACTCACTGCCTCTTCACATCCGACAAGCCGCGTCCGTGGAATCTTTCCAGTCCCAACTGAAAACTTTCCTTTTTAAACAAGCTTATGAACTTTAATCCTTTCTTCAGATCACTCTATCTTTTAGCGCCTAGAGAAATTGCCTTGCAGTTTGATTTGTGCGCTATACAAGAACACTTATTATTATTATTAATACTGGCTAAAAACATCTACTCCCCCAAATCTGACTGTACGTACCATATTAGGTACTCGTCCTTGTGACACATCCAACAACACTCCTCGATAATGCAGTGTTGGCCAGTCATCGATCTGCAGAGATATTTTCGCATTAAGATACATGAAAACAATGTGATAATCTGCTTAAATGAACATCCAGAATTCTATAGACAAAATTGCAAAGTTTGTTTACTTGTTAATTAATGCCCAATCAGCTTTATGACAACTGTTAATAAACATGAAACATAACTGAATCTGGACCAGACAATCCGATGATTGATTGTGAGTGGTGATCCATGCTGTGTACAGTGATACACAGGAGACAGTTACAGGGTTTATCTCCCAATCCAGTAAGTTGCCCCAAACAACCAGCAATTCTATCATTCCCTCAGGGTTCTAAACATGTGATAGGTGTGGCATCAGTACCAGTAATGTCGGGATGGAGATTCCCTCCGCGGTCCTGTAGAGCTCCAGCAGCTGCAGCACTGTACACAGAGCATAGTTGAGGCTCTCCAGGCTCCCACACACAATCTTCAACTGAAAACAAGGAAATGTAAAGTCTGATTCACAACAAAACACTTACACACTTTTGGGATGCCTAGTGGAAAGCTAGCATATCTCATTAAAATCAGATCTCGCTACAGTTAAATACAGATACAAGGACATCTCATGAGGACAGATCACTTTAGAACAACCTTTCACAAACCTTGAAGTCCATTTAAATGACTAACAATGACACTTGCCAATCAGAAAGCAGGTTACTCAAGTTTCATGGTAACTTCCATTCCAGACAAATAAGAGCTAATCAGAATATGAGAACTGAATAAAAGAACATTCTAGAATGTCTAAAATATAGCCAGTATTGTATGGCCATATTTCTCATGGGTATTCTTAGAGCTTCAGAAATAGTAATTGCCAAAAAACTTGTCCAAACTTACGGTATAATTAATGAAACAATTTATATACACAGATTATGTATCACGAACTGTAATGACATCTTCAAGAGTACATCAGATCTACTTGAAACATTCATTATAGTTTTCCAACTATTATAATGATGAATAGCTGCTCCCCGGTAAGTACCAGGGTCCCGATTCACAAAGCGTTCATAGCATTATGAGCTATCATTACTATATAGTTCATCATCGGACTATGAATGATGTAATGCTACGAACACTTTGTGGAGCCAGCCCCCCTCCTTCAACAGTTACCTTACCTATCCACTGACAGACACCCCTCCCACACCACACTTCCTGCCTACCTGTTTGGGAGAGATGGTAATCTTGTAAGAGCCCTTGTTCTGGCACAGCCTGTGGTTGACATGACACAGGACATGGGGCATGTCACATATATTTAGAGGTGACAACATCTCCAAACCAAACTTTACACCCACTGCCTCAAACTGGCCTTTGTGTGACTCCCACACTGAGATGATTCTTGTGTGACCTGTGAGACACAGAGGAATGGTACCAAACAGTCATGGTGAGGTGAAATTGGGTTTAAAGTCGTGCTTGAGAATATTTCGCTCATATGACGACGTGCGTGCGTGTGTTGGTGTATGTGCGGCTGCTTGTACTAGCCCAGACTTAAGCTGGGTTTTTTATAGTGCTAGCCCACTGAGATACCATGCTGCAGTGAAGCATGAATACCCCACTCAGACACAATATACTGACTCCATATTTTAATGTCTTTTTGGTATGACGCAGTCGGGGATCGAACCCGCGACCTTCCGCTCTCCGGGCGGACGCCTAACCACGGAGGCGGTCCAACAGTCATGGTAAATCTGTCACACATACAGTTACTTTTCTGTGATGACTGGATCATGTCTACACACATTGTGTAATATATACACAACAAATTTAGTAAAGCA
Source organism: Haliotis rubra (assembly GCF_003918875.1). Classification (NCBI taxonomy): domain Eukaryota; kingdom Metazoa; phylum Mollusca; class Gastropoda; order Lepetellida; family Haliotidae; genus Haliotis; species Haliotis rubra. The sequence goes on from NW_025766003.1 coordinate 2,084,083, forward strand.
CCTCCTGACATATCTCATGATTGAATTAGTGAGTGAGTGAGAGAGTTTAGTTTTACGCTGCACTCAGCAATATTCCAGCTATATGGCATCGGTCTGTAAATAATCGAGTCTGGACCAGACAATCCAGTGATCAACAGCATGAGCATCGATCTGCGCAATTGGGAACCGATGACATGTGTCAACCAAGTCTGTTAGTCACCTCTTACGACAAGCATAGTCGCCTTTTGTGGCAAGCATGGGTTGCTGAAGACCTATTCTACCCTGGATCTTCACGGGTCCATGATTGAATGAGACCCAATCATAACCCTTTGGAGCATATCTGGGACATGATCAGTCGTCGTGTGCAACAAAGGGATCCTCCTGTACAGAACCTTAATTAAGGCACTTAATTAAGTTCTTTGTGTATATTTGCCTCCAAGACTGAGATTAATATTACTATGATTATTGGTAACTATTAATCAATCTTTTAAAGACATGGTCCTTTTCCACAAACTGAGTTTCAGGCTATGACTGATGTAGGTCTATGTTAAAGTATTGGAGTAATAGGTGCATAGATAACTTCATGGAATCAGCCTTGGGTGACAAAACTCAAACTTCTCAACTAATAACACAATTATCTACAAACTTACTACAGATGGGGCCTCCAGCTACCATGACTGGTAGATGGTCTTGAATAACAAATGGCTGACCACCACCCTGGACAATACTCTGTGGCTGTGGCCACAACAGGTTCAGCTTCTCCTCCGTCACCACGGCTCGGAGCGGCGACATCATCAGGTCATCATACACATGGGGCTTTGGCTGGAGAACAAGCATTTTGTTTGTTTAACACAGCACTCCGTTATTTCCCAGCTTCAAGTCACTTCTCCTGACCAGGCTGCTGGGTCTATGTCTAATCCCCATGTAGTGGGTAGCAAGTAAACCACAGGTATTGGCTTTCAGTACAAGAGAGTGCTCAACAGTAATGACAACTTCAACAAGGCGTTCAGAAGTGGACTGACTGACTGACTGAGCCAAAGCTTTAACCACTAGGCTACCCCACCGCCCCTCAGAAGTGGAGTTCAAATATAATGATTTCTCTCATTTAAACATTGTCATAACTGATACATAATTTCTCTGTAATTTTTCAGAGATGACTTACAATTGCATCGTAAAGAATTCAGTGCATCAGTGAATTCTTGGCTCAGAATATCCTTATAATGTTTTAACAATTGTTATTTATCCCCAATATCTATTTCAGGGGAAAGCAAAAAGTCAAAATTCAAGATGATTTTGTATACCTTAAACGATGGCGAAGCGAGCTGTGGGACTGGGGACTCAACACCATTCGCGGCAGTACCGTTGACCATACCCCCATCTCCTGCACCCACACCACTCTCCACTGATGCCGAACTGTCCAATCTGGACAGTGGACTCTTCTCTGATAAATACAAGCACATCAGTTACAACCAATATGCTATACTTGCATGTGTGCCGATTTTTGTAAACAACACAAGTCTGCCTGTTAAAGACTTGGCAGATTCAAGAAGCACTCATCCTTGAGGACTATCATTGTTACAATAAGGTAGATGGCAAATTTGCAGTGGCTAAGGAAAATCAAAATTAACTTTTAAAGGGCCACTGATCCAGAGCAATTTCCGTGGACTGGTTGTTGCTTTTGTTATTGTTTTTCTCCCGCGAGTACCCGGATGAAATCCCAGAATTCATGACTGGTTCGTTACCTCTGCCGCGCAACCCTCATGTGCAATTAATAGTATAAGTATAGACTGATCAACAAAGATGAAATCTTTTTTACTTGTTGATCTTGATTTTCTTGAAAAATAATGTAGCCTGTGATGAATAATTTGGTTTCTTATAAAAAAGAAATTCACTTTGTTAAAATGTTGATTTTGATGTTAAATTTTGATTTCATAGTAATGTTGACTTTATAAAAATGTTACCGTAAATGGATGTAGAACTTGATTTAAGAAACAGTTTGACCTTGAATTTGGTGAGAAGACTGATATAATAGCATTGTTTGAAAGTAAGGCTAACTAAGTACATGGGGAGTCTTGGGGAGAGTAGTGAGGTTGGGTTCACTACTAGTCAATCTGAATGTTGTATTAAATGGCATTATTTTGATAACAAATGAAAACAATTTAAGTTTAACCATCTGCCAGTGGAAAAAAATGTTAGGACTGAAATAATGAAGTCAATATGTCTTTATATTTTGTCTTATAATCCTAATTAGTTTATTATCATATTTGTATGCATTTGGAAACTTAATAAAATGCACACCATCTGCTTATACTTAGTGAATTTATAACATGACTGTAATATCTAGACATCTTGTAGATTGCCGACGTGTATCATAAGTGCGACCTAGTGTATGTTGTCTGTCTCATTACACTTCACGGCCTAAAAAATGATTCTGTTGAATGTCATAACAAATAAGTAAAAATAAAATGCAAATATTAAACTTAAAACAGACTAAAGTTAGCAACAATATTAGGCTGTTACCTTGTTCGGGGAATGTATCCATCAATATCCACATAAAGGAATGAGATGCCATTCATCTGCAGCTGACAAAGAATCCTTTTCCATGTCATGTGTCTTTTAACAGTCTAATATGCGAAAAAGTGAACTACCGTTTCAGGTTTTTCACATTGGTGTATCCCATTGGTCACCCAAGATAGCACACCTGGCAATTAATTGCATGATGTCCGCAATCGTTTCAGGGTTTTCACATTGGTGTATCCCATTGGTCACCCAAGATAGCACACCTGGCAACTAATTGCATGATGTCCACCATTCTTTAAAAAAGTAATTAGCCAATAATTAGCAATCAATCGATGTATTGTCGGCTAATCCTTTGAAGGAAGGACGTTGTTTTTACAAAGAGACTTTACGACAGGGTGTATTCAGTATAGATTAGTAAATCTACATGCATAAACACTACCTTTTGACAAATCCGCTGTGCAGGATAAAAGCAATTAATCAATCAGCGTGTTATCAGTTAATCCTTTGACAGGGGTGGAAATAACTTTAAAATTGATAGTGTACTCCGGTACAGTGGCACATGTAAAGTCACTTGCCCTGATAATTTTCCCACTATACCGACCGTTTTCTTGCTGATTTTTTAAATAAACAACATAATTAACATTGGAAAGTCAACTGGACACCGGTACAGTGTGATATACAAATTTGCTTGCCCGACAGAAAAAAACACTGGACTCAGACGTCGGGCAATGGGTCATTTCCACCCGTTTGATCGATGTTTGTTTATTTATTATGATGAGTATTTACTCCAGACACAAGAAATGCCAAATGGGAACCTTCGTCGGGTAATCTGAGTGGTGTTATCACTAACTATACCTGTTATAGATTCATTAACTGACCACCAAGTGAATGATGACAAATAACATGTGCAGGTTTACCACCAAACAAGGGTTACAGCAAGAGAGTAGTAATCGCTGTATTGCATGCAAGTTGGATTGTCTGAAAAAGACCTTATGGGACGACACTGTTTTGAGGATACGAACGGATCGAACTTCATTGTTACATAAGAAATATATCTAAGCATTTGCTGTGTACTTAGTTAAAAACTGTATATGCCTAAGTAAAATTTCAGATTTTTTTAGCAATGGCAAAGTGGGGTTGTTTAGTTTATGGATTCAAATATATCAAATGTGTGTTTTTGACATCATAGCATACGAAATAGACATGATATTTTTACATGATTAAATATCGAGGTAAAAAAACACAGAAATAGGATCATATTGGATCAGTCACTATACCATCCAAACATTTGAAAATCTGAAAAAGCCTACACTGCTGGGATACTTTATTACAATCAGACAAGAACTACCGGGGATATTTTCAAATAACTGCATCTACCCTTCCTAATGTCCCACTGATTAGGTTGAAGAAATTCTGCCAAGGTGGACAGTAGCCCAGTCCCCGTGTCCGTCACGGTCGAGGGAGCAGGGGATGACCAGTTTGCAGCTAGGTTTCGTAACTAGACTGTTGGCTGGAAACATTAATCGCTCTGGATCAGTGGCCCTTTAACCCTATTACTTATATAGATCTGTCTGCTGTATCGATGTCTCTACCTATATGGTTGTTGAGCTCCTGCTGAGCAGCCTCGGATGATAGGGTACGTTTTCTGGGAGGCGTATTCATCAGCTGTTCAACCTTCTCAAGCCCTGAGGCCAACTCAAAAGCAGTCTTCCCAACATCAGGGCTGTAACAAACAGTGCAAGATGGCAATTTCACTCAAGGGAGGCAACTGGCAAATCAAACACATTGTCAACTGTCAAAGCATGAAAACAAATGCAGTCCATTTCCAAGTTTCAGTACCGTATATTACCGTAGATAAGCCGACCCCATAGATAAGCCGACCCCCTAGCTTGACCCTTGAAATGAGTGTCAAAATGGTATGTTTCGTATATAAGCCGACCCCCCGCGATGAGTCGCGGCCAACTCACACCACTAGACATCTGGCAGTCGGATGTAAAACGTACACAAGCCGACCCCACGCTATGGCCAGCTCACACCACAAGACATCTGGCAGTTGGATGTAAAACGTAAGTATGTTTGGTGAAAATAGTATCTAATAAAGATTATACTGACCATTATTCTAGAAACCTGTATTTGTTTTCTTTCTTATAATCCCAACGATCACTGTAAAACGTACACAAGCCGACCCTACACTATGGCCAGCTCACAACACAAGACATCTGGCAGTTGGATGTAAAACGTAAGTTCTTTCTTATAATCCCAACGATCACTGTTTGTATGCATCAACAACAAGACGCCATTTTGTGAAGTCAGTGCATGTAGAAATATGAACCCATGAGAAAACTTACCCACGGTAAATAAAACTGAAGTCATTTTTCATTCAAAACACTATATTACTGTTTCTGTGTTATATTTGTTGTAAGTCGACAATAATACAGAATGAATACAGTGATGAAAATAATTTGTACATTCATTGAACATTCACATCTACCGGTAATTTAGAAATCGTCCGCTGTGAAACCATCAAACTCTGTGTCGCTGTCTTCTCCAGCCAGTGCCTGCCAGGCCAATTCATCTGTGTTGTCATCATAATAGTCATCTAAGTTTTCACATCCAAGGACGTCATCTTCATCAGCTCTAGGATCATAGGTGATAAAATCTTCAAACAGCCTCGTCCTGTGATCCATCCATTGCATTCGAAATGCCACACTTTAGGAATGATTTTACAACCATGTCCTTTGGGATCTCATCCCAGGATTCCTTCACCAATTTGGCAACTTCAGGTAGAGGCTCTCTCCTCATGGCGTTTGATTTCGTGAAGGTATGATCCCCATCCACCATCCATTCAGCCCACTTCTTGCGAATGTTCAACTTAAAGGGTTTATTAAGTGACACGTCTAGTGGCTGTAAGAGAGACGTGCAGCCCCCAGGTATAACGGCCTGGTGTGTTTTATTCTCTACCAATTTCTTTTTCACAGACGCGCACAAATGGGCCCGGAACATGTCCCATACCAGGAGCGACTTGCATCCTCTGAGGCTACCTGGTTTCCAATTTGTGATAGATCATAGTTGATCGCCTTCCGTTCTTTAATCACGGATGCGTGGAATAAATCCACCTTAGTATTCACCTGATCCGGAAGTTTCTGGGCAATATGTGTCCTCTGCCTTAGTACCCGATTTCTCCTGTTCATGAAACGTGAACACCATGTTGAATACGCTTTAAATGACGAAGGCAAACTGAATTCTTCTATCTTGGCCTTGTATATTCTGCTCATATGCAAATGAGGCAGTGAACTACGCATGTAGTAAACAATAGTGCCCCACCCCCATCCCAAGTTTCATAAATACCTAGGGAGGGAGAGACATCAAATCCCATGAAACCACAGCAAAGCCTAGACTTCTAAGGAATAATGTGCAAAATTTAACCAAACCTGAAGAGGTTTTCAATTCTTTGAAGAGAGTCGTCCTTGGGGTACATATTATGCATTTTCTGGCTGAAAAATGTCCTGTGACAGTTGTATCAATGTTTTTTGAATAAAAAGATTGAACAATAAATAAACTCTTTTATTTATTATACGGCCCCTACCTCACGGAGTTACCTCCCTTAGCGCATGCGCACCAACTGGGTAGGCTCCTAGACCCGTATCATCATTCCTTCTGCTGAATATATCAGTGAACAGAATTGCGGGAGGCGGGAGGTTCTATTCTACCCAGGATCGACTCTCTTCAAAGAATTGAAAACCTCTTCAGGTTTGGTTAATTCTTTTCAGAGAGATCGCCCTTGGGGTACATATTATGCATAAACACAGACTCCCAAAGACCGAGGCCAGGGTGGAGGGAATTCTGTCCAAGCACACACAAATATAGCGATCGTATCATGGAAAAAAAATTGAACAGACGCCATAACACTCACCTGTCACTTGACCCAGTTTCGCCTCGCCGAGAGGCATGCTGGGAGGGGAACTGACAGGGAGGAAGTGTACTCAAAGACGACCTCCATTTAGCATAGGGAGACAACGACGGGTGCGAATGTCAACAAAGCCCCACCCACCATGTGTCTTAGTGAGCACCGTGGGGGAAATGTAAATACCGCCACATTCGACAAATAACTCCTGAGAGAATCGAAAGGGGGTACATGTAGTTAGCTCACAGTAGCAGATATGTCAATAATACGCAATTATTGTACAGCAGCGTCAATAAACAAACCAATAAACCAAGACTCACTCGGTCAGGGTGGCAGGACACTGTCCACTGGAGAGAACCGTACGGCCAAAGCTCGCACGATTACGGGAATGTGTATCGAGCTGGTAATGCCGTATAAACGTGCTTGGCCGGCTCCAAATAGCAGCAGAGCAGATCTCTTCAATGGGGAGTGCCGATGCAAAAGCTTTTGATGCGGCTACTGCCCTGACCGAAAGTGAGCCTTCAACCCCTCAGGGGAGGCTTGCCCTTAGCCTGATAAGCGCACAAATATATTTAAACTAGCCAGCGAGAAAGTCTGCTTGCTCGCTGGCACACCAGCCTTCCCGCCACCGTAACAACAGAACAGCTGGGTACCCGTGCACGGATTCCCTGCGCTTAGCTTGATATAGACTTTGAGCGCCTTAACGGACATCCAACGGGTGAGTGCTCGTGGAGTGGTCCCCGGCGTGCAAGGCTGGGTAAGAGTAGGAAGTTAGATAGGAGCTGTCACATGGAAGCGTGGATCGACCTTCGGGTCGGTAAGTATCTTGGAGGCTTAATACTGACACGATCCGCGGTGAAACACAGTCAGCACCGGTCGGACGACATAGCATGTAAATCGCCCGACCCTACGTCCAGATGTTACCGCCACCAGAAAACAGCTTTCCAAGTTAACAACTGAATGGAAATAGCCAATAGGTGTGAGAAAGTTGGACCGACAGCCAATCTAGCACAATTGACAAATCCTAAGGTGGACTGGTTCGCCTGAGCGCAGGTCGAATCCGTTCAGCGCCAGCAAGAAAGCGCCAGTACGAGAGGGTGCTGCCCCAGAAGAGCACCATCGACAGGGGTGTGAAAAGTGGAAATAGCGGTGGAGTAGCCACGCAATGGTCGGGCCGCCAGGCCTTCTTCCAAACGAGCTTGCAAAAACTCCAATACTGACTAAATCCGCAGAAAAGGGATCTGCAATGCCCCTATCTGAACACCAGCGCCGCATAGCGGGACCACCTATCCTCGTACTGAACGCTTGTCGAATCCCACCGAAGCCAGAATTGTGTCTGCAACTGCTGCAGGAATTCCAGCGTGCCTCGAGGTTAGACCTGACAGAGGCCAAGCCACCCACTGAATCCGTGGATTTGGTTGGGGCACTCTGCTCTGAGTAAAGGTAATAGAACAGGAGGCTGAGCCAGAAACCTGAGAATTACCGGAAACCAGCTCTGTGGACGGCCAAAGCGGTGCCAGTAGCACAAGCAGCCGAGCTGGCTGGGTGGACAGCTGTGAAAGGACACGGGAATGAGTGGTAACGGGGAACGCCCAGAGCACTTTGCCCGTCCAATCCAGCAGGAAGGCGTCGGCAGCCAACGCCCTGGGTCCGGTATCCGAGAGCAGAACACGGGTGTCTGATGCAAACAGATCCACCTGGAACGACCCGTACAACTGGGAGATTACTCTGAAAATCTGCCTGTCAAGCATCCACTGCAAGGGCCAGGATCCGCGAGAGAGCGCGATCTGCTCGCGACGCTCTCCAGCCCCGGAGATAAACAGGGAGTACCTGACAGTCGCACTGATCGCACCAGAGGAGAAAGTCCCACGCCTCCCGGAGGAGCTCTGGGGACACCGTGCCTCCCTGCTTCAGGATGTACGACATGGCCGTCTGGTTGTCCAACTGAAGACGGACTACCTGGCCACGGACATGCTCTCTGAAGCCGAATACCAACCGCACAGCTCTCAGTTCCAACACGCTGATGTGAAGGTGGGCTTCGCTTTGGACCAGAGTCCGGACGACAGACTGCCCAGAACACCCCCAGCCCGTGAGGGACGATCGGTCTGAACTGTGAGAGCTGGCGTCGGGATTTCCAAGGGGATCCCCCTGGTGAGATTCCCGACATTTGTCCACCACTGAAGGTGAGGTGTCAACCACTCGGGGACTGTGAGACTGCGCTCCAGATCCTCCACAGCCGAGCCAAAGCTTGCTGTATAGGACGCATCCTCAACCGCGCCCGCCACACTACAGAGATCGTCGCCGCCATATGGCCCAGTAGACGGAGCCAAGTCCGTGCTGGTGCCTGGGGCTGGGAGAGGAACGAAGATACCATCTCCCAACTCTGGTGATCCGGGTCGGGCGACAAGGAAACGAGATCCTTGTTCGCTTGAATCGCGCCCAAGAAAACCAAGTCCTGGGTGGGTACCAGGTCGGATTTCTTGAGGTTGATGATCCACCCCAGTCGAAGTTAGAATGTCTATCACTGTGTGAGTAGCATCTTGACTCGCTGGCTGAGTTAGTGATCCGAGCAACCAGTCGCCTAGGTAAGGGTAATAACGCCTTCCTTGCTAACAAAGCTAGGGTAGCTGGGACTAACATGAGCTTGGTGAACACCCTTGGGGCAGTCGATGTGCCGAAGGGGAGCACCCTGAATTGGTAATACATCCCGTCGTAAGAGAACCGAAGGTACTACTTGAACGATGGATGTATTGGTACATGCAGACACGCATCCTTTAGGTCGATTGACGTGAGCCAATCGCCGGGCTGAACAGATGAGATCACCGAGCGCAGTGTCTCCATCTTGAAGAATGGTACTTCTAGCATGCGATTCAACCCCTTGAGGTTGAGAATCGGACGGAACCCGCCGTCTTTCTTCGGGATGAGGAAGTACGTGGAGTAAAATCCCGCCTGTTCCTCTCCCAGTGGAATGCGCTCGATTGCGGACTTGTCCAGCAGAGCCTGAACTTCGTCGCTCAATATGTCCGCCCTGGCTTGACATGACGGCACCGGAGTGCGACGTATGCCGGCGAAGTCGGGCGGACCTCGCCTCCACAGTGGTAAATGGCCTATGCTGACCGTGGCCAGCACCCAAGCGTTGTTGGTAGCCTTCTCCCATTCCGGCAGGAATAGAGAGAGGCGGCCTCCCACTGGGATATGGGGTAGGAGCTGCGTCGCGGACCCTAGTAGCGAGCTGACTGGGTGTGACACACGGCTTGAGCGGCAGCCTGATGGGTTAACGGGAGGTCGGGCAGACCTCCCGCCGCTGGTGGCTGGGAGCTAGTCGAGGACTGCTCCTTGCCCCTACCCTTGGCGGACCTGCTCCTCCGCCGCACTCCCTACCAGCGGCCGGCCAGCCGGCAGACTCGGGTGTAGGCTGCACCCGGGCGGAGGAAGGTGGAACGGAGCTGGGCGAGACACCAGCTGGTGCTCAACAAGGCCTTAGAATCCTTGAAGGAGGTCGCTGCAGCTGCAGCCTCCCGTATGACCTGCTGGGCCCCTGGAAAGAGGGTCGCTCCCAGACGGAAAGGGAGGGCCAGCAAGGTCTGCTGCGTCGCTGCCGAGTACCTAGACGTCGACAGCCACAGCTTGCGCATCCCCATGACTGCGCACATCACCGTCGACGCTGCAGACCGCAAAGAGTCGCTGCGCAGGTGTGCCTGAACTTCCGAGAGCTGACGGAGCAGCACGACATGCGGCGAAACGTCGCCAGCATGCCCCTCCGCCTCCAGGGCCGACCTCTGAATCGAGGAGAGGTAGGCCTCGTGGACCACCACCCGCACCTGCTGCATCGCGTTCCGGTAGACCTCCTCGTAGGGCCGGTACGCGTGCAGCAGGGGGGGGCCCGCGAGGGCAAAAGGTGGAGTGAGGCGCCTTGCCAAGCAGCCGGAGCTGCTCCGAGGAAGCCGAGCCTCCCCAGGGCGCACGGAAGTGAACACGCACTCGTCAACGATGGGAACTACGAACAGGGAGTCCTCCCTAAGCTGGTAGCGCCGCACGAGATCCGGCAAGTCGAACCGGACTCGGGCACCAGACAAGAGGGGATCAACCACGTCCGAGACCAACGAAGGCAAAATGCGGAGCTGCATCTGCGAGGGTTGCCGAGGGGCAAACGCCTCGCCAGGCAAGCGGAACTCAGCCGAGTCCACGCAACCCACAGGCACCGCGGCTTGGGGTAGGCCCTCGGCAATTCTTTGCCGGACCTCCCGCAGAGCCGAAGCAAAACGGAAGCCTCCGTCATGCTCCTCAACCTCCCCAAGCTCCATCGCCTTGGCGCCCGAGCCCGAGTCAGAGGCTGGGTCTCCTCCGAAAGAGGACCCTAACCCCGACCCGGTGGGCTGCCTAACGCTAGGAAGCACAGAAAGGGAAGAGCAGACAGACTGCTCCACGTCGGTCCCGAGACGCTGGAGGCAGGCCAGGCAGAACTGGTGCCTCCGCTCTCATGGGGCGGGAGGGCGCAGGGACCGGAACACCAGGAATACTCAACGGTCCCTGCGCCAACTCCGAGAGGGGGACTGGGAGCACCTCCCCCTCCGGGGCAGCCGAGAGGCGCCCAGACCCGAAGCCAGAGGCAACGGGTCTACAGATGGCTCAAGGCTGAGGGATCGAGCCGAGCCCGGCGATCCCACCCCCTGACTCTCCGCCCCCCGTCCGGAGTGAGCGAGGAACTCCTGGCGGAGACCTCCAACAGACTCACGAACGAGGGACTTCACAGAGTCCATATGCTGCTGAAACAATTTGTCCATTAGTGTCATATCAAAACCACCAGTACTAGCGGGAGAGGGGGTTTGGCCTCGGAATTTTTTTCCCTTACGCTTAGACTTAGACGGGGGAACCTGCGTCAGTTCCCCACCCGCCTCTCGCATTTCTTTATAGAATAGCGTGTCCACCGCCCTCCGCTTTTGGGCCCGGGGGGAAAACCCAAGACATATTGTACATGTGTCCGCGTCATGGCCAGTCTTCTCTAGACAGGCGACGCACATGTCATGCCCGTCGGCCCGTGGAATACTCTGTCCACAGACCGAACAGGATGAAAAGGCCTGAAAGCAAACACGCAAGCATGTAGCTAACGGCGGACAGCAGCATATATACACGTAGAAAACATTGAAAAATACGTGAAGGCTACCACGGAAAGTAATAGTTGGTTCAATACGCAATATTACGACCACATGGCACGCTAAACTTCCCGCCATGGCAGAGCAACACATGCGTAAACCACGGGAAAGTTCGCGTATTAGAATTAATACAAAGTCACAATTATGAAACAACCAACTGTAAAGCTTTACTGTTCCTTTCATGAGCAAATAAAGACCATACATACAGGTGGTGTCTGAGACATATTCAATTTCTGGTTCGTCAGAAAGTTCAGCTGCGTCCGGCTCATGAAGTATTCAACATACGTCTGTTCATGGCAGTGACAGCAGAAGGAATGATGATACGGGTCTAGGAGCCTACCCAGTTGGTGCGCATGCGCTAAGGGAGGTAACTCCGTGAGGTAGGGGCGGTATAATAAATAAAAGAGTTTATTTATTGTTCAATCTTTTTATTCAAAAAACATTGATACAACTGTCACAGGACATTTTTCAGCCGGAAAATGCATAATATGTACCCCAAGGACGATCTCTCTGAAAAAGAATGATATATGGGGGGAACAAACCATCACCATAAAAAAACCAACACCAAGTAAGGGTAAAAAGGGAAGGAAAGTTGACCGCAAACCTGCCACGACCTGTTACGACTCTGCCCACTGGAGAGAACTGACTGACTGAACCGAGCACGCTCACTGGAGTGTCTGTCAAGTTGATAATGCCGGATGAACGTACTCGGCCGACTCCAGATAGCCACAGAGCAGATCTCCTCAATAGGCAGAGCCACAGCATAAGCCTTAGATGTGGCTACTGCTCTAACCGAATGAGTTTTAAGCCAGTAGCTGGTGTTAACCCTTTCTGTGTATAGCTTGTACAAAAGGTAGAGACAAGCCACCTAGATATGGTCTGCTTGTTCGCCAGAATACCAGCCTTACCTCCACCGTAACAGCAAAACAATTGGTTATCTCTCTGGATAGCCAATGTCTGCTTGTTATAAGCCTTGAGGGTCCTACACACATCTAAGACGAGAGCATGCCGAAGAGAGGTACCCGGTGGGGACGGCTGAGGGAAGGCTGGAAACTCAATAGGCGTCGTGACATGAAAGGCGCTGTCTCTCTTAGGACAGTAAGTATCCGGCAACCTAATGCTAACTCTGTCTTTATGGAAAACAGTTAGCTGGGGGTCGGCCGACATTGCATGAATGTCGCCTACTCGCCTGCCGGAGGTTACCGCCACAAGAAAAGCTGCCATCCACGTCAACAGCAGGAGGGAAAGAGCCGACCGATCGTAAAAGAGAGAACGATTGACAAGTCCAACAGGGGACTGATCCGCCGACCAGCCGGACGGATTCTGTCCAAACCTGCTAAAAAACGCTGTACAAGAGGGTGCTGCTCCAAGAGTGCAGCGTCGACAGTTATATGAAACGCTGAAATAGCCGTTGAGTAACCTGGAACAGTTGAAGCGGCTAGCCCTGCTTCCAACCGAGACTGGAGGAACTCAAGCACCGTGACTAGATCTGCAGAAAAGGGATCAAGAATCCCCCTGCCGACACACCAGCCATATAGCAGGCCCATTTATCCTCATATTGCACGTTTGTCGAATCCCTCCGTGAAGCCAAAATTGTGTTTGCAACTGATGCAGGAATTCTGCTCGCATGGAGGCGATTCCGGACAGTGGCCATGCCACCCACTGAATCCAGGGATTCAGGTGTGGTGCTCCGTTCTGGGATAGAAGGTCCGGTTGAAAGGGTAATAGTACAGGAGGCTGAGCCAGAAACCTGAGAATTACCGTCCACCACCGCAAGTGAGGGGTTAACCAGTCGGGCCTCACGAGAACCTTCTCTTAGCTCTCTGAATTGGACCACAGCTGAACCACTGCCTGCTGTAGGTCTCATCCTCAGACGTGCACGCCACACCACATCCACAGTCACGCTATGTTGCCTAGCAACTGGAGCCACGCCCGAGCTGAAGCCGTGGGAGTCCCAAGAAACTGTAAAACAGTTCTCTGAACTTTGGCACTGCGGTCCTGAGACAGGGAAACAATCCCCGTCTCTGTATTGAATCTCGCTCCCAAACAAACCAGATCCTGTGTTGGAACGAGTTCTGATTTCTTGAGATTCATGATCCATCCCAGCCGTATGAGAATATCCATCACGTGATGTGTGGTATTCCTGCTCAACTGCTTGCCTAACGCCCGGAGCAGCCAGTCGTCGAGGTACGGGTGACAAAACCTGCCCTCTGACCTGGCTAACTGAGCTAGGATTAACATGAGTTTGGCGAACACCCTTGGCACCATGGAGATGCCGAAGGGGAGCACACAAAACTGGTAGCACTTCCCGTCGAAGGAGAAACAAAGGTACTTCTTGAAGTTGGGGTGCATTGGTACATGTAGGTAAGCATCTTTGAGATCGATTGACGCGAGCCAATCCCCTGTCTCGATGGAGGTAATCACTGAGCGCAGTGTCTCCATCCTGAAAGACGTCACTTCTATCATTTTGTTCAGCCCTTTTAGATTGAGTATGGCTCTGAACCCCCCGTCCTTCTTGGTCACTATGAAATACGTGGAGTAAAATCCCTCGTTGTCGTGACCTTCCGGAACCACCTCGATGGCTGCCTTGTCCAGAAGAGACTGGACCTCGGCACGGAGAATGTCCGCTTTTTCCCGGGAGATGGGCACAGGAGTGTGCCGCACCCCGGTGAATGGTGGCGGACCTCACTTCCACTGTGGCATATGGCCATCCCTGAGTGTGGACAGGACTTTCACACATTCCGGGAGGAAGAGTGTAAGCCGGCCGCCTACAGGGACGTGTGGCATGAGGCAGTGCACTCCCACAGTCGGCAAGTCTCCTCTTGCGTGTGTTGGGAGGCAACAAGGGCGTCCGAGGGAGATTTAACGGGAAGCTGGGGCTGGCTTCCCCTTTCCCCGAAAAGACTACTGCGCAGCTGCAGCCTTTCCCTTGCCTCCTGCTCTTCTTAACCTGCAGTGGACCAGTCCACTTTGCAGGCTCCTTCTCCGACGCAGTGTGAGGGGTTGCTCTAGTAAGGGCTTAGAGTCCTTAAAAGTGCTTAACGCCTCGGCAGCCTCGCGCACTACTTTCAATGCCCCAGGGAAAAGGGTGGAACCCGTAGTGTAAGGCAGAGAAAGTAGCGCCTGCCGACTGGCTGGCGAATAGCGCGCAACCGACAGCCACAAATGGCGCAGGCCCACGACAGTGCCTATCATCATGCTAGCACAACAGCGGATACTGTCACATGCAAGATGTGAATGGACGTCTGTCAACTGCTTCGCCAACGAGGGGGATGACGCGTCATCCCCACATGCTCCCTGATCTACCAGTTCCCCCTGCAATGCAGATAGGTATGCTGAGTAGACTGCCACCCGTAACTGCTGAGCTGCCGTCCTATACTGCTCTATATAGAGAGCGATAGGCCGACTTCAGAGCTGGGGCGTTGGCAGGGAATGGTGGCAGCATACCGATACAGACGAACGACACCATGGAAAGTGAGGTACGAGGTTAGCACCTAGAGTTACCTGTTCTTGGCGGACGGGTCCATTCTGGGTTACGTAGGGGTGGTCGAACAAGACAAAAACATTGTTTTTTGTTTTGTAAATATTTTATTCAAAATATAGCTACAAGTGTCATAGGGATTAAAAATGGACATTTTAATGCTTATATGTACCCCAAGGAGGATCTCTCATGAAAAAGAATGATAAATATAACTGCCTGTCAATGTTGTATGTAACCTACAGCTTACCCTTTTTTCACTGTGAGGGATGGGTCAGCCCCATAGCTGAGAAGCACAGATATGATGGATATGTCTCCTCTCCTCACTGCTTCATGGAGTGGGGAGCGGCCTTCTGCATTTACAGAATTGGGGTTAGCTCCACGGGCTGTAAGAAAACGAAATTCATTAGAAGACAACCAACTCCTCCTACCTAGTGTGCAAAGGTGTGTAGGAAAGCTTCAATTCAACACACAAAATTACAAAGAAATGTCAAACTGCTCAGCTTGACTTAAAAAGTATTTGACAAAAGCCTTTGTTTCTCACTTGAAAGACACTGCACCATGTCGACGGTGCTGTATGTGACGGCCCAGTGCAGCGGCGTGTTCTGCGTGGTAGCTGTGTCATTCAAGTTCACGTCCACTCCTCCAGCCAAAAGTTGGCATACTCTCCCCAGGCTAAAACGATACATCAGAAAATCTGCTCATAACTCAAACTCAGTTAGCATGGTTAGTGGGGGAGTTAAGTTTCATCAACAATATGTTTTAAGCTTAAGAAATATGAGCAACATATAAGAAATACTTCGGCCACATTAAAGAAATATTTCAGCAACATATGACCAGTGACATTATTCTAACACTCCTCATGTGCAGAATCGACCTCTCTCTCAGATGTTTAAGACTACACCCTGGCACATTTTGTGGTCAAAATTCCATCCTAGATCAGTTTGTACCCTTGGTTACTCATACAAACTTTAAAAGACATGAAGTAGTGCTAAACATTCTGTAGAGGGTAATGTCCGAGTAACTCTCCATTCCTTAAAAATAATGGAGCCGAGGCCCTGGAGGGGCCGGGGCACATTATTTTTAAGGAATGGAGAGTTATGAGGATATTACCCTACTTAAATTACATTCAAAGTATTGGGAATATTTCTATTATCAAAATTAAATGTGAAAACGACAAAATGAAGGCTTTAATTTAAAACTGGTACACATCGCTCCATTTCTGAAAAGTAATGGAGCGAGCAACAATGGAATGACATCACAAATGTAATTTAATAACAGTAAAGAAACTTTGCACTAATTTACTTTGGAGACAAATATATGGAATTAGATTTGTTGAGGCAAACAGAGAAAGCTTCATTTTTGAAGAAATAATATTAAGTGAGCATCATTAAACATTGTATGCTAAAAACTCCTATACCACCCAAAATTAAGAATGGATGTAAACAGTGTCTACTGCAAGTCCCATTGGATGAAAATGATGTCAACTACTTTCATTGAAACATGTGACTTGGGCATATATCTGTGAAATATATATCTGTTCTAATATAATACAATCTAACTATCTATTTTGCATTATTAATGTTCACTTTACTGAAGGACTTTGGGTGTTTCCCCTTCAGACTTTACCAAACGGTAACACACAGACATTATACTTGTTTTGCTGTTGGTACAGTCACTATGAGACCTCTTTAATGCCAGGGACTCCAAACATTTGTAGGTACAGAGGCCTGTGGTCCATTGCACATAGCAATCTTAGCACTAAGACAATCACAACTACTGTAAACGTATTATGTTTCGCGCAGGTTTTATTTTATTTTTAGAAGTTAATTCGTCAGATCGTCAGAATTCGGAACATAAGACTGATGTGTTTTTCATCTCTTCCGTGAGTAAACGGATTACTGTGTACTAGTATATCGCACAGATAGGGATTTCCTGTGAGTAAGCAATAAACGCCGCCTGACAGGTTAAGCCACTCTGTTTGTTTTCACTGCTATTAGTGGCGGCCAAAGAGACAGCTGGCAGTTCCAGCAATTACTGATTGCGCGAATAATTGACCGTGCGATGTAGTCTAAACTGTCAATTCCGCGAAAATTGCACCACGCGAAAATAAGTACGTTTACAGTATTACCGGTATACCTGTATTTAAGATCGTCTTATGAGTCACATCTGTAAAATCACTTTTTGAAAATGTAAATCCCTAGTGTGCTGTGGTTTTACGAGACTTACTTTGACTGAGCTGTTGACTGCAGTAACTCTTCATTGTACACCAACTTTATCTGGTCATTAGCGAGGTCCAGTGGTAGTTTGCCTTCACTGTTCTGTATACCGGGATCGGCGCCATTTGACAGCAGGGCACGGACTATGTCAGCTTTGTTAGCCTGGGGAACATCAACCAAGTGCCAATCATCTCAACCGAACATATCAAATGTTGCTGATGTAGCTCAATTTCTGAGCCCTGTGCTGGGATTCGAACCACGGACCTTCTGATCTGAAGTCTGCCGCCTTGTCCACATGACCAAAGAGGTTAACCCATGTCAGCAAGCTGACAAGGTAAGGATGTCACATATTGGATGACTCCTAGCCCTGCTACACTAGCTAAACATACATTAGACAAAGAGATGGAATATAAGACTTTTGAGCACTGAAAACAACCAATAGGTAGGAATGAGAATTGTAAATTAAAACTACTGCGCAAATTATTGGAGTACACAGCCTCTGCATTGCAGTAAGTAACAGTATATATTGCAAACAAGAAGCTGGTACCTGACAAGACGTTCCTCTACGTGACATTTAGTACCAAGGATTGGGAAAAAACAGGGGCCATGGGCCATTTTGCACATTTGAAAAAAAAATGGCCCCTTAAATTTTGAAGTTTACTATTGATACAAGGGCAGTGGCCCATTCTAAATTCAAAAAATGGCTAATAATCCTGAAAATGGCCCATTGTCAAAGTTCTCTTTCCCAATCCCTGCAGTACCCTTCTGTACAAGCAGTTAGGCTACATCCTACCAAATTATCAGCTCTGTTTTACTTAGTATGAATGTTTCAGTGTCAGAGAAGAACATGCCTACATATTTTCTTCAAATGAAGAATAGTTTTTTTTCAATTAAACACCACCTCCCAGTCCCATTCCATGAACATCTAAGTCAAACCTTGATTAAAGACATCTTTAGTTTCAGTTTGGTACTTTGGTTTCTGAGGTTATTCTCAAATAGAAAGTCTGTGCATTTGTTAATGCCAATCTATTCAATCACTTAACCATAGTAAAACTTTGTTCCTTTAGGGTTACCATAGCTCTTCCCCCTCATACATATGATGACTTGTCACATGTTCTACTACAAACACTGGATATATCCAGCAGCCCAACTTCTGACATGCTGTTCTGCAGAAGTTAACAGCTTATGAATGGAGACAAGCAAAACCACTGCTTGGTTTGCATCTAAATTTTATCACTTGAAATCAGTGTTAATTCAGGCATCCATTGAAGATTAATTCTGAAATATATTACTGTCATGTATTTGTTGATTACTCAATATCATTTAAACTGCTGTTGGCTAGAAACCGTTTAGACAAAGGATTACAAAATTCCCATGGTGGTTTACCTTGGTAGCATAGTGAAGTAAGGTCCCACTCTCCAGTTGAGGCTCATTGAGTACATGCTGCAGTAAGTCTTCATCAGATGGGCCTATAAATACATATAACATGAACTTACAGGGATTTTACTGGACTTGCTTGGAGGCCTTATTTCAGACAGAAGTCTGCAGCAAATGCAAAAACATAATTCCAAATTGTCATTAAAGGCACTATATCACACCACACTTCTCTAAAAATATATCATGTATTTCTCTCAATAATACTATCAGCCCTCAGGGAAGCTACCATATAATTTATTCACAAAAGAAACACAGATTTAGCATACAATATTAAATTAAAATGTTCAACGAATTAATGCAATTTTAATAAACCTGCCGAACATTATTTCAAACGAACCCCATAGTTATGTCTCTTTATGAATATCCTATGCACAACTTGCGATTGAAACCAGTTTGGCAAACACTGATAACACTGTGTGCGACAGTTTTCTATGTACGGAGCAACTGTTTACAAATTACATATATGGCAAGTGTTCCCTGTTTGGTAGCTGTCTGCCTCGAAAATTCAAATATCGTTTTCAGGCAAGTCGTAAGTTGTTGCATCAATAGGAAGCTAAAGTGAAGTGCATATGCCCCAATATATATAATATAGGCCAAAATATTGTCGAAAATTGTGACATTGTGTCTTGAAATTACCTGTTCATGAAAACACCATTTTCATAATCCCACTGGAAAATGGAGTGGGCAGTAAGTTTGTTTTTACAGGACCATGAACGTGGATGTTAAAGCCCATAGAAAGAGTGCTCAACATTTTTTTAATGGCTACTCTAAGTTTATGTGTATGTTGATATTGTTACATGGTTCATTGTAGCTAGTGGCAAAAGGCAGGATTGCAGTTGTTTATGCATTCGAAAGTTTTCGCTTCTGTGAAATAATTCACCACTAATGTTAATTCTACCGTCAACAGCTCTGATCCTTCACGTAAGCTATCTGTATGGCAACAGTTTGTCACAGCAAATAATCATTAGCATTTAGCTTTCAAGACGGCACTCCAATGTCTTTATCAAATTTAGATCTTCGTAGTTATATATTAAAAGTTAAAAGTATGAAGACGCATTGATGTGTCACTAACACCAGTAAGCATAATGATTATTGACAAGCCGGCGAATGACAGAAAAGTTAGCCAAACTTTTACTTTTTTTCCACGTTGATATGACCGTGCAGATAACGTCAGTCCGGTTGGAGTCGATAGCTGTCTTCAGCTGTTCGACCATGTCAGCTACTGAAGACATCCTAATTTTTTTAAGATCGAATTAATTCATGCCACACAACTTTAGTTCGGCCCTCGACCGTGACTGCCACAAAAGCGGAAGCGATTTAACGGAAGTGCACATTTCTGACATGCGTGTTAAAATACGCGTAGTAATATATTTAATATGTATTTGTAATATGTCGTGATATTTTTGTACCCGGCTCATACGAAGTTTATTCATTTCACATGTAGATAATATTGTATGCAGTGACGATATAAAATACACGCTTTAAATTCCCTACATTAAAACTCTTTTTCGTTGTTCACACTTCCCGGAAGTTGTTGTTAGGCTCACGTTTTCACCCTTGATTTATTTACATCATTTGCGTGTTACAGACAGCTAAGGATGAATCGATTGCTGTCCAAGTCAGTCTTGTCAAGAGCTCACAATACATTTTGCCGCTTGGCAGCAGCTAGATACGCATCAGATGCCGGCAGTAAGGAGAATCTTGAAAAACTGGTGCAAAACAACAAAGTGGTGGTGTTCATGAAGGGCACACCTGATGCTCCAAGATGCGGATTTAGCAATGCTGTCGTACAAATCCTGAATTTCCACGGCGTTGATAATTACGACGCACACAATGTACTCGCTGACGAAGATCTCAGACAAGGTAAAACTTCAGAATTTGATAAAATGGCAGTGGTAAACACATATATTATAATGGCTAAGCAAGGAAAATATTCTTTAATCAGCTATCATTGCATCAGTTTTTAATGTAAAATCACTTCTTTGAGTGGCATTTTTGGAAAGATTTCCGCCCGTAATTCCCGGGGTTTTTTTTATCATACTATGCCTAAGAATAGATGTTTTTTTCCAGAAAGCCTACCCTAACCCTAAATCTAACCCTAAACCTCACATACCTAACAAACCTTACATAAGCCGTTGTCATGTAAATATTTCATGAATAAAATACGTTTATACCTAACATAATGCTAAATCTGATCGCTTAACCTAAACACTAACCACTAAAAATAATCATAATAAATAGAATACATTTTAAGCGTGGGTTGCGGGCGGAACTCTTACCACATTTTTTAAGTTGGGAAGTACAATATTGACAGACTGTATGGATAACAACTTCTTTTATCATGTTTATTTGGTGACATTTCGATAGGAATTCTTGTACCGTTGTCAAGCAGGAATGCATTATCACATTATCCTCCTCAGCAGCAATAGTTGATGATAAAATACTGTTACATTTTTATCCACCTTATACCTTGACTTTGGGGTTGTGTTGACCATGTTCGCAACATGTACATTTTCTTTATATATCTGTCATGTACATGATGTAGTTCTTGAATAAATACCACCATATTGCTGTTAAACAACAAACAAACAAAACGTTAATCATGTGATGTGTATTTTTCAATAACTAACTTCTTGTCATATTTGCCTGTAGTGTTTATGATAACACAACTTAACAAATTGTTGATGTTTCACTTTCAGGTGTGAAGGATTTCAGTAACTGGCCAACTATTCCCCAGGTGTATTTGAATGGAGAGTTTATTGGAGGCTGTGATATTCTACTGGACATGCACAAAAATGGAGAACTAATTGAGGAATTACAAAAAATTGGAATAAGATCACAACTTCTTGACCATCCGGACAAGCAAGCCTAGTGCTAACGTGTGTAGGTATGATGTGGCCGAGAGTGCAGAAAACATATGGATATTGTCTAAAATATATTAATGCTGTACCCAGGTTAAAGATTGTGTCTTGAATATTCAGATCTGTGTTCTCCATGATATTGTTCATAGTTGTGCATTATAACAGAAATGTTTCTGGATGGATCTGAACAATTGTTTTAGTTGTCTTAAGAAAAGGGTTTGCTAATAAAAATAGTTCAACACTTTCTTAGTAGTTGACACTTTCATTTAACTGATGGGAGCATTTGTCCACTGGTCCCAAACTTTATGTCTATATGCATCATGATGTATAAGCATGATCTGTTTGATCGTGAGTGCAGTTTGTGTTTACTAATATTTCTATCCTGCATCACGGGACAGCACATCTGTCTGTCCATCATAAAATGTCATGTATAAAATATATCATAACATATCTTTGGTATATTGTATATTGAAGTTAAATGATTCCCTAATAACCTCATTTTGAAATGTGACTGATTGATATGATGTTATTATTTTTTTATGCCCCCGCCATATATGGCTGGGGGCATATAGGGTTACCCTCCGTGTCCGTCCGTACATCCGTACGAAACAGGGAATGTACTCTATCCACTTCTCCACAAAAAATTCTCTGTGGACTTCAATGAACTTATACATGGGCTTTCTTGGGACTCTAATGGTGTGCATCTCATATTTTGTTTTTGTATTTTATTGTTTTTTTGTAAGTTTAGAGACATTTGATCTTATGTACATTTTGCTGAATTTCTCTATGATGATAGTGTAATAGGGGATGAAGTCTATCCACTTCTCCACAAAAACTGCTCAACGGAATTGAATGAACTTCTACATGTCTTTCGTAGGGACTCTAAAGGTGTGCATTTCATAATTTTTTATGCAATTTCTTAATTTTGTCACTTTTACAGATGTTTGAACTTAGCTCAAGTTTGTTCTATTCAGCCTGTTCATTCCATCCAACAGGGGGTGTACTTTATCCACTTCTCCTCAAAAACCACTGCACAAAACTCATTTAGCTTACATATGTGTTTTATAGACTCTAAAGGTGTGCATCTCATATTTTGTTTTTGTATTTTATAGTTTTTTGTATGTTTAGAGACATTTGAACTTAGATAAATTTTGTTGAATTTCTCTCTGATGACAGGGGATTAAGTCTATCCTCTTCTCCACAAAAACTGCTCAAGCTTATATTGATTAAGCTTATACATGTGTTTCATTGGGACTCGAAAGGTGTGCATCTCATAGTTGCATAGATTGAACTTGTTCGTGAATTTTGTACAATTATTGATCTTTATATGATAATAGGTTGTGTTATCTAACCCCTCAACACATTGTTTTAGTGTTTTCAAGTACTTAAGTGGGACCCTGAATGTGTGATAATTTATTTATGGTTCCATTCATGTATACAATTTTCGAGACTTTGTCTGAAATTAAGGACTTACCACTTTAGCTTCTACAGCAATCTATTGCTTTCACTTGCCTCCACAGTGATATTGCTATTGCTAGTTTATTTACCCTTGTACCATGAACCTTCATGATATAGGCTTAATTGTACTGTGGTAAGTTCATTGTGACATACGTCATGCCGAAGACCCGGGTTCGATTCCCCACATTGGTACAATGTGTGAAGCTCATTTCTGGTGTCCCCCGCCGTGATATTGCTGGAATATTGCTAAAAGCGGCGTAAAACCAAACTCACTCAGTCACTCATTGTGACATACATTTACAATAAGTATTTACCTTGGACACTTTGGATATATTTATTTTATAATCAACCATGGTATGTATTTAGTAGAAATTAATCACCAGAGCACACTCAGTGTAGGGAACTCTTCCTACAGCAGCGGGAGCATCCGTGTCTTTGGACACAATTTTTTCTTGTTTACATTTATTTTTTTCACTTTCTGAGTGTTTGGACGGAAGTTGTATGGTTTCAAATTATCAGTGTAATCAGCAATGCTTAGTCGAGATCCTTGAATAGAATAAGAGTATAAAGTAAAATTTTGTTTCAAGTTTGGTCAAAGAGAAGTCATCGTCAATATTACAGTAATTATTGCTGTAGTCAGTAAGGGGCTAAAACAGCAAGACACCTGACACTGTACTGATGACTCAACAAAAGGTTGAGAATTCAGCTTTTTTTACATTCCACAGAGTTTTACATTTGGTCAGTCAATTCCATATTTCATCTAGTAGACGATACTGTCATTTAAGTGGAAGATACTTTCATCTCAACAGAGGATACTTACATCTATGTGGATGATACTTAAACTTACATATATGATATTAACAATCTACTTAGAAAGTATAATCTAGTATTGAATTACATGTATCAACTTGGTAGCCATATTTTCTCGAGTAATCAACAATAGTTAAGTGTCAGTTTTACGTAACTTCTGGCTTAATAATTACTGACTTTCAAACATGACGTGTCTTTATTGGCATACCATCGGAATATTCAACATGTTCAGTTAACTAACTCTTGATACGAATGTGGATCTTTAAACGATACACTCCTATATATTTAAATGTTTGGCCCGCATGTTTTGGGTTTAGTATCAGTTGTCTTTTTCTATATTTTGACAACTCAACCCTTTAAACATCTCAGCGTTAGAGGGGCGGTGGGGTAGCCTAATGGTTAAAGTGTTGGCTCGTCATGCCGAAGACCTGGGTTCGAATCCCCACATGGGCACAATGTGTGAAGCCCATTTCTGGTGTTCCCCGCCGTGATGTTGCTGGAATATTGCTAAAAGCAGCGTAAAACCAAACTCAGTCAGTCTCAGCGTTAGAATGCAAAAAAAAACCCACCAGCTTAAATAAGACAGTTCATTTAACAAGACTCTATACATATTTGTATAAACTATATCCAACGTTTGTTTAAACTATTTCCAGCTCTGTTCATAACTTAAACTTCAGAACACAATATCACTTTCAGAGATGTAGATGTTAATACCCATTATTATCTAGGTTAGAATTGGTCTTCAGTAACCTATGCTTGTCATAATAGGCGACTAGGGATTGGGTGGTCAGGTTCGCTGACTTGGTTGACACATGTCATTGTATCCAAATTGCGTAGATTGATGCTCATACACTGGATTGTCTGATCCAGGGTCGATTATTTACAGACAGCCGCCATGTAGGTGGAACATTGCTGAGTTCAGCGTTAAACAACAAACAAACACACCAAGATGTTAAAGTCTTTTAGACTGGCATTAATGTGCTTCCACAGGTCTGGTTATACTTGAGTGTGGACCAGACATCCCGTGTTTGACATCATGTTCATTCATCTCTGCAACATGGCATACACAGGCAAGTCAACCAAGTAAACTAGTCTGACCATCCGATCCCATTGGTCACCACATACGACAACTATGGGTTTTAGTAATTCAATTCTAACCTGGATCTTGGCGGTGGGGTAGCCTAGTGGTTAAAGCGTTGGCTCGTCACGCCGAAGGCCCGGGTTCGATTCCCCACATGGGCACAATGTGTTAAGCCCATTTCTGGTGTCCCCCGCCGTGATATTGCTGGAATATTGCTAAAAGCGGCGTAAAACTAAACTCAGTCAGTCAGTCTAACCTGGATCTTCACCGATCCAGAATTATCCATACCCACCAGCAATGATGTATGGGAAAACTGAAAATATATGATGGAGCATCATGTAATGGGAGCAAAAACCATACAGAAAAAATAAATCGTTTCACAAAATTCAGAAAGAATACATCAGATTTGCCTTGATTGTGATTCATGATCAACTAGCACGAGGTTAGTGCTTGTTATTTTTACCAGAGAGATAGGGTTCTATATACTCCGTCACCGTAACCTCATGTCCCTGCATCTGCACACCAGGCGAGATTGAGTAACGCAAGCGTCTATAAAATGTTTTTCTGGACGCTTGTGGACCTGGTGTACAAAATATGCGTCATGTTGGAGAGCGCACGTAAAATCTCCAAAAGCCTCACGTAAAATCTCCAAACAATCATCCCTTGTGGACCCTCACACGACTACCATAGCTATTCAGATGAGTGAGTGAGTTGGGTTCCTGCAAACAGCAAGGAAGCGGAATCTGTGATTCAGAACCAGGTGCAGAAATTAGCATCCATCAGTCCTCATGGTCCAAAAATAATCCTGGGAGACTTCAACGGAACACGCATGGAATAATCCTTACCGCATTATCAGCAGTATGTAAAATGTTGGACACGGAATGACAGAACAATCGACCTCTGGTATTGAAACATTAAACAAACGTACAAGGCAGTTGCCAACCACCAGTTGGACTGTCTGATCACAACTCTGTTTACCTCATCCCATTTTACAAACAGAAGCTAAAAACTGATCCAGTTCAAACCAAAATCGTGAAATCGTGGGACAGCGATTCTCTTGACCGTCTTCAGGGATGTTTCCATTGTACAGATTGGGATGTATTCATTAACAACACCAGTGACCCCTGCGAGTTGACTGACAGCATCACATCGTATATTAAATTCTGTGTGGATTCCAATATTACAACCAAAGAATTAAAAATCTATCCAAATAACAAACCGTGGGTTACGAAAGAATTGAAATTGCTTTTAAATGAGAAACAGAGGGCATTCTGTACAAAAGACACCGTGAAGCTGAAAGTTATTGAGAAAGAAATTAATCTAGTAGTAAAGAAGTGTAAAGATGACTTTAAAAGCACAGTTGAGGCCCAATTTCGGAACCACAACACCCGACAAGCCTGGCAAGGTGTGCGGACTATGATAAGGAATGAAAAGAAACATTCTCGCCTCAATGTCACTGATGACAGGCACTATGCTGAACAATTAAATACACTTTACGCGCGCTTCGATTCACACGATTTCAGTCAGGAGCGGAAACGTGGCATCAATGATGAACAGCATTATAGAGATGATATAAGTGACTGATCATGGTGTGAACATAATTATCTTCAACCATGAAATCCTTTGTTCCTGCCAGTATTAAGCTTTTAAATGATTCCTAGTGTTTGTCTTACCTTGTTAGCGTGCTATATGTGTGTTATTTATTGTATGAAAATAATTGAATTTTTTTATCAATGTTTGAGCTCTGTACTTTGCACAAGAATTCCCTCACGGGTAATAAAGTATTGTCATTGTCATTTTACTCCGCCTTTAGCAATATTCCAGCCATATCACGGTGGTGGTTGGGGGGGGACACCAGAAATGGGCTTCACACATTGTAGCCGTGTTGGTAATCGAAGCCGGGCCTTAGGCGTGACGCTATCCAGATGAAGCCTGGACTCGTTTTTTGTGGTGAACCACATACTGCCCCAGTTTTGCCGTCTAGACCTCAGATGCCGATGTTATGCTTCTATATTGGAGTGAATGAGCATGGCTTTACGCCACCTTTAACAATATTCCAGCAATGTCACGGCGGGGGACACCAGAAATGGACATCACACATTTTACCCATGTCGAACCCGGGTGTTCGGCGTGACGAGCGAACGCTTTAACCACTAGGCTACCCCACCGGTGGATGTGAAAACGCCTGTCAATGACACTTCGCGTATGCCAGAAGTTGTTAGAAGATAAGTGCTTTCCTTACCTACGTGTGTGACAGACCTAATTCAAACATTTAACATATTCCATTTGCCCATGCAATGTTCTGTGTGAAAAAAAGTAATGTGTGGAGTTAATGGAAGCCGCTTTATTGAACGGCGCCATGCAGTATTTGGTATTATGCAGTATTGCGAGGGACATGGGTTGAAGTCGCATTGGCTTGTATAATGCAAACATTAGCAGCTACAAGCTATATGGCTATAACCTGTGTCAGTACTGTGTGGTACTGCTCTTGTACAATACTGACAATATATCTCGTAACCTTTCACGTTAACGTTCAAACCAGTTGTGGGGTAAGCATGGGAAATACATTACAGAGGAAATCAATTTGAACTTGAATTTTTTTTTATATTAGGTGGAATTTGTTGTATGCAGGGGTCTATTGATTAAAGATATCAGTTGTATTTAAATACCCCTTAAATCCCTGGTTTTAAAAGGTATACAATGTTTCAGTAATGAAAGGGAGACATCTTATGACAATACACATGATCGGTAGACCGGAGTTAAGACAGGCAAACACCTGGGCCCACCTGCACAAAGTGCTCACAGCGCTATACGACTTAAGACTATGTTATACTGTAGGATCGTCGAAGCGCAAAGATTGCTTTGTGAAAGTGGACCCTGGTTTGTAGTCCAGTGGCCAAACCCGAGATAATAAATATACTGAAAAATGAATCCAAATCCAGTCTAGAATAATTGGGCAAGTCGAGATTTAAAAAAAATGAAATATTATCATGGGCTGTATTTTAATTTTCCATATTTTGCATTCATATGTTCTTCAAGTACGATACGTATATTTCTAAGAAAAAATGTCAGTTTTCCTGGCTTAAACAGTCATGTGACGGCACAATATTCTAAACCACATTTCTGCATTTTGGAAAACGTAACTTTAAATTGTTATATAGTATTTATTCCATCGAAAAATCAAATGCAACAAGTAACTGGGAAATAACCCCCAAAACAACATCTCCACGGATTATAAAGATCACAAAAACCCTAGGGGTAAAATACCACTAACTGTCGTTATTGAAAATTAAAACTACTCATTTCGACCTTTAATTGACTTAAATCGACCTTTTTGACAACAGTGCACAATTCTCACCCGCGAACGAAATTTCAACCAATCAGAGCGGCGCGACTCTGTGACGTCATATGAGGAATAGCTTTGAGGGCCGATGCAGAATTCATCTACATTTTAGGGGTAAATTATCTTGTTTACAGGCTTGTATAAACCTGAAATCGTGACAATTGTTGTGGAAAATGAAAGCTATATGTTCTCACAATCTACTGTCATTTAATTTTGTCTCCTGCTTTGCCTAGCTTCCGAGTTACAACTTGTTTTCATAGACGCTTCTGTCACAATTGATTGGTGTCGTTAGGCCCTATTTGTATAATGACTGATCCAAATTGATCCCATTTCGGTGTTTTTTACCTCGATATTTAATCATGTCATGTAAAAATCTGTTTGTATTCTCAAAACAGTGTCGGCCCATAAGTTTTCACATGCAATACAGCAATTAATACTCCTAGTTGTAACCCGTGTTAGGTGGTATAAACCTACACATGTTATTTGTCATCATTCACTTGATGGTCAGTTAATGAATTTATAACAGGTATTATTAGTGGTAACACACTTAGATTACCCGACATTTGGCATTTCTTGTGTCTGGAGTAAATATTCAACATTATAAACATCGATCAAAGGATTAACCGATAAGACGCTGATTGATTAATTACTTTTATCTTACACAGCGGAATTGTCAAAAGGTAGTGTTTATGTATGTAGATTTACTAATCTATACTGAATACACTCTGCCGTGTCGGTGTCTGCGTAAAAACAACGTCCTTCTTTCAAAGGCTTAACCGGCAATACATTGATTGATTGCCCATTATTGGCTAACTAAATTACTGTTTTTAATGAAAGGCGGACATTATGCAATTAGTTGCCAGGTGTGCTATCTTGGGTGACCAATGAGACTATACACCAATACCTGAAAAGATTTATCACTTTTCGTATATTAAACTGTTAAAAGACACATCATTTGGAACAGTTTTGTGGATATTGATGGATACATTCCTCAAACAAGGTAATGGCCTGATATTGTTCCTATAACTTTAATCTGTTTTAATTTTAATATTTGCATTTTGTTTTTATTCATTTGTCGTAGCATTCAACAGAATCATTGTTTTCGCCGTGAAGTGTAATGAGACAGACAACATACACTAGGGTGTGTGTGCGAATTATGATTCACATTGGCAAACTATAAAATGTCTAGATATTACAGTTCTGTTATAAATTCACTATAAGTATCAGCAGATCGTCAGCTTTTATTTAGTTTCAAAATGCATAAAAGTATGATAATAAACTAATTAGGATTATAAGACCAAATATAAAGACGCACATTGACTAGTATCTACATACTGGTGAGTGGACATTAACCATGTGAATGTAGCAAGAAATTTATCGCGCAGTATTGTGACTTCGACCCCCACCTCGCTTCCGTGGAAGAAATCGTTATGTTATAAGTTGTGTCATGCAAAATCCTTTTGGTTATGATTCCAATACATATTTAACTACGAGTAGAAAGTAGTTTTGATTTTCTAACTTGATGAAAACAAACTATAATCTCATTAATTCTAACAGCCTTTACGATTTTCAAAAAATGGCGGCGCCCCGTCGGGAACATCCGCCAGTCTGTGGATAAATGCTATTTAGGTTTGTTTTCACCGAGTTACAAAATCAAAACTACTTTCTACTGGTAGTAAAATATGTATTTTATTGATAGCCAATAGGATTTTGCATGACATAGCGTATAACATAACAATTTCTCTCGTGGAAGCGAGGTGGGTGTCAATATAATACTACTTACAATATTATTGTTACTTCGACCACAACCTCACTTCCGAGGAAGAAATCGTTATGTTACAAGTTGTGTTATGGAAAATCTTTATGGTCATCAATCATATACATATTTTACTATAACTAGTAAGTAGTTTTGATTCTTTAACTTCCGTGAAGCGATCTGAACACAAGTAAGATATCGTTTCAGGCTTCCACAACGCTCGCTTCGCACTCACAAACATAACCCATTTAGCACAAACTGCGGGGTCCTGTGGAAATCTGTGCATGGTGACACCATCACCCGACCCCCTAGGAGCAATTGACGACAAAGCAACGATTCGGCATGTCGTCGTTGATGTCGAGAAATCATCAAAATGATGAGCGTGCTACACACTTTCTATACAACTAACTGAAAATCGTTCCTCATATGACGTCACTGCAGTGCTCTGGCGACAGAGTTACGTAACCTGTCTGTGGTTTCGTTGGCGGGCGAGAGGGAAGCAGGCGACTTTTTGGCCACTTTTAATCGCTCGGTATTAATTAACCACAAGTTTTTTAAAGAATAAATTTGGTGTTCCGCATAAGACTAACCACAAATCTTTCATATGTAATGGTTAAAAGAGTAACAAAAAACAAAGTTTAGTGGTTCTTTAAGATGTAATGGGCCTTACATAGCCGTGTCAATTGTATACACACACGTTCAAGGACACTCGGCTAACCACAGTCTTAATACATCAAGGCAAACATTGTAGATTTCAAATTTGAGATGAAGATAATCAATTCATGTACTTATATCCCACATTACACAACACGATCGCTCAAATTACGCTTTTAATAAAATTTATGGATACACACATACTCTCTCTCATACACCACCCCCACCCACTCTCTCTCACACACACATGCTCGGCTTTATATAGTATTTTATTATAATCACCCAAAGCTTGAAAGCTGTACAATATTAGGGATCGGTTTGTTTACGGTTCTCAGTGAATTATGCAATACTACTCCGCCATTGCGTCTCGAGGTATTGTATGTAGGTAAAAGAATAAGACACAGGTCATGAGCTGTATAAATACGTTATAACTATACACCACTTACAGTGGTTCCCTAGACACTTTAGGTTCTGATAGATAGATAGATAGATGTTTGCTTACGTCTCGCCTCAACATGGTACAAAAACAGCTAAGTACATAAACATAATGTCACCGTAAAAAAGTTGAGCCATTCCATATTGAATTATGAGAGACACTTGAGCTAAAAAACTATACAAAGTATAATATGTGAATATTACATATACAACAAAAAAAGAGAGTACAATTTACATTAAGAAGATATATACAAATTTGCAGTGCGCTTTTTAAGAATATTAAGGCAGGTTTTGGCGGATAAAAACGATACATCTGGACAAGATAGAATAAAACTAACTTTTTCAACATCCCCCAGATTTAAAAAAAAACATCTGAAAGACTTGTACATTTAGATAGTTGCAATCGCTCCTCAGCATACAAAGGACAATGCAATAAAACATGACACTCATCTTCAATAAAATCTTTACAGTAAAAGCAAATTCTTTCAGTTAAAGCACAACCAACGTAACGGCCAGTTTCGATTCTAAGCGGAGCTACCCCACATCTGAACAAAGCTAGTGCTTTTCTCATAGAACGCGACATATTACAATTAACATAAACTTCACTGCCAAAATCCAACTTAAAAGTACAGTACGTGCGTAACTTATTACCTCCCCCTACCAGTTAAACGACCAACATGTAACAGGTCCTGTTTTCATTTATAAACGAAGTCGCTAAAAACAACCTCTGTAACTTTTGAATCTACAAAGGGAATACGGTACACAACGTTGATATCCTTAAAATGATCCAGTTATAAATCCGACAACTTCTTACACACTCTAAAATTCCAATTCCGCTTATATCTTAACGCTAAGTCATGACTCCATCTAAATGTCTTACATGTAACTCGAAAAGCTGAGAAGTCTGAAAAACCTCGACACACTCCTCCACTGATTTACAATTGTAGGGTACCAGCCCATATCTCCGATAACAGCATTATTAGGAGCAAACTTGCGCAGACCCAGAAAAAACCGCATAGCTCTGTTATGAACAGCATTAATACAGGAGAAACTATAAGTACCCCATATTGCCCAGCCATAATCAATAGTAGACCATACCATAGAGTGATATAACTTAGAGTAAGTTTGAAATTACATACCGCCTAAAAGCTTATACATGTACTTGGTTAAAAGTAAACCTAAAGCCCTGCTAGCTGAACTCGCTACTGCTTTAGCCATGAGACCATAATCTAGATGTTCTGATACAAGCAGACCTAAATACGTATAACTGTCAACAACTTCTAATTGTATATCACCACAAAAAAATAAAACGTCAGTTCTGTGTTGGTTCAAATACGCGTGAGCTGTTATGTATCTGTGTATTGGCTTTGAAACTGCGACTTCTAATGCCTCGCTACTGCAGGAAATTGACAATAATATGGAGACATCTTGTGCGATCATTGACGGCATTTATGTCATTATTAGTTAATTATATATTCCAATCACATCATTATCATCATTATCATAATACTCTCATTGTGTTATGTGTGTTGTTGCACGATCGATTACATACATATTCATACATGTACTTTGATCTCATTGTAAACTGGGCTCCTCTCTGCGTTATGCCTGTTACGCAAAGCAACTCTGGAACCAGTTTTAAAGTCGTATTTTCCAGTAAGCCTTGAGAAATAATGGTATATTCCAGCTGCTAACACAAACGACGTAGAATCATGCTTCAACTTGTCTTATGCCTTCACCCTTCCAGTGATGATGTTTTAGCTTAGACTCGCGTTCATGTTCGAGTTCACTGCAGTAATCACGAAATCGTTTTCTTTTTAACTAAACAATGTGTTTATAAATATATATGTCAACTGTAGCATTATTGCTGTAGAAAATGATTGGTACTGTTTAGACTTCACAACATTTGCACGAATGTCAATGTCAAGATGACCGCCTCCGTGGTGTAGTGGTTAGAGCGTCCGCCCGGAGAGCGGAAGGTCGCGGGTTCGATCCCCGACCGCGTCAAACCAAAAGACGTTAAAATATGGTACATGTTGGTCCCTGTCTGGCGCTCGGCATTAATGGGTACAACAAGGACTGTTCGGCTCTGAGTCAGTATAATGTGTCTGAGTGGGGGTATTCATGCTTCACTGCGGCATGGTATCTCAGTGGGCTAGCACTATAAAACCAGCTTAAGTCTGGGCAGTCTAAGTACAAGCAGCCGCACATACACATACACACGCATGCACGTCGTCATATGAGCGAAATATTCTCAAGCACGTACGACGTAAAACCCAATTTCACCTCACCCCACCTCACCTCAATGTCAAGATAATGAGAGGCTGATTTTCCGAGATAACTAAAGTATCCGATTGTAAAACAACGACTTACGTAACATAAGTGGTCGTCTGCTACCAGATTGGCGGATTGTCGAAGATAACAAGAGCGGCCGGTTGAAATTGACTGTCTGAAATTGCACGAGTGGGTTATTGTCGTACAGAACGACAGCGGCTTAGAACTTGACCATCTAGTTCGAACAAAAGATATTAGGGTTCTAGAACCAATCGGATGTCAACTTTCAAAAAACGACTAGTCTTGGACCTCTTTACCTCAGAAATCTGGAACTAAGACGAGACCCACATAAAGGACAAATCTGCTTTTGGTAGTTCAGGCCTGTCGGCGTAGATGACAAGCTCAAGGCGCTAATAAACACGTTAGTTAGTTAGGTAGGTAGGTAGGTAGGTAGGTAGGAATGCGATAAAACACCGCGTCGTCTCCAGCATGTTGAGTATTTGATATGTCACTTGGTTGATAACATACAGGAGTAGTGGGGTAGCCTAGTGGTTAAAGCGTTGGCTTGTCTCGCCGAAGGCCCGGGGTCGATTCCCCACACGGGTACAATATGTGAAGCCCATTTCTGGTGTTCCCCACCGCGATGTTGCTGGAATATTGCTATCATACTCACTCATTCACATAATGTTTTGTAATAGAGAAGTCTGTATATGCTGTTTTCAATACTTTGCTGACTCGTACAGAGAATTAAGAAGCCTCGACGCTGATTGGCTGATACAATGGTTCATCTGCCGCGACTTCTACTGGATACGTCCTTAGGTCTTTTTATTTAGATGTGCTGTGTCTGTTGTGATTTGAAGGAGATCTAAAGCTGACGAAACTACACGTGTATGGTAGAGTATGTTCAGTACACGTGCGATGTTTTTGCAACCAAAGGTTACCGAGGTCTCGAGGAGGGGACTGATATAACCCGGAGCAAAATACGCCGGGCCGGTATACATGTATACATGTACCTCACATGTATATAGTGATACAAGTCTATGACCAGCGAAATACTATGACCATTAAAATGAAACGTGCGTATCCGGGCAAATACATCCCCGTCGTTCACAAATGTAAAGTTTCACCCAAGAAACTGAGTTTGAATAAAATCGACCGGACGTTTAGGCAACGTGTGCGTCACAGGGACCTTTAGAGCCATCGTCGCATGGTCGGAGTATTGCTGTCTGACGTCAGGCAACAAAACGTGTGAATGGCAGGTGCTTCCGTTGGGGCAGGATAAGCTTACCCTTTCCGCGAACACCTGGTGTCATCACGCATTTCCGGTGACCCATTCATGTAATGTTCACCTTTACTTTGACTTTTACTCCCAATGGAATCTCTTTCGGCGGATAACCGAGACGATTTTCTGTGGCGTTGACATTTCATATTTATGTGTCAGAAGTTTTTGTAGTTTTACACCGCACTCAGCAATATTACAACTATATGGCGGTGGTCTGTAAATAATCGAGCCTGGACCAGACAATCCAGCGATCAACTTCTTGAGCATCGATCTATGCAATTAGGATACGATGGAATGTGTCAACCACAGGCAAATTGTAGCGCGGAGTGAAGGAACAAGAATAACACAAATATCATATTGCATAATTTTACCGTTAAACTGTTGATCATTTTTCTTATCTGCCGTCGTTATTGTTAGAGTGAGTGAGTTTAGTTTTATGCCATACTCAACAATATTCCAGCTATATGATGGCGGTCTGTAAATAATCGAGTCTGGAGCAGACAATCCATTGATCAACAGCATGAGGATCGATCTGCGCAATGGGGAACCGATGACATGTGTCAACCAAGTCAGCGAGCCTGACCACCCGATCCCGTTTAACTCCCCCGTTCCTTCTCTCCGTTGAACCGGAAACTGGCAGGGGTAATGGAGGCGAAGAACGATTTGACATGCCACAAGTGGCGCTTACAATATTGAATTAAATATATTGCACGTGAGTAATTATTAAATATGAAGTTGGAAATCTGAGAGCACAACTCTGTGAGGAAATAGGTGTCTACCTTTGATGATGGCGAAATTTTATTTTGATATTAAAAATATTTTTCGAACCGAAGCGAGGGAAGCACGTTGCGCAACAAAGAGAAAATGACCAGTCTTCCCATATGCGAGCGAAGCTTCGCTCGCATTGGGAAGACTGGTCATTTTCTCTTTGTTGCGCGCTTCGCTCGCATATGGGAAGACTGGTCATTTTCTCTTTGTTGCGCAACCCTATTTGCGCAAAATTTGCCTGTGTTTCAACCAAGTCCGCGAGCCTGACCACCCGATCCCTTTAGTCGCCAGAAGGAAAGCGACGAGGGACGTTTGTCAAGGAAAATACGACCACTGGTCAATAGCAATTACATCGTGTCGGCCTTCTTTTGTTGTTTCTTTGTTGTGTAACGGCACACTGGTGAATATTACAGCTAAATGACCACGGTCTGTACAGACACAATTTGGACCATTCTTTTTCATCATCGACATATACATTTAAGGGATGAAATGTCATTCTACGACGTCAGTGATCCTGACTACTTGGTCGTGTAAATGGCCTCTTACGAGAGACATAGGTTGCTGAAAACTAATTCTAGTATCTTCACAGGGGGTTCAGTCCTCCAAGAAACCTGGCATACACGACACAGTGAGGCCTTGTTGGTTTTTCACTGCCTATTCTCAGATGACGTTCATCGTAGGTATACCGATGGTTAATGCCAACGAGTTCCGTTTCATAAAATCCGGGCCAAGACTTTCAGCATGTTGTTCCAAGGGGCGTGAAGTGTGTCTTTAGACTGAGTTTCGAAATAGACTACAATAAGATACCAATCGAACGAGCCTACATAGAAATAAAATAAAACAGACAAAACAATACTTCAAAATAGAACATAACGTGTAATTGAATGTTCTGAGATCAACAAACATATACAAATGTATAATACATTGTGTACAAAACAAACAAGCGACTCTGGAGTAATTGCGTATAGAAGTTGAAAATGCCATGATAAAACACATACAGGAATGCAGTGATCAGTCTGTATCAACACCTGTGGACCCGTTTGATGTAGCCCCTGTCCTTTTTACACCAACATTGGTAATACGATGGTTGACTGATACGTTCCGAGCCTCACCCAACAGGAAATGCGCACACTCAAAAGTACATGTGTATTCATTTCCCACATGTCACTAATCTGTGCTTATTTCTCTGATTTGTCATAAAGAAACAATTTTCTCAACTGACGAATGTTCAGTGGATAGACCTCCATGGTGTCGTCATTCTCCACAAAAATGTCTCCCCTTTTCCCCAAACTCATTCCTTGTAAGGCTCAGAGCGTCAATCAACCCTGGTACCATGTAACAAGCACACTGCTCTAGCATTTATGCTTGACTAGTTTCATTTAACAGCGACCAACATCCCACATGTTTTAAACATAAGCATTTCCATAATCCTGTTTTATGCGAAAGGAAAGTTACATGTCCTACCCCAGCACGCCAAGCTCTTTTCTTGGGAAACTCAAGCTGAAAGAAAAATATCACATTTCCTACTCTGTTTGATATGGTAAAAGAATCTCCTGTAACACACAGGCAGTAGAAAAAAATCGTCTGACAATTGGATTCCAGCGTTTCGAAAACGACAGACGTTTGACCGGTGCTGTCCATTTGACCTGTATCTTTATGAGTTCAGTTCTACAAGTTTTTGTGAATCAGTTGACAATTATTTGAATCAATGGATTTTATGAATCCACAGACTAGTATAATGAATCCATTGTTTGTTCAACGGTTTGTGTACACGAATCAACAGACAAGTCTGAATGAAGTCAAGGACTAGTCAGTACGTACGACCGTTTATAGGAATTAACGGACAAATCTGAATGAAGCCCAGGACTAGTTAGTACGTACGCCCGTTTGTAGGAATTAACGGAGAAGTTTGAATGAAGTCAAGGACTAGTCAGTGCGACAGTATATATGAATCAACGGAAAAGACAAAGTGAATCAAGCTCGAGTCTGTTTGAATCTGCTGACTAGTCAACGTGAAACCAAACAAAAATGCATTACTGAAGTCGGTCGAGGACTGGATATCATAACTGTAAGAAGCGTGGTGCGTCAACATACACCGCCTGAAGGTGGCACATGCTCTTGTCAACAACACAAACTTATACATATCACAGAATATGCTTTGGTTCAGCGACACTCAGTGAATGAAATATATCTGCCGTTCATTATGTCCAACCATAGAACCATATTGCGTAGGAATTTGTATAATGTCATGAAACGGTCATATAATCCATACATTTACTTCGCAAACACTTTCAATGTTCTAGGTTCAGAACAACTGTCCGAAAACCATTACATAAATGCCTGATTCTGAATAGAACGTGATCACATCGACATCCAAGGTATCACTGACAGTGCCTCTCTATGTACATATTGTACAACGGATGACTTGAGAACGAAAATTGGACATCGGGATGTGTATCACAAGTCGTCGATGTCGTCGATGGAACTGTTGTCACTGTTGGAGCTGACGTCGCTCAGGATCAGCCCTGACTCAGACACGGAAAGCAACGAGGAATCTCCAAACACGGCGTCTAGTTCCTCCAGGAAGTACTGATCTAATGGAGGCGGAAGTGGTTCCTGATTGGCTGGATGACTAAGAGAACCATTTCCGTTTGAGTTATTCTCCCGTGCGCATGTGTGAAAGTTTCCATTTTTAACAGAGTCGTGTTTGTATTCGTGGAGATGCGCTTCCGTTGAAAGCAGGTCCATTGAATGAGATTGAGACGAACTAGATGACACACTGTCTTGGTGCGAGAGACATCTGTGGCATCCGTCTCCGAAAGAATTTCCCCTTGAAGGCCTTCGGCCGAGGTAGACAATGTCTTGTGACCCTCGAGCTATCAAGGGGGACATAACTCCGTTATTGCACTCGCGCACGTCGTGCACGCACTGGCACGCAAAGTCTTGACCCCGGCTTGCATAAGAGTCATCGCTCTGTGTACTGTCTTGTCTTGGGATGTGATCCCGGACTGAAACTGGTAGGCTAGAACTGCGACGGATCCGCAAGACAGTTTCTAGTTCCGTTACACGTCTTGTGGCCTTCCTTAGACATTTATCTTTTTGTCGTAGTCTCCTCTGATATTCCTCACACTGCAAAAAGAAACCAAACAACAAATTATAAAAAACACCCCTGAAAATAACAACAATACCATATCCACTGCTAATCTTAAGCTCTCGATATGCAACTGTACACCCAGTCATAATCGTGATGTTAGGCTACGAGACGGTGTGTTCCCAAGATGTTGACAAATTCTAAAGTGTCGTAGTTACCAAAGTCAATCAAGTTTGATTACGCGGGCGTACCAATCATCTCATGTCGGCGCGTTTCAAATGAGTTAATGTGTGTAATGGGTGATGCTTATCTAAAGGAGCAGCTTAAAAACCTTGATACGAGTAATGAGACATATTAAGATGCGCATTGCTACCAGTTCAGACAGAATGTAATATTATTTATTTGTTCTTTAGTCCTGTGTGTATGTTACATTAACATATACCAGAATAAGAGTGTGGACTATTTACTGATGTCAGATTGTATTGTCGGTTCCCTAAGTGTTGACAACCCCGAGTTCACTCAATCATGTAATTTGCCATATGTAGATACTGATGTTAGACCAACAGCTGGTATTGGATACTACTGCCATGAACACGGTGAGACATGGCAGGTTGTCTGTCGTAATGCCTCGATGGTGTGGATTCTGCTTGTGTTGGTTGATCACTACTGTTTCTATATATTTATAGTACATTACCCAATTACTGTTTGTCTCGCAGCATCATGACGTTATTGGAGGCGTTCTAGTGGGTCTTACCAAAGTCGTAAAGACTAAACATGTGTAACACTTCGGGCAGATCCCCACCCACAACCTGCGATGTAACTGGCACACTGCTCAAAGCGCCCGTAACACAAAACTAATTCATAGCGTTATTGGCGGTATACCTTGGCGTTCATTCTATCCGGACTTAAAAATATTGCTTACTCGGAATACTTGACAATGTGTTCAGTGTGCAGTCAACAAAACGTCTCGATGTTAATACACGTGATTATTTCAACTTATGTCTGCCAAAGATTAGGAATGTGAATTACTGCACTAATTATAGAACGTTAATGACACTGCCAAAAGAAATTAGGCCAATAGCCGTCGATTGCCTTGTGGTATTTCTATCATCAGTCAATCTATATCAGTTAGAGTTATAGTCGCACCAGATCAAATACATACAAAGGCTCACCTGACATTTCGGTTTTGTGTTGCACTGCGAAACCTGAAACATAAAGCATATCTCGGATCTCATCAAATCTCATAATTTTTTTAATAATTGATATCAGGTTTTAACAGTTTATATAAAAACAACACATAGGCTAATAGATAATGTTCTTTGTACTATGAGATCCGACATTAACGAAGCCTCTCGTATACATGTATCTGTCCTGAACTTTCATTTATTAATTCTTCTTGCATAAACCTTCGACCATTATTCTATTTTGTTCTGGAATCGAATTATTTCTCAAAAGACATTTGACACCACTTTCATATTCCTGATAACTGCACGTTCCGTATTATTGAACATAACCGAAGACAACATACGTGTCACGGAGAGGTGAACATCATCTTGTAATATGTTGTTTGGCGGAGTAGGAATCATGAGGTTGGGAAGATATTTACCTGTAAGAGAACAGTTTTCATATCGGCGATCACCTTGTGCAGCTCGCTCATTTCTTGACCTGAAGATTGATGGAGAAAATGAAAACTATATGATATATAATATAATCCATCGTGTACGAATACAATATATTGCAGTTGTAGTTGTAGTTCTTGGGGATGTTGCTTTTAGTTATGTAGAGCTATATTTGAAGTTTCAGTAAGGCGAAACACATACCTTTCCATATCGTTTCATGTAATTGCACACTAATAATATTTTGTATCGGCTGACAGCAGTGTAACAGCTAAGTTCAAGTTTCCGTTTTCTCCTGATGCCAACTGACTTATGCAAGATATTCTACTTGGAACATCTGGACTATCAGTAATATTTAATGTGAAGTCTGGGTAACCAGTGGATATACATTTAGTCTGTATGATATTTGTGATGCCGGATCTTTGTGTTCGAAAATTTTATATGGCTGAAATCTTTCTACAAGCGGCGTAAAACAATCTCACCAACCCACTCACTGTAACCAATAGTAACTACCTGCACACCCCTTTGTGAAGGACAACCTCAATATGGACTTACAGGTGAGGTGAGGTGAAATTGGGTTTAACGTCGTGCTTGAGAATATTTCGCTCATATGACGACGTGCATGCGCGTGTATGTGTATGTGCGGCTGCTTGTACTAGCCCAGACTTAGGCTGGTTTTATAGTGCTAGCCCACTGAGATACCA
Organism: Haliotis rubra; assembly: GCF_003918875.1. NCBI lineage: Eukaryota > Metazoa > Mollusca > Gastropoda > Lepetellida > Haliotidae > Haliotis > Haliotis rubra. Next base: position 2,124,906 of record NW_025766003.1, read on the forward strand.
TGCCGCAGTGAAGCAGAAATACCCCACTCAGACACATTATACTGAATCCGAGCCGACCAGTCCTTATTGTACCCATTAATGCCGAGCGCCAGGCAGGGACCAACAAGTACCATATTTTAACGCCTTTTAGTATGACGCTGTCGGGGATCGAACCCGCGACCTTCCGCTCTCTGGGCGGACGCTCTAACCACTACACCACGGAGTCAGTCTGGACTTACAGGAGTAGTTTCACCTCCTTTGAATGTTTAGTAATTAACTGCTGCGCAGATGAAAGTTTCGACATGGTTGATGATGGGCAAAGATGATGGAAACTAGAAATGGATATTAGATGGTGATGACTGTGATAGGAGAATCAGTTGTGCGTTTTGAACCTAACGTTTACAGTGTTTCGACAGCTGCTTCATCATAGTAGCAGTTTAATTGTTTGGTCAAATCCATTTGCCAAGTGTCTACTTAAGTTTGCCATGCCGAGAGTTTACTTAAGTGTACCAGTAGGACATACACATCTCACACAATGTACATACTTCGAGAACCCTACTTTCAGGAATTTAAAAGACTAGGGCATCAGGCTCTCCTTGGTTCAAAACCAATTGCTGAAACCTAAGTATCCATTGTTCAATATTCGAAAACGTCTGGCGAGCTTAAGAACATCATAAAGTCAATCTATAAAACAGTAAATGTACCTTATGATTATAAATATGATTCTTCTAAAGTATGATTTACTCCTCTGGTGCGAAAGTTACTGTTTCAAATACCAAGGGGTTATAAATATGAACCTACCTACCGATAAACGAAATAGTTTAGTGAGGAGTAAGCATGGTTTAACATTTCGGGTACATCACTGCATGTCATCTTAATCAGAAAGAACGCACCCTTACTGTCCTCAGATTACCACTTTCATGGAATCCGTGAGCGCAGGGATCCGTGCACTGTCAAGGGGCGCAACTCTGCAGAGTATATAGTGGCGCCTTAGATGTCTTAGCAATCTGTGCCCAGTGTCAAAGTACGGATTCAGTTTAACGATGTCTGGTCGCGATCGTCGCTTAACTGGTCTTTAATGTGCATATGGAGTTGTGTGGCGGCGTGTATCGATGTAAGGTAACACTGGTTTGGATCGATTTAACGTTTGACGGCGCCAGATGGTTAGTGCACTGGACCGCCAGATGTCGCATACTGTCGCAAATACCACCGAAATGAAATTGACTAGTGTATACTAAAACGCAGGACTGACACACACGAGACCAGACCAAACGTACAGTTAACAACCCAGGAAGGTCAGGCTTTAACTATAATGTATTGAAGCCCCGTGTAGGGAATAGTCGCGTGTCTTTGGTGTCGTGTTCTTCACAAACCAATCGATTTTCCTTTTTCGTTTTAAATTTGGAAAAAAATGTGGAATTACGATAAACCGGACTACAACGTCAATTCTTCACAGGACTTGATAGATACTTTCCACTACATTTAATACATTGTAATACTGATTGTGGACTGTGGTCTGAAAGCCACATTCACTCATTCACAATGCCCTGGTGGGCGAGAGTGGCACCAGCGGTCCTAATCTTTTCTTACACATACATACAAAATTGTATCTCGAAATACGGGTTGTCTGGAATATTGATTCATCTGGGAAACCAAAGGTTCTATTTACTTATAAAACACCTCGAGATGAGTGATGGTGTGCGCTGGTCAGCAAGGATACACGAAGTTGGTCTAACACACTACTCCTGTGAATGATCGAACCCTGATCTTCCTTGTGATAAACCGATAATCCCCCTACTCCAACATTGTTTCATTGAGGTAAACCGAAATCATACATTTTCATAAAATCCTTTTTCACTGGTAACTAACAAACTACGTGGCACCATGAGTGAGCGAGTGAATAAGGCTTTATGCCACACTATCACGGCGGGGGACACCAGAAATGGGCTTCACACTTTGTACCCATGTGAAGAATCGAACCCGCGCCTTCGCCGTGACGAGCAAATGCTTTATCCACTAGGCTACTCCACTGTCCCATGACACGAACTGCAGCTGCATTTTAATACAAACTCCAATTCCTTCATCTTAATAATCTGTTGGCTCAAAGCCAGGTATCGCACATTACTTGAAACAATGATTACATACCTCGCGCAGATATGAGCTTAGCAAAACCTTCTTGTCTCATGACGTCAGCAAATATGTCACGTGCCCGCCTCTTGGGGGCGGTGTTTGCCCGGCGGGTGCCGGCGTCCGACTTCTGCACTCCCTTGGTCTGCATCATCCTGAAAATAACATGTGACCATTCAGTCCGTACAATAGATCCACACATAAATCCCGATATATAACGCTCAAACTGTGACTCTACGACTTTAAATAATGGATGGATATTTTCTATGTTTAACACAAATTTAATTCCAATAGATCCCCTTCAAGTATATAACGCTCAAAATGTGACTCTGCAGTCTTTAACATTTAACACAAATTTACTGAATGGTACCATTTTGACAGTTTTTCGTGTATGTTTTTCTTTATGAATCGGAAACTTACCGTGTGCGTAAACTAACACAAGGTACCAACACCGCATATTTAATATATACAAAACTATCGATCACTGATTCATAGTATATAGTATATTTCTTGCTAGATTTTCGAAGCTCTCTTAGCGCTAAGATAGACGTAAGTTAATGCTAATGTATGGCACTTAGGACTATCTTAGCGCTAAGAGAGCTTCGAAAATCTAGGCCCAGTACTACAACTATGGTTCTTAACATGGGTAACACTTAGAAACATCTGATCTAATTGGAAGCAATAGTTCCTCTTGACAAGTGGCACTGAGAGACCTGTCTGGTCAGAAGAAAGGTACTTACCGTTCCTTCGCTTGGGCTTCCAGTATTTCCTTTGCATTAGGGTATTCCACAAGGGCCTAGAACAATCACCATGCTTATAAGTAATGTTTGATCATTCATTTGTTGGTCAAGGCAGCACTGAGCAATATTCCAGCTACATGACGACCCCTTTAAATAATCGTGTCTGGACCATACATTCCAGTGACTCATTGTATAAACAAAGCTCCACTCGGTCGGGGTACACATGAAATAGTCACAATAACCTGACCACCCGATCCATTTGATCGCTCCTTACGAGGGGCGGTGGGGTAGCCTAGTGGTTAAAGCGTTCGCTCGTCACGCCGAAGACCCAGGTTCGATTCCCTACATGGGCACAATGTGTGAATCCCATTTCTGGTGTCTCCCCGCTGTGATATTGCTGGAATATTGCTAAAAAGGGGGCGTAAAACTAAACTCGCTCGCTCCTAACGACCAGCATATGCTGCTAGGGTCAGTACCCACGGGGTATAAATACCATGTCTTACCGTATGGCGTCATACCAGTCTCTTTCTGGTCATACGCAGCTGCGTAGTTATACAGGCTAGTGATGCTACTACTCATTTGACTGAAGTCGGAGTCAGTTAAATGCTTTTACTTTGTCGATAGGTACATATAAAGAAATACTTTCAACTACAAAGTGAAACCTTGACATCCCTATGAACGTCTGCGCACGTACGAGGACACAGCCGCTGGCATACCTCCTGTCACAGTCTATACGTATCAGGGGCGGTGGGGTAGCCAAGTGGCTAAAGCGTTCGCTCGTCACGCCGAAGACCCGGGTTCGATTCCCCACATGGGAACAATGTGTGAAGCCCGTCGTGTTATTGCTGGAATATTGCTAAAACCAACGTAAAACTAAACTCGCTCACTATACGTATCATAACAGCACTACATTATGCACACGTAACAAACGAAATGATAATAAATTGGCTAGGAAGTATATTTCATTATTACTGCAGAGATCATTTAATAGTTGCAACCTTTGAAATTAAATAAAAATACTGAAAACAAATACATAAATATCCCCAGGTCATCTGATTTCATTGTTTAACGCCGTACTCAAACACTTTCCAGGCATATAACGGCGGGCTGTAAATAATTTGGACTGGTTCAGACACCCCCCCCCCCACCCCCACCCCCACCACCCCGTGGTTGACATAATGAGCATCACTCTAGCCAATTAGGGTATAAAGACTTGTATCAACAAAGTCTGTGAGTTTGACCACCAGATTCCAGTGATCATCTCTTACAAACATGCAAACATGGTTTGCTGAACACAAGTTCGAACACGCGTCTTATCTGAAGAAACAGGTCACAGTGGTTTTTAGGTCAAGGAAAACGAACAGGAACTGTGCTTACAAGTCCGACTGGCCGAGATAGGTGCTAGACACATGCGTTAATTACGCTGTCAATACGAACCAAGCCAGCTGTCTCCCCAGAGTTAGACTGTCTGTTGTTGGTTATAGATTTTTGCGATCAAATATCAATCAGTGATAGCGACGATATAGTAACAATTTCCTAGAAACATGATCCAGCTCAGTGACAATCATAGTTTACATGAAATATTCAAATCAACGACCGTAGGTCTCAGCCGTGTCCATAGAGACTTGTGGCGCCTCTGACGCCTCTGCTCCCGTGTCAGACATTTCTATATATGAACTCCTGCTTATGTTAATTAATTCATGTACTGTACATGGAAAATTGGAGTCAATGATGTATCATAGTTTTAACAAAAATGGTTTTCATGTATTTCATCAAAATTCACTCTCAGGCGTCACGAGTCGTTATTCACTTGGCTGACCAACTTCCCTTCAGCGTTCTTTGAAAGTCATAATAACCCATATTTATTGATAGTGATATAACAGTACTTATCTAGGAATAAAAACGAGCAGATAACAGATTAAATATCGTAAGTTAATTCTGGGGAACCAAATCGCATTTTTAGAAGACGGGGAGCTCTTGATCATTCTTATTCCATGATTCACCACTTTACTAAATTTCCACAATGGACATGTGACCTTCAACACTTCAAACAGTCCTTCTTCCAAGCGAGTATTAGACCTAGACTTAAAGCGGCAGCACCATACCTCCATAAAACGTCGAGACAGTAAATATCAAATCAAGAGGACCATCTTAGTTTCTTAATCAATGTCAAGGTTGAACTCAACGAAACATGAGAACAATCCCACCAGTGTTACTACTGTAAAATATTCCATTTTCGTTTGTTTCGCATGCCCAGTTTGTGACTCACCGAAAGGAGATCCCTACGAGACAAGCACAGTAGCTCCGAGTAACCGATAGCCCTCACGTCCGCTGTACGTCTGATACATAAATAACATACACATTTCAAACACGATCTAGAAAACATGGAATATTTTAGAGGGATGTTTTATTCCAGAACATAACATATGGCTCTTTAAACGGATTACACGAAGGTACATGTCTTGTTAAGGAGGTTTATAGCATTTATAAATTCATTGCGGATACATTTGGTTTGTTACCAATGCCCTAACGTGAGTGATAAATACAGACATGTCGTTGCTTGTTCCTGGTTTTACAGCGTATAAAACCTTAGATTACGTCTAGAATGGTTTATTGCAGTTTAAACTGTTGATTTAACACAGTTTGTATGCACGCAAGGAGGGAATATAACTGTTTGAGCTGTTTAGAGGGAACTAATGATTGCAGAAGGCATTGACATAGTGTCTGGTTGAGATATGCAGTGTAGGCTGGAAGTGGACTGTTGAAGTGCATTGGTGTAGTGTAGGGTGGAAGTGGACTGTTGAAGGGCATTGGTGTAGTGTATAGTAGGCTGGAAGTGGACTGTTGAAGGACATTGGTGTAGTGTATAGTAGGCTGGAAGTGGACTGTTGAAGGACATAAGTGTAGTGTAGACTGGAAGTGGACTGTTGAAGGGCATTGGTGTAGTGTCGGCTGGAAGTGGACTGTTGAAGGGCATTGGTGTAGTGTAGGCTGGAAGTGGACTGTTGAAGGAGAAAATGGTGTAGTGTAGGCTGGAAGTGGACTGTTGAAGGAGAATGGTGTAGTGTAGGCTGGAAGTGGAATGTTAAAGGGCATTGGTGTAGTGTAGGCTGGAAGTGGAATGTTGAAGGAGAATGGTGTAGTGTAGGCTGGAAGTGGACTGTTGAAGGAGAATGGTGTAGTGTAGGCTGGAAGTGGACTGTTGAAGGAGAATGGTGTAGTGTAGGCTGGAAGTGGAATGTTGAAGGGCATTGGTGTAGTGTAGGCTGGAAGTGGACTGTTGAAGGAGAATGGTGTAGCGTAGGCTGGAAGTGGACTGTTGAAGGGCATTGGTGTAGTGTATAGTAGGCTGGAAGTGGAATATTGTAGGACATTGATGACGTACAGGCTGAAAGTGGAATGTAGATTGCGTAGAGTAGGCTGGAGGTGTCATGTTGAAGTACTTCTGTGTAGTATAAGCAGAAATGGATGGAAGTCGCTGACTTTGTGTACCAGCTCTCTCTCTCTATCGGAGTGTGTGAGCATTAGAATGTTTACTTTATTAAGAAAGTGTGATCCCACCCTAACACATCTCTCACCTGTTCTGCCCGTCGTCCAACTTGAGTAGGCTTATCTCCCCGAAGTAGTTCCCTGGGGTGAGGACGGCTACCTGCGTCCTCTGACCGGCCACAGCGCTTGGGACCAGAATCTATGATAGACAGTCAGTCCGTCAGGCCATACATCTACCCCCACCGACAGAACACAAAAGGTTATATGGCCTAACAGCTTTTAATCTACATTTTCTAATAATTACATAGGGTTATTGCAAATATGTTCTCATTGAACATAATCGATTGTGTCGTTCAAATTTGGGTCCACATTGTCATTTATTTATTCATTCATTCATTCATACGTACCTCCACTCTTCCATGGTTCAGAATGTACATTTCCCGACCTGAAAAGAAAGAAGATGAATGTCTTCCTTTCCTGCTTTTAGTTTACATATATACATACAGACGTAGCACCGTCCCTGTACATGATTTATTTATTCCTAGGCGCAGACATTTAACAGTGTAAGTCATCTGATTTCATTGTTTAACGCCGTACTCAAACACTTTCCAGGCATATAACGGCGGGCTGTAAATAATTTGGACTGGTTCAGACACCCCACCCCCACCCCCACCCCACCACCCCCGTGGTTGACATAATGAGCATCACTCCTCTAGCCAATTAGGGTATAAAGACTTTGTATCAACAAAGTCTGTGAGTTTGACCACCAGATTCCAGTGATCATCTCTACAAACATGCAAACATGGTTTGCTGAACACAAGTTCGAACACGCGTCTTATCTGAAGAAACAGGTCACAGTGGTTTTAGGTCAAGGAAAACGAACAGGAACTGTGCTTACAAGTCCGACTGGCCGAGATAGGTGCTAGACACATGCGTTAATTACGCTGTCAACGAACCAAGCCAGCTGTCTCCCAGAGTTAGACTGTCTGTTGTTGGTTATAGATTTTGCGATCAAATATCAATCAGTGATAGCGACGATATAGTAACAATTTCCTAGAAACATGATCCAGCTTCAGTGACAATCATAGTTTACATGAAATATTCAAATCAACGACCGTAGGTCTCAGCCGTGTCCATAGAGACTTGTGTGGCGCCTCTGACGCCTCTGCTCCCGTGTCAGACATTTCTATATATGAACTCCTGCTTATGTTAATTAATTCATGTACTGTACATGGAAAATTGGAGTCAATGATGTATCATAGTTTTAACAAAAATGGTTTCATGTATTTCATCAAAATTCACTCTCAGGCGTCACGAGTCGTTATTCACTTGGCTGACCAACTTCCCTTCAGCGTTCTTTGAAAGTCATAATAACCCATATTTATTGATAGTGATATAACAGTACTTATCTAGGAATAAAAACGAGCAGATAACAGATTAAATATCGTAAGTTAATTCTGGGGAACCAAATCGCATTTTTAGAAGACGGGGAGCTCTTGATCATTCTTATTCCATGATTCACCACTTTACTAAATTTCCACAATGGACATGTGACCTTCAACACTTCAAACAGTCCTTCTTCCAAGCGAGTATTAGACCTAGACTTAAAGCGGCAGCACCATACCTCCATAAAACGTCGAGACAGTAAATATCAAATCAAGAGGACCATCTTAGTTTCTTAATCAATGTCAAGGTTGAACTCAACGAAACATGAGAACAATCCCACCAGTGTTACTACTGTAAAATATTCCATTTTCGTTTGTTTCGCATGCCCAGTTTGTGACTCACCGAAAGGAGATCCCTACGAGACAAGCACAGTAGCTCCGAGTAACCGATAGCCCTCACGTCCGCTGTACGTCTGATACATAAATAACATACATTTCAAACACGATCTAGAAAACATGGAATATTTTAGAGGATGTTTTATTCCAGAACATAAACATATGGCTCTTTAAACGGATTACACGAAGGTACATGTCTTGGTTAAGGAGGTTTATAGCATTTATAAATTCATTGCGGATACATTTGGTTTGTTACCAATGCCCTAACGTGAGTGATAAATACAGACATGTCGTTGCTTGTTCCTGGTTTTACAGCGCATAAAACCTTAGGATTACGTCTAGAATGGTTTATTGCAGTTTAAACTGTTGATTTAACACAGTTTGTATGCACGCAAGGAGGGAATATAACTGTTTGAGCTGTTTAGAGGAACTAATGATTGCAGAAGGCATTGACATAGTGTCTGGTTGAGATATGCAGTGTAGGCTGGAAGTGGACTGTTGAAGGATGTTGGTGTAGTGTAGGCTGGAAGTGGACTGTTGAAGGGCATTGTGTAGTGTAGTGTAGGCTGGAAGTGGACTGTTGAAGGATGTTGGTGTAGTGTCGGCTGGCTGAAGTGGACTGTTGAAGGACATTAGTGTAGTGTAGGCTGGAAGTGGACTGTTGAAGGGCATGGACTGTTGAAGTGTAGTGTCGGCTGGAAGTGGACTGTTGAAGGGCATTAGTGTAGTGTAAGTGGGCTGGAAGTGGACTGTTGAAGGGAGAATGAAGGTGTAGTGTAGGCTGGAAGTGGACTGTTGAAGGATGTTAGTGTAGTGTAGGCTGGAAGTGGACTGTTGAAGGGCATGTGTAGTGTAGTGTAGGCTGGAAGTGGAATGTTGAAGGAGAATGGTGTAGTGTAGGCTGGAAGTGGACTGTTGAAGGAGGATGGACTGTTGAAGGATGTTAGTAGTGTAGGCTGGAAGTGGACTGTTGAAGGATGTTGGTGTAGTGTAGGCTGGAAGTGGACTGTTGAAGGGCATTGGTGTAGTGTAGGCTGGAAGTGGACTGTTGAAGGATGTTGGTGTAGTGTAGGCTGGAAGTGGACTGTTGAAGTGGAATATTGTGGACATTGGTGTATTGTATAGTAGGCTGGAAGTGGAATATTGTAGGACATTGATGACGTACAGACTGAAAGTGGAATGTAGATTGCCTATAGGCTGGAGGTGTCATGTTGAAGTACTTCCGTGTAGTATAAGCAAAAATGGATGGAAGTCGCTGACTTTGTGTACCAGCTCTCTCTCTCGGAGTGTGTGAGCATTAGAATGTTTACTTTATTAAGAAAGTGTGATCCCACCCTAAAACATCATCTCTCACCTGTTCTGCCCGTCGTCCAACTTGAGTAGGCTTATCTCCCCGGAAGTAGTTTCCTGGGGTGAGGACGGCTACCTGCGTCCTCTGACCGGCCACACAGCGCTTGGGACCAGAATCTATGATAGACAGTCAGTCCGTCAGGCCATACATCTACCCCACCGACAGAACACAAAAGGTTATATGGCCTAACAGCTTTTAATCTACATTTTCTAATAATTACATAGGGTTATTGCAAATATGTTCTCATTGAACATAATCGATTGTGTCGTTCAAATTTGGGTCCACATTGTCATTTATTTATTCATTCATTCATTCATACGTACCTCCACTCTTCCATGGTTCAGAATGTACATTTCCCGACCTGAAAAGAAAGAAGATGAATGTCTTCCTTTCCTGCTTTTAGTTTACATATATACATACAGACGTAGCACCGTCCCTGTACATGATTTATTTATTCCTAGGCGCAGACATTTAACAGTGTAAGTCCCTTTTCTCGTGGGACTGTTGTAAGTTTAATTTGAATCTTACACATGCGATGTTTATGGTAAAGGCAGTTAGGTATTGTGTTTGCGGTTGACTTGCATTGTATTACGAATACGTATTCATGAATGGCGTCTTGTGCGTCTGTCTCAAGGTGCTTCCCAGATCAATAGCACTCGGGTGATCAATACTTAATATTTAAGACTTGTATGGTGATGTTGAGTTTCTCTCTCATTGTTCTAGAACATTTACATGTCTACCTGAAAACCACCTCTAACCATACACTTTAGCAACCTCAAAAGGACGATTCTTCGTGTACGATTGTGTACCTATCTGAAGGCCATATCCCTTACACGCTAAGCAAGCCCTAAAATGACGACTTTGTGTGTGTGAATGTGTACTGATCCCTTAACGTCCAAACCTTACATACCAGAGCCAGGAGCCCAAAAAGTACGAGTTTGTGTCAGTGTAAGACTGTTTATCATCCAAAATTGTGTTCCACAGGAGATATCGCTTGTGTGAGATCAGACGATATCTCCTAGGAGATATCGTTTTGACAGTAGATTTTGTACAATGTTCTGATGAACTTGATGACGTCACAATGCTATGACATCGCTGCACTGCAAATCTAATGGCAGTACTGTGTTCAGAGATGTACACTTTTCACTGAAAACTAATGAAGTGTGATTTTTTATGATAAATAGAATCTCACCCTCGTGTCTTCTGATATCAAATATATCAACACTCGTTGATAAAAGTAAAAAATCTGTTACTTTATCAACTCGTGGTGAAATATTTGATATCAAAAGACACTCGGGTGAGACTCTCTACGTACCTATCTCTCCAATGCGGCAAATGTAGTCTCCTGGGGGAGTAGATCTGGGGCCTCAGTTTCAGCACCAACTCCCTCAGCAACCCCTCTTCACACTCCTCGAAAATCTTGACCTGGACAACAATTCTTCATCTTTTATAAAATTGTACGAAAATATCACACTTAACACTGTTATTGTCCAGATAATTTCATCTTCCTTTAAAGTATAAAGACCCAATGACTTTATGATTGCTGCAGGAATAACAACCGATGCAATGGGATCTTGTGCATCGGGAATGTCTTCGATACTTCGATAGACGGTATACGTAGACGATGAGTGGACCACTGATCTAAGGCCTCGCAGTAATCTGGATCCGTTCCGTAGGCTTTCCAGAGCCCTTCGTATCTCATGAATGAACATCAGATTTGCAGGATCTTCATAATGGTTAATGCGTAAATCTGAATCCAGATTTTGTGTGAACTGACAGAGGTTACAGGTTACACCAAATTGTCTAACACTCGTGTCTTTTCAGAATTTCCTCTGTCAAATTGAACCAAGAAGCCGCGATAATGAATAACCCACTCACTTATAGTCATAGAGTGGTCATTCGGTCATTTTGTCTTACCTTCTTCAGTGTCTCCAGATGAACATGGATGGCGATCTCTGTCCGCAGTCTCTCTGGCAGAAGTTGCAATACACTGGGTTCATCTATAGCCTTGGTCCTACCAAACATAGACATACATGTGTATCACCTAACTAGCATCACAATGCTCGACTTTAGATTGGCCTACCAAACATAGACATACATGTGTATCACCTAACTAGCATCACAATGCTCGACTTTAGATTGGCCTACCAAACATAGACATACATGTGTATCACCGAACTAGCATCACAATGCTTGACGTAAGATTGGTCTTACCAAACATAGACATACATGTGTATCATCTAACTAGCATCACAATGCTCGACTTTAGATTGGCCTCACCAAACACCAAACATAGACATACATGTGTATCACCTAACTAGCATCACAATGCTTGACTTTAGATTGGTCCTACCAAACATAGACATACATGTGTATCACCGAACTAGCATCACAATGCTCGACTTTAGATTGGTCCTACCAAACATAGACATACATGTGTATCACCGAACTAGCATCACAATGCTTGACTTTAGATTGGTCCTACCAAACATAGACATACATGTGTATCACCGAACTAGCATCACAATGCTTGACTTCAGATTGGTCCTACCAAACATAGACATACATGTGTATCACCGAACTAGCATCACAATGCTTGACTTCAGATTGGTCCTACCAAACATAGACATACATGTGTATCACCGAACTAGCATCACAATGCTTGACTTCAGATTGGTCCTACCAAACATAGACATACATGTGTATCACCGAACTAGCATCACAATGCTTGACTTCAGATTGGTCCTACCAAACATAGACATACATGTGTATCACCTAACTAGCATCACAATGCTTGACTTTAGATTGGTCCTACCAAACATAGACATACATGTGTATCACCGAACTAGCATCACAATGCTTGACGTAAGATTGGTCTTACCAAACATAGACATACATGTATATCACCTAACTAGCATCACAATGCTTGACTTTAGATTGGTCTTACCAAACATAGACATACATGTGTATCACCTAACTAGCATCACAATGCTCGACTTTAGATTGGTCCTACCAAACATAGACATACATGTGTATCACCGAACTAGCATCACAAAGCTCGACTTTAGATTGGTCCTACCAAACATAGACATACATGTGTATCACCGAACTAGCATCACAATGCTTGACTTTAGATTGGTCCTACCAAACATAGACATACATTTGTATCACCGAACTAGCATCACAAGGCTCGACTTTAGATTGATCCTACCAAACATAGACATACATGTGTATCACCTAACTAGCATCACAATGCTCGACTTTAGATTGGTTCTACCACAAATACATACACAGATCTATTCTGTTAACTAGCATCGGAAAGCTCGTCCTACAAAAACATAGATAGACAGGTGTGTACACTTAACAAGTAACACAGTGTTAGTCTTTGACCTTAATTCTACCAGGGGCGGTGGGGTAGCGTAGTGGTTAAAGCGATGGCTCGTCACACCGAAGACCCGGGTTCGATTCCCCACACGGGCACAATGTGTGAAGCCCATTTCTGGTGTCCCCCCGCCGTGATATTGCTGGAATATTGCTAAAAGCGTCGTACAACTAAACTCAGCCAGTCAGTTAATTCTACCAAATGGCGATACACAGGTGTATAGACTAACACCAGAGTACTGGCCTTCAGCCTTGTCCTACAAAGCATGGATACACATGTGTATACACGTTACTAGCGACGCTAAGTATACATGTATCTAAGTCTTGATCTCACTGTTTCACTCAGACGCCATATGATTAAGCCATATTTACTCCTTCATGGAGGAACATTTAGAACATATAGGCTATATTTGATTTGATTACACTTGGCTTCACGCTAGACTCCCCAGTAGAAACATGTTTCAAGTAAACTACAGATCGTGTCTGGTCCAGACAATCCAGTGATCAACAGCTTGAGCATTGTTCAGCTGTGATACGATGACATAACAGACAATCCTGACAACAAGCAGTCATAATGGTTGTTATACTCGTGATATACTCATAGAAACGAATAAGGGGACACCTGAAACTACAAGTGTTCCAGAATTTCACTCACAGAGCAATACATACCTTGTAGAGAAACCTGGAAAATAATAAAGGAACACTTGTACTCTCAGGTGTTCCCTTATTCGTTTCCATGAGTATATGAACGAGGTCGACAGGTCGTCCAAATGTGTGATGTGATCGGCACAAGACGCCATATATATATTAACTTATATACGTCTCTACTCTGTATTTATGACAAGCTGAAGCATCAGCTGCCACCACCCTCTGACACATGGTACGTTACAGAGGAGTGAGGAGACAGTGGTATAGGGCAACGGTCATCGTGGTCATCGGGAAGATAACGGGATCGGTGCCATCATAGAAGGAAGCCAACATCACGGAAATATAATTGCCTCAAACAGTAACCGATACTACACTGAAAGATATATATTTCCGTTGGGCTTCCGATTTATTATCGCACGATGGTCGTAGAAAGGAGACGATGGATTAAACTGACTCTACTGGCGCTTAATGATGACAATGTGCGTTGTTATTTTCGCGGGGCGGAGAATTCTATACTGCAGTTGTCTGTAAAATGCCCCATCCTTGTCGTGTATTTGTTCTGAAACCTGCATTCTCCTTCTGAATAATCAATATTATTGGTCCACACGACATACAAACCAGAAGTAAAGTGCTCTCCTATTAAATCTATTACTGAGTAATGTCTGTTTTATAATCTTTCTTCCCATAAAACATGCCATTATCCCTCGTTTGTCGATCATCAAAGCATGGCTGTGTGCGCATACACGTTCTAAAAATTGGGTAGAGAAAATTACGTGACAGTTAAAAGAACCAGCTTCAGTGTCCTTTGTGGTAGTTCAGTTCATTTCCTACACTGCTCTTTTAGCAGGAAATCACTGCGAGTTTCAGATTGAGATTAAATTGGTCATGTGGGGTTTTAGGACCTTGGGGAATTCGTTCAGTTAAAGTACAACCCAGTTTTTAAGTGGAACTAAGATAATTTGTAAGAATTTCCAAGGATCAATAGACGTTCTAAAGCATTTCAAACGTCAAACCATTTGTCCTTGAACAACTGCAACACATCTATAGCGTTTGGATCGCTCATCACCGAGATATGATCAGATACATTGCTTACATTCACCAGGGGCATACATAGTTTGTTGTACTACGTGGTGCTACCCATTGTCTGCATCATTGTAACCCTGCTCCGGATCATCCAACCCGCGGATTCGAGATATCATCCTGAGGGTCATATAGAGTTAGTCGTATTGATTGGTAAAACCCGTATTCGACATCATTGTGACCAAGCTTCAACCTATGGCTTGTGCGTCCGATTAAGGTAGCTCTGTGGTTGAGGCGATCGCTCGTGCCGCCGAAGTCGCGGTTTTACTCCCTTAATGGGTCCAAAGTGTGTCAATATGTTGCTGAATTACTACTTAAGCGGAGATAAACGATATGTCACTCCCTCCTTCTCAACCAAACTAGTCACCCGTTACCAAACTGGACCATAACATTGCACGAAGTGCTGTATAATTAGGTAATCTTTGAGTGTAATTCGAACTGGTAAACACGTATAATACGTATCTCCAAAACAACCTCTGTCCAGTTTCTATTAAAATACCTCCGATCATACCTTCCCGAAATTTGTGTCCGAAGCTTTGAATCCTGTTTAGAATCTTTCAGTATTAAACGGAATATGTGACCCATATCCCACGGAATATCACAAAGTTAATTAGACTTTATAAGCATCAGCCCCGGACCTACCTGTTCCACGTATAGTCTGCCCATTTCTTCACCCGGTCCTGTAGATGCTCGGGAACGTGACGGTGCTGCATGTAGAACTTTATCTGGTCCATTCTGTTCACGGGAAGGAAAAGAGGAAGACACCGGTACGTTAAACTAAACTTTCATACACTTTCTACGAAAAACATGATTGTTTGTGGGATTTATTAGAACATGTTTTTTGTCAAAAGAAACACAAGATATTGCTGCCCCACATACCGAGCCTGGAAGTCCTGTCTCGCAGCGTGGATGTTGCTGATGACATCACCGACGTTCCCAACAACGGCGGCGAAAACGAAAACGCCTATGAGGAACGTCATACCAGTGAAGACATACTCCTGGCAAGAGACAAAGTTGAGAGGTCACTGCTAGTATCCTAACTAACTAAGACAAACACGTCTCCTCAGTCTAACTCGAATTTCAGAGGGCCAAGTTACACTTAGAGACAATCGGAGGTTAGAGATGGAAGTGAAAAGAAAACATGAGAGGTATGGAAACTTGAGAACCAATTTCATACAGGGTCTTGGGGATGCACTTACCTGATTATTTGTCACTTAAAATCGCCTCTTGCTCAGTATCCAAAGCTAATACGAAAACTAAAAGTACCTTTGAAGAAAACAGTACTGTATCATAATTCCACAGAATTTCGCGAAGGGATTGGACAAAAATCACATGTTCTCGTTTCAATTTTTATAAATTCCAATGTACTGTAACGTATTCGTGCTCAATAACGTGAATGTTATACATTAGACGAAAGAATTTCTAAGAGAAAATAATAAAATACATTCGCTCTTTTATAATTTTCTCTGTCTTTGGCTTAGCATTATAGAAAGGAAGCTGCCGCTGTCCATTCATTCTTCAGTTCAATATGTCTGACTTCGGCAACAAGTACGTCCATGTTGGTTCTTGTCTGAGGCGTGATAACCGGAAGTATCCCTCACTGTCAAAGCTTGTACAAGTATGCTCCTGTGACAGGTTCCAATGTACTTTAAGCGAATCCCCTCGGGGTCCGTGTCAAGATTTCACAAATTCTTCATGTTATTTCCGGTACATAGGGACGTTTGATCCCTTCGGCACCGCACGCCAGGAAATACATTCTCAGAAGCTGTCCGAGAAAAAGGTTGTCTTTCACTTGAGAGAAACCATTTACTTTGGCAGACATTCTGGGTCTGATTCCCATAGTAACACAGCTGGATGGAATTGGGCAACTTCAAACAGTGCCAACAAATGCGTCACAAGGACGGAGAGTATTCCATATTCAAAAATTAATTTCCTGTCGGCTCTCCTTTTCAAGTGGGATGCACGTCATAGACGACCTGAACATATACAAAACGCAAGTTACCTACTTAATTATTGCTCCAAGCTATCCTAGCGTCTACCTCCTGCTGTACATCACCCTAGAATACGTGAAGATCCGAGTTAGAACCGAGTCAGTAACCCATGGTTGTCGTAAGAGACGACTAACGGGATCGGGTGATCGATGCTCATGCTGTTGATCATTGGATTCTCTTGTCCAGAGTCGATTATTTACAGACCGCCACCATATAGCTGGAATATTGCTGGGTGCGGCGTAAAACTCAACTCATTCTATCACTCGCACACCCTAGTTACACCAGGTATTCTAACATATTCAGTTGTTAGCGTTGAGCAAAGACAGACCGTTACAGTTGTTACTGAAGGACGTTTAATGAGATACTACTGTTTGAGCCATACTATATGTATGATATCATTATCACTGATGAAGTGAAATATAATTATGTATACATTCCGAGAGTATGGTTGCGATCGGGTTCAAAAGAAATTCGTCCTAACAAGTGTTGGTAGTACATTAGTTATAACGGAGATCTATCTACGTGGCCGTGAGTTAATGCAAAGCAGTGTGCGAAATTTACGCTGGTCCTGTGGTCCCTGGGTAGTAAAAATTCACCAGGACCACTAAATAACCAGTTTGCAGTGGTCCTGGTAGCCAGTGAATTTTGTATTGATAGTTACGTAAATCTAGAATGTTATTTTGGACCAGTGAAGTACAGACAGGACCACTAATTATTGTCCACTCACTTGTCCTGTGGTCTAGTGGGAAAAACTGAAAGGTTTCTTTCCCTGCAAAGTGGTTCCAAATTCGGGTAAAATTGATAGGAAAACCACACTCTTGATATTAAGGAAGTTCACTTCAGAGTGAGACAAGTATTATTATATCCTCCACAGATCTCCATCACAGTGTCCCATTCCGTCGGAATCACTGATGTTACGTGTGCATTATTCGTTCATCCGGTCGTTTATTCTTCCGGACGATTTCACTGAGAACGGTACAGTCCGGATAAACGGGTTTCATTGCGTAAAGCGTTGTTATTCGGACGACATCCATTATATATCGAGATGCATGCTGGTCGTAAATATCAGACAGTTATAATACAGAGTAAACAAACATACCAGGTCTGTGATCGGTGAGGGTCTCTCCCCAATGGTTGTCAGTGTCATGGTTGACCAGTAGGTACACCGGATGTACTTCCTTGAAACAGAGAACATAACCTTGAGGACTGTATAGAACTGTGGTGTATGTAAACAAAGGACATTGTTTCATACATGCTCTTTTCTACTTCGGGATTTATATGATACAGGAAATGAGCTCATTTGCTACGAAGGTTACCTAACACCGTTGCCTGTTAAAAACTGACTGCAATAACTTGGCCAAGATTTCCGAGGCGGTCTTAGCGCTAATATAGTCGTAAGCTAATGTATGGCACTTACGACAATCTTAGCGCTAATATAGTCGTAAGCTAATGTATGGCACTTACGACAATCTTAGCGCTAATATAGTCGTAAGCTAATGTATGGCACTTACGACAATCTTAGCGCTAATATAGTCGTAAGCTAATGTATGGCACTTACGACAATCTTAGCGCTAAGAGAGCTTTGAAAATCTAGGCCCTGGATACGAATCAGTCGAGATGTCCATTAGCATGAATCAAACCAATTTCCATAGGTCTGGTGACATATGACGCAAAACCAAAAAAACATAAGCTTGAAAGACTTATTCGTAGTTAGATTTCTCAAAACACAGTTTTCTCTTCTGATTTTAGACAAGTCTTACGTAGTTTGTGTGGCCAGAAGTTCCAAGATTCCCTAGTTGTAAGAAAGAAAAGGTCAACCTGTCAGCCATATCTCATAAGTGTCGGGTCTATATTTCAAGAGTTTCTTTTACTTTCAAATTTGACATTATTATTCTGTCGTACTTTTCCCTCCCTACCTCCATAGCAACTGGGCCATCTTTAACCTTTAACGTAACTGTCGTAAATACAACTAGAACATTGACCTCCACGGGTTGTGAATATCAATACTTTGGTACTATGGCTTTTGATCAGATTAGATGAGATGAGTTATAAAAAACATGCTCTGGAAATATTTAATTACATTTCTCGGAAATGTCGAGACTACAGCATTGTATCGAACTGGGGATATCTTAATTCATGATGATGATGCGAGGGACAGCTATTCTGCATGGATAACTCGTTCGTTCTTTTCCACTCTTAACCGTAGGCTAGACTACTTCGGTAAGGGTGTGGTGTTCTCTTATAGGTGTTTTTCTTGAAACGACGCATTGCACAGGGACTCAATTTTCGGTTTATTTATTAGCCTCATGTTTCACCTTCTGAAAATATTTCCCTGCATTCATTGCTGTTTAGTTATTTACCTGACTGTGAAACTGTGTCCGTCATGCCTTAATGAATGTTTTGATTAAGTAAATATTTGGATTAAAAATGTGTTTTTGTTATGTTATATAAAAACCGAGAAGCTCTTCCATGCAACCGATATATACACCGTCACTGCGAAAGCAACACATCAAAACACAATGATCAGTACACATGATATGTTGTACCAGAGAGACGCGTTCTTGCAAACAGGAGCTTTACCAGCGCAATAACACGACACTTTTATTACAGCTGTTAATTCGACAATCTGTATATCCATGATCGTAAAAGAAACATAGTAGAATCTTGATCCCACAGGAACCCGATTCCACGACTATTAGCAGATAATACCAAAGCGTCGGTTCCAAAGACATGATAGCATTGGGCAACGCGGCCCTTAAATGCAGATTCAGTCTGTGATCTCAATGGTAGTCGGACGATGACAATTATACCATGTTCCGGCTGCTACATGAAACATCGGTAGTAGAATATAAAACTAAGCTTTAAAATGGTCCAGACAATTCGATGGCTATAGTAAAGATACTAACCGCATGAGGGCGCTGTACTCCTCGCCGTCGGGGTACACCCAGTCGTTGCTGCCGAGGCCTTCATACTGGAAGAAGAAATAAGTCTGACTACCTATGTTATAAATATCATAAATATATAATTTGACAACAACATGTAAAAACAGATACACCACACTGTTTTAAGGATAAAAAATATTTCTTCAAACATGTGTCATGTCGTTTCAAGGATATATAATATAGTTTAAGGATACGTCACAAGATACATCATATACATATTGTATACGTTTAAGAACATATTGTATACGTTTAAGAACATATTGTATGCTGTTCCCGTGGTATTTCGTGTCTAAATTGAGATATTATATTCTGCTAACTAATTTTGAAGATTAAGTAGGTATGTATCGATTCACTAAATGAATATTTATAGTATCAAATAAATGTCATGTAGAGGACAAGGTTGGATAAGAACCCTTTTGGCCCAAGGAAACTGTTAAATTCAAGAACTGATATTGTAGAAATCGTCATGAATATCCCCATATGAATGATCTTTTGTTTGAGCAAAGCAGATGTTCACTAGAGATTCACATAAAACTATTAAAACCTACATAAAGACAGTCTCAAGGATATATTATCTACAGTTTCAAATTATATAATATAATGTATAAGTACAACATACACTTGTACAACTCTCAACCAGGCTTAAACAATCATGCTGAAACAATAGGCAGTAGGTGAAGCAATACGTTTATAATTATTTATTAATATTTCCAGTGGTTTGCCCATTGAACATACGGATGCATCGGGGTTTATTAAATGGTGCCACTTTTATCTGTGACAACAAAGAAATCTCAATGTTACAACACCCGGGAGCTTATGCCTAACAACACCCGGAATCTTATGGGTAACAACAGCAGGCATCTTAAGGGTAAAACACCCGGAATAGTGCTTAAAACACCCGTAATTTTATGCATAACAACACCCTGAATCTTAAGGATAAAAACACCCGGAATAGTGTTTAAAACATCCGTAATTTTATGCATAACAACACCCTGAATCTTAAGGATAAAAACACCCGGAATAGTGCTTAAAACACCCGTAATTATACGCATAACAACACCCTGAATCTTAAGGATAAAAACACCCGGAATAGTGCTTAAAACACCCGTAATTTTATGCATAACAACACCTTGAATCTTAAGGATAAAAACACCCGGAATCTCTTATGCGTAACAACACCCGGAATCTTATATAGTGCCATCAACGCAAAGTGGCAGTAGCAACATGACTGTCGCAGTTTCGTGTAAAATTATCGGAGTTACGGTAGTCGGTAGCTGAGATGATATTGATAAAAGAATCCTTCAATGTATTCCGTATTAACTGAGACTTCCTGAGACTGCCTCGTGGCAACATGTGCAGGCCATGTACCACAGTGTTGATACCAGTCCACGCCACACACATACAAACAACGTCTCGCCCTTGATCTGTTAGTTATACTAACAATGTCTGGTCGCCTATTTGTAGAATCTACAAACGCAGTCCCCTCGACTAAGGATTCCTTCGGGACGCCAGGGGAAGTTAACTTTAATTAACTAAAGTGACAGTAACACGGGAACACTTTAGTTTCTTTGACTTGTGGTATATTGATCCCATGTAGATGTCCATTACTGGAAATGAGAAGGGGTTGTTCTAAGAGTGTGGACAGTATGTGGACGGCGGATTAAGTGGATTGAGTCAGCATATACATAAAGAGTGAGTGTGTTTGACTTAACAACGATTTGAACGGTGTTGCAGTGTCACGGAGTGTCAGATTTTAGTGGTAGGAACGTGCCAGCTGATTGCAGGTCTCAGCACTTTAAACTACAGGGCCACACGAGCCTGGTGTCATCACTGAGTTTTGACGATTCAATCACATAACCGTCATCCTCACTTTTACGTCCAGTGAAATCTGTTTCGGCAGATAATCGATATTCATACGTTGACGTTTTGAATGTTTATGTTCTCTTCACCAACTTCTCCATACCAACGACCCGTGAAGATCCGGGGTAGAATAGGTCTTCAGCAACCCATGTGCTTGCCATAAAAAGGCGACTATCTTGTCGTAAGAGGCGACTAACGGGATCGGGTGGTCAGTTTCGCTGACTTGGTTGACACATGTCATCGGTTCCCACTTGCGCAGATCGATGCTCATGCTGTTGATCACTGGATTGTCTGGTCCAGACTCGATTATTTACAGACCGCCGCCATATAGCTGGAATATTGCTGAGTGCGGCGTAAAACTAAACTCACTCACTCACTCCATACCTACAGCAGTGTAAGGGATCAGCATCTGTAGTATTCCGGCATCACAACCATCAGTGAACTTCAGCCGAACTCCGTTGTACAGTAGTATCAAAGTGTTTACAAGCGTGTCTGCCTATTACTTCAGTCAAAAGTCAATTTCTGGTGTCTCCTGCCGTGATATTGCTGGAATATTGCTAAAAGCGGCGTAAAACTGAACTCGCTCACTTAAGTCACCACGTTGGTTTGTGTTGATCCTCGTATACCTCGAAGTACTTCCAGGGGCGGTGGGGTAGCCTAGTGGTTAAAGCGTTGGCTCGTCACGCCGAAGACCCGGGTTCGAATCCCCACATGGGCACAATGTGTTAAGCCCATTTCTGGTGTCCCCCGCTGTGATATTGCTGGAATATTGCTAAAAGCGGCGAAAAATAAACTCAGGCAGTCAGTCAGTCGAAGTACTTCCGCAGATCCCTTAGTCTCGACTTTGACTGTATATGTTGACATACTAACCCAATTCTTGGGGGTTTCGGTTTGACCTTAAGCACGATATATCCCCTCTGCCTTAACAAGCTTTATGTATTACAGTGTTACGTAGAAACTGCGTTGCTTTATGGTGCAGCACACATTGTTTGACCGGCAGCTATTCATCTAACAGGCCAAGAAATACAGTTCAATACATATCCACACACCGAGACACTGACACATGAAGACATATAAAACACTAGAGAGAGAGACAATCAGCGACATAGATAATTGGTCAAGAGAGAGCGAGTGAGACGGACAGACTAACCTCTGACGTCATGTAGTAGATACAGCCAATCCAATGGATGACCATCCACAGGTGGACAGAGAGCTTGAAGGCCCGGAGTAGATTGGGGTTGCTAGTGTGGCTGAAACAAGGGATATGTCACATACTAGACGGAGCAGAAAACCTTACACGTAGATGTGGCTCTTAAAGCTGCTGAACGTGGAGAGTCGGGTTAGAACTAGTCTTTATCAACCCATGTTTGTCTTAAGAGGCGACTAACGGGATCGGGTGGTCAGGGTCGCTGGCTTGGTTGTTGCATGTCACCGTATCCCAATTGCCCATGTAGAAATAATGTAATGTTTGGCCAAGACTCGATCATGTACCTATCACATCGTAAACAATAATACTGCTGGGTGCGGTGTTTAACTACAAGAAAATACAATACACCTTAATTGCAGCTTTCAACCCGATTCCAGTTTCGATGTACTCAATATCAAATATATCAAAAGCCTGTCCACAATATTCAACAACAAACGACTAAGTGAGTTAGTGAGTTTAGTTGACGCCGCACTCAGCAATATTCAAGCTATATGGCGGCGGTATGTAAATAATCGAGTCTGGACCAGACAATCCAGTGATCAACAGCATGAGCATCGACCTGCGCAATTGGGAACCGATGACATGTGTTAACCAAGCCAGCGAACCTGATCACCCGATCCCGTTAACCGCCTCTTACGACAAGCATGGGCTACTGAAGATTCATTCTAACCCGGACCTTGACGGGTCACAAACGACTAAGAGTCTGTATCATCTACGTAAGTATTTGCGTTCGTGTGCCTATATTGAATGGTTTTTTTTATTATTCTCGACACAAGATTACTGTTCTCCGCAAGAAGGTCCTGTGAGCTGTTGGCAAATATCAGCATGAAACAGTTTCGGGAACGTCCTTATTTGAGAGTACTATGTATTAGCAGATCCCAAGAAGCCATTTGTACAGTGTGGGGTAATGAAGCAATCGTGGCGCATTTCACTCACAAGTAGAGTTCAGAGACAAATGGGTTTAACAGCAGAAAAGACTTGGATTAACTTATCCATCTCAAGGTTGAGTACCGTATTTTCTCCATAGCTCACCACTTCCACAGTTGTCCTTTGTCATGGTAAGTGTGTAATATGCAGCAGTTTGATTAAATTCTGTTCTTGCAGCATCAAAAGACAGGGCCGTTTAACACAAGGCCATTGTGTGATCGAGGATCATCTGGCAAGATGAAGCTTAACTGTACTTGGCTGTCCGATCGATGGCCGAGCTAACTTGCAGTTCACAAAGGTAATGTATGGAATCTATATACATAATCACGATTCACTCTGCAGCAAGAGCTGTGTTAAGTAATACTTCTAATGCTTCTAACAGTGACAGATAAACCGACACAATTTTGGTAAATCAAACGCCGATAAGATCAATTTTCCATTGAGGTTCATTCTGACAGGACACCGTGTCAGGAAACCTATTGAAGTATGGCTAATGATGGACGAGTGGTATGATGGCTTCATCAGGCGACGCACAACACAAACGCAGACAATATTCAGAGAACTATATTGACGTATAAACTTCTCCAGTCTGACAACCACATCCGGAACTTCTGTATTAACTCAGTGTAGTCAAGGTAAATTCAAGAGCGACATGTCAGTCGAACTTTGATTCAGATGTTTCCGTGTTTGCTAAGCCTTGATTCAGTTTCAGCCATGTCCGTCGATCTTTTATTCAGGTATGTCCGTGTTTGTTCAGCCGTGATCCAGTTTCAGCCATGTCCGTCGATCTTTTATTCAGGTATTTCCGTGTTTGTTTAGCCGTGCTCCAGTTTCATCCTGTTTGTTGAACGGTGATTAATATGAGACCTGTGGTTTAGGGACTTTTGTCTTTCTTGAGCCGCGATTCTGGAACGTCAGTATTTCCGGTACGTGCATGCAGTTTAACCATTATTCCGTTATACTGTGTTTCCGTTAGTTTAGCTGTTATATCTGTGAGGTTAATGTGCCGCGATTTTGTTTCCATCGACTTTGTGAAGCAATGCATTTGTGATTCCGGAATGCCTGTGTTTGAGAAGCTGTCATTCAAGTACATCCGTGCTTGTTATGAATCAGATGATTCGGCTACATCTGTTCTGTGAAGCATATCCGTTCTTTGGAAGCCATAATTTAAGTGCCGTGTTTGTGGAAGCCTGTATTCGGGTACACCAGTGTTTGTGGAGTCGTGACTTCGGTACATCTGTCTCCATGAAGTCGTTATTGCTTAAGTATGACTTCGTAATTCCGGTATTCAGGTACATCTTTGTCTCGGAAGCCGTTATTGAAGTATATCCGTGATTCCGGTACATCTATGTCTCGGAAGCCGTTATTGAAGTATATCCGTGATTCCGGTACATCTTTGTCTCGGAAGCCGTTATTGAAGTATATCCGTGATTCCGGTACATCTGTCTCGGAAGCCGTTATTGAAGTATATCCCTTATTCAGAAGCAAGCTGGATCCGTGCTTGGATCGGTCCGTGTCATGGGAAGCCCTGATTCGTGGACATTTGTTTCGAACAAGGAGTTCGGTATAGCCGAATGATTGAGCTACACCCGGTTCAGATAAATATCATGCATGATCCAGAGCACATTACGTGACTCTATCTTGGTCACATTTCTTACATTAGTTACATGTCGTTACAATAGTGCCGAGTCGTCATAGTGTTAAACCATGCATTCCATTGGTATTGCTATATCAGATTTAGCTGAATCGGATTTTCAGGTCACGTGAAACGCGAAATTGACGGATGAGCTGTATTTACGACATTATTTCCGTATTCATCAAAATGTTCAATCCAAAGGTCTTCATCTCAATTACACCCTTTCATTATGGTAGATACTACAGGAGGCAGCACACGACAGTTTGTAGTTTCAAATTAATCCAGAAAGTCATTTCTGAAATACTGTCACAGAACACTTTACAATCCCCGTATGCAGGAGCATGGCACGGATAGAGGCTGAACGCCGATCCTACAGTCTCCTCATGACATTTCGGGTAATGAATTTTAAAATGCACATAGCCACCTTGCCTGTGCTTCGATACAAACAACAGAAGCCGTATTTAGCTTCATCAAGATGCTGGTCACGTTTTGTTACTGACGTTGATCTTCATCCCCCACTTCCTGATGATGCCCAGACTCCACGCACCGAGATACAGGCGTTTACAGATTGCACTAATCCAAGCTGTCTCTTGGAGATCTGGACAATGTTTCTTTGGAGGAATAATTGAAACCCATCCTCGGTAACAAAAACAATAATTCCCCATGGCAAATCACATCAATATCGATTCCATGTTTTTTCGATTGAGACATGCCACGGAATTTACAGAATTTCTAATCGAAATGAACAATTTTGATAAAAAGAACCACAGAAAAATGTCACAAAGAAACAACCATAAAGAAAACGATCTTGTTTGTAACTCAGAAATAATGTTTGGCATGATAGAGTCCTGAAACTGATGTTTACCTGTCCGTTGCTTGGAAGAAGTTGGCCAGTGTGTGGTACTTGAGGAGGCGAGCTATCCTCATGATAGGGGCGGCAAGGTGAGCTACAGCGTAACAATGTAAGGGGTTAATCAAAAGCTTCATCTTTGAGTAATGTGATGGGTTTACCCCGTCTTTTCCCCTTGCAAAAAACAATTCTCCTCCTTTTTGTAGTTTGGAGAAAAGTAATTTCCTGAGCCCATCATTCTCCGAAATCACCTTTCAAATTCTTTACAAATATTTAACTCATCTACCAATCTATAATTTCTATCAATGTTTAGTTCAAATTGACATTATTTACGGTTTTGTTATGGAAGATACACGTGAACAAAGTATCATATTAATATAAAGGACTAAAACATAGTCCTGTAAATCCTAACATATCGTCAAGTTAGTGAGTATCACTTGCAGCATTGTCTAATAAGCAACGTGTAGCCTAGTTCTTTCTTTCACATCATACATTAACTACATATCAAGTTTTTTCAAAAGCAGTTGTGTGATCCTAGTGTAAACCATTACACTGGTAAAGGTGGAAGGCTAAAACAGAACGACAATTAAGTAAGAATGGTAACGTGTGTTAAGTCCATGTGCGCATGTTGCCCTTCAACAGGCAATTTCATTTCTACACAATTCGTCAACCAATCGCGAAGACAGATGATACGTGGCTAATATCTGACAACGTCAATATTTGAAACTGGATGCCACGAACAACATGCACCAGTTCCACATCCACGAGATGCTGAATTGAAGCATCAGTCGCCGGTCAGTTCCATTCAGAACAGGTTGATTATGCTGGATCAACACATCATAGTAACAATTATCATCATCAAGAAGCTGATATATTATGTGTATCACTTCTAAATACCAAAATAAAATTTTATGGAATGTGTTTTTACCAGTCCAGTACAAATATGTCAGGCGCTGACTGAAAGAAACCTTATCGAGTTATCTTTTCCGCAAGTACCTTTACGTACTTGGTTTTGGATGCCAACATCTGGATAGGCGTGTAGCGATCGCCATAGTAAACACTTCACACAATTACAAATCCCTGTCACGGTCGCCTCCCACCATATCCCCATTTGCAATTTACCAAAACAAAATGAAGAAAGTGAAGATGTGTCTGTTCCGGATAAAAGCGACAGTTAGAAAGAAGACCTTTAGTACAATACAAACATCTGTTAGAACAGGGTGAATATATAAACCAAACCCAGTTAGATAAGGACGCTATGTAAACTAGGCTCTGTCTTATCACAGAGAAATAGAAATGAAAAAAAAATATATGAAAGGGAGAGAACTCACTGGCATCGTGAAAAATGATGCTAAAGGGGAGAAGCTGAAGAACACCTGCAAAAAGAAGGATATGTCATCACGTGACTTCTACGTGACTTCTATATGCTTTGAACAAACGTCACGCGTACAAATGGTATATTTATTTTAAACGATTAACCACTTCAGGTGAACTTGGTTCAATTAATGCAACGTTTAATGCAGATTCAATTAGTGATTGACTGCTGTTCAATGTACGGAAGTCTCGTGTCAATGAAACTAGGTGAAGCTCCCTTGTCCATATGATCCCACCTATTCTAAGTTCAAGTCAGACATTCTCAGCAATTTAAGCATTGGCGTGTAAATCATTCTCGAGTGAGTGAGTGACTATACGCCACATAGTTCCATACACCGACAGTGCCATCAGAATGGACTTCACATTTTGTACCCATACTGGGATTCGAACCTGGATCTTCGCTCTTTACTCTAAGCGGTAAGTTAAACTACCGACCCCTTACTAAACCTGTCAGTATGCATGAGAATTTGAAAATGGAAATTACTGATATTGATTGTCTGACTTGGGCTTGAATAGTACTTATCATGCAATCGTGCTGAACATTTAACAGAGGTAAATCATTAGATTTATTAAGGTCCCTACTAAAGGACATCGGATGTATGTTCATCATTTACATAATGAATTGTGGACATCAAAATAACATCAATATTAATGGTGACATTAGTACGACTTTAAAACTCATGCGGTTAAGTTTCTTACTACTTAACAAACAAATCATGCATTTAAAGAGAGAACAACAAAAACACATACTTTCTGATACCTGCCCTTAAGAAAGTCTGGTATAACGATACTTTCAAATTTACGTAAATGTTCATATATTATATCTGGGTCTACACTTTCTTAAGAAAGTACAAATCCTAGTACAATGTGATTGAGCCCAATCAGGGATTCGAACCTACACTCTCAAGCGAGGCGCTTAATCGCCAGCACACCAGCGATCTAACCCACTCAGCCACCACTGTGGTACTGACACAAGATTTGAATTTTTGCTTTACTAAGAAAATGTTTCCCCAGATAGAATACATGTAATTCTTTGCCACTTTCTAAAAGACTTTATTCAAAGATACATGTTGCGGGTGTTCTTTGATTCAGACCTTACCTGTCAACATCCCATACGCTGTGGTGAGTGGAAGTATTGAAGACACATCCAACAGGAACCTTGTTTTCCTACGATAGTGACGAAACAGCTGTTCTGGGTCCCGAACCTATAAAGTCCGTTATGTTGATATTTAATACTGGAGCTCAACCAATACTTTAATACATTCGGCCCAACGGTACCGACAGTCAAAGTACATTCATGTCAGTTCTCGTCACGATATGGCTGAGATATTGCCGATGTGACGTTAAATATTAACTCACTCACTCATGTCAGTTCGACCAAATGAGTGTATGTGTAATATGGTTTTATCGTAATGAATCCTCTATGAAACACGCAACAAGGGCCATGCCGCACGCAATAGGGACAGGTCGTAGCTTTCAACAGTATGGTAAATGGTAGATTGGTCTTTCCTGCCACAGTGTAGGAGATGGGGTTTACGCTGTATTTTGCAATATTCCAGCAACATCAGTTTGGGGACACCAGAGTACTGTTTAGCATGTTGTACCCCCGGGAATCCTCCCACATTAACCAGTAGGCTATGGTGTAAATAACGGCTGTTCAAAGCTGCTTTGAAATCAAGTTACTCCCTCTCTCTATATTACTGCTTTGAAAATGTCGTTCTGCAATTATGCAGTATACATACCTACAGAACGGTGTCTACATGTCTGTGAGTGAGTGAGTGAGTACGGTTTTACGCCGCTTATAGCAATATTCCAGCAATATCACGGCGGGTAACACCAGAAATGGGCTTCACACATTGTGTCCATGTGGGGAATCGAACCCGGGTCTTCAGCGTGATGAGCGGACGCTTTCACTACTAGCCTACCCCACCGCCCCTAAATTTATGTTAAGATTTTAAAGAGCCTCAATCGATTCGTGCTGAAAAGTGATGCTTTCAGAAGGTTATTGGTAATGCATTTTAATTTTTAAAAATAGACTATATCATTGACAAAATGTATTTACAATCATGCAGTTCCCTGTGCACACAAGTACTCTGCGTTTCCATGGATTTTGTGAGGTGGACAATTGATTTGCCTCTTCATGTGTTTTTGATGGATGTCACTGGTGTGGCAGGAAAAGCTTAAATTTCCACAAATTTCCGTATATAAACACATGCTCGTACAGGTAACGTGTTTCCAAAGCAGAGCCTGTTTGATAAAGTGTGTTGTCGTTATTATATAAATACCTTGGTTCATACTAGTATATAATCAATGTGAATTACTTTGTTTAAGGACGGCATGTACAACAGCCAGGTGCTATGGATTTGCAGTGGGGCATTCATGAACTCTAAAAAGCAACGAAGCTCATGCATTGTTTATTCATGATTTTAAAACGTTCGATTGAAGTTTAGAAGACCACTGAGGTCATTTTCTGCTGGAAAACACTGGTTGCCATGATAACCGAGTTGTACTAATTGTGTGACCCTGTCATTTAGTCCATAGAGGATATTCTCAGCCATGAATATTTACTCCGCAAGCACGAGATAACATTAAGGTTTTGTCTCTCTATGAGGAATTGCCGTTTTTCGTAGCTGGTCCCATTAATCGAGCAAAAACTACCAGAAGGTTCCAAATTGATTAAGTTGATTTCCGTGATCAATGGAACAAACTTGAAACAATGATTGATAACATGTCAAAACGCATGGGTGCCATTTGAATATTATCTACTCTATCAGACACTAGCATAGCTGACAGCAATATGACGATGTTGGCCCAAAGCTGTCATTACTCGGCAATTATTATTATCCAACTTCTGTTGTTGAGAGAGCAAATGGTGAAGTGAACCATTAACAAGATTCTTAAATCATCTCCGTCCAATTACACGCTTCTACTGCACGCCGTGACCAGAATACTCTCTGACATTTTGCCGACGGCGTTGTCCACCATGGTTGCGCCAAACAAATGGCGTCATTGACGGTGTCTCTTATCTCTGTGGTACTAATCTCCCTCGGCAAATAATCTTACTCAAGCATTTCTAACCACGACTACTGTCCACGTTACATTTAACAGGGGGGCTCGTCCCGAATAGCTGCAAAATTGCAGTTGCGGCGTTAAGTAATATTCACTCGCTCACTTTTGGAATAGGAACCATCATTGTATTTATAGCATGTGACTAGCACGTGTTCTAGACTAGTTGCAAAAAAGTGAGATCTGGCCTATTGTGAGTGGCGGTTGCTACAGGTAGAGAAGGAGGACATGCTTACCCATTTTCCCAGAACACCTGGTGTCATTACCGTTGAGTGACCTATTCATATACTTGGTCTTTTACGGCCAATGAAATCCGTTCCTGATATTGTCAACACTGATTACTGTTTTGGCGTTGGCGTTATATATTCATATTGTATAAGCATATAATGAAGCTGAATGAAATATATGAATTTCCCTTTCGGAGTCTGTGAGTGAGTTATCTTTATTCCTGCTTTGAACAGTATTTCGGTAAAATCAGTGGGCCAGTTTTGTATGGCTGGAAAACCTAAAAGACAGCTTGAATGAGCCCTTAATAACAATCGAAGCGAATATCGGACTGGAAACATCGACCAGCAGATTCTGCTTGGTCAAGGGACACAACGTTAACACTGTTCGAATAACAGCGACAGTTTGGACCACAGGGTCCCTCGGACCTGATGTGGAGGTACATTGACCTTCCTACAGATGGTGGACAGTGGATGTTGTTCAGATGTATGCAAAGAGAGCTAATCCATCCACTGATACTGTCGCTAATCTCACCAAGCAGCCATCCTGCAGGAAGGCCGTCCTGGCTTGAACTCCGATGTCGACGAGGTAAATGACGTCCCCGATGTTGTCAAGTGTTGAAAAGATGCGCTGGTACACTGACTGCAAGTCATAGGAATAGATATATGAGCTGTCTACTAGACAAAAAAGACTCCGCTTTACATGTTTAGAAAACTCACTGACTATAATATATTGGGCGTTTAATGACATATGACGTATGACTCAGTAGTAAATTAGGAAATTTGTTTGCACAGATCGTAATCGTATAGCGTCATTGTGTCGTGAACTGAACTGAACTTTATTTACACTCCGGCCACGTTCTGTGGCATTAGAGGTACAAGTTTACATGATAATTTACAACTTAAATACAAGTATGAAACAAAGTGGTTCCAGGACCATCGACAATATGTCCATGTATCCATAGCTGTGACTACAGTGTGTGTGGGGGGTGGGTGGGTGGGGGCGTGTTCGACGAAAGTCTAATGCTTAACCAGAGCCCCGTTTCACAAAGCTCTCATAGTGCTACGACTATCGTAAGTCAATAGTTTCAGGACCCGTTTCACAAAGCTCTCGTAAGCCTAAGATCTCGTAACTTTTCTCGTAGCATTCGTACCTCCTATACTGTAACTATTGACTTACGATAGTTGTAGAGCTACGTGAGGGCCATAACGTTGGACACTCACACACACACACACACACACCCTGGATCCGCCACTGGTATAGTAACTGAAGATGACATTAATTGAAGGTGGTATTTTGTATTTGGTGCGATAAACAAGGGATATGGATATACAACTTCTTCATTACAATATTCGCGACGTTTCGGTGTAGATGTAACATCGTTATCACTCGGAAGACATGCTAACACCATTGTCACTTGCTTGATAACGGTGTTAGCACCTACAGCGAAACAACGCATACATTGTAATAAAACGTTGTATATCCATAGAACTATCTTCCTTGTTAATTAATTGGTTAGTAAGATTACAGTTTCATGTAATGTAGACATACGTCACTGACAACACTGACGTCATAATAATTACAAAGCCGTATGCGACGTAGGTGGCGCTAATATACTCACGTGTTCCCGGAGCTCCCGGAAGGCGACTCTCAGGATGATGACAGCACAGTTGTACATGACGGCGGAC
This sequence comes from Haliotis rubra, assembly GCF_003918875.1. Taxonomy (NCBI): domain Eukaryota; kingdom Metazoa; phylum Mollusca; class Gastropoda; order Lepetellida; family Haliotidae; genus Haliotis; species Haliotis rubra. The sequence goes on from NW_025766003.1 coordinate 2,157,248, forward strand.
GCAACGACTCCCTGGCAACATACGACATCGTTAGTTTCATAAGAGAGCATCTTGCATACTGCCGCATGTGCGTGATGTAGTCAACAACAGTGTTTGGGAAAGTGAGTTAAAAGTTGTACTTAACAACAGATACTGTTGCTCTGGGTGGCAAATATATTGAGAGAATTGAAGTTATTTACATTATAGTATCTTTATTGTAACTGAAGGTATTTACATTATCGTAACATTATTGCGGATAGTTGGAAAATCTTGGCAGGTTACTCTTCACATAAACATTTGCCAAGATTTACCAACCATCCACAATGACTGACTGAGTTTGGTTTTACGCCGCTTTTAGCAATATTCCAGCAACATCACGGCGGGGAACACCAGAAATGGGCTTCACACATTGTACCCTTGTGGGGATTCGAACCTGGGTCTTCGGCGTGACGAGCCAACGCTTTAACCACTAGACTACCCCACTGCCCCTCCACAATAATGTTCGTTATCCACAATAATGTTACGATAATGTAAATGATACTGCTGAATATTGTATTTAATCACTAAATACATGATTTTTACCATAGTGAATGAGCGATTAGTCAACATTATCCTTACTTGAAAGGTCTATGACAATCACACACGCACCGACACGTTTCATTGCCACACCCGAACATCATAGCGCATCAACATTCGACTAAATTATTTTATCTAAGAAGCCGAAATACTGAAAGACCACAACCCAAAGACACGCCAAACCTAATCAAATACATCATTCCATCAAAACTGAAAACAAGTTGACATTGGAATAGAACAAAACATTCACTTGATGAGGGACATGATGGATGACAGGCACTGACTCTGAATCCACGCGGGTATTTCGTGGAAGAAGTGAATTAATTAATCGGATGGTCATCCTTGCTCAAAATATCGATCACTGGATTGTCTGGTACATACTGGATTATTTACAGACCGCAGGCAAATAGCCAGATCGCCTCTGAATACGCCCCTCATCGGTGTAGTATAAAGAACCAGCATACTTACCATCCAGTAATACGCCCATTTCCCGTTCGGGTCCAGAACAAGATCCTCTGGGGAGGGGTCTACTGGGGTCGAGTTTGTGACCTGCTGCAGATATAATTAAAACGTCTAATATGATAAGGATTATTGAGAATCAAAATCAACTGTCAGATACAAAAAGCTCTTTTTACCAAAGAAACAACAGGACGATTAACAAATTTTACTGTAGGTACGTCTTTCTAGTCTTCAGTTGCAAAAATAAAATACAACAATAATATATATATATATATTTCCAAAACAAATCGCGACGATCGAAAGGTAGCATCTTCCCTTAAACCGACCAAGCTGCCTGGATATTTTTGATGTTACATACTGAATCTTCAAATGATCAATACTGCTGTTCTGAACTTCGAACACATTATCACTTACATTACTCCTTACTTTATTATTCTGCAAACGCCTCTGTCTAAGTCTGATAATAACACGCCACAGATTAGCCCTGTTTTTGATAGCAATAATTGTATATTTGTATAAAATGGCTTGGCGAACACGGCAATGTCGCCAACTGGTCAATAACACCTGTTCGCTGAGACAGATTCAAGAGTCTGGACTGCCAAATGTTCCTAAAATTCGTGATAAACAAATCCGTTTGCTATAAATTCTGGTACTTTCCCTGAAACACTGTCTACGCCGCAAGTTGTTTCATAACTATCGCAGACATTGCTATCCACTGATCAACGTGTTATGTTAGGATTATTGTATTTCATGTATGTCTTTCGTGAAGCTATCATCGTTGATGGTTTCGTCTGCATGGAGATGAAATGCAGTTTAACTTCGAGTTGAAGTTATTAAAATAAATTTTAACATTTTATTATAGTTTTATTATTAGGGTTGACGTCAGTGTGTTATATGTATTTTATATTTGATGTCTGGACAGGCAAGTTAAGCCATGTGCTTGTTTAGAGGCTAATCATGTATTCAGGTTATGAATTCTAAACATCGAGTAAACATCGTAAGTGATTAGGTGAAATGGAGCTTAAATGTCTCGTTTAAGTTACGCGTGTCTGTGTGCGTACGTACACGCGTGTGTGCATGCATGCGTGCGTGCGAGCGTACATGGTTGCTTGTACTTGCCCTGGCTAACTTTGATTTTATATAGTGGAAGTACAAGAGCTACAGTATAATATCGACCCCACGATCTGTATACCGACTCCGAGTTGATCAGTCATTGTTTTATCGCCGTAGACACGAGCACAGAGGTACCAATAAACCACTTGGGATCGAACCACCCACCTTAAAATTCTGCTTTCTGGGCAGGAAGTTACATCTTTGTGGAGTATGAGGATTTTAACTACACAAGGCTGTCACTTCATCGACTAAAAAGCCTTCGAGATATAAAGTTGTACAAAAGATTATTTGGAATTACTCACAGACTTCTAATATAACTTATATGTGATGTTCGCTCGTGGTTTGCTTTCGCAAAGATACAAAGCAAAAACATAAACAGCAACATTCTTTTGAAAACCTGAGATTATCTTAGATCTAAAATATCCAGACCAGCTCAAAATACTACAACAAGTTAAAAGCTGGCAGTCACTGCTTGTGTCACCTTCTTGTCGTCCTTCGGGGAGTCTGGAATGCCGTCAGCTGACGTGGAATTAGAGGGGATATCTGATTGGTCCGGTTCGTCATGTGACCTTGACATTGTCATGGTGCTTCCCTCCTTCAGCAAGGTCGGTCGCCACTTGTCATGGGGTCTGAGCAGGAATGAATGCTGCGTATCACCATTAATACACACATAGAACAACTACGTAATAATCAGATATTGAATTGCAAATAGTCCAAACGTCCTGATCAAAATAGGACACTCGCGTCTGCCGTAGATTTGTTACTTTAAAGATTGATCACCCAAGGAGTCCGTATTGATGTAAGCTCCTGGGTATCCGTTTTATATAGTGAGTGAGTGAGTGAGTTTAAGTTAACGCCGCCTTTAGCAATATTCCAGCAGAAATGGGCTTCTCTTTCATATACCGATCGTAAGACTGTGGCAGTCGTAAATCTACGTTAAAGTATGGGAGTTACGACAGTTGTAACGCTAAGATCGCTTTGTGCAAGTAGACGTAGTTGACTACCATCGTATCCCAGTTGCGTAGATCGTTGCTCATGTTGTTTATCCGCCATAGAACTGGAATCTAAAAGTGCGGCGTAAAACTAAACTCATTCACTCGTTAATAAAGCATGCACTGCGGCAGTGTCAGTTTGCAATAAAGATAGTCATATCTCTTACTGACTACATCCAAGAAACGATTTATTTAATTTTGATGTAAATGGTTTTTCCATTCATTATGTGACAGAATTGTCTGCAGTAAATTACAGCTCAACCACAGCTATGTCAAAAAACACTAAAGCAACATCAAAACAACAACAAAACATCATTACAGCAAATGCAAATCAACATAACAGCTACATCAAAACATCATATCAACACCAAAACAACATCGCAACAAAACCAAAACAACATCACAGCAAAAACGAAACAAGAATACTGCAAAACAAAACATCATCCCTGCATCATCAAAACAACACCAAACCATCACAACGACATCAAAATAACACCACACAAACAACAAAACAGCATAAACTTAGAGTTAAGCGCCTTTGAGTGTTTTAGTTCCTAAATCATACAGGACGCTATGCAAATTTTGTACATAATTTATTATAGTAACTGCAACAACACAACAACATCACTGCAACATCAATAAAACACTAAACCATCACAGCAACACCAACACAACATCACAGCAACACCAAAACAACATCACAGCAACACCAAAACAACATTACTGCAACAACAAAACAACAGCACAGTAACATCAACACAACAGCACATCAAATACAAAACGGGACGGTGGGTTATCTTAGTGGTTAAGGCGTTCGCTCGTCACGCCGAAGAAACGGGTTCGATTCCCCACATGGGTACAATGTGTTAAGCCCATTTCTGGTGTCCCCCGCCGTGATATTGCTGGAATATTGCTGAAAGCGGCGTAAAACCAAACTCACTCACTCACTCAAATACAAAACAACACATGATAACAACATCACTGAACCATCACAACTATTTAACAGCAACATTATTTAAAACAGTATTATCGCTCAGCATCCTCCTAGCAGTTAGACATCTTCATCTACATCAAAACTACTTCAAAGAAACACCACAGCCATATTACAGGGACATATTTCTACATCAGAGCAACGTCACAACTACGTCAGATCATTATCATTCTTACATCACAGACACATCTCAACAGAATCTTGTAAAATATTCTTTTGAATTGCCTCGTTTAACTACAGTTAGAAAGCTATCACCGAGCCCCATCGGCAGCGAAATACACGTTTCACGATAACATTGTTTACTGCTAATTTCTTGTTTATTTAAACGTGTTTTCCTCGTGTCAACCGCTCGGGACATCCCTGAAACTGAAGATCGCTATTGACCCACTTTCACATATGTTTACCCCTGGGAGCTGTACAACCACAGCACTCCGAACAACGTGTTTGTATTTAAGCGCTATTCTTTATTCACCAACATTGTCAGTCCTACATGGGAATAAACTGAGTCATGTAATTTTCATGTTCATCTGACACGCCGTTCTTGAAAACCTATTCGATAAAGACAGTCGCCCGCCTTGATAGACACTGCCGTATGGTTACGTCTCTGCGTGGCCCAGTTATGTCTGAATACGGATAATGTGCAGGAAGCGACCAGACAAAAACCTTTCCATCCGACAAGATACGGTCTTTGTGCCAGCTTAATGCAACGGAGAAGTCACAAAAGCCTACTTTCAATACACTTTAGAAACCCACTCAACTTGAACATAGAGAGCTTACCTTTTCAAAATTGAGGAATTTAGTATGCTTTTACGGGTGATATTTATCTGGCCATTTCTACTTCTAAAATGAAATTCGAAACCTTTTGAGTCAGGTTAAGTGCAATGAAAGTAAACTAAAATTTCTCTAATTTCATGATAAAGTTGAAGATAGATAAATCAAATTTAGAGGATAATGCCAAATCCAAATAAATCACACCAAAAAACATGCACGTATGTACACATTATGTTGTTGAAACAAGCAATGCACAGAAAGATAAACAGATGTCCCGATCACTACTATCTATTCCACATTTAAAATACTTCTCAAAAATCATCCTACACAACAGCTGTTAAAATACTGAATTCACACAACAATTTTATTAACAAATATTTTTGCACATGTAATTTGTGAACTAAATCCAACAACCTACCAGCTCCACACAAACATGTTACGCCATTTGTCAAAAGAATGTGAAGCGCATATATTGTTTACGAGTCATTTGGACAACAATAATCAGTTCCGAAAAAGTCAATATTCCAATTTTCGCTTCAATATTTCATTTTGAATACATTAACATGCAAACACAAGGAAGAACATACGACCCACCGTGCAGCTGGTAAGATGATGGTCATTTCCTAATCTCTGACTGACTGTCCCCTGTGTCCACGATAATCAGAATACATTCGGGTCACTGTCTCAGATCATTGCATAATTGACCGTACACGATACTCGTGAATTCATGGCTGTGTATATTGCCGTAATTATACTGTATAATGTCCAGTGATGGTTTCGCCCTCGGCTGCAACCCCCGACGTCCCTTCCCAAGCGATGGGCACTGATAAAGATACTGGTATCCTTCAGTTGCCCACACTATGTAAGATCTCGCACCGACCATTCCCACCGTCACTGGTCTGCACAATCAGACCGAACTGACAGCATGACAAGGTTAGTATGTCAGCAAGACATATGCCAGGTGATAATTGACAGAGATCGGTTGCAGATGAAGGTACCATCCATTAATTGTTGAATTACAATCGGATACATAATTTATTATGCAACCCGTATACAAAGTTTGAGTTAATTTGTAACATGATCGTCCATTGGCACACTGAAAGGTAAGACCTTCGTGACAACAACCAGCCAACTGTGACCTAATCTGTATTATTTACCTATTGTGATTTAAACGCTTTATAAATCACTTATGGTCGAGAAATTAGAACACACACTACTTGATGAAAACTGTCCGTCTCTCTCAGGACAGAAGCGTACATTTACAGCAGTTTGCTATGCAGTGTAAACAAATTAGCACAATATGACAAAACTTTATAATTTGACAGACATGTATGTGTCTGTCTGTCTGTCTGTCTGTGTGTCTGTCTCTGTCTCTCTGAAACTCTCTCTCTGCCTCTCTCTCTCTCTCTCTCTATATATATATATATACAATGAAACCCCGTCAATCCGTCCCAAATGGAATCAGTATTATTTGTATTAACGGGGTCTAGGATGGCGACGCCTGACTATATACTAGTATATAACGGACTGACTATAGAACTATATATACTTTGGTTAAGTTAACGCAGAGAACTTGTAATTTTAAAAATACAAACGTGACCTCATGTAACTATTCCGGGGTGCTTAAATTTATTATTTCAAAGATTTGCCGTGTTCTGACACGTTTCTCACATCGACATATAGCGACAATAAATATTAAGCTTATATTTCTAATTCTAACAAGGTTATTGCAAAAAAAAGGAAAAAAGAATTTAATGTTTTCGACAAACAAACCCTTACACCAAGCGATCCCAGCCGCGTCGCTTTCGGCAATACAGGACCGGCCTCTTACACAAACAATGTACAAGAGGGACATTAAAAACACATGTAAACCATGACTTTCCCAGTCCACAGAACACGCAATAGCGCTTCATAGTGCACATGCACTCAGCCACTGGGTGTGATACATCTGGCTGAAGTACGAATTACACGACATAAAGAATGTTTGGCGTTAAGCTGGTCCTACCTGGAAGGGAGGGTGACTTCTTCCTCATCCTCTGGCGAGTCGCGCTGAAAGTGAGAGAGAGAGGTGTATTGAAGGGGAACAAGATCGATGAGGTTGTATTGGGAAATTCACTAGGCTGCTGTAGTGTCGCATAGAACAGTGCTAAGGATTTCGCATAGCAGTTCCACTTGTTGACGGTCTGATCTCTATTAGGGTAAAGTAGAACGTTTCGTCTTAGACAGGCATTAGGTATTGTTTTTACTCCGTAACATGTTATAAAGTTGGGGCAAGATACATGCATCTTTTCAGGAACACCTGGTGTCATCACATGATAGTGATTCTGAAACTTATGCTCATGATATAGGCATGAATTTACAATAAACTCTGTTTTTACAGAGTTTTCTTATGATGATGAAAAGGGTTTTATAGTTTATTAAACACGTTTTGTGATTATTCATGCTTGCATGAAGTGATTAATCACTATAGCATTGAGGACTATCCATCCGTGATATCCCGATGCTAATTAAGTACTAGTATCATATCTGCGTTAATATACTTCATAGTAGCTGTACATACCTAGTGTTTTACCAATCATTAGAATATTTACCTCGGGGCTACGTTTCACAAAGCGACCGTAGAGCTAAGACGATGGTAAGCTTACGTTAATCACGGAACTACGATTGTTTCCTGATAATGGCGTTTGTTGACTTAAAGTATTAAAAACGTCAACGCGAGATTATCTGCTCGTACAAGGTCAACTAGAGGTGAAGATCATAAGAATGGATTGCTGAAAATATATCCCAGTTGCGCAGATTGATGTTCATGTTGTTGATCACTGGATTGTCTGGTTCAGACTCGATTATTTACAGGCCGCCGCCATATAACTGGAAGAAACATGGTTGAGTGTGGTATTAAACCACAAACAAACAAAACTATGGTTCTGGTTTATTCTGCTTTACCGGTAGCACCGCACTCTCACAATTTGCATAAAGAGCGTTTGTTACATAAAACTACCAACAGTCTTCAGAACTATCTCTTTGTGCTTGCATTTTCAGATTCCATAAACTCACCAAATACCTGCTTTGTCCATATGGCCATGCCACTTTGTGTAACATCAATGTTTTCAATTGTAAAGTAAACTACTGATGTTGCTTTACGTTTGGCCACCACAAGTAACATTGAAATATCTGATTTATTCATTATCAGCAGTTCAGCTAAGTCGACATATGGTCTGAGATTAGTTCCTCACTGGCCCGGCCAAATCCTAACCATAATATAATATCGGCCTTCCGTCCTGACGAACACGGGGCGGTGGGGTAGCCTAGTGGTTAAAGCGTTCGCTCGTCACGCAGAAGGCCCGGGTTCGATTCTCCACATGGGTGTAATGTGTGAAGCCCATTTCTGGTGTCCCCCGCCGTGATATTGCTGGAATATTGCTAAAAGCGGCGTAAAACCCAACTCACTCACTCCTGACGAACAAAGTGCAAATCATTGGACTTTTCAACAAAGCACTGACACGATCACAACTCCTATGCTCTGACACAAGTCTATGGAGGTCTAAGTGGGAACGAGGTTTAGATTCAAGTTAACGATGGTTCATTGCCTTGTGAAGTCTTATCTTTACTTTCTGCTTTAGTGAATAAACCGATATTCTGAATATATGTCACTCTGGGTTGGCTCGTCTCCCGTCACACAGGACTGATAGCGCCCAACAGTAGAATGAGGCAGGATAGGCTCAACATTTCGTGATTACCTGGTATTATCACTATTTCACAGTGACTCATAAACACGTGTCCACGATATTGTCGATATCAATGAATTTCCTAGGAAACGGTTTTGTCGCTTTTCTTTGGTGCATGCGGAAATACCGACTGTACTAACACAAGCCTGAGATAAAGTTATAACACGACATTGTCAGCAAGAGACATATCATGCTTAAACAAGAGAGAGATATTGATCATTCGCTACCCTGGTAATGTATCCAAATACTGATTATTCAAAGACAAGTCCCAGAGAATGCTAAGACAAAACAATGATTACTCGAAGCCGAGACACAACAAATGCTAAGACAGAACACTGATTATTCGAAGACAAGACACAAACAATGCGAAGACAACAAACAAACAATGCTAAGATAAGAAACAAATAATGTTTTGACAAGAAACAAATAATGTTTTGACAAGACACAAACAATGCTAAGACAACTCAGTAGTTATACTAAGACAACGGACGGATTATACTAGTACAAGACACATGACATTTCACTGGAACACCTTTACAACACACATATATTTTCGACAAAACCGCAATATCAGAAAGCGCAACGAGAAATGTAAGCATATTTCGCGTCAACACAAACATTTATGCTAATGTCTCGACAGTTCCTGAAACACCATTATTCGGACCTGTGAAATTCGACTTCCCCGTGGATTCGGAACATGTCGTGGAGAATATCCTACTGGTAGCCTCTTCTTCCACAGCATCCCTTGTGTCCAGACTGTCCAGCTGGCAATTAACTTTTCAACTAGATTAGACAGTAATCAGTCTGTAACGGTCATCAACGTTGCAGCTACATCATCAAGGCACGATTCAGCTGAGTCAACTGTAAGGTTCGAGGAACTAGCGATTGGTTTCGTGCTTGCAGGGTTTGCATATATGGTAATCTACCATACAATAGCTAAAGGCACTTTTTGAATAACACGGCGTCACTATGCCAGCGGCTGGTATGGTTGAGCAGGCTATATCAATGGTGATGAGTACAATATGAAAACCTTAACTGCAATGAAACTGTCTTTTACCTTTGGGAGTCGGCGAGCATGTAAAATTTACCACTGCTTTAAAATGACAGAGCATCCAAACGGAGAAATCTTATCGAACACAAACTGTTGTACCAGCTAGTGGTACCATGTGATTCCACCTTGAGACAATTTCCAACAATACATTAAAATTGAGTTAAAATAGAGGAAAGCAAGATTAACATATATGGTAATGTGAACGCTAACAACGCCGAGGTACCTACTTTGTTGACGGTTACTTGGAACTTGACCCTAGCCTTATCTGTGTATTGTTGTACGGTTTATGATCCTTTGTCAGTCATACTTCGGTCATACGATACCATGTTCGACGTATAGATTTTAGAAACTGAATCATTCTTAGCCACTAAATCAACACATCACCCCCCTTGTCTGGCCCGTCAAGATCGCAATATCACACACGACCCGACGAAAGAAAGATACACTTGAACATTGGATTTGACCGAAACATTACGAAGGTTATCAAAACGTTACTTGACTGAATGCCTGGCATCTGTGAACCAACTCAATACCTGCTTCACATTACACATTACAATACCATCGAATAAACATATTTTGTAGATTTCATTTACGACCATATTAAACTTCGGTACTTAGTCTCTTTTGCCCGGAAGTTTATGATTAATAAAAGACACAAGCTTTATGGAAATTTCTAACAAAACGTTTGAAACATATTACCATTTTAAAACACAAACAAATGTGCATTTTGTAACGTATTCGGAACACGACAGCAATGGAACATAAATAGGATATCAAAACAATTTTAGTTGCTTTACAAGGAATTAGTGCCCTGGGTGGTAAGCAGGTGCCAAGCTATATGGCACCAATTAAGTCTCACATACAATGATCAGTTGTATGGTTCCCGTCAATATTGTGTGAACGGTACCACAACATCGCACACTTCACTGCCAAGAGAGACAACGCCTTTGCTTATCTACTTTGCATTCCTGGTGTTTCAAATGAGTACCTTTCAGTAAAAGTGTCACAACTGACAATTCTCATCAGATTTTGAGAAGGACGTCGTTCTTGAACAGAACGGACTCGTCCATCAAACCCTTCCATGGTCATTAGAAGCAAAGACAGGGAAACATGATGTGAAACATAGTGAAATACGATGCACTGTGCCATACGGTGAAACAGCATCACATGTTTAAAGAGACAAATTACCTCGACTGTAGGACACTAACATTGCCGAGTCAGGGTGTGTCATTATTGTGAACACTATAATACATCTAAGCACAACATCAAAGACGTATTTAAAGAACAATCTATATCGAATGAGAACCGCAGCCATGTTAAAGAAATGTGAACCTGCAATGCTAAAATTGCTCTTTGTCATCTCTCTAGAAAGGTCTTGTGCATGTCCTTAATCAACTCCAAAACCGATTACGTTATAAACGTTTGTTGAACTCATGTGAATTTGCACTGTATATTATCCTTTTCAGTGGTCTAAATTACGTCTAAATTAAAATAATAATGCAATATTTTACGCACCATCTATCCTCCTTTAATTCATTCATTCAACAGAAAACATTCATTCTTCTAGTTAGTCATCAGGTACAACGTTCACACCGTCAACACATCATAGAAAGACACACTGTCATTATCGAATCCTTTTCTCAAGACCATCAGTATCAATAGTTACTGGTTCCACCTTGAATCTACAGATTTCCGTAATATACTCTGGTAATCATATGAACTATATAACTTATTATACCTTCTTCCTCTGCTGTCTTAAACTTGCAATATCGCTTCATGTTAGACAAAATATTTCATTTACAATTTTTCATCTGGTAAACGGAAATGACAGTCAAATTTCGTTGAACACGTTTTAATTAAGTCATACATTTGCCTATGTAACAAATGTTACACGTAACAAGTAAACTGTGTGGAAGCAACTGATCTCATGTCTGCTAGAAATAACACTTACCGACTCTCCCCTGATAAGATAAGCCATGCTGTCTCTCCTGCTGATCGGGCTACACTGACGATGACGTGCCCTGTCTCACGTCGCCCTCCATTACGTTACGTCTATAACTTCATGTTTTTACCACGCGCGTGATCTACTACCAAATCTCCATCGTGATTCAGTGTTCGATATAGATTGAAAGATCATTTCGTCCCGTGGAGGTATTTCCGGCGAGCTCTGATTTGAGAGAGCATATTACCGCAACACGCCCCGTCCAAACGGTAAACCAACCTTGCCACCGAGTTTCGTATCAAATGAAGTTCGAACCATTCTGAATCAGGGCAAAGAGCAGATCAAATTGCGATGTTGCTCTGGATAATGGCAATCTCTTGGTTTGGAACTAGGTGTTAGCGACGAGTGGGTCATTTGATTAATAAACTCTTAATCCCGAGACGCCCCTGTCTTCTTAATAGACATTGCCTTTCTTCCATAACGTATTAAATCCATTCAAGTAGCATCATTTGAAATTGGTATTGATCATCAGAATGTTTCAATCTTACAATGCCCAGTTCAAAGGCAGGACGTTTGTTTTCTTCTCGTGGACACGTATTCTTCTATTACCAAAGTAATTCCACAATTGAGATGAGCAGTGGAGACTGGGGAAGATGGTCGGATAAAGAATATCAACAGTCTGGCTTCACGAACTTCAGATTGGTCCACAAGCACTCAAATTAATGAAAGAGATTTGATTTGTGATGTTCCAAGTTTTGGAAACTAGTAATTGATCCAATAACCCCAGAAAAGCTCTATAGAATATAAACAAGATAATAGGCACGTATGTCAACACTATTCACAATACAAACTTAAATAAATTGAACATGTTTACCCCTTACGCGAAACCTGATTTCAGCCGTCCATTCAAACAGATTTCAAACATTTTGCCTTGCACGCCCAGTAGAATTTGTAACGGCAAAGATCGGAGACTGAATATTCTCTGATTTTGGCCATGGCTTTTAACTTTTCCTACTTGTACTATGATCCCATGCAATCGTTGACATCGCCTACCAATCCTGCTGGGAAACGTTACGAGCATACAAAAGGAAATTACCTTTGACGGGTATATTCAGAAACTTGCTAATGCGGACTATTTTAGTGGAAACGAGATTATAATCAGTACATTGGGCAGTGGAATCAACCTCTACATCGTCTGTCGGCAACATCGGATACAACATCGAAAAGAATCCCCATGTTCAAGTAGACTTGTGGGATGAGCACTGTGTTGTGGATCCCCATTAGCTGAGTTGGAAACTATTTGGCCGATTAGGGGCATAATGGGAACCATTGGCCTGGTGATTCTGCTTCAAATTGACAAGGAGCATCTACTCAGAGAGTAATTACAGGTTGTATTAGATGTTTGATTTGCGGGTATTCACAACTTGTGTATGTCATTAAATACCGGCAGTTGGGATATATAAACACAGAGCTGAATCTTACAACTGACTACATCTTTTACATTCCGTTTGATTTCATTTGAGACCGATGAATTGCTCTCTAACACTAATACTGACTGACTGACTGACTGAGTTCGGTTTTACGCCGCTTTTAGCAATATTCCAGCAACATCACGGCGGGGGACACCAGAAATGGGCTTCACACATTGTACCCATGTGGGGATTCGAACCCGGGTCTTCTGCTTGACGAGCCAACGCTTTAACCACTAGGCTACCCCACCGCCCCTCTAACACTAATAATTGCAGCAAGACCAAATTTTGCAGTCACATAAAATCGGCAGACCAACTCTGGTAGAACAGCCAGGTGTGCGAGTTGCACGTGTGAAATTTCAATTTCACAACAAACGCATGTTGATTACCTGGCTGTTCTACCAGTAATTGATCCCCCCTCGTTAAAAATAGCGAAAAGTGACAACAAAATAATGATCGTTTGTTAAACAACTTTTTTATTCGTGTGTCCAAAATTATGAGACAAATCATCAGAGTTGGTCTGTCGATTTCATGTGACTGCAAAATTTGATTTTGTTGCACTTATTAGATTTTGTGTTAAGTGATCATTTCATCGGTTTCAAATGAAATCAAACGGACTGTAGCACAGATTTCTCTTATCATTATGGAAATAGAGAATCTCACCCAAGTGTCTACTGATATCATTTATATCAACACGAGTTGATAAAGTTACAAATATCCGAGGCTTGCCGAGACTTGCGACGCAGTGATGTCATAGCATCGTGACGTCATAGCATTGTCAGGGCATTGTACAAAATCTACTGTCAAAACGATATCTCCTAGGAGATATCATATGATCTCACACAAGCGATATCTCCTGTGGAACATAGTTTGGGATGATAAATGGTCTTTCCGCTTCTACTCATCAGAACTTTCAGAAAGTACAACACGAATTATTCATGTTAATGCGGGTTTGTGTCTGGTAGTAAATTGCCGTTCAGATTAATGTGAATATATACGCCCTTCAGATTAATATTAATGTGGCAAAAAATGTCAGTTAAGCAAAACGATTTTTAGGCCTAAATTTAAATGCAGGTAACATATTTTACCTTCAACAGCGTATTAACTCTGCTACCTGAATGACTGAATTTGCCATTGCTGAATACATCAATAATTCATGTGTTGTAAGTGTGTGAAAATACTTATGAAAATAAGGAAGTTGCCCCTGCCATTGTTTAGGCGTCGAGTTATCGATATATTATATACAATCCATGTTGTTTACTTCACCTACATGTCACGTAATGTTATTTCCGTTTATTAATGCTAAGCTGAAATAACATAACAGGAACTGTGTTTTCGTGATAAAATCTAGCTCCCGTCATCATGAAATGTCAAGACTCTGTATATCTTCTCGTTTTAAAAAACAAATGTGCTTTCAAAAATAGAATGAGTCAATAAATTCATAAGACGTCAAGGGGCTGCAGGTTACGTATCAGAAGGAAGATAAGAGTACACAAAGCAATGTACTGGTGATCTGACCTCCCTTGACCCCCACCTGACACTGTGATAAGCGTGTTGCTGTCGCTGCCGCCGGGCCTGCTACACGGCGCATTGTCCACTACTGTACAAATTACATACTTACTTTATTCTGCGATTGATCCATGGCCGGTGTTATAGATTAGTATATTACCATAAAATGTGGTATATTTGAAATGACCATTGTTGTATGTGTTGTTCATGAGACATTTGGCAGGTCGTTATCGTCGTATGGAGGGAGTGTTTTGTGTGAGTGTATACTGCTGTTTTAGCACGGGTAAATTATTGTCACTGCGCGTACTATAACTACTACTACTACTGCTATTGCTACTACTACTACTGCTGCTGCTGCTACTGCTACTACTACTACTACTGCTATTGCTACTGCTACTACTTCTACTACTGCTGCTGCTACTGCTACTACTACTACTACTGCTATTGCTACTACTACTACTTCTACTACTGCTGCTGCTGCTACTGCTACTACTACTACTACTGCTATTGCTACTACTACTACTTCTACTGCTGCTGCTACTGCTACTACTACTACTACTGCTATTGCTACTGCTACTGCTACTACTTCTACTACTGCTGCTACTGCTACTACTACTACTACTACTGCTATTGCTACTACTACTACTTCTACTACTGCTGCTGCTGCTACTGCTACTACTACTACTACTGCTGCTACTACTACTACTACTACTGCTGCTGCTGCTACTGCTACTACTACTACTACTACTGCTACTGCTACTACTACTACTACTACTACTGCTGCTGCTGCTGCTACTGCTACTACTACTACTGCTCTGCTGTTGCTGCTACTACTACTACAACTGCTACTGCTACTACTACTGCTACTGCTGCTACTACTACTACTGCTGCTGCTGCTACTGCATACCAACATTATTGTCACTGCGTCTACTACAACAGCTGCTACTACTACTGCTGCTGCTGCTGCTACTACTACTAAAGGAATTGCAGCTGGAGTTACTGCTATTGCTACCGCTACTTTTGCGGGTGTTAATACTACTATAGGCACCACTACTACTGATACTTCTACTGCTACTACTACAACTACTACTACTACTACTACTACTTGTGTTACATATGGTGCTACTGCTACCGCTACTATTGCAGCTGTTCCTATTACTACTGGCACTACTGCTGCTGCTACTACTAACATTACCACTGTTTTTGCGGCTGCTGATGCTTTTGATGTTGATAACGACGATGATGACACTATTAATTTGACGGCGACATGTGCCACTACTACTACTAGTACTACTACTAATAATAATCTTGACGTAAGTGGAGACTAACGGGATTGGGTGGTCAGGCTCGCTGACTTGGTTGACACAATTGCGCAGTTGGATGCTCATGCAGTTGATCACTGGCTTGTCTGGTCCAGTCTTGATTATTTACAGACCGCCGCCATATAGCTTGAATATTACCAAGTGCGGCGTAAAACTAAACTCACTCACTCACTACTAACAATACTAATACTCCGAGGACGACTACTACTACGTCGATGCTTCATAGAACATTACTGTTGTAGTCAAGAAATGTAAACTCTGACTTTAC
Source organism: Haliotis rubra (assembly GCF_003918875.1). NCBI lineage: Eukaryota > Metazoa > Mollusca > Gastropoda > Lepetellida > Haliotidae > Haliotis > Haliotis rubra. The sequence continues at coordinate 2,173,415 of NW_025766003.1, forward strand.
ACAGCTACACCGTTACTCCATGAAGGTTCCTATTTCAGGAAGCTCACTAAAAGTGAAGTTAAATCCTTATGACTAATTCATATGAATGGATATGAATTCTTATTCAATATCATTATTTTATTCTGCACATAACTTATGTCATATACCAACTGTGCTTTGCAAAATATAGCTTCTCAACACGAAAACATATATATTTGTACACAAAATGCCCTAGAATACCATTCTTTGAAGTTTCATAACAACCGACATATTTGAATTTCTGACGTAATAATTTCATGATTAGATGGGTATATCTTGTTGATAATTATCCAAGTGAGTTAATCATTTAGCGCGTCGTAATAAGCAAAATCGTGTCAATGAAATGGCTGATCATTTAAATTTGATATTAAATATGGGTCAAAACGGCGCTTAATTAAATTCATGCACATTCTGACGGTCTTGGTGGAAGGACGACCGTTTCCGTTCCCTTCATCTTGTTTACAAGGATTGATCATGACGGTTGTTTTTTAGGTGACGATTGACTAGCCTTTGCATGTATTTATGACGGGTGTCACCGGTGGGGCATGTCATTTCACCTTCTTGAGAACCCCTTGTATCATCAGTATTCCAGATTGATTTATAAACACATGTACAAGATATAGTCCATGGTACAATGGACTTTTCTTCAGTACAGAGTCCTTCTGGGTGTGGTTTTCGTCTCTTTTATTAATATCACAGACATGGGCACTCAGCCAGAGCTTCTTTCAGTTGGCAATGTTTGCGACAACCCGATCATTTCTCATTACCGTATTCAATCTGTCATGGTTTGGTGGATTCATCACAATATGGCTTTGTAGATAAACTATAGAAATATGGCATGGCAGATGACTTACAGTTATAGGAAAACATGGGGTCGTCTTTTCCTTGTTTTGAGTAGCTCATGCTTCAACTAGTAGCGTTAATATCTGTCATTACAGTCGCCACAAGTAGCCAATGCTTATAGTTGATGATTATTAGTCAGGCAGCGACACAATAGCTCAACTGGGTGTATGCTATACTGACGGGTAAAAGAAAGTATACCTACTTGATCTTTATGAACTTGAAAACTTAAAAATGAAACTGTTATCATATTTAATTATATTCAATTCCAGCAAGGAACATGTGGCAGGGTAAGTCTGTAAATAAATAAATCGGTTCATTTAAGACATTGGTAAGGAGTGGATTCGCAGCCACATGACCCCTACCATGTTTAAAATGTTGGAAATATGCGCCCAAAAAAGTAACCTTGTTGATTTACAAAAATAAAAAATGGTCTAAAGTACCCATTACTAGTTTTCAAATTGTCTTCCGATACAAATTTGTAAAAATAAAACTTCAATTATATTTTGTTTAAAAATAATAACTGTTTACATGTTTTCTTTGTTTGCTGATTAAGCCATGATATACTTTATTTGGATATATCGGTAACTTCAGATTTTTGTGAGATAAAATAAACTGAGAGGTATAGTTTCTTATTCCCCTCTGTATAGAAAAGGCAGGCCTGGCGTGACACTAGATACACCATTACGGTGACCACTCTATCAAGCAATACGCTATCAGTACAATGTCGGCCGACAGTCCACTAAATGAGACTGCATTGTCAGCTAATAGGACTACTTAAGGACGGGCTAGAGGACATTTTCTCTCTTCTAGATATTTTCCTAAAGACACACGCAGGCATAAGGACCATATGCTTTCGACTTATCCCTCACTGGCATGTGGTCAATTGTCCTTGACATGTGCAATCCACTGGGAGGGGGTATTTGGTAAGTGATTGTGAGGGTCAGTGGCCATGTGTGGTCAAAGATAGAGGCGTGACGGTGTGTAAACGTCAGTTGGACACATACAGTGTGTTACCAGAACGTAGAGCGATTTGAGCGGTGTTACAGTGCTATCGCTGTTATAATGTGTGGGCCATTGTTCCTGAGCTGTGTGAAGTAGTGTCAGAAATGTCAAGAAGCAGTATGCTATATTAAGAATACATACATTAATCATTTTGACAGACTTTGAAAATGTTGTAAAAAAGGAAATGACAAGTAGAAGTATGAAATAGTACACCGCCCCTCCCTTCCCCTTGTTAAGAAGCGGATCGTTGCACTGATTGTAAAACTTACAGTTGTTAAAATGCACTTACGGATATTCGTATTTAGTAATCATTTGACATTAAATTCGTGCAAACCCGTGAAGATCCGGGTTAGAATTAATCTTCAGCAACCCATGCTTGTCGGAAGAGGCGACAAACAGGATCGGGTGGTCAGGCTCGCTGACTTGGTTGACACATGTCATCGTATCCCAATTGCGTAGATCGATGCTCATGATGTTGATCACTGGATTGTCTGGTCCTGACTCGATTATTTACAGACTGCTGCCATATAGTTGGAATATTGCTGAGTGTGGCGTAAAACTAAACTCACTCAAATTCGTGCTTATTGGTACACTAAATTCGTGCAGATAGGTACTAACCTGAAATTGCGTTCGTGTGGATCCGTGCTCCTTTGGCATTAAATTCGGCCCACACTTGACATTGCATTCGTGCGGATTAGTGCTCTATGGCAATTGAATTTGGGCGGATTGGTACACACAGAACACTGAATTGTTGTGGATCGTACTCATTAGACATTAAATTCGTGCGTATCGGCCCACACTTGACGTTACCTTCGTGCAGTTCGGTGCCATCTGGACATTGAATTCGTGCGGGTCGGTACACACAGGACACTGAATTCATTGGATCCGTACTCACTAGACATTGAATTCGCACGGATCGGTATACGCTAGACATTACATTCATGAGAATACACACCTGTGAAACATTCTTACGAACAGGAGTGCATGATACAGTGCTCGAACGCAAATGTTGAAAGAAACGTGCCTAGTGCGGTGTGTGAGTGCGTGCGTGCGTGCTTGTGCGGTTGTGTATGGCGGAAAGGGGTTGGGCGGCGGGGGTAGCCTAGTGGTTAAAGCGTTCTCTCGTCACGCAGAAGACCCGGGTTCGATTCCCCACATGGGTACAACGTGTGAAGCCCATTTCTGGTGTCCCCCGCCGTGATATTGCTAAAATATTGCTAAAAGCGACGTAAAACTAAAACTCACGCGGAAAGGGACAACAGAGTATTAGTCATAACCTCACCCACGCCAAACCACCCACCCACACAAAACAAATTAATCCTAATAATAAGATAAACAAGAAAGAAAAAAAGACGGGTTCAAACTCGGGTCGTCGCAATGATGATTCAGAACATTCAACACAGAAAGAATGTGCTCAGCGGACATATTTCACCAGCATATAAAACTCATATTTCTTAAAGGCTGTTGTTGATATTCCCCGCCGGACAACTAGCCAATGCCTACAGGACCGTAGGGTATTGGCTGTATATAATCAACTGGGCGCGGTATACCCAATCAGCGCTGCAACAGTGAAAGAGAGCACTGTATCACTGTGAATGACAGTGACCCATATCTCGAGGCTATCATGTACTTACTCGAAACAGGCCAGAGTAGATCCATGTGTCGTACGTGCCCCCTTCCGTCATTGTTCAACAGATGCCCCCACATAATGTTCTGCCGTCTCGAGAGACCGAGTCAGTGAGCAGTATCCTTTCTTAGCGACAGGGTCTGTTTCATTGCCAAACTGTGTCAAACGACGACGTAACGACGTTATAAGCACAAGTGTAGAATATTGAAAATATTGACGAATACACCATTCATGGCCCTTCCTATTACTGACGCTGCAATATCAGACTAAAGTCCGAAAAGGCGGATAAAGCCCTTGTAAGTTCAGTCCCTATTATTGAGGCAATGAACGGTGTCAAGGATTAAAGCGCCTTATCCCTTATAGGCTAATGACGTCTTAGAGAGGTTCACGATCACGTCTTCACAACTACAGGCACACGGCGCTGCTGCCAGATTCAACCACCTCTGGGTCACAGTGATAAACCAACGCTGTGATCAGTGACGACAATCGCGACGAAAGTGTAGGCGAGGTCGTCATGGTGAATGTTGTTTCAGCCATAAAAAACGGATGATATATTGATAACGTGATCCTCAAATGGGCGTTGATTGAAACCTTTCGGGGAATCATACCCGGGTCTTCCACATGGCGGTAGACGTCATGGTGGACTATCAAATTACAATATCATGCACCTGATTATTTGCGTTCTACTTGACTAAAGGAAGTGTTCTTACCTGGCAGCTGGAAAGGGTGTTCCGGGTGTTTGTGCTGACTCGAACACAATAAATGCTGAATATAACTTATTAATCAGCATGTTTCAACCCCATATAATACTGCCCTGGACTTTACAGTACTAAACGTGTTTACGGCAGAAGCTGTCAAAATCCATTGTTTACGACATCATTTTGACGACAGGTGGCAGAACTCGTAATGAATATTGGCGTATCAATACAGACTGAGTGACCATTGGTGGGTCATTTATACAAGGTCATGGTCACAAGTGGTTTTAGCATTTATGGCACGTGAAGTATTAATTGATTGATTTTTCTCTCTTTTATCGCTAGCGGTCTTGATGTGTGTATGGAGAACCAAGATGGGACAACACCTGCTCGCGTTTTACAGACTTTAAAATATTGTAAACAGCATACTTAGCTCAAAGAAGCTACTTCAGCGACATAGATGTAGTAGAGGCCATTCACAAATATAATTTTCATTTAAAATTTTGATTGTGTTTGAAGACCGCTAAAGGTATCAAATGTAGAACCTAGTATATTTTACTAATTTACATCTTTTCACCATTAGATATTGATAATCATCTTTTCACCATTAGATATTGATAATTTGCATCTTTTCACCATTAGATATTGATAATTTGCATCTTTTCACCATTAGATATTGATAATTTGCATCTTTTCACCATTAGATATTGATAATTGCATCTTTTCACCATTAGATATTGATAATTTGCATCTTTTCACCATTAGATATTGATAATTTGCATACCATTAGATGCATCATCTTTCACCATTAGATATTGATAATTTGCATCTTTTCACCATTAGATATTGATATTCTGCATCTTTTCACCATTAGATATTGATAATTTGCATCTTTTCACCATTAGATATTGATAATCTTGCATTTTCACCATTAGATATTGATAATCTGCATCTTTTCACCATTAGATATTGATAATTGCATCTTTTCACCATTAGATATTGATAATTTGCATCTTTTCACCATTAGATACATAATCTTTCTTTTCACCATTAGATATTGACAAAATTGATAATTAGATGCATCTTTTCACCATTAGATATTGATAAATTTGCATCTTTTCACCACCAGATATTGATAATTTGCATCTTTTCACCATTAGATATTGATAATCTGCATCTTTTCACCATTAGATATTGATAATTTGCATCTTTTCACCATTAGATATTAGATATTGATAATTTGCATCTTTTCACCATTAGATATTGATAATCTGCATCTTTTCACCACATACGATAATCTGCACCATTAGATATTGATAATTTGCATCTTTTCACCATTAGATATTGATAATTTGCATCTTTTCACCATTAGATATTGATAATTTGCATCTTTTCACCATTAGATATTGATAATTTGCATCTTTTCACCATTAGATATTGATAATCATCTTTTCACCATTAGATATAATTTGATAATTAGATGCATCTTTTCACCATTAGATATTGATTTGCAACTTTTCACCATTAGTCTTGATAATTTGCATCTTTTCACCATTAGATATTGTTTTGCAATTACGTCTGACGATGTTGTAATGCTGACGTTCAACGGCACTGCCATGTCACTGTGGTAATAGGCCACTTGACATTACATGCACTCAGCTGTCTCATCGCTGTGGATACTTAATACCACCGATACCCCATGTAGTCCTCGACGAACAGTGTATAAATATAACAAAACACACCCTTCGGGACAATCGACATTTCCAAAGGACACTGCAGTCTCCAAACAGAATGGACACACCATTGTCGTCCGAGCCGCGTCGAGGCTGTTGCTCTCAATTAGCGTTCGTGGTATAGAGTGTTTGGGTGTGGATGTGTTAAAGATGAGATGTTCCAGACGTAATCTGCCTTGGGTGATCGTAACAGTTTTTACATGCAGTAAGATTATCGTCTCACGGGTCTCACCAGGGTTATTGTTTGGGGCTAGGTATATAGGGAATAGGTCGATCAAGCTTGTTATGTTTGCCTATTAAAATAAGCGAAATATGTTACCGCAATCGAAACAGGAAGTTAAGTAGTGTATGGTCTTTAACTTATTGTTAGAAATATACAAAACACATGTCCATAATCACGACACATATCTGCTCAAACAAGAAAATTGTACGATTCCGGGTCAACGTAAACATGAGTTTATGAATTGTTATCAAATGATAATGGCACCAGGTGTTCGAGAAATAGTGATCGTACATTCTACCATGGCCACGTGAAATGCTCGAATTTGATTGGTCAATCAATAAAATCAGACGGTATCAATTTGGATTGAAAATGCGTCTGATTTCACGGCGCTTCACTGCGGACGTATACAACACTGCCGCACTACTTCAGCTTGGCCACCAACATGACTAATATCAACACAACAGACGTGATGGAAATGCTGATGAAACATTTATTAAAACTCGAAAAATACAATTATACGATTTCTCCTCCACAATTATTAGGGAACCTTACTATCATAATTATTACCTTCTATTATATAAATATTCAAACTCAATTACAATACACAGCCCCAAACATAAACAAACGATATCTAACATATAAATCAGAAAACCTTGTAAAAATACATCCCTATCTATCCCTATTTGTGCGGCAAAACGTTCGTAAACATTTACCTACCTGGTAAATGGTATATTTGTTTCCGATTAGAATGAGAAATTCGCAAGATAACGGTTAGGCGAAACACAAAATTTAGGCCACTCATACTCCATCATGTCCCGTTGCATCGTTCAAAATGTAAAAAATTGAACCACGAGAATTCCGCCCTCTGCAACCTTCCCCGCAAGGCTGTCACTGCTATGTTCGTACACTTTGAAAAGCTTGGTCACAATCCAGTCCCAAATGATGAAAACAATGTTCCAAGGAATCTCAAGTTAGTCGCATGTACACAAAGCAGCACTGTCACTCTTTCGTCGCATGCGTGGGTGGAGGCACGTATACGTGAAATCATGATCGACACACGCCGGTCATAAATATCAACAGTCGAATTTCAACCTTTCGCAAAATGTAAACACTAGCTCATCCGCCATTTCAAACTGTAGCGTAACTGTCTACTTCCAAGAAAATAAGTAGGTCAGACGATTCCATTATAGTGTGGCCAGGGGGGTACAGTAACACGGCACACAAAACAATAGGCTGGTTTGGGTCGTGTGGAGTTATGCTTATAAAAACCAAGCTCTTAGGTGTTACATTATTGCATTGAATAAACAGTAGTTTGTTTTCTTTGGACAGAATATGTTTTATGTTGCAATGTTAACAAAAATACGATATATAGACACCTACCACACCCTTCACAGACGAGTTCAATTCGCAGGACGAGGAAGTTCGATGTTAAATCGGTTATGGTAGAATGGAGATAAACATACTGTGTTTGGAAATTAGATGAATGTTAGACCGAATTGATAGTCTCTAAATTTCATTTGAAGCCGAACGCGTTCGGCTTCAAATGAAATTTAGAGACTATCAATTCGGTCTACGCGTTCGGCTTCAAATGAAATTTAGAGACTATCAATTCGGTCTAACATTCATCTAATTTCCAAACACAGTACGTTTATTTCCTAAATGCTCCACCCATCACAAACACATGCAAAGACAAAACAATAATCGGTCTGGGAAAGCTCGGATCATTTGGCACAAACCAAAGCATCGGGCATAAACATGCCACTATTGCGTCGCACACCGTGTGCGAAGTACTCATTATGTCGGGTAGCGCACGTTAAATATCCAAATCATCATCATCACCATCATCATCATCATAGTCAAATTCGTAATGTCCTGAACATGTCCACCACAGAACATTTTGGAGGTGTACTGTCTGGTGCAGTCATATAGCGTTATTATTGCTGAGTAGGGAGTTAAATAACATACAATCAAACAGAGGCCTGGCAACAACGGACTATAAATTCTGAAATGCGACATGATACAGTGATATTTGTTCTGAACACAATCTCCAGATGATAGTGTCTTATCAATGTCAAGCTACAGATCACGTTGTTAGCAACGACGAACAGATGGCAGCGTCACACGATCCAATTCATCATCGCGACAGTGCAACATAACCGGGAATCCTTGAACATCGTTCACGATCAGAATATGGACACAGGAATCTTTGTTACGTGAACATACACACATTACCTAATCGGTTAGCTCTATGCCGGGTAACTCGCGTCACAAACTGTAATGTGTTCTTATCTAACGCCGTGCCCTGGGCCGTACTTCACGTGGATTTAAACAACCCCATCTAACAATGTACTACTATGTATAGCGCATTTCCTTCCCTTGAGAATCATAGTCCATAGATCCGATGTAGAGATTTAAACTCAATATGTAATAATGTGTGAATAGCGCAATTCCTTCCCTTTGAGAACCCTACATGGATAGATCACATGTTTAGATTTCCATATACCATCATTTCCTTCCCTTGAGAATCATAGTGCATAGATCCGATGTGTAGATTTACACAACCCCAACTCAACTGTATAGCACTATTTAGTAGTGTTTACCCCTCTTGAGAACCATACATGTATAGATCCGATGTATAGAATTAAACAACCCCAACTCACTATGATATGCGGTGTATAGCGCTATTCCTTCCCTTGAAACCGTATCTGTATAGATCCGATGTATAGATTTACACAACCCCAACTCACTATTACCCGTGAAGATCCGGGTTAGAATGTACCTTCAGTAACCCATGCTTGTAGGAGGCGACTAACGGGATCTGGTGGTCAGGCTCGCTGACTGGGTTGACACATGTCATCGTATCCCAATTGCGTAGATCGATGCTCACGATGTTGATCACTGGATTGTCTGGTCCGGACTCGATTATTGACAGACCGCCGCCATATAGCTGGAATATTGCGGCGTAAAACTCAACTCACTCACTCACCCAACTCACTATTTAATACGGTGTATAGTGATTTTCTCCCATCACAACCATTCATTTATCGATCTGATGTTATGTGTAAATCATATATTTCAGCACTGTATGGCGATATTTGTTATAAATATGTTTCTCATTTCCAATCTCAACAAGCAGGCGAACGGGCGGGCGAAAACATACATTAGAATATAGAACTCACGTTTTCACTAATTGTGTAACTTATTTGATTAAATGTTACAATTTAAATCACTTTAAAGTCTTTATAATAGTGTATTGTGCAGATCGAGTCACTTGGCTTCAGAAACATTTCTTTAATAAATGTAGATGAATTAAGTTAGAACTGATCTGGGTTTAACGAACGCGTGTTCAAGGGTGAGGTAATGTCTCTTTTTATATCTGGGCATACATTACCTAAGATGGGAGAATTGAGGTACGAAAACTTCATCACTTCACATCGGAATGAAAACGTACGGCGGGGTGGAGCCTGATGCACAGAATAACACCGACAACCCGACATAATAACACAATACTTCTGTAAATCAGTCCCGCTGTAAGACGTTTTCCAAATACCATCGTCTAATATATCATCCTGTTTACTTAAAAACTCTTGAAGTGTGTCGATAGCAGCTGGATGACAGATAAATGAATAAAGGTTTTAACCTGACAGGATTATATAGAGGTATACACATACATTGAAGAATTATCGTCTAACATAAAACCCTCGTGATTGTAATCATAAAGACTGTGATGGGTTGTGTGAACAGGTAATACCGTGCCAAACAATTCGTAGTTTGTTATTTTCGTAGTTTGTTGTTGAAGTAAAGAGATTAAATTTCACGAATGTAGGTTTATGGTTGGAACTTGACATCATTCAAATGTTCTATTTGGTTAAACTGTGTTTATTACCTACACGTTGAATGACACGGGGATTCATTTAACATTAACTGTGAAAAAAGTATGAACCTATTTTTAATTGTGGTTAAACATGAACCCAACACATCTAGGTTGTATCTAGATGTATCTGGAACCTGGGTTTGCAGTGTCTCAGTGACTGCTTTAAGCCTAGAAATATTTCGTTCAAATCAAGCTTTAGGTTTATACTTCTTTTTCTCAGTAGTATATCTTAATGAAGCATACGTAATGTAGACAGATAGAAATAGTTTAATATCCATAGTAGTGCACAGTAATTTCACTGAGATGCTTTCATTCATCTTTGTAGATCTAATATTAGACTACAATAATGCAGTTAGCACATCGGACCATAAAAAACAATCTGCACCTCCTATCGATGTATATATAATTTCTGTTGATGACATGCAAGAATGAATAAATGTAGCCCCGTTTCGGATTATACTAAACACAAAGGCTGGGTGTCTAGAAGATATTTCAAGACATGCAACCATTACTACTACTACTACTTCGACGACGACGACGACGACGACTATTACTACTACTACTACTACGACGACGACGACGCCGACGCCGACGCCGACGCCGACTACTACTACTACGACGACGACGGCGATGGCGACGACGTCGACGACCACCACCACCTTCATTGGTACTACTATTACTGACACTACTACTACTACTACTACGACGACGACGACGACGGCGACGACGTCGACGACCACCACCACCTTCACTGGTACTACTATTACTGACACTACTACTACTACTACGACGACGACGACCACCACCACCCTCACTGGTACTACTATTACTGACATTACTACGACTACGACGACGACCACCATCACTACTACTGATAATGTTAATCATCACCATTATCATATCTCGTGAAAATGCAGATCTTGCACCTTAATTACCCTCTCTGATTTCGGATCCCGCATACAGAATCCTAAACCAGGGACTTGTGTAGACGAATATTTGTTCCATCGTTCCAATAAACATTCAGTCGACTAAGGTATATCATAATTACAAAAAAGACAATATCTAATTGCACTCCCTGATTGAATGATGATTTTTTCAGATTTATATTGCGTTTGCAGTTATTTAATGTCGGTGTAACACAGCAGGGTTGCTAGATAACAGATTATTAGATCCACATAAACGGATGGAAGACTGCCACGGTCCTGAATATACGACTGCATGTTGCTATTTTGGCAGTCAATATATCACTTTTCGGAACGACAGTGATTAAAACACCACATAGATGACATTAATTTCGTTCTTTACAAGGCCACAACTCACCCAGTTCGTGGTAGTATTGATTTATACTAATATGTGGATGTTGTAAATTCTGTGTAATGATCACGTAGCCTAATACAACAGCTATATCATCAACTGTACAATGCGTTACTGACAATGCGATGATATATGTATCCCTAATCGATTAAGCTGAAGGGATATACCACTGAGTGTTTAAGAGATATACATCTATCTTTGTAGTAGTTGTAGCTACGGAGGTCGTATTTTGATTAAAATTTAATCTAGTAGTAAAGTAGTTTGTTTTATTTGTTGTTTGACGGCGATCTCAGCAATATTCAAGCTGTATCCGGCGGTCTGTAAATAACTGGTCTGGACTAAACAATCCAGTTTGAATAGCAGTGGCAGAACAACCACATGCAGAGCAGTGGTAGTACAGTTTGAATAGCAGTGGTAGAACAACCACATGCAGAGCAGTGGTAGTACAGTTTAAATAGCAGTGGCAGAACAACCACCTGCAGAGAAGTGGTAGTACAATTTAAATAGCAGTGGTAGAACAACCACCTGCAGAGCAGTGGTAGTACAGTTTGAATAGCAGTGGTAGAACAACCACCTGCAGAGAAGTGGTAGTACAGTTTGAATAGCAGTGGCAGAACAAACACCTGCAGAGCAGTGGTAGTACAGTTTAAATAGCAGTGGTAGAACAACCACCTGCAGAGCAGTGGTAGTACAGTTTGAATAGCAGTGGTAGAACAACCACCTGCAGAGCAGTGGTAGTACAGTTTGAATAGCAGTGGCAGAACAAACACCTGCAGAGCAGTGGTAGTACAATTTAGATAGCAGTGGTAGAACAACCACCTGCAGAGCAGTGGTAGTACAGTTTGAATAGCAGTGGTAGAACAACCACCTGCAGAGTAGTGGTAGTACAGTTTAAATAGCAGTGGTAGAACAACCACCTGCAGAGTGGTAGTACAGTTTGAATAGTGGTAGTACCCGCAGTTTGGATAGTACAGTTTAGAATAGCAGTGGTAGAACATAGCCAACCACATGCAGAGCAGTGGTAGTACAGTTTGAATAGCAGTGGTAGAACAACCACCTGCAGAGCAGTGGTAGTACAGTTTAAATAGCAGTGGTAGAACAACCACCTGCAGAGATGAGGTGGTAGTGGTAGTACAGTTTGAAATAGCAGTGGTAGAACAACCACCTGCAGAGTAGTGGTAGTACAGTTTGAATAGCAGTGGTAGAACAACCACCTGCAGAGCAGTGGTAGTACAGTTTAGATAGCAGTGGTAGAACAACCACCTGCAGAGTAGTGGTAGTACAGTTTGAATAGCAGTGGTAGAACAACCACCTGCAGAGTAGTGGTAGTACAGTTTAAATAGCAGTGGTAGAACAACCACCTGCAGAGAAGTGGTAGTACAGTTTAGATAGCAGTGGTAGAACAACCACCTGCAGAGAAGTGGTAGTACAGTTTAAATAGCAGTGGTAGAACAACCACCTGCAGAGCAGTGGTAGTACAGTTTAAATAGCAGTGGTAGAACAACCACATGCAGAGCAGTGGTAGTACAGTTTGAATAGGAGTGGTAGAACAACCACATGCAGAGCAGTGGTAGTACAGTTTGAATAGGAGTGGTAGAACAACCACCTGCAGAGCAGTGGTAGTACAGTTTGAATAGCAGTGGTAGAACAACCACATGCAGAGTAGTGGTAGTACAGTGGTAGAACAACCACATTCAGAGAGGTGGTAGTACAGTTTAAATAGTAGTGATAGAACAACCACCTGCAGAGCAGTTGTAGTAAAGAGTGCTTGGGAGGACAACCACATGCAGAGCAGGGATCGTAAAGGTGTATAGTAGAGGCACATCAAGCACCGACGGAGCAGTGGGTTGTCGGACGTAATGTTTGAGGTATGTAACACAAAGACTAGCTTGATACCTTACTTCCAGTGTACGCGTCGCCAGGTCATTGACTCAGATAAAACAAGGGTATCGGATAAAAACAGATAAAACACGCACCTTACCTTTGGCAGTATGATTGGCACAATACATAAACAAATGAAACAAGACATTTTCTAAAGCAGACTAAACGATTCCATTGTACATTACACTCGCCAGATGACCAAATGCACTACAAATGCCGGACAACTATCCCCCGTCGATAATGGACACTGAGTGAATGAAAGAATGATCTTTACTTCCTCCAATGGTTACGGGGAGTACAATTATTACAAATGCTGTGTATATGTTAACATTAAATCAATTCAAAGGCTACTGAAAGAAAATAGTACATCGTTAGATTTACTGTGCGAGATAGAGTCACCCCAGAGTTTCCCCGGGAATATTATTTACACACAGAATGTACATACTACAGGTACAGTACGGGCTGTAGGTTCCAGGAACTGATTTCTCGACAGACGATGAGACAGAGTCACCCCAGAGTTTCCCTGGGAATATTATTTACACACAGAATGTACATACTACAGGTACAGTACGGGCTGTAGGTTCCAGGAACTGATTTCTCGACAGACGATGAGACAGAGTCACCCCAGAGTTTCCCTGGGAATATTATTTACACACAGAATGTACATACTACAGGTACAGTACGGGCTGTAGGTTCCAGGAACTGATTTCTCGACAGACGATGAGACAGAGTCACCCCAGAGTTTCCCTGGGAATATTATTTACACACAGAATGTACATACTACAGGTACAGTACGGGCTGTAGGTTCCAGGAACTGATTTCTCGACAGACGATGAGACAGTCACCCCAGAGTTTCCCTGGGAATATTATTTACACACAGAATGTACATACTACAGGTACAGTACGGGCTGTAGGTACCAGGAACTGATTTCTCCACAGACGATGAGGCAGAGTCACCCCGGAGTTTTCCCGGGAATATTATTTACACACAGAATGTACATACAACAGGTACAGTACGGGCTGTAGGTTCCAGGAACTGATTTCTCGACAGACGATGTTAATGAAGGTCGTCCATGTTGTAAGGTGTTACAAAACAAGTTTCATATTTATCTTTAACAAGTTTATGGCCTCGGCGACATTGTTCAATCAACGACATTCAACGTCCATACACTCAGTAATACAATATTCCTAATTATCCATGCATCGAATCTATCTCAAATAACGGTAATTGGAATGCAGTTTACCATTGAGATCATATTTGCATTGTACATGGACACGATCGAGAATTGATGACGTACTACGGCGTAGAGATAACAAGCCCCTTCAGAACAGGGGTAGTAAAGGTGTTGAGTAGAGGCTAATCAAGCACCGAGGGAGCAGTGGTTTGTCGGACGTAATGTTAGGGGTATGTAACACAAAGAAAAGACTTGCTGGATACCTTACCTCCAGTATACAAGTCGTCAGGACAGTGACACTAATAAAAGAGTAATTATTCAGAGGCCCAGATTAGCTGCGTATTTGGGTAAAATACGCACAGAAAATATCCAATTACGCATTGAAAAATAATTGTTGCGTACCAATTACGCATTTAAAATGTTAGATAAGCACAAAGTTTAAAACATATGCGTACGGAATATATCTATAAAAATCACTTGCGTAATGAAAAAGACATCGATTGATATCAAGTTGTATTGTTAGTATAGGACTAGTGTTGTACTGTCAGTACAGGATGAGTGATTTTTTATGAAATCATTTCCCTAATATTTAAGTTGGTTTTCATTAGGTATGACGTAAGGCAGAACATAACTGCTTGGTAAACATACTCAATGACATATACTTAGGTGAGTAAAATCACTGAAATACCCACATATTTGAAAGCAGTGGGTAACGGAAAATGAAATACCCACTCAACATTCATAATACCCACTCCAAAAAAATACAGTGGGTACAGTACCCACATGAGCTAAATCTTATCTGGAGCTCTGCAGTAAGATATAAAAAACTAAGATAAAACACACACCTTACTACTGAGAATATGGTTGTCACATGACATACAGAGGTTAAACAAGACCTTATAAAGCAGACTAAACGATTCGGTCGTACATAGTCTGTCTCACAGTCCCCGAACCATATTATTTCTCCTACAGCCTAGCCCTCCCTGCAATGCTATCAAGAGCCCTAAATGAAGCAAGTCTGGATTTCTCCAGGTTCGAATCTCTGGTCTCCCTGGGGCTCCTTTTCAATTTAAATGGGTTTATCTGTCACAAGTAAAAATGACATATATTCAGAGACTTAGCGTTAGTCTAGGTTGTACATTATACTCGCTGAGGCCAAATGATCAAATGCATACATGAGCCGGACAACCATCTCCGTCGATAATTGACACCTCTCACCATATTTGTCCTGAACAGGTTTATGTCCTTTCTCGGCATTGTTCAACCACAACATTCAACGTCCATGGACTCAGTAACACAGTATTCCTAATTATCCATACATGCAGGTCTATCTCAAATAAAGGTAATTCAAATGCATTCAAGTTTACCATTGAGATCATATTTGCATCGTACACGGACACGATCGAGAATTTATTACGTACAATGACGCAGGCGGTGGGACATGCGTCAATAAACGCCTCGACTGCAATGTATGTACATACAGACACGGACATGGAAAGTATGTTGTTGATGTTATGTATTTACATCTTGGTGACAGCATGTCAATCTCTAGGTAAATATACAATACATCTGTCGTTCATACGAATATGTCACAATGACATTCTCAAACCTCTTGTGTCAGTACACAGTGCCCGCTGTGATTTTCAAATGCCTCTTAAAACTTTAGACAACCGCGTGAGAAGAAAAACAATAAGGAAATGAAACGTGATGTGACACATGCTGTTTGACAACATGTCAGCAACGTGCATTACAAATACTCTAGACTAATTAAACTCCTATAACCGTCAGGTACAGTGGTGAATATTTAATGCAAAAACGTCGCGTTGGTGTTGTTAAAGGATACCGCGCTACCTAGCAGATACGACAACTATGCTATACAACTGTTTCTTAACTATCCTATGGGGTCGTTTTCTTTAAAATATCCAGATTGTATAATGTGTCAGGGGTGAATTATATCATCCAGGTTTTCACTTTATTCTTGTTTTCGTGACAATCATTACTGATGTATGAGATGCATTAACATAATTGTCACCGCTAATTTGCCTTTCACGTTCAATGGGATCTGTTCCGGCAGATAATCGAAGCTCATTATTTTCTTGATTTGTACATTATATATACAGACGAGGCCGGGAATATGAACAAAATCACAAATGTTTTGTGTAGATTGGTGAAATTTACATCATATTGACTTGATTATATCAGATTGAAATATTTAAATACAATTTATAAATATTGTAAAAGAAAGGTTTTCAACACTCACCGTATCACTATTTTCCTGACTGTCATTTCTGAAACAAGAACACTTCGATAACTGATGGGGACAGTAAGGGAGAACGTAACACAATATCCTGGCAGCTGTCACAGCACGCCGTGTGACCTCAAATATCGGGCTTGTGTACATTTGCTAATGTTGCCATGCTTGACATAATTTCAACTGCTCAACCAGAGTAGCCATTACGACATGCTATGCTGCACTATGTCCCAACAGTACGTGGAGTAACATATCCCGTATTTACCTCGGATGTCAGTAAACTGAAATCAGTTTCTGTGTGTGTGTTGTGGGATGTTTTGATTGACAAGTTCGATTGTCGTAAATCACCCTTGATTGACAACTATATGCAAGTCTTAGATTAAACTGAAACATGCAGATTCTGTGACTACCTTCAATGTTGTGACCATGGTTCATCAGTTCAACACTCTATAACTATCGTTGCTCTCGCTCGGAACAAAATTAATAAAAGCAAACTGAATTGAAATGTTGCATAGGCACTACATACATGATACAAGCATATCAATTAATGATGACAGAAGCATTCCATTAATGATGATAGAAGTATTCAATTAATGATGACAGAAGCATTCAATTAATGATGACAGAAGCATTCAATTAATGATGACAGAAGCATTCAATTATTGACAGAAGCATTCAATTAATGATGACAGAACCATTCAATTCACGCTATCATTATTAAACTACTTGTTGATATGACATGCTTTACATAGGATTTAAACGCACACTTTACTATGATTAAATGTCCACATAGGTTTAACAGTTTTTAAAAAAATTTGATTAAATTTAAATTTTTAATACCTTCTTTTAAATGTCTTGAACCGCTTACCGCGCTCCCCAATCTGCCACGACTGTGGCATGTCGCTTCGTTCCTCGTTTGTTGCCTTCCAGAACGTTTACGATGGCGTACATATCCCGATGTCTCCCACTGAAACATTGAAAACACTGTCACATGTGGCGAGCTCGCGAGGCCACGACGCTACCGGTGACTTGGCAAATTGTACCCCCGATGATTATTATCCGCCCAATGGTGACTGGCCTGTTGAATGAATAGGCGGATTAGTCTTGTATTACCGTGGAAAGTAACCAGGCGTTGTTGTCTCCAGCAGGTGTTGATTTGGTATGTCAATACAGCTGGATTGTGTACTGAATGGAGATGCGGTGACAATGGCAGGTTATGGATTTCCATAGGCTGCAAATTCAACTGAGTGATTTATGTCCCCGCCAATAAACATGTCCCCAGGGATTAGCAACGTTTGAATAGAGTTATGCCCCTTGGTCACATAACATGGGATAAGTACAATTGCAACGATGGATGTCTTTAAACTATGTTCAGATGAAGATTCCATTCATACACGCCCCTCCATGTACTCTCAAGCCGAAAGCTGCTACGGCTCAGCAATCTCCACTGAACTGGATGAAAATTGCAACAATAGGAAACATGAAACTTTATTGCAATGAGTAATGTACATGACAGAGGCCATATAATAATTATCTGTTATACGGTCTCTGGGGTTGCTTATTGAAAATGTTGACCTGCTTTGAATCGGAACCTACTGGAACAGCTGCAGCGTGCAGTGCTCTGTCATGCATTCAAAACTCAAGCAACATATCTGTAGAGGCGATGTGAGAGTGCTTACACTGAGACTAAACCTATGGCATGCGACTTGTGGGGTAGTAGCAGGCAGTAGCATTCCTATTTACTAGTAGTTAGAAGTCCTTATGATACCGTTGGTGGCTGAGGCAAAATGGGGATTCATACACATGGAATTACAGCTAGTCACATCATAGACGAGGATGTGCATTGGGGAATTGCAGATGAAAGCGGTATAAACTGGTTCCTACATACGGGATTTATATATATGGCATTATGCATAGGGATACATACGTGGACAGAGGCATTATATGCCGGAATTCCCCGATCGGAATTATGGAAAGAAGCATTATAAGCTTGGGATACACCCATAATAATCATAGACAAAGGTATTTTAAACGAGGGTTATACTGAAAGAAATTACAGATGCATTTTAAGTGAGGGTATAGCGGTAAGAATCACAGAGGCATTATACGCAAGGGATATAGCGATATGAATTACAGAGGCGTTATAAACACGGGATATTCCGATATGAATCACAGGGACATTATAAACAAGGGACACACTGATATAAATCACAGAGGCGTTATAAATAAGGGGTATACTGATATGAATCACGCAGGCCATATGACTGACTGACTGACTGAGTTTGGTTTTACGCCGCTTTTAGCAATATTCCAGCAACATCACGGCGGGGGACACCAGAAATGGGCTTCACACATTGTGCCCATGTGGGGATTCGAACCCGGGTCTTCGGCGTGACGAGCCAACACTTTAACCATTAGGCTACCCCACCGCCCCGCAGGCGTTATGAACGAGGGATATACTGATATAAATCACAGGGGCATTATGAACGAGAGGTATACTGATATGAATCACAGGGACATTATAAACATGGGATATACTGATATGAATCACAGAGACATTATAAACAAGGGATATACTGATATAAATCACAGCGGCGTTATGAACGACGAATACACTGATATGAATCACAGATAAACATGGGATATACTGATATAAATCAAGGGGGATATACTGATATGAATCACAGAGGCGTTATATAATCACGGGATATACTGATATGAATCACAGGAACATTATAAATCACAGAGACATTATAAACAAGGGATCTACTGATATGAATCACAGGGACATTATATACAAGGGATATACTGATATGAATCACAGGGACGTTATGAACGAGGGGATATACTGATATGAATGAGGGGCACACTGATATAAATCACAGAGGCGTTATGAACGAGGGGTACACTGATATGAATCACAGGGACATTAAAAACAAGGGATACACCGATATGAATCACAGGGGCATTATATACAAGGGATCTACTGATATGAATCACAGGGACATTATATATAAGGGATACACCGATATGAATCACAGGGACATTATATACAAGGGATATACTGATATGAATCACAGGGGCGTTATATACAAGGGATATACTGATATGAATCACAGGGACATCATATACAAGGGATATACTGATATGAATCACAGGGGCGTGATATACAAGGGGTATACCGATATGAATCACAGGGACATTATAAACAAGTGGTATACCGATATGAATCACAGAGGCGTTATAAAAAAGGGATATACTGATATGAATCACAGGGACATTATATACAAGGGATATACTAATATGAATCACAGGGGCGTTATAAACATGGGATATAGTGATATGAAACACAGAGGCGTTATGAACGAGGGATATACTGATATGAATCACAGGGGCGTTATATACAAGGGATATACTGATATAAATCACAGGGGCGTTATGAACAAGGGGCACACTGATATGAATCACAGGGGCGTTATGAACGAGGGATATACTGATATGAATCACAGGGGCGTTATATACAAGGGATATACTGATATGAATCACGGAGGCGTTATAAACAAGGGATATACTGATATGAATCACAGGGACATTATATACAAGGGATGTACTGATACGAATCACAGGGGCGTTATAAACATGGGATATAGTGATATGAAACACAGAGGCTATATGAAAGAGGCATATACTGATATGAATCACTGACATTACATACAAGGGATATACTATTATGAACCACAGATACATTGTGAAAGAGGGATGCATTCATTGGATTTATATACAGAATCATATGAGCGGGGACTCTTCCATATCAATCACAGTGATACTATAAACAAGGGGTATTCTGGTGTGAATCACAGAGGCATTGTGAACAAGGGGTATACTGATATGAATAACAGGGGCGTTATGAACGACGGGTACACTGATATGAATAACAGGGGCGTTATGAACGACGGATATACTGATATGAATAACAGGGGCTTTATGAACGACGGATATACTGATATGAATAACAGGGGCGTTATGAACGACGGATACACTGATATGAATAACAGGGGCGTTATGAACGACGGATACACTGATATAAATCACAGGGGCGTTATGAACGACGGATACACTGATATGAATAACAGGGGCGTTATGAACGACGGATATACTGATATGAATAACAGGGCGTTATGAACGACGGATATACTGATATAAATCACAGGGCGTTATGAACGACGGATACACTGATATGAATAACAGGGGGCGTTATGAACGACGGATATACTGATATGAATAACAGGGGCGTTATGAATGACGGATATACTGATATGAATAACAGGGGCGTTATGAACGACGGATACACTGATATGAATAACAGGGGCGTTATGAACGACGGATACACTGATATGAATAACAGGGGCGTTATGAACGACGGATACACTGATATGAATAACAGGGGCGTTATGAACGACGGATATACTGATATGAATAACAGGGGCGTTATGAACGACGGATATACTGATATAAATCACAGGGGCGTTATGAACGACGGATACACTGATATGAATCACAGAGGCGTTATGAACGACGGATACACTGATATGAATAACAGGGGCGTTATGAACGACGGATATACTGATATAAATCACAGGGGCGTTATGAACGACGGATACACTGATATGAATAACAGAGGCGTTATGAACGACGGATATACTGATATAAATCACAGGGGCGTTATGAACGACGGATACACTGATATGAATAACAGAGGCGTTATGAACGACGGATACACTGATATAAATCACAGGGGCGTTATGAACGACGGATACACTGATATGGATAACAGGCGTTATGAACGACGGATATATTGATATAAATCACAGGGGCGTTATGAACGACGGATACACTGATATGAATAGCAGAGCGTTATGAACGGGATCATAATTGGCTAGGCAGAAAGCTGATGAAGCCAGAGAGTAGACAAAGGACATACTCTGCTGTATAAACATCTCATTATTATTTGTACATCATTGGCTTCCACGCCTGTCCTTTTGTCTACTCTTTGGCTTCATCAGCTTTCTGCCTAGCCAATTATATTATTTATGTTATTTTCTTTGTTATATTGTTACATCCAGCATATATATACTTCCCCCCTCTTCATGTTCTATTATGCTTGACAACGGTACAAGAATCTGTATCGAATCGTCGCACTCACGAATAAAAAGAAGTTGTTATCCATAAAGTGTGTTCTATATTGGGTATACTGATATAAATCACAGAGACATTATAGACAAGGGGCATACTGATATAAATCACAGATGCGTTATAAACAAGGGGTACACTGATATGAATCACAGGGGCATTTTAAACAAGGGGTACACTGGTATGAATCACAGGGGCGTTATGAACGAGAGATACACTGATATAAATCATAGTGACATTATGAACGAGGGATTCTCATAGGATTCAAAGATAAAAGCACAAAAGCGGGAATACTCTTACCCGAATCACAGACATAGACAATAAGAACTGCGACATACAGAAAGGAATTACACATACTGGCGTTCTATACAACTGGCATTATAAACGGGGAGTCGATGTGAAGGACATCTTGTCTTCTGATCATAACAATACAATGTTCGGATCACTCTTACACGTGAGGTGAATTACCAGGAGCATATTGATCAGAGACTACAGATAATGAATCACTTGAACATCACATACTCTCTAGTTGTTTCCTTTCACTGTGTCCAGCGAGTCCTCATCACCCAATCATCACGCCATCACTGACGTGCCACATCACCAGTTAGATCATGTCAATAACTCCTGCAGCTGGTGCACGCGACGTCTTCAGATGCAGACACAAGCAGGTTCCGCTCTTTGACGACACCATTTACAGCAGCAGTG
Organism: Haliotis rubra; assembly: GCF_003918875.1. Classification (NCBI taxonomy): domain Eukaryota; kingdom Metazoa; phylum Mollusca; class Gastropoda; order Lepetellida; family Haliotidae; genus Haliotis; species Haliotis rubra. The sequence continues at coordinate 2,195,946 of NW_025766003.1, forward strand.
TAGGCCTGGTTAATCTGCCCCGTGAATGTGGTGGAGGTTTATCACTACTTGCAATTATTCGGAATATGTGTCCTTATTAATGAATGTTTGTTGTGGATTATGGCTTTAAGTACGATGTAAATACACGGAACATAATAGAGGTCACTGTTATTGTGATTAGGGTATTTAAAAGCACTGGGCCTGATCGCGGATTAACACTGGGCTCTGTCTATACACAATACATGCACTGTTCACCCAGCGCTGATTTAGAAGAAACTCAGTTCCAGTCGTCGACTTTGTCGAATGTTTCACTTGGCTTAGTTAGAAATTAGTAAAATTATAACGTGCCGAACAGTGAAGTTCCGGCGTCAATATTGTATACAAGCGTAAAACTCTAATATTTTCGGAACAAAGCTGGAGTAACCGCCGGTGTCCCGATTTCATTAGTCTGTGTATCATTTCATGTTAGAACATTATATATTATGTCAAGATCATTCTGTATAATATTCTTTTAAGGTACTAGTACAAAAATATTAGATCAGTGTGTGTGGATTAATGCCGCGTCGAACACTATTTCGGTTATGATAAGGTGTGTCTTAGAGGTTATACTACACTAAATGAGAATCGCTTGCTCGCTGAGCGAGAGCCGTATGTAAACAAATGAAGCGATAGGGACATGTGACAGCTGTGATTGGATGAAATAGTGTAAGATGTTTATGTTTTTTAAAAGCATATCCAACCAGTAATTAAAACTGACCACAATTTTAAGTATTCAGTGCTTTGATTTTCATCACCATGACTTATGCTTATTGTGTGTACAGATATTTTCCAGTAGGTGACATTTGGTGCGGAACTGGGGTTGATGTGTTCCGCTTCCTGTGCTCGCAAAACAAGCCGGACAAGTTGGCCAGATATTGTGTTTTATTGTAGTTTAAAGGCCAGAGTGTACCCATGTGTACATGGAATGGCTGTTGATAGCCTGGATAATTTTAAAAAATATATAAGGCTACTATAGAAGTCTATGGGAAAACATTTGGTGTTGTGTAACCTAGAAGCGTCGGACTTACCCAAGGGACGTAACTCTACACGACATATTACGGCAATTTGGAGACGCCTGAAAATATCGAACATTATATAATTATATGCCCTGGGCATAACAACATAAGACATAATCTCAGAAGTGCTGTACTTGAGGTTGATGATGTATTTTCCTTAGAAACAGTTTTGGGCCCCAATATCATGTATGGGTCTGTGCAACGGGCAGTTTTAGATTTTGTCTCGTCATCTGGAAAATATGATGTAATCTAGACAGGCTCTCGAATGGCTCAGACAGATTTAGTTCTATGGTTTTAATTCACATTTTAATACTCTGTCATCTGAACCTACTGCTTTTTTTAATGAATGAGTATTTCATGTTTCAGAAATAGAAGTGATTACTTAAGGTGTTTAATCCGTAACACAAAGCAGAGGTTAATAGATATATGTATACATCTATCCAAATTAATATTAATAGTGTTGTCGTTTCTTTTATCTTAACTGAACGATTCCTTTTGGCGATGAAATTACCTTTGATTGATTATTAAATCTAGTCAATGTGTTGGGCGCAAATACTAGTAGGCCTCTTATTGGCCCACGTCGCCCTAAAATTATAAAACCAAGCAACTTACGACAACTAACCTGTTGCGCCACCGTCCCCATGTGTGCATGATACTGGGGAATCCCCGTATTTAAGTCCCAGGCTTAAATACGGAAAATGCACAATGTTTTGATAACAATGAAAACAATCAGGATTTTGTTAAACTCTTTAATCAGGAAACTGGTCTATAAATTCAAAATTGAAAGTTATGAAAATGTTTACTCGCGTGAGTAAATGTGAACGTGAATGATGAAGTTAACAGTCTATTTAATGCAAAACGTGAACTTCAAACTAATATGACAGGAGTGACTGACTGATCATGATATCTATGGCAGTGGCACCATTCAGAGTTAAAGTCTCCGCGTTTGGAAAGGGACGTCACTTTAAACACCCAAGAATTTAAACCAAATTTAAGCCCATTGGCTTACATACGGAAAAAATCCCGGGAATTCCCGGTACTTGTTACTATCATAGGCAGATCCAGAGGGGGGTGCTGGGATGCGCACCCCATCCCCCACCCCCACCCCTTTGTCCTGAAAGTTTATTAAATGACCATTGAAACTCTCGTGAAAAAGAGTGTGCACCCCCACCCCTTTCGCAAGAGTGTTGCACCCCATCTTTCTCAAAAAGCTGGTATCCGCCCCTGATATATATATAATGAAAAGGACGGTTAACTCCTGGTTTTTCATTCAGATGCAATTTCTGAAGTTTAATTGGCGAAAGGATTCGATTTTTTAAAGTTTGATATATGACTTAGTGCTGCGGTGTATTCCCGCATCGTAAGCATCTCGCGTTTGGTATATAAACCACACGTATGATACTCCCCATAGGCTCTCATAATGCAATAATACTCATAATATACGACATTTTCCCTGCGAAAATACCCTCGGCTAAAAATCGCTATTTACAGTTTTGTTTTCCTTTTCGTGGCCACATTACTGCACATAATGAGTGAGTGAGTGAGTTTAGTTTAACGCAACACTCAGCAATATTCCAGCTATATGTTTTAAATAATCAAGTCCGAACGAGACAATCCAGCGATCAACATCATGAGCATGGATCTGCGCAATTGGGAACCGATGACATATATGTCAACCAAGTCAGCGAGTCTGACCACCCGATCCCGTTAGTCGCCTCTTTCGACAAGCATGGGTTACTGAAGATCAATATTCTAACTCGGATCTTCACGGGTTTTACTTCTCATAGACCGCGCACCGTTTAGTGGTATACGTAAAGCATCACTCCATGACCTCTGTTATCACAAGACTCGGGTTAGAACTGGTCTTCAGTAACCCATTTATGCTTGTCGTTAGGATCGGGTGGTCAGACTCGCCGACTTGGTTCATGCATGTCATCGTATCCCAACGACACTCATGATGTCAGTTATTGGACTGTCTAATACACACACGATTATTGTCAGACCGGTGTCATATAACTTGAATATTGTCAAGGGCGGCAGCAAACGAACAATCAGTTCCTTTTTCAGAGTGAGAAATATCCAGTTGCCTCTTTTACGGACACACACACGCATGCACGCGCACAGACACACATCTTTTACGTGCGCTTCATACTGCTGTGTTGAAATTAATACCACTCCGTTGTTATGTTGAAGTGCTCCATCAATCGTTCTCGTGGTGTTCTATGAAGTATAGAATGTTTCAGCATAGACATGCAGATTAGCTTGTTGTGAGCGACTGCTGTGTAACCAATTTTATGTACAAGCAACTTTGCTTTGAGGCATCATCAACGGCGGCAACACAGTGACATGTCTTCATTAAAATGGTAAACAAGTTAAGTGAACAATTTAACTTTTTTTCCAAAAAAGTGTAATCAAAACTGTCAACACAATATAAGTAATACTGGTTTAAGTTTTCAGTTCAAAACTGTGTTCAAATTTTATGCATTATATGTTTTGTTAAAAATATGCAATTCTCAAAAGATGGTAATGTGTCAACAAATATACCTAAACTGAATTGTTGCAGATAACTATCAATAAAATGTGAAATACATGAATTTCCTATGCAGTTAACAATATACCCCATGTCTTCACAGACTCAATACAGAGTTGCATAGAATAAATAACTACTTCTGTACGGTTGTGTGACCCCTCTACAGCACTTCCTGATTATGTAAGATATAACGCAATACTTACACGATCAATACACGTGTGAGAATGACTCCGTGTTTTTAACCTGAGCAGTTTCTTAAAAAGAGTGTGTACATTTCAGTGACGTAAGGAAAGTGTATATTGCGGGTGAAATTTTTTCCTTGCACTTGGACAGGGAAAAACATCAAACATTATTATCGATGATCTTGCTATTCTTTCATGATCTCGATGTTCTAAAAGCACAAAACTTCAATTATCATGTAAAATTGAGGTTTTCATATTTTGTGGGAAAATATATGAATATATGAATATATGAATATATATATATAGTCCATTTCTATTGACCCCTCCCGTGATGTTGCTGGAATATATCTAAAAGCTGAGTAAGACTCACTCACTCACTCACTCACTCACCCAAGGCCCACTCACTCACTCATGCACTCACTCACTGTCCTTAAAGGGACCTTGTGCTGCCATGGACTGGTTTAATCCATTGTTTGATTGGATATATATAGTTCCTTATGCATTTCGAAACTTCATATCTGTCGCACTTGTAAACTTTGAAGGTAATTTAGTCCTAAAGTATGATCTAAGCTGTGGGTGTATCGATGATCTGACATTGTTAAATAACCGCCAAATAGCCAGTTCCCTTTATTGATCTTTTATTTGATTTTCTTTAAAAAACGCCACCATCATCACGCGAAAATTGTTCTCGACCGCTTAAACAGAAGGTTGTCCCTTGAAACTGGGAACATTGCATGAACAAAATTGGTATTAATCATATGTATGTATCAAAGGTTTTAGTGATTGCAAAGTTTAACTATGGCTGCATGTTAGTTTAGTAGGCAGGGACTGTGACTGAGTAAGAGGTGAGGTGAAATTGGGTTTTACGTCGTACTTGAGAATATTTCGCTCATATGACGACGTGCATGCGTGTGTATGTGTATGTGCGGCTGCTTGTACTAGCCCAGACTGAAGCTGGTTTTATAGTGCTAGCCCACTGAGATACCATGCCGCAATGAAGCATGAATACCCCACTGAGACACATTATACTGACTCCAAGCCGACCAGTCCTTGTTGTACCCATTTATGCCGAGCGCCAGGCAGGGACCAACAAGTACCATATTTTAAGGTCTTTTGGTATGACGCGGTCGGGGATGACTGAGTAAGAGGTGACTGGGGTTTGAAATGTAATACACTCTTAAAAAAAAAGAAACGCATAGGTGATTTTGAGAATATTGGACTCATGTAGCTGCGGCAAGAACAATACAAATGTACTTTTCTTTCCAAAACGTCATATTTGTGTGATTGTAAACAGCTTCAGTGCCAAAACGCGGCAGTTTTAACTGTTCCCCTTGTTTTAGAAGCGTTTGAAGAAATATTCACCAAAACTTCACCAAGAAACATGCAAAGCAAAATGCACGTGCAAGTAAGCGGAAAAGCATGCAGTGTCGATCACTATAAAAGGCAAACGTTGTGTTTAAAAGCACAATGTCACACATTTTCGACAATATTATGAGTGAGAGAGTTAAAATTTATCGGCACGTCGGCAATATTTCAGCCATATCGTGACGAGAACAATTAATTTTGTACATAGTAATTAATGATAAATTGTAAAAACGACAATATTATGGCATATATATATATATATATATATATATAGAGAGAGAGAGAGAGAGAGAGAGAGAGAGATAGATAGATATATATAGATATATATATATATATATATATAGATATATATATATAAACAAGTGATTTTCTGCAGGTGTATAAGCAATAAATATATAAAATATGAGTCCAGATATTTCCTCTTGCCAAATCTCCTTTATATCTGCACAATATCTTACACATAACGGTAATGTCACATAACGGTAATATATACTGTGGCATATGCACTCCCTTTAGCTTCCTATTGATGCAATATAAGACTTATTATCCCTAACGATATGCCTGAAATCGATAATTGATCTTCTAAGCGAACTGCTTCCAAACAGAAAACACTTGCCATATATGGCATGTAAACAATTGCTCCGTACATCGTCTCACACAGTGTTGTCGGTGTGAGTTGTGCATAGAATAATCGTAAAGAGCGCTCCAAGGGACATAACTCTGTGGGGTTTGTTTGAAATAATGTTCGACCGGTAGAGGGTGCAAGAGTCGATATAATGCTACGTCGTGGCATTAATTCAAACTATCAAATTTAATTTTGTAATCTAAATACGTATTTTTTTCATTTAATTTTTTTTTTTTGGGGGATAAATTATATGGTAGCTTCCCTGAGGGATGATAGAATTATTATTGCGAGAGATGGAAGACAGCGTGTTTACCGTCGGAGACATAAACGTTTTGCCCCTAATTGCATTCGACAGGTCGACAGATTCGATAGAGGCAGTGTCATGGTGGGGGTGAGATATCCAGCATGCTAAGAACTGATTTAGTGGTGGTTCAGGGGAATCGGACAGCAAATCGGTACATCAATGAAGTCCACGTCACATATTTCCGATTATGGACCACAGGAGTTGTTCCAGCATGACAACGCTACTTCACATACACACGCGTCACGGTCCGCTACCTTGCCAATTCTAACGTCAATGTCTTGCCATGGCCTTCCCGATCGTACGTCAACTTCAAAACACGCCTCCACACTTGCAGGAAGAGTGGGGAAGAATTCCGCAAGAGTAACTTCGGCGACTTATCCAGTCTGTGCCGAGACGGTGCCGAGCAGTAATTGGTGCCCTCGCTTAACGCACAATTGCAATAAGTAGAGAGAGGTGTCAAGCTATTACAGAAAGATCTGTAAATTTCTAGACCCCTCTCCCAAATGGCAAAACCTGCTATACTTGCAAAATAATGCAAATGCGAAGGACTTACCATTATTCTTGCGCCGCATGTTCGTCTTTCACTGTCCAGCGAGGAAATGGAGTTGCTTTTGGGGCAACTCCACATTTCGCGTGGACAGCGCTTCCACCCTGTGATACACAGTACTGACTTTGACGACATCTTGTGGACTCAAGTAAACAGAAACACAACAATAAAGACTGCTGTTGTCTATAGACGCGTGATTTTTCACCTTTTACCATTGAAACTACATCAACATACTGGTCTTTAACTAACGCAATAATTTCTTCTAAAATGGCTTATGCGTTTCTTTTTTGAAGAGCGTATTATGCTGTAGTGAAAGCTAAAACGTAGTTTAGTACAAAAGAAAGTGCCCTAAGCCTGTGTAAAAACTAAGGTTCAATACTATATGCATGCTGTTCAAAGACAAGCCATTGTGAGTCTCTATTCGGTATGCACAATACAGTCACATGTGTTGTACTACTACTTTCTGACAAAACGGTTTTGTTGAGGACTGGATGAGGCTTTGAGCAACAAATAAACACAATACCGAGAGTTCATGGAAGACAAGGGCCGCTTTCGAACATTTTTTACCTGACTTTGTCATGACTGATTTTTTAATAATCCATTCATGTAAATTCATCACTGTTTTGCGCTTTTCGCCATTGAAATCTGTTTCGGCAGACAACTGAAACACCTTTACACTGGTGTTGAGAACAAATGTGATACCCAAAGGACTCTATCCTTGTAAACATCTTAACTTCCTAAGGTGCAATGAGCAAGCGAGTTTAGTTTCACGCCGCTTTTAGCAATATTTCAGCAATATCATGGCGGGGGACACCAGAAATGGGCTTCACACATCGAACCCATGTGGGAATTGAACCCGGGTCTTCGGCGTAACGAGTGAACGCTTTGACCACTCAGGCTACCCCACCGCGGTATATTCCCTGAGTGACCACCGTCCTCTTACATAATAGGGGAATACAGTGGTCACTCAGGGACAAATGCATAGGGGTAATTAAGAGTGGTGGTCACTCAGGGACAAAGTTAGATGAGCAATTAAGTTACTCTACCAGAACAAGGCTGTTGTTGTGTTGATTTAAGTAACTACTGTGTCAAGTGATTAACTACTGTATCAGGAGAAGGGTGTTGTTGTGTTGATTTACTGGCAATAGTGAGAGAGGGAGAAAGAACATGGATGTTTTGTTTATTTAGTGATTAAACAACTACTGTGTCAAGTGATATACCGGTAAAAGGGATTAAATAACTACTGTGTGAGAGAAGCGTTAAGTACTTAATCAGGAGAAGGAGGTTGTTGTGTTGATTTTCCGGTAATAGTCAAGTGAATCCAGGTGAGAGAAGGATGTTTTAGTGAAATTGTTCCTGAAGTCATGGCTGGTTATGAGCTTGTTCTTACACATACCCCACGGTTCATTGCATGGGTGGCCACTCAGGGCATAAAGCCCCACCGCCCTATGGTGTTATGAACTATATGATAATTAAGATAATTATGGCGATCAGTCATTATCGATCAGTCATTAATGGAATTATCAACGTGTGAACATTTTCATCTTTTACTCTATACGCAGAAAAGTTCTATTCGAAAGCTTTTGCTTCTGTGGGAATATTTCATACAACGGGTAAAATATATCCATATGCCTTGAGCTACCCCTGATTGTCGTAAGAGGTGACTTATGTAAAGGGTTTCAGACATCCTTCATAGTGCTGTAATATTGTTTGAGGCGGCGTCAAACAAACACACAAACAACACTCTGTTTTTGGTGACAGTGGGAAATATCTATTAGCACAGATCGATGCTCATCATGTCAATCAATCGATAATTTCCATACTGCTATATTTCCTGCTTTCAAAATGCATACAAGTAGGATAATAAACTAATGAGGATTATAAGACCAAGCATAAAGACGTACATTGACTAGTATCTACATACTGGTGAGTGGACGTTAACCACGTGAATGCAGCAAGAAATGTATCGCTCAGTATTGTCACCCTAGTACATTGACTAGTATCTACATACTGGTGAGTGGACGTTAACCACGTGAATGTAGCAAGGAATTTATCGCTCAGTATTGTCACCCTAGTACATTGACTAGTATCTACATACTGGTGAGTGGACGTTAACCACGTGAATGTAGCAAGGAATTTATCGCTCAGTATTGTCACCCTAGTACATTGACTAGTATCTACATACTGGTGAGTGGACGTTAATCACGTGAATGTAGCAAGGAATTTATCGCGCAGTATTGTCACTTCGACCCCCACCTCGCTTCCGTGGAAGAAAAAGTTATGTTACAAGTTGTGTCATGCAAAAACCTTTTGGTCATGATTCAAATACATATTTAACTACGAATAGAAAATAGTTTTGATTTTCTAACTTGATGAAAACAAACCATAATCTTATTAATTCTTTAACAGACTTTAGCCCGCGACGTCATGATTTTTAAAAATGGCGGCGCCCTGTCGCGACAACCCGCCAGTCTGAGAATAAATGCTATTTAGGTTTGTTTTCACCGAGTTACAAAATCAAAACTACTTTCTACTGGTAGCAAAATATGTATTTGATTGATAGCCAATAGGATTTTGCATGGCATAGCTGATAACATAACAATTTCTCTCGTGGAAGCGAGGTGGGTGTCAATACAACACTACTTACAATATTATTGTCACTTCGACCACAACCCCGCTTCCAAGGAAGAATTCGTTATGTTACAAGTTGTGTCATGGAAAATCTTTTCGGTCATCAACCACATACATATTTTACAGCGGCAGTGTTGGGTCATAAAGGTAAATGCACGTGCAGTTCATGATAGTTACCTGTGCACTGCACAGCGATAGACCGTTTGGATCATTCACCATTGACTACTTCTAGCTGTCATCATGAAAGCTTATTCAGATTATGCTAAACGTTTAATTAGAAATGTGTTGATTTTTTTTTATAAAAAGAGAGCAAACGTAGCAAACCGATTTATAAGGTGTTGGATTACATGAAACGTACAAGTTTTGCTCTTGGCATGAAAAAGAACATCGTGCTAAAAATTGTGAAAAATAAACCAACAACCAATAAACAAAACCTTGTACAAAAAGGTAGGCATCCAAAGTTAGATTCTTTTGACATCAGGGTCATCAGCATAGCTGACCTACATTGACGAACGTTGACCTTTATGACCCAACACTGCCGCTGTTACAGGTCATTGGCTCCCTCCCTCTGCAAGCCTTCTGCGTTCTGCTGTTTATTTTGTTGACAGTTACATAGACAGATTCTTTAATACAAATGCATAAAATCGGTGATTTACAATGTGATTAGGTTGTCTGACAAAACATCCACTTGCACAGTTTAAGATCGATTGGGTCATTGGATGAAGAGATATTTACAAAAAACCGGGTCCACACGCATTTCATGCCAAACTATAGTAAGTAGTTTTGATTCTTTAACTTCCGTGAAGCGATCTGAACACAAGTAAGATATCGTTCCAGGCTTCCACAACGCTCGCTTCGCACTCACAAACCAGGGGAGAATAGAAGATTGCTGTAGATTATCCCTGCACAAACTTAACCCATTTAGCACGAACTACGGGGTCCAGTGGAAATCTGTGCATGGTGACACCATCACCCGACCCCTAGGAGCAACTGACGACAACGCAACGATTCGGCATGTCTTCGTTGACGTCAAGAAATCAGCAAATGACGACACTTTATATATACTAGCCACATAAAGAAACTGTGCATTGTCAAAATATTATCCCAGTTGATAAGTACGAGAACAATGTCAAAGGTACATGTAAACTTTAATGGAGGGATCATGAGACCATAACAAGTCGGGAGAATTTCAATTGAAAAGTCAATCACAATGACGTCACGAGTCCACAAGCGGGACAGGGGTCAAACGACCATGTCACAAGCTCAATAACGGGTATGTCCACCATCGGCATTGAGAACAGCAGTGCATCGACGACGCATAAAGCCTATCAAACGGGCAAGGAAGGCTTGTGGGATGTCACGCCAGATTCTCTCAAGTTCTGTTGCAAGGTCAAGGACGTTATCTGGCGGATGAGGAAGACGGCATAGACGTCGATCCATCTCGTCCCAAACATGCTCATTCGGGGAGAGATCCGGTGAATTTGCAGGCCAAGGCAGTAAGTCAACGTTGTGGTGTTGCAAGAAATCCATAGCAACCCTTGCCGTATGAGGGCGGGCATTGTCCTGTTGGAATGTTAACCCAGGGCCATGACGTTGCAGAAAAGGAATTGCCACAAGTCGAAGAATCTGATCCCTGTAGCCCATACCAGTGAAGTTGCCCTGAACAAGCGATTCCTCTCCAAGACACAGGCCTGTGCATAACGTTCTCCCCGCGGACCTGATTTCGGCACCATATTCGGCGAACTTGTCGATGACGTTGTGTCAGGATAGGCCGTGGCGGCACGTCGTGGTCTGATCCCGTGATGACGTAAACGTTGTCGAACTGTGTTGGGGTGGATACGGCGAAGTCCTGGGATGGTTCGGGCAGTCATCACTGCAGTCTGAAACCTGTGGCGAAGATGGGTCACCCTTATCCATCTGTCCTGTCTTGGCGTTGTTACACGTGGACGTCCAGAACGTGGCCGATCGATGACTTCATTTGTGTTCTGGTAGCGTCTCACCAATACAGGAATGGTGTTCCGGTGGCAGTGGAAATGTGCAGCCACTTGTCGTTGAGACATTCCCCCACGGACCATCCCAATGGCCTCATTGCAGACGTGAGCCTTGGCATGCTATGCATTTCAATAGCCGTTTAATATTTTTAACGATCGCAAGGGCAGGGGCTGAGCTTTCCAAAGTGACAGTATTGTGTGGCATTCATTTGCTCTGTTTCTCTTTCCCGGAATGCACGTACAACAACGTATTGCACGTCTCAAAGACGAACCCACTGACGTCACGGAACGTGGCACGTACATGCATGTTGGATACATGTCACTAATCTCTGAGTTTAAATCCTTATGTGTCTACACAGGTTTGATAAATTTAGATTTTAAATTTTTGTATGCACAGTTTCTTTATGTGCCTAGTATACAACTAACTGAAAATCCTTCCTCACAAAACGTCACTTCCGGTTCGCTGGCGACATAGCTACGTAACCACTCTGTGGATTCGTTGGCGGGCGAGAGTGAAGCAGGCGACATTTTGGCAACTTGTAATCGCTCGGTATTAATGAACCACAACTTTTTTATGAACGAATTTGGTGTTCCGCTTAAGACTAACACGTTTTTCATATGTAATGGTTAAAAGAGTACACAAAAACAAAAGTCTATTTTTCTTTAAGTTCCCTGAGCCCGAACAGGCGGCATAAAAACACAAACAACAATCTGTTTTGTGTCACAGTGGGAAATATCTATTAGCACAGATCGATGCTCAGCATGTCAATCAATCGATAATTTCCATACTGCTATGTTTCCTGCTCTCCTCCTGGGACTGAGGTAACAGTTCTAAGACATTTCGTTTATATTCAAAAGCATTTATTCATGAATTTGTAATTTCTCATTTTTATAAAGAAATAAACAACTTGCGAAAACTGAGAATCCTCAGGTACTGTTACGTATTAAATATTGAAAGGTGCTGACAGCTTAAATGTCTGGTTAAAACATGTCTCTACAGTCGTAACAGTACTTTAGGGTATTTCAGTGTTCGATTATGTAATGATCAATTTTTGTAAAGGTAGCAGGGTATAGGCGTCTTTTGCCAGAACATGCCTTAACAGCTGAATGCCGTGTATTCGTCGTATACTCCTGCTACAAGCTTCTTTTCCTTTTATTTGAACGTGAACGTACAAAGACGACATATACCTTTGCACAGTTGAACATTTGTGTGCCTTGACATCTGTACAGTGTCATAATTTATTAAAACCTCTTGAGGGGATTTGGAACCACTGCAGCATCTCTGATGTTAGCTTTTATCATTTCTTTGTGTAAATTCTAACAATATGTTTTATTGAAGACCGAATACAGTGCTCAATCAATTTCCAGCAGTTAGTCTCCATTTACAGGTTTTGTGGCAAACTCGAGCATGCTCTGTCTTGGGTGATTTCATAATTGATTGCTCTAATGTTGTTTGATCTTGCATACCAAATTCAAGACCACAATACTGTTTTATAAAGGTTTCATGGAAGGTATGTTGGGGGGATATTCCGAAAGTTGAAGCAGTATTGGCAAGTCTCTAGTCTGACTTGTACTATATGTGTAACAGTTGACTGTTGGATGTGTATGTAATGAGGGTCACCATTGGGGAGGATACGCTCACATTTTTTAAAAAATTGGATATCCCAACCACTTAATAGTTTTGATACTGATTCATAAAGACATGCTCATATTATGGTCGGAGTTGCTTTAAGCAGACATTTCTTACGAATGTGGAAGGGGTTTGTGGCTTGTATGTGTAATTAAATTGGTGAATTTGTCTTGAAAAACATGTTTTCTGATAACCCACGCTTGTTAGACGACAACAACTAGTATATGTTCTCATAAGTAGGGTGCACAGTCTCAATTCTTTCATTTCTCTAAAATGGGAACACCAATACGAAATGAACATCATCCCCAATTGCCGTAAATCAGGTTTCTTAGAAAATGACTAAAATTCACATTGAAGTTAATGTTTCACATTGGCGGAACTAAGGGTGGGTTCAGGAGGTTTGAACCCCCTCCCACCTTTGAAAATTCCTAGATCCGCCTTAGATATACCCAAATTTCTCTCTGATGAGAACCCCCAAATTTCCGAGCTAAATATACGAAACGGAACTATTCTAATGTCAAATAATTTGACACTACTTAAATTGGGAGAAATGGATACACGTTTAATAGTCTAAAAATAAATATCAAGGCCTTTATAGCTTGAAACAACAGTGTCTCGGTGTCTTTAACCAAATTAGGCTAGATGCAAAAACTATTCCCTAGTATGTTTGAAATGAAACAACACAGATATATGATACTGGTTTCCTTGAATATACCTCCTCCGTTCTACCTTTATCAGGTACCCACCATTTCTAAATACTATAATATTGGACGTTTGCGAAGTTGCCTCTAAATTCCATTTAACACTATTGTCCTTTAACAATCCAATTTCGTCTTGAGACCAATAACCATTGTCGAAAATAACGACCTCGTCTGCTGAAAGGAAGAGAATTTCCTCTATCTGTTCAAAATAAAAAAACCCATCCTCTTAAGGTACAGTTTGTAATTTCTAAACACAATTCATGTGTGAAGAGAATGAACACTATTGGGCGTAACATGCATCCTTAATGGACCCCGGATGTAGAGAAAAAATCCGTCTGTTAATAATACAAATGCAAGGTTGTACTTTACCATATCTACTTTGCAAGAATCAAAATAATTTACCATTTAAACTGTGTTGTGTAGAATAGTTTTGCCGGTCATTCAAAGCAAAGACTTTCCGAAAATATATAAACGCAGCATATAAACGGTGTTTAGATTTTCTCAAATATTTTGACAAAGGTATGGTAAAATAGAAATATTATCTGTTGTTGAACCTTTATTCCTAAACCCTGTCAGTGCGACATAAAGAGTTGGATTGGGTTTATATCTAGCCAGGTTCTTATCCAGAACCAAGAATACAGGTAAATACTTTCCCAACAGCATTAAGAGTGAAATACCATGATCTTTATAACAGTCAAAAGCATCATCATTCCCACAGTCCCAGAATCTGGAAACTGGCCGTTGTGTAATATGGAATTATACAGTACTTCTGAAGCTGGAAACATAAATGAAGATCTCTTTTAAAATTCAGGTTTTTATGCGATCACATCCGTGTGTTACCCATTTACAAAGAGTGGATGATTGAATTAATTTCAAATTGCTTTAATGGTTCCGAAAGAATAGAGTGAGTGGGTTCACATTTATAGTTACATCGGAAGTATTTCAGCCATATTGTGATTAAGACTACCTTCATGCAAAATACTTTAATTTCATTGGTCAAAGACGCTTCCACGGTAACCGCCAAACTCTCCACCGAGAAGCTGTATCGCTAACTATCGTATGACGTCATAATATGACGCATGCAGTGCGCGGAGTTGGAAAACCGTTCGATTAGCTGTTTTTGAGTTCACCGAGTACACATTTATTTTACCTTTCACTGCTTTATTAACTGTTTTAAACATTTGCACACTCAACTTAAACATAAGTAACCATTTTATAGCAGTTTTAAGCTTGTCAGAATATGTTTCATATGTTTCAGAATATGTTGAATATGTTCCAGTCGAAAGGTAGACGCCATTTTGTTTCCATGTCACATAGTCGGTAGCGAGTATATCGATCTTCAAAATAAAATAAAAACATAGTTTGTAATGTAACATGGCGATAAGATAAATACGCTGTAAACTTCTCTCTCGGGTAATACGGTCTGATGTAGCAGTGTCACCCGAGCAGTTTCACTCGAGAGAAGCATACAACATTTATTAAATAATGAAAATCTGTCGACAAAGAACATGTAAAAACAACTAGAATATCACAGAAACTGAATTTTAAACTAGTATTTATCTCTAAACTTCGATTTCAGTGCATCACAATACAATGTAAACAGTCTGTAGACAGTTCACCACACAAGAGACCACTTTGACCTTTGCTTTTGCTGCCTGCAAAGGCCCTAGCTGGATTTACATGATCCCTTCTAATGTTTTCGATTATAACAAATTTAGCCATGAATTAAACGAGCAAATATTCTAGGACTAAAATTGTAGTCGGATTAGATTTACTTTGAATGACGTGGTCTTACATACCCTCTCTAAAGGACAAGAATTTTACAATTCTTTAACTGTAATAACTGAATGAAAGTTTACCTTATTATAATTATACTTCACTACTTTTAAATTAAACTATTTATTCCTTGTGATGGAAAAAATCAATAAAGTCCACCAAGTTATGCTTGACCATGATTCTTTCATCACAATGGATACAAAATGGAGGGTCAGTCAATATTCATTAATGTATTCAGAATGGGCACTACGCCATCGTCGAATAATGAGCTCCTCAAATCTGAACTGACATCCAAAGTAGGTGTAACCGATAGTTGGTTTAATAGCATGTAACCTATTGATACCTACTTGGGTGTCCCACTTCTTTAGCATTAGATCTCCCATGTAACATCCAATGATTGGTTTATAGTCTGTGTGGCGGATGAGATGCGTTGTGTGCTGATTTAGCTGCATCGTCAGCCTTTAACGTCGTTTTGGCCAGTATCATGAATATTTATTTTTTTATATTAAAAGTTGATGTTGACAGAATTGATTTGTAATTTCCTGAAGACAAGAAAGACATCCCGAAAAGATAATAAATTGCTTATGGTTGTATTATTTAGTACTAACATCGTTTAGTCATGTCAATATGGCATTTGCCTCTGCTGTAAAATTGGAGCAGTTTTCTGATAGTCTTGGTGATATAGTCCTGGATCCAGTGGCCCAACTCTCTGAATATCGAAGAAATTTCATAGTATTCAGCTCAGACACCTCGCTTGCAAGGCCAACTTCGTCTCCTTGTCCAGATCACGTTATACAAATATTGATTGATATTATTGATTCTATCTCTTTAATGTGCCATTAAATGGACACTCGTGTGTTTCAATCAAAATGCGTGGTCATTACAGGTTTCAGCAGTACCCATTGGGTTTTCTTCTTTTTGTTTAAATACTTATCCTGATTGCGTTGCGGAAGCCTCCCCCTCCGTATTGAAACTGGACGCTACAACAGACCCTCCACCCCCTTGGAGTTTGCAACTTCTGACCAAATAAAATTGAAAACGGAATTCACTTCCTCTCCGAATGTTCACTAAATGAAGACAACAGATACGACATTAAACAAACATATATTTACAGCAGCCCCACAGGCCTATTTGTTAAAACCATGAGTGATAACACACACACCCCAAAAAATAATAAATAAATACATAAATAAATAAATAAAAAATATCAACCGCACTGCAGTTAATGTCCGATATATGTTTTTTAGACGCCAAATATTCATTTAACTCCCGCCACATCTCTATATCCCTTTCTCATGGATAATTTTACCCATTTTATATCACCCCTTTATTTTTTACCTATGTGTTATAAATATGTTTTAAATGCTAGTGTGTCATAAGCCAGGATATGGCAGGATGTTAAACATTATTTAAATCTTATGTTTAACATTTGCCATTGGTACCATCCGAAAATACATCACTAAAGAGAGTGCACATATCCTGGTCAGAAGTCTTGTGTCTTCCCGCCTAGACTACTGCAATAGCCTTCTCACTGGAATATCCAAAGAACACATGAAAAAACTCCAGAAAGTGCAGAATACAACCGCTAAAATTATATCTTTGAGTTCTAAATATGATCATATAACCCCTGTGATAAAGTCTTTGCACTGGCTTCCTGTTCAATACCGAGTTGACTTGAAAGTTCTGTGTACAGTCTTTAAGGGTCTCAACAACCTTGCACCTACATATCTCTCATCTCTCCTAACTCAGTATGTGCCTTCCAGAACTCTACGTTCCCAGGATAAAAAGCTCCTCAAAGTACCCCAAGCTCGGCTCACTTCTTTTGGAAATAGGAGTTTTCAGCATGTCGCGCCTCTCTTATCGAACCTCTACCACTCCAAATCAAACTCGCCCCGACCCTGGACTCTTTTAAGCAGGACCTAAAGACATTCCTTTTAACTAAAGCCTTTAATTGACATTTTTCCTTCTTTTGTAAATAGTTTTAATGCGCCATGAGCATGCATGAGTGGATAGACACTGGCGCTTTACAAATATCCACTATTATTATTATTATTATTATTTGACACTATAATAAACTAATTCTGTCTGTTTGTCTGTCTATAGCCACGGGTTGATGCTGGTTTGGAGTTTCTAGGATCCTTGTTGGGCTGTTGATTGTTGCTTTCTTCTTTCTCAACGTGGTTACCATTTATTGACCAACGTGGTCAAGGGTCAACTCACTGTTAAAAAGCCCTGTAGAAACACAACTTCTTCGTTTTGAGCAGACATTTTCACGAGATGTTTAGAGGACCAGTAATACAGCCGAACACACACCTGGATTGCTGTAGATCTCCCGTAATAGGATTAAGACGGACGCATGCGCACTGACTGGAACAATAGTAATTGCATCAGTCACAGTCGATTTACTCAGCCGTCTTTGACATTCTGATTGTTCTGTAAGAGTGGTGTTGGTTTAGCAATAGTTTGTAACTGTGGTGAAATGTACTTCAGATCACAGCTAACCGAGGTTCGCTCTGAGTATAAATAGTCGTAAACATGTAGCATCATGAAAAACATGTCAGTAGAGTGATCTCCCTCGGCTGCTGTGTAATGGCCACTATGCTGATCACACGGTTTCTGAATAAATGACCTTTTTAAGTCCTATGAGTATTACAGTAACAACGGTTGTAAACTTAACGAACTTGCAGACAGCCTTCTTTGAGTGGCATTTAGAAGTTAGTGTGATGAACCTAGAGGAGGGTTCTATGGATACACAGCGTGTTTATTATTAGTGAGTGAGCTAGTGATTTTAGTTTTATGCCGCTTTCTGCAATGTTCCAGCAATATCACGGCGGGGGACACCGGAAATGGGCTTCACACATTGTACCAATGTGGGGAATCGAGTGAGTGAGTGAGTTATTATTTAACGTCACATCGGCAATATTTCAGCCATATCGTGACGAGAACATATGTGACATTGAAATGGAATAGATCTATATTATAAAAACCTGTCGACGAAGGACAGTAAAACAACTAGAATATCACTAAAACTAGTGTGGAAAATTAAAACTAATAGCACTATTTGGACCATACAATATAAAAACTGGCTATAGAACGCCAACAACTGAAGGTAGATCACCAAACGAGGGACCATGGGGACTTACAGTACTTTTGCTACCTGCATGGACCCTAGCTGGATTTATATCATCCCTTCAGCCGATGGCGATTGAAGTCAAATTTATCCAAAATTAAAATGACAAAGATACTACATTTAAAACAGCTGGTAAATTTAAATTCCTTTGAATGTTTCGGGACTTACGTACACTTTCAGGAGGGCAATAATTTTACGCTACTTCAACCCCCTTTGAGGGTACAGCCACTAACAATCTCAGTTACTAATCTAAACTACCAATAATAAAATATGTATCTATACTGAGTCAAAAAAGAAACTTCACATTCTTTCTTCAGGGCACTATAAAAGAACAAGAGATGGTAAGATGGTGAAATTGTTATTATTTCATTGCTGAGATCTGTGTGACGTACTCGATACACTGACAGTGCCATAATCAGTTCCATTAGAGTACACCGCCGTTCCAAAACATGGGTATACAGAATGTCAAGTCACACGGATAAAAATGCGAAATTTCTCAGTTCAATATCGTGTATGGCCGCCCCGCGCATTCACCACTGCCAAACACCGTCTCCTCATCGACTGCCTGATGCTTGTGAACACGTGGTTGGGGATTCTGCACCATTGCTCTTGCAAGGCAGCGCCAAGTTCCTGCAAATTCTGAGGTTGGTTCCGAAGACCACGAAGCCTTTTCCCAAGTGCATCCCAAACGTGCTCTATTGGATTAAGGTCAGGGGACCTCGATGGCCAGTCCATGACGTTGATTCCAGCGTTTTGAAGGAAATTTCGTGTCAACAGCGCGGTATGCGGCCGAGCATTATCATGCTGGAACTGTAGACCTGGGCCATGAGCCGCCATGAAAGGAACGAGTTCAGGGGTGAGCACCTGGTCGCGGTAAGCAGCAGCTGTGAGGTTTCCACGGATGACCAGAAGTCTCCAGACTCTATGCCTGCCGTCCGCGAATCTGAGGGTAAACCTGGATTCATCGCTAAAGACGACTCGATTCCAGTCTCTCTGGGTCCATCGGCGGTGACGTTGGGCCCACAGGAGACGTTGACGTTGATGAAACGGCGTCAATATTGGCCCACGATATGGACGTCGAGAATGGCGATTGGCAGCCCGCAACCGATTTCGAATGGTCTGTGAGGACAGTCGACCTCTAAACATCTCAGCCCTGGTTCGTGTAGCCGGCAGAAATCTGTCACGTAGGTGACGTAGGACGATTTGACGGTCTTCTGCTCGTGACGTCACACGTGGACGACCCGACCTTGGGCGATCAGAAGTTGTGCCAGCTTGTTGTAGACGACCTCGCAAGTCATACACAGTACGACGGCTGCATCCCATTGCTCTTGCGACGTCAATAACTGATCTTCCCGCTTGCAACATGCCAACGGCACGTTCGCGTTGCACATTTGACAATCGTGGCATTTCAAGTACCGTTAGAACTGTGGTTTAAAAGCGTTTTTTCAATTCTTGAGGCCAATGCAAACATGTGCATATGAAGAAAACTTCGATGCGAAGATCACGTGATCGACTGCACGTGCAAAACCTGATTTGGCACTAACGTCATTTGCACGACGAATGGATGGGTTTGAGTGGGTTTTGCTAACGTTTTTCTAGAGTCGAAATATAGGGATCCCATTTCGGGTACATAGATGTATCATCAGAGAAAAATTATTCATTATTTTTCAAATTACATTTCGTGACTTTTTGACTCAGTATATTTACAAATTATTTAACAAGTCTAATTCTTTTAAGAATGCAATAATTAAATGAGAACTTATATATTAGAAAGATCCTTCATGGTTCGTGATTTGAAATAGTTATCCCTTGTGATGGAATATTCAACAGAGGCAAACAAGACATGCTTGACCGTGATTCTTTCATCACAAGGGATACAAAACGGAGGATCCTCACCTTTTATTAGGTACTCATGAGTATATCTTGTGTGGCCAATACGACATCGTCGTATGATGACCTCTTCAAATCTGGACTGACAACCCAAGTATGTGTAACCGATTGTTTGTTTTATTGCATGTAATTTATTGATACCGATTTGGGTGTCTCACTTCTTTTGCATCAGATCACGGATGTAAGTTCTAATGCTAGCTTTGTGATCCGAGTATGGAATAAGAAGTGGTGTCACAGATTTGTTGAGTGCTGCCTTGGCAGCAAGATCGGCCAAAGTGTTCCCAGAAATGCCAACGAGGCTGGGTAACCAACAGAAGACGATGTCGTAATGGGCAGTTGCAAGATCATTATACAATTCTATAATTTCTATTAAAAGTGGATGTTTACAAGAAAGATTTTTAATAGCCTGAAGGCAAGAAAGAGAGTCGGAAAATATGATATACTGTTTATATTTAGCGTGTCTATTTATTTATTTAAGAGCTGTAAGTATGAAGAAATTGTTTTGGACCCAATGACAGTGGCACTACCCACTGCGCCACCATCCTTGGACCCATCTGTAAATAAGGATTTATATGTATTATATTTACTTTGCCAAGGAGGAGAAGAAAGAAGTCGAGAAGGAGCTATGTTACAGCTCAATGCCGGAAGCAGTAATGAATGGCCTAATTCTTAGCCCTAGAGGCGGAACAAGAGAAGGCTTCTTGTTATACAAATCCTCATAAAGAGGATTAAAGACACATTTATAAGCAGGGTTAGACCCGTTAGCATGTAGTTTTGTAATATATTGTAAGCTAATTTGATACGGCGTTGATTAAGTGATGGCTCATCAGCCTCGACGTAGAGACTGTCAACAGGAGAAGTTCTGAAAGACCTAATACAAAGTAATTTTAGGTTGCAAGCTCCACCATAGACGATGGAGCTGTAATCATGCTTGGACGGGACCAATGATCGGTATAGATGTAGGAGTGTAGCTTAATCCCTTCCCCACTTTGAGTTGGAAACAACTTTTAACAAATCCAGTGCCTTCAGGCATTTATTTTTTAGGGATTTAATATGCGGTAGAAAAGTTACATGGGTGTCGAAAATAATACCCAAGAACTTGCATGCCTCCTTGACAACCTTGATGGGTGTACCATTTAGAAATAGTTCTGGGTCTTTATGAGGTTTGTATTTACGGCAGAAATGTATACAATTAGTTTTGGATGTAGAAAATATAAAGCCGTTTTCAAGACACCATTTATTTATTTTGTTTAAACACAACTGCATTTGCCGTTCAATAGTGTGCACATTTTTACCGCGACAAGACATATTAAAATCATCCTAAAAGAGTGATCCATCGATTGAATCATTTAAAACATTTGATAAACTGTTGATCTTGATGCTAAATAGTGTGACAGATAAAATACTGCCTTGTGGGACACCCTGATCCTGATTGTAATGGTCAGACAGGGTAGAACCAACTCAGACTTGAAATTGCCTGTCATTTAAAAAGTTGGATATAAATTGAGGCAATCGGCCTCGTAATCCAAAGTCATGTAAATCTTTTAAAATCCCATGTTTCCATGTGGTGTCGTATGCTTTTTCTAGATCGAAAAAGATCGACACTGCATGTTGTTTATTAATTATAGCATTCTTAACAAAAGATTCTAAACGCACTAAATGATCGATGGTACTTCTGTTTTTGCGGAAACGACATTGTATATCTGTTATTAGGTTATTGGATTACAGGTACCAAACAAGTCGATTATTTATCATGCGTTCCATGGTCTTGCAAACGCAGCTAGTAAGTGAAATTGGCCTATAATTGGAAGGATCAGTATGATCACGTCCAGGTTTAGGAATGGGAAAAATTATAACATCACGCCACGACGAAGAAAATTGTCCAGATGTCCAACTATCATCAAAAATATGTAAGAGTGTCTCTAAACATGATACAAATGTACTTGTAAGTGCTTCAGGAGTCGATAATGTATGTTATCAGCTCCTGAAGCAGTATCATGAGCCTGGTCAAGAGCAGTATGAAGCTCATATATCGAAAAGGTTTCATTGTAGTCTTCCCCATTATCGAATTACAATTAATAGCTTTCTTTTCTTGCTGTTTTTGGTATTGTTGGAATTTAGGTTAATAATTTGACGAGGAAGAATGTTTAGCCAAAGTTTCGCCAAGTTTATTAGCAATTTATTAGTTAATAACTGGTTTCCATCTTTAAGATGGTAAATGGTAGATTTGGAGCCCTTTACCTTAGATTTTTTGGATCATATTCCAGACTTTAGACATTGGCGTACGCGAATTAATGTTTGATACATAATTTTGCCAAGATTGGCGTTTACTTTGTTTAAAAGTTCGCTGTGCTTTAGCATTTAAAATCTTCAAATTATTCAAATTATGCACCATGGGGTGTCGACGGAAATAGTGTTCTGCCTTTTTCCGTTCCTTTCTAGCTTGTTTGCATTTATCATTGAACCATGGTTTGCGAATATGAGGAATTGCAGAGGACTTTGGTATACACTCGTCAGCAATGATATTCATTTCATCAGATAAACGTTGAATAGGAACATTATTAAAAGCTTGAAGGTTAAGCTTGTCAACACACAGCGTTTCATATAAAGACCAGTTAGCCTTTTTAAAGTTCCATCTTGATGATGGAGGAACATCAGATGGATTCACAGGTTTTAGTATTGTTGGGAAATGGTCACTTCCACAGAGGTCGTCATGGATTGACCATTCAAATTCATTTAAAAGGTTTGAATCTGAAACTGATACATCAAGGGCTGAATATGTTCCTGTGCCAGGATGTAGATTTGTCTTGGATCCATCATTATAAATACATAAATCATTATCTGAACAAAACTCTTCCAATAGTTTACCTTGAGCATTAGTAGATGTACCACCCCAAAGTGGGTTGTGGCCATTGAAATCGCAGATAATAATACAGGGCTTCGGGAGTTGGTCATTTGGATGTTGAAGTTCAGTCTACTGAAGATTTGAAGACGGCTTTGCTTTTTTGAATAATCAGGCTTAGGTTTATTTTTTTCTCTAGGAATTTGCTGTACATTAGATAACGATTGAGACCTTGTGGGTGAGAAAGCTGACCCTGATTGACTTTGTGAAATGCCAGGGAGTGGCTCAGCAGTCTGAGTGGATATTGCGGGTGAGAAAATCTGTGGAGAATCGGTGTTCACCCAAGTCAAGTTTGTTTGGGAACCTGAAGAAGATTTAGAATCTTTAGTGGATGGCTCAGATTGTGTTTTGGCTTTTGAAGCATATGATTCTTGTGGGTCGCATCTTTGAACAAGTTGTTTCGCTTCGGCAAAGCTAATATTTTGAGTAAATTTGATACTGTTAATTTTCCATCTGGTGCTTCCAAATAGGACGCTCTTTAAAGAAAGAGGAATGATCTCCTGAACAATTGGTGCAATTTTTGTAATTACTGTCACAATCTTCTGTTGTGTTGGTCTTCTCACCGCAGTGAGCACACACAACAGACAATGTGCAGGTATTTACACCACAGCAAAAATAACTCGGTTTCCGCAATGCGGAAACCTGGTAGAAAGTGGACTGAAACTTAAGTTTCCACCTAGAATCCAGTGAGTTTCCGTTCTTTTACATTGAGTTTCCGCAATAACGGAAACTTACAATTACCCACTTTCCAAGGGTTTCCGCAAGGTTTCCGTTACCCACACTCCAACAGGTTTCCGCAAGGTATCCGTTACCCACACTCCAAGAAGTTTCCGTTGAGTTTCAGTTAACTTTGAATCCATCAGGTTTCCGCAAGGTTTCAGTTATTAAGACTCCAACAGGTTTCCGCATAGTTTCAGTTACCAACAATCCGACATAGTTTCCGCATAGTTTCAGTTCCCAGCAATCCGACATAGTTTCCGCATAGTTTCAGTTCCCAACAATCCGACATAGTTTCCGCATAGTTTCAGCTACCAACAATCCGACAAGGTTTCCGCATAGTTTCAGTTACCGGTTTCAATTTCAGGTTCACGGGTTTTCATATGCGTTTCAAAGAGCTAAATGTAAACATTCTTCTTTATTTATATCATAAACTCTTGTTCAAAACAATATAAGCAATTTGTTATTATCATGACATTTACTAAAAGAAAAACAGAATATATAATAAGATTCATTGTTTTATTTTCTCAACATGGTATGGATTAGCATTTAAGGCAAATAAAGATCATACATATAACTAGTAATATAGCACTAAAGAACAGGGCAAAACATGTTGGCATAACTCAATCCAGTTTTAGAAATCATATATCATTTATAACAAAGTTGTAATTTTTCATCAGTTAAACTTTCATTCACTTATTATCTTGAAATAGCATGTTAGATACGAAATTTATTTCTAAAATCAGGCTAATGATGAAAAATAACAATAACATACAACTTAACACAGTGATAAAACATAGTTGCATCGGACATTTATTTGCACGCCTTGGCATTCAGCCACACACTCTATGTCACAACTATCGCCAAACATCCACTATGATATACAATAACAACATACAGCTTACAATACAAAAATAAAATAAAAATTACATTATGAAATTGAAAATAAATTCAATTAAATTGCAAGAGCTAGTCAGTGGGCCCTGTAAGGGGCATCCCTGGGCGGAGATCCCTCTGTTACTTTGGTTGGATGCCTCATCCTCGTCCTCCTGTTGGCCTTGACGAGAGCAGTGGAGGTGTAGATTCTTTCCAAGTCCAGTGTCGTCGTGTATGCCATAAGCTTGCTGGACTCACAAAGGGGACGGAATGCAACTAATTGACGTCATCTTCGTCACTCACGACTGGTGATGTCATGTCTATGGTGAGTGTTGTCGCTACCTTTTTCTATCGTCTATCTGGCCAATCAATAGATGCAAGTCTGTTTGGGCGTTGTGCAAGTTTCTGAAAATGGCAGATTATAACGAATTACTAGGTTATTTTGATAAATTACACAAACATCAATCAACAAGAAACTGACAATGCCAAGGATGATTTAAAATGAGTAATCCACAAGTAAGTTTGAATAAAAGAGAACTAAATTGAACAATCACACTTTGCACGAGTTTTCTCAAAACTCAAATTATGCAATTCATCACACTTCATTGACCGAATGTAATATCTTATTTTCTAAAGAGGACACAGAATCTATACAAACTTTGCTCTGGAGTTACATGATTCCCAGACCAGAGGTAGTAATATGTTATATATAATATCTGAACATTTATTGCATTTTCTATGTAGTAATAATGGTACTAGTAATAGATTTTCATCAACGTTGTGGTGTCCACCTCCGTGATGTTGCTGGAATATTGCTAAAAGCGGCGTAAAACCAAACTCAGTCAGGCAGTTGTATTGTTGAAGGCACAAGTATATTCACCCAGTAGTGACTGTATGTTTACACCATTACGTCTTTGAGGTGTATTTAGAAGTGAATAATACAAGACGCGAATGTTTCCGGATGTCAAGGTCTTTATTATGTGAAAACGCAATGTTTCGGAGTGAATGCTTACACCTGACGAAGGGGTAAGCATTCACTCTGAAACATGTTTTCACATAATAAAGGAGTTGACATCCATAAACCTTGTCTCTACTCTATGAATTGGAAATAATTTACTTTTATAATGAAAGTCACTACAGATAGGTCAAAATTACCTTCACACATGTTTCAGCTGACCATCCTTGGTCATTCGTTATACAGTCTGCAGACTCATCATCAGCTGAAAAAAATAAACAATAACACGTTACTTTTCTTTGCATTTCTCCATTCATTCATTTGAGGTTTAACAAACCCCAAACAATTGCAGCGACATTTATACCAACAAGCAAACTACAGATTTATCACTTTAAGGTTATGCAATGAGTAAGTGAACGGCCTGACATAAACATCCTGATGAATGAAGTTCAGTTATCTCATGTGACATAACCTTGGAGTAATTACGGTATTGTAAAATCAAGGGGTCAGTTTTACTGCCATTTCACACAGGTGTGAAGTTTATTTGGTCCAATTTGAAATCATGATTAAGTTACCGGTTATTCAAATCCATTTGCAAATGTAACTTGAGTATGGTTCATTTTGTGAAAATGTATCTAGGGAAGCATAATAATAAAATATTCAAAGTGAAATTACGTCTATGTTTCATAGTACCATAAACACATACCTTCAGTTAGAGAGGGTGATCTTTTCTTCCAGGAGTGGTCGTGACACGTTTCCTCTCAACAGCCTAAATGGATAAAACAAATCAATTAATATACAATCTATTTGCTATATTTTCAAAATTGTAGTATATTTTTCGATAGACACTTATTTTACTTCACCAACCTTTGAAAATAGTTCGTGCAAAACTGTTTATACAGTCAGGGACTTAAATATACGTCAGTCGGCAAAATTCTCATAGACTTGCATGCTATTTTAGTGTAGCTATGTAATTTTCATTAATTCAGTTTTCCATATTTGGTTGTCAAATTATGCAGGCTGTTAGGAAATAATCTTGGTCACAGATACATAATTTTCCGCATTGTAGTTACATGAGCAACATATATACAACATTGCGTATTCTTTCCCCATAGACCGCCATGTTAAAAATTGCCATAACCACGACACGCATTGAATTGAAAATAAAACGGAAATTATGTCTTTGAAGCTGAGATGATTCAGAACCCATGTGCAAAATATGAACAATATCAAACGGATATCAAATAAATTCAAGACATATTTCTAGCTGCACCAAATTAACATGTAAGTCGAATAATGCATAGTGGCGAATACCTATGGCCACTGGCTGTAATTCGATGGATTAGCTTGATTACCAATCCGGATTATCTGTACGTAAAGTAAATAATTCATAAAACGTTATTTGACAACAAAACAAATTGGTCTTACCTGACAGGGTCGTGGTACTGCGAGTTTTTCGCAGTCATTTCCATCTTTCTTTTCCAGGTAGCGAATTCTCTCTTTCCAGTGCTTTGAGGAAAACTGAGGCGGCTTTGAAAATCGCGACTCGCAAAGGCTCACGGGAAAAACACTTTGTTGTTGTTTTTCAATCTAAATCTAACATTACAGTTTGACAATATCTTTCCGCGTTATACAACAAAATAAACATACACTATACACATAAAATGTCAGCTGTGTGTTTTATAATGATTTAGGTAGTCTCGCGTGGACGTGATCCGGTCGCCATTGTTTTATTTGTTTACATTGCCGACATCAAAGGGGACCGTGAAAGGTGGAAATGAGCAGATTGAATGTGAGTACCCAACAGTGGGCTTGTATGGGCTTAAGGGTCTTCTCATCGCATTATGGGCACTAATTGCTCCTCCTCAGTGTCAAGCATCAACATGTAGGCCTAGAGAAGTGAATAAATCTGAAAACAATATTCACGTTACTTTAAAAGTCCTCATCGAGCTCCATGAGTCCTACTCATGAGATTGTGTTAGTGGCAAATAGGTGATTTTCAAAACCCTGTCAGGAGTAGGCAATATACGTTCTGCTGGACGTAAAACTTCACCAGGTAAGTAATTTACCTATTGAGCTCAAAACATGCACATGTATTAGACATGCTTATATCATGTTCATTCTTTTCAGTTCTACACGTAGATCTACGTACATTCCCTGTATTATAACTTTACTTATCTAATTATATGTGATGTCAGCTCAATATATCTACGTGAGCGAGTTTAGTATTACGCCGCACTCGGCAATATTCCAGCTATATGGCGGTATTTATCCAATTATACCAGTACATCTTTTTTATCATTTTATTACCATTAAAACAATTATAACATATACTTTACACTCATAGCTTTGTGTAATAATTTAGGTAATCAATTATTGAACCTCTTAGCCTTACAATGCATTGACACAAGTCACGTATAACATTTCTAAAGAATCATTGTTTCAATTATTTGATTTACAGATACGTATTGTGGATCCACTGACTTGTTGGAGATTGACAAGAGGCTTGGCTTGGTAATCATTTATAGTTACACCATAGCATGCTCCTAATTTCATTAAAGGAAATCTTAAAACAATATTTTTATTCATCAGCATTTAGTCAAAAACAAGTAAACACTAAATAGATACATAGAATAAATTTCTTTATCTTTGTGAAAAATATAATCACTCAAAATGTAACAGTGCGTGGATTCCAGTGTAACCATAAGTTTAACATATGTTATATATGGGATTACACTTTCATAAGTTAAGATATGTTGATATGTTTTTCAGTTCCAAGAAAAGACCCAGTTTTCTGTCCGCACTGCCAGTCGTTTGTTTCAAGGAAACAAGGAATCGTCTGGAATGGACGGCAGTTTCTCATCAGGTTAGTCCAAAATACTTCACTTCATAGGTTTCATTTAACGACTTCAGTTTGATCTATCCCATTGCTATCCATCATATATCAATAATGAATATATTTAATTATTGTAATTTGTTTGATTGGCATTTAGAAGTTGGTGACAAATAAGAAAGTAAGAGAGTTTATGGATAACAACTTCTTTATTATATAATGATGCGACGTTTCGGTATGGATTCTTATACCGTTGTCGAGCAAGAGTGTAATTATTGTATACCAGATTAACTGTAACTGAAAGTGAATAAGTTGTGTTACACATTTTACAGTTTTTAAATTAAATTAAAGGTCACATAAAAAAATAATATTTTATGTTACTATATTGCTGGGAATGTTTCCTTAGAGAGTTGATAAAACTAAGAAATACCCACGATTTTTCATTCATGGGAAATGTTAGGTTTTGTATGCTTTTCTCAGTTGAGTTGGTCATTTCAATTTGAATAAGATCACATATATAATTATGTGTTACATTCAGTGTTTAAACATAATTCGTATCTATTTAAAATATGTATGTACCGTTTTACATATGCTTCGATTTCAATTGGCGATTTGGTAGTAGATGTTACCTTAAATATGAGTACAGTAACAGTAATAAATATTACAACAATTTGCTTCAGAATACTGGGTTGGCTGCTATTTTCTGGTACCAATCAATAAAATAAGTGACATGTCAAATGGAAGATACAATATACATGTATACTACATATCTTTCCTTTGTGATTGTGAAAAAAATATTTTGGTTACATATACAAATTAGTCGTTCTAATTATATAATTTCATTGTGATCAGATGTACCACTGTGCATGTTTACGAATATGTATAAATGTGTTACTTTGGCTGTTTTTGCAGTTTTACTAAGCATTGTATGTATTGTATTTGCAGGATGATGAAGAGTCTGTGTGGAATGATAAGGATGGCAACGATGTTGTGCCAGACATCAACCAGGACTCTTCATATTCACCCACAAATCTTAAGTAGAGCATACACCATCTGTTTGCGGTTGTGGACTGGTTCAAGCCTTGTTGTAATCAACTTGGTTATATTTCCCCTTTCTGTGTGGCAAAACTCAGGCTCAACTCAAGGCTCTGCGTCATATGTACCACATCAGAGGATTGTTGGCTGCTCAGTGTGAGTGCAACAGAAGCTTCATGGTTGTAAGCAAGTTGCCAAGTCTTTACTACGTGAGATTGTTAGTGTGTATATGTTAAGATACATTGAGACAGCTTCAAATGTACACTTCATGTATATGTATATGGGCCCATGACCTTTCATACAATAAACATTTGAATTTGAATTTGAAATCTGTTTTATAAATACCACAGCAAATATGTTATGCCTGCACTAGTAGACCTCATTTCATCATATGCATAAAATGTTGTAGGGTTTTGACATATTTGTATTTGCATATTCATACAGAATTTGTTTTCTCCAATGCTGAAAATTCCCTTTTGATATGGGCATGCATGCATGCATGCATGCATGCATGCATACATACATACATACATACAGACAGACAGACAGACAGACACACAGACACACAGACACACACACACACACATTGTTGAGTACTGTTGAAATGTGAGCTATTCACAATAATGAAACAGATGAATCATAACAGTGCATGTGTCACTGTGTTTGTTGTTTTTCGGGTACAATGTAATAAATTGTACATTCACAAGTTATGCAGAATGGTAGTGAGTGAGTTGCATAGTCACATCGGTAGCCATATAGTGACTATGAAAGTCGTAACTCTAAATTTGTAAATGTGTACATGAAATAAAAACAAACTTATATACTTACCTGTCTTCGAAGGACAGTAAAATAACTAATCTATCACAAATGTACACTAAAAACTGGCATGTAACCATAAACACTTTACCGGTACAGTATAAAATGAGCTATAGATTGCCAACACCTGAAGGTTAATCAACATACTAGGGACTACGGCACGAACAGTACTTTTGCTTCCTGCATTGACCCTAACTGGATTCTGTAAACAGAAATTATCTTGCAAATGTAACAATAAGTAAATATAGTCCCCCAATGGAACAGCACAAAGCTAATTATAA
Organism: Haliotis rubra; assembly: GCF_003918875.1. Classification (NCBI taxonomy): domain Eukaryota; kingdom Metazoa; phylum Mollusca; class Gastropoda; order Lepetellida; family Haliotidae; genus Haliotis; species Haliotis rubra. The sequence goes on from NW_025766003.1 coordinate 2,226,697, forward strand.
GTTTGCCATTTCATCTAAGCTGAAACCAACTGAAACCTAGCGGAAACCTACATTACCCAGTATCCAATAGGTTTCCGCAATAGCGGAAACAAAGTCATTTCTCTTTGAATGTTTCAGCGAACTGAAACTAAATGGAAACGCATAATGACAGTTTCAGTTGTAGAAACTTGACGGAAATCTAGATTTGTTAGTTTCAGTTTTGTAAACTATGCGGAAACTCGCATTGTCTGTTTCCGGATACTGAAACCTAGCGGAAACCTACATTACCCAGTATCCGTTAGGTTTCCGCAAAAACGGAAACTAAGTTATTTTTGCTGTGCACCATGACCATACTTTTGGCACTTGAAACATCTCAGTGGATTCGGAATATACGTTTCCACTTTGATGTGACAGTAACCAGCCTTTATTGATTTAGGAGCAGTTGGAGTTGAAAATGAAAACAAATAGGTGTTGGTTTGTTGGATCTGGTTGTTTTTTCGGGTAGTGAAACGTTTTACAAATATCACACCTTGGTCCTTCATCTCGGAGGCAATATCAATTTCCATCATATCAGCAAAAAGTCGGTCTCGGTCTCTCACTATGCCCTTGCTGGTGTTAAGCGTTCGGTAGGCAGAGACTGATACGGGAATGCCGACAAAGGATTTAGTTGACAGGAGGTTGGTTGCCTGTTGCCTCTTACTGCATTCAACAAGTAAAGAACCTTTCCGTAAACGTTTAACGTTTCTGACATCTGCAATGCCTTGTATGCCTTCTGATACGGCGAAGGGGTTCAGCTTTAATGGAGTATTGTCAATGGTCTCAATTACAATAAAACGTGACCAGTAATCAATGGATGTGGACAGTCTTTGGTCGTTAACATCACGATCAGTAGTTTCAAGAGGACGTTTTGTTTTTTTGTGGGAGGTTTCGTAAGCCATGGTAAGTTTATATTGTTTCATCATCCGAGCTCCCCACCCTCCACGGAGTATCACAAGGACAATGCTAAAAACAGGCGGGTTTCCAGCCTGCAGCACCCGGGATACCTGGATGATATACTCAAGCGGAATAATACAAAAGTAATTATTCCACCTGATCGGCCCATGATCCACCGCCTTCTGGGCATACGACTCTAGGCAAAAAAATGAAAGTGTGTATTTGAAATTCTAAAGTTCTAAAAATTCGTCAAGACTTAAAAATAGTATGTTACAATTTTCAAACTTTTGTGCAACATTACATAATTTAATGTTCAGGGCTTGGCGTGACCAGCCGATTGGTTGAACCGGGCCCATTCAACCACCCGTCTAGGTGAAGTTAGGGCCGAAGTGGTGTGTTGGGCAATAGGAACACTGTTCCTGGTTCCTATGCCCTCAACCACCAGAATCCCTTCCTCCACCGACACAGGGGCGCAACCCACGGCAAACGGGTTGGTGGACCAAATATACCCCCGGGTCTACTACAGGGGGTTGAAGAGCGCTTAGCGTTACCCAGCACCCACCACGAGGAGGTGGCTCTTCACGGGTACCCGTGGGGAATCGAACCAGGGTCTTCGGCGTGACGAGCGAATGCTTTAACCACTAGGCTACCCAACCGCCCCTCTTTATTATTGATATGAGCGACGTTTCAGTGCAGCTACAAATCACTTGCTTGAAAACGGTGTTAGTAGCTACACCGAAGGTCGCTCATATTAATAATAAAGAAGTGGTATATCCATAGAACTCTCTTCGTTGTTTGCAGATTGCGCCATTCAATGCCAGTGACAAGTTGATTCCAGCCACTTTACATCTCCTCTCCTTGCGAGTGACTGTGACGTGCAAACTGTGTCGCACTATGATGTTTTCTACACTGAATTATTTCTCGGTGAATGTACACTGTGTGTTTCAACGTGAAAATTTACATTTAGATATACATGGAAAAAGTTTTGCAAAACCTATGATTAGTAACCCCGATATAGCCATTTATATTCATATCATTATTATGTTTGTCCGTATGATTATTTTGAACACGGATCCAGAATTCAAACTGTACCAAAAATAGCATCTCAGTTTCAGCTTACCTGCCTGACTCGCAGATTAAAATCATATTCTAGTCAGTATTCTTTATTTAAAGAATACTGAAATAAAGAATACTCATATTCTAGTCATATCATTATAATTTGTCATCAAATACAGTATTACAGTCACCTCTGTGATTTTCCCATCTCATTTGCACATTCCTAACAATAGAAGATGTCTATCTGAATGCATTGTTAATGCACGTGTTTCCAAATGTATCATTAAAATCTGTCACAAAATGATCTAATGTCGTTTTAACGTCATTGAACCTCCCCCGTAGTTTAATGGGTGGGGCGTCTGTCTGGAAAGCGGGATATCTGTGGCTGGAACCCCTACCGCGTCTTCCCCTGGGTGCCGTTTTACAAAGCAATCTTAGCGCTAAGCTGACCATAGCTCCCATACCTTAACATGGACTAAGGTAGTCTTAGCACTAAGGTTTTTTTGTACAACGGCACCATGGGCCTCCTTTCACAAAGCACTAAGGTGATCGTAAGCCACTAAGGTAACCTTAGTGCAATGTTTAAGAATGAGAGTTAAGGTTAACCTCAGTAAAGGTTGCTTCATGAAAGAAATCCCCGGACATGAGAAAGATGGTACTTACTGAATGATTTATTAACATTTTGCATCCTGCTGTATTAGGCTTTTATCCCCCATACATCTTGAGGAGCATATGGCCTCAACAGTCCTATAGTAGAGCATGATTTTTTGTCTGGGGATATTCAATGCACGTGCAACCCCCAACATCATGTTTTTATTGATACACAGGGCTATGTGTGATGTTGAAGATGTCACCCAGTTCTTGCAACAGAATGCTGTTGAGACCATGTCCAGCCATGAGTCCAGATCTGAATCCCATTGGGCATCTGTAGGACAGACCCACATGTCGAGATTCTCAATTAATCGACTGCTGCTGTGCATGAGGAATGGAACAGGATTCCTCAGAATCAAATCCCGAGACTGATCCAAGGATTGAGGAGGCGTCTTGAATCAGTTGTTCGTGCGCAGGGAGGTTACACGAGATAATAATAATAATATGACACATTTTTATAACGCCATGTTTGAACTACTTCTTGATCACTCTAAGACGCTTCACATGATAAACACATCATTGAGCATGGGCAATGTCAAATAGATGTGTTTTGAGCCCTTTTCTGAGGTGTTGATTGTTGATCCTCTCTCTGACTTCGTGAAAGCTTGTTCCACAGCATTGTGGCTTGTTGGAGCTCTTTGTAGTCGACTCAGCACAGCTTGGGGGACTCCATAGAGAAGGGAATTGGCATAATCCAGTCTGGATGTGATCAACGAGTGAACCAGAGTCTTACAACATTGCTCCGTGATCATGATATACTGTCTTATGGAACTGATGTTTCTGGTCTGGTGGAAGCAAGACCTCGAAGCAGCGTTTACTTGATTCTCCATCGTAAGATACTTGTCAACCTGGTCGCCGAGATTTCTCACTCAGTCAGCAGCCTGAATGTTGCTGGATCCAAGTTGGAACTCATGTCTAGGACACTCAGATTTGCAGATTTTGGGTCTGTAAAGAAACAGTTCTGTTTTATTATCATTGGGTTTCAACAAGTTTGCACAAGCCCAGTCAGAGTTCTCCTCCACACAAGTTTTCATCCTCACCATAGCAGACTTGATATCATCTTTGGGATGGATGACCTTATAGATGTGCTTGTCATCAGCATAAACATGATAGTGCATGTAATAAGAATTACAGATCTCCCCATAGCCTTTGATTAGAGGACAGGTCCTAATACCGATCCTTGTGGTACACCAAAGCTCAAGCCTTCATGTCCAGACACTGCCGATCTTGCTGAGACACACTGTGTTCTCTGACTCATTTATGACTGTAGCCTCAACACAGCATTGCCTGTTACACCATAGCTGTACTGGAGGCGTTTGAACAGTATATCGTGGTTAACCAGATCAAAGGCTGCTGATTGGTCAAGGAGAACAAGCGCAACAGATCACTTATTGTCCAGAGCCTTGGAGATACTGGTGAAAGTATTTGGACTTGCAAGACATTATTCTTCAATTCCAGGATCAAGACATGTGCATGGTACTGACAGTTTAGTCTGTGGGAAAAAAAAAGTGAAATTCGTAATGTTTTGGCATAAAATGACGCCATTTTGCTAACCTGTACAATCTTGAAATAAACCAGATTATGTCATGGCAATCTTGTCTATGTTTCTCCTCAACCCTTTCTTTTCACAAATTCATATGGTATGGAAATCTTTGACATGATTGCCTGGAAGTCGTTATATAAGTCATTATTCATAAACCAGCCGCAAAACCCGATTTAACTTCATTTCTTCTCCATAGCCATATTGGCTGTCCGTAGTTCTTGTGAAATGACTAGCTGACATCTCGACTTTTAAACAGTCAATCAGTTATTATTAATAGTGATGTTTCGATTTCGTTGTTCGGCAAATGGACGATGACGGCTCGCGAACGGCGAGGTCAAGCCTTGTCATCCACGAATGCCGGATGACTGGGCAGGGTGATGGTTAGCACAATGTGACACGACAACATATCCTGTAAAGAACGCTGACCATTGGCTGCCCCAAGTACTGTAATGAGCTCCAACTTGAAGTGATATGAAACACAACCACATACTATCATTGAGCCACCACCAAAGGGTTCAACATCATGCATCATCTACTGGTTATATGCCTCGTTACTACAGCTCCATACGCGTCAACGGCCGTCAGTAGAAGACAGTATCTCTCATTAGACCAATTGACCGAGTACTAGGGTTGCGGTTTTCTCGGAGCCCGCACCTCGCCAAACGTTCAAGTTTGCGCCTGTCTGAGATGAAGGGACGTCTGATCGGACGACGTTACCTCAGACCAACAGCCCGCATGCTCAATCTGATGGCACTGGTGGAGAGTTAGAACATTTCTTTGAACGGGTCATGGGATTGCGTTTTGCCAGACGAATTAGGACACGTTCATCACAAACATTGGTCTTCCTCGGTCTTCCAGGTCTTGAACGACCCTTCACTTCATTGGTTACCGCGTGCTTCCTCGCAGGTCCACTGATAACCTTGTTAGTGTTCAAATCAGCACTGATGCCACGATAGGACATCCCTGCGTACTGCCATCGTGTATACTCTGAAATGTCTGAGTCTGCCATGTCAAGAAAAGTGCATGTTTTCAGCTGCGGTCTTTATATCAGTTCAGAAAAATTGTAGTGTGCATACTGCACATATTATGAAATGTATTCCCCAATGTGCATGACGCCTTCCGAGTATTGAACGTGTTACCCATAGCTTTTGAGATCTTGTGTGGAGTACCTGCTGTACAAGTGCAATCCAGTATCCGAGCATGGCAGCCTGTCTGGGCCAACAGATGAACAACTGCCTTGTGCTTAATTAACACTCATGTACAATTAAACACGTGTTTGTTAAAAAAGGTTGGTCTGAATCAGCCACCGCTACATCCTTGAGAAGTGTAAAGAGATTCTAAGATCAACATCGTTTGCCCAGTGTTATCAATACGCTTTGGATGAATTCTATTTGTCATATGCTTCAATTACAATGCCTCGTTTCTGCTATTGATTATTAATGAGACAAGCAGAACCTGTTCCCATTGTTCGTACACGACGACGCTGTGATGGAAGCTTTAGATACCTGTTCAGGTGTTCTGTTAGTCTAACATTTCTCACCTGCAGATTATACACACTTCAAACTGGATGACTTTTTCCAAGTTCCTTAGGGTGGTTCGGATGTACACCATTTAGCCATTTCACATGAGACAGGGATATGTGGGTGCTTAGTCTTGGAGTACTATTCTGTGGAGTTCCTGTAGCGGAATTGTCTTGTTTTGGCGTCAGTGGCAACATGGGGTACCTGTCTAGTCAAAGGTTGACTGACTATACCTACATCAATGACACCACTGCAACTGTTGATGTGTGTGCTCTTCTCTGTGTCGTCGAGCCCCTCTGTAAATCTTTTAACTACCATGTACTTTCTGGAGCGTGTGAAAGGAATACTGAAACGGGAGTTACCAAGCCGACTAATCTTCAGTCGGTTGCAAACTGGGTGAATACGGAATCTGTGCAAATACCGAAGGTATACTTTGTTTTGTTTGATTTTTTTGCAGGTGCGTTTTTTTTTGTTTGGTGTCCTTAACCATCACACGGATGCAATATTTTCAAAAGCTGATACTGTCCAACCTACTGCTGTCTTTTGATGTCTCGGTATGGTAAATCAAATTAACATCCTTTTTTGTGAAAAATATGTATTTTCATTTCATTGATCGATTGATTTTCTGTATTACGTAACGAAATATTCTAGCTGATTTCATAAACAAGTCTACAATAATGTGACTTTAGTACAAAACAGTTCAAAACCACAACCTGTGGTGTGTTTTATCACTGGGGTGTGACGAATTTCACGCAAAACCTATATAGTCGTGATTATGTATCTGGTAACATCGCTAGTAACAAGTGGATGAATCATCAATGGAGTGTACTGCCGCTTTGAACTGTGTTTTAATTGTTTCACAGCGTGTTAGTTTATTGAGGGAGGTTTACCACAAAACACCTGTATCATAATTACAGATACCAGCAGCAATGGCGCCAAAGTCCCATGTGATGAATTATGTAAAATGTCAGCATATATTAAACAGAAAGATATAGTTAAGTCTTATAACTTCGCCATTGAACACAATAGCAAAGTCGCGTATCCATGGATTATCTCCGTAAACAGATAAATGGACGTTTAAAAAGTTTTTAAAAAACTTTCCTATTTTACGTTATGTTATGTCATATTGTCTTATACACCTACCCACTTTGGCCTAAAAAATATGTTTTAGCAGTAATTGAAAAAAAGTCAACAAAAGAACAATGAACAAAAAATAGATTATACATCATAAACTGAAAATAATTGTTCATTTATCTTACAAAATAACAACGATAGTCCACGTCCAAGTGTTGTATATTTCCAATACATCATACTAAGTACACCAAATTAGTGTTTTGGGAGGCTGCTTAATTCTCACACTAGAAAACACTACTTCCCTAACGTTTACAACATCTGAGAATAACGACATTATATAAAATACAAACATCCAAAAATAACTACAAAATGAGAGGGGCGGTGGGGTAGCCTAGTGTTTAAAGCGTTGGCTCGTCACGCCGAAGACCCGGGTTCGATTCCCCACGTGGGTACAGTGTGTGAAGCCCATTTGTCGTGTCCCCGCCGTGATATTACTGGAATTTTGCTTAAAGCGGCGTTAAACCGTACTCACTCACAAAATGAGAAACGTCATCATCAAAGAAAAACTACCTTAGTGGTGGGGGATACATTGGTACTAGTTGGTTATGTGGGATTTTCTGAGTCCAGTTTTAATTAGAAATATACCTAAGGCATTGAAGGTTTGGTTTAGTGGGTGAAGACTGATGTTAGGTGTGTGTTGGTATCCAGTGAACTCTGAAACACCATACTGTGTTTGTTGTCATATGAGCTTGTAACTCAAATAACTGTCATCAAGGTCTATATTGTCACTATCAAGGTCTCAGATATATACTGAACTACTTTAGAAACGCACCACCGGAATAAAACGTTTAATCTCCGTGATAAATGACGAAAACTTGTCACTGCTGACACTGAAACTGTCAATCAAGATGGAAACATAAGAAAAGGAAAAGGCAGTCATTCATCATTTAGTGCCATAAATTAACGACAACATTGAAGGGGGTCAAACTTAAATTTCACGCCCGCTCAAAACTTCCACACAGTCATTGTCAGTAATGGGTATGGCCATCAATTGCGTCGAGCCCAGCCACGGCAGGACAGGAAGCTGTTTTGCTGAAGAAAGTTCATTTCATGTCCAGCAGTATGGGGCCGTGCTTTATCCTGCTGCTAAATGTGAAGAAGCTGAGCTGCCGCCATGTAGGGAACGACTGTTGTTCGTAGTACCTCCGCTGTATATGTTTAAGCTGTAACAGTAACAGATTTGTAGACGTGTCCAGCCATGTCTACTGTAGCAATCCTTCCCCAACACATAACGCTTCCACAAACCCAGCGGTTCAGCTGCTGAAGTCAACAATCTCCAAGTCGACGCCGGACTCTTATCCTTCCAACCATCCTTCTGACTGAGATGAGATCTGGACTCAGTAAAGAGAACATGTACGCACACACAGTCCTAGCTGACGTAATGGTAGTGTCTGTTCTGGATGCTGGCTTGAACCTGTTCCTTAAATGAGTGAGGACGACGTGACGATCTCGGGCCGGGGTCGTGACACATGGTTGCCCTGGGTGTGGTCGACCACGTTTTGCCAGTTTGTCGTAGGTGCTGTGATAACCTGACGATTTTGAACAATTTTGACAATTAAACCTTCTGGCCACTTGACCTGTAGACAAACGTCTCAGCAAAATGGTGGATCACGTGTTTCTCGGTGTGCATCTCGTTGTTCCGTCATAGTCATATTCCTTCAGGCATAGTTCGGGTTCTAAATTCCTTCCTCTTATTCCATGATCAATGATGATAGGGTGATACGTTTCTCAAGCAGTTCAGAATAACAAAAAAGGGGTGAAACAAGGTCAAAACAAAGTTCATTTCACGACAAGTTCAACAATGCTCACTGTACATACCCATATTAAACTATACACGCATTTCAAACAAATGGATTTGCCTACAAAATGAGACATAAACAAGCCCCCAAATCGAAAACATACTTTGGAAGCTATGGTGTTTGGAAGCTCGGAAAATCGTGAGTTTTCGATTCCGAGCCAAAATCCCTGCTCAGAACATGCACCGCTAATTTCTTGTTTATTGAATCGTGAACATAAGCTGCTATAAATAATATATGTTCCATCAGATCGCAGGTTCTATTCAGTGCGGGGCAAAATGGTCACGGTCGTCAGTGGCGATATAGGTGTGTTTGCAATGAATGATGTACATAAGCTCATTGGCAGTTAGGTTCATGTATAAGTTAGTATGATATGTTTTAAGCTTTTTGAGTATATTTCTCAGTTTAATATTTGCATTTGGCAGTTACTGTGCAACTTTGGGAAGAGGTTTATTTTGATAGTCTTTTGATTTATGGCATGTTTAAGTTAACTTCTGGGAGTTTGAATGCCACTTCTGGCAGTTTGGTGGACATTTTCGTTACTAAACACACCGACATGGGCGGGGATGAATGTGAACTCCACCTTTTTACCTAAGCCGTGTAGATCCTGACTATATACATGTACTCAATATACTTTCACAAATCACCGTCATGCAATACATCGATATCTTTTAATATGTTTGCATACTTTATCTCTGTGTGTCCAATAGTGGTGATCATGGTAATACTGATTGAATACACTTGCAATATGTTTTCTGACATAATATTCTCAGTAAATAGATTATGGAAAGATGACCAGAAGGTAAAGAACTCGCTGTTATTGCATGTAGAGTAAGCATTATATTTTGTAATTTCATACTATTTTTATATCTCCCCTACTACGTGCTTGAAATTTGGAACGTGTTGTTTTATTTTTTGTGTATATATTACCTGTTTCTCAACAACACATATTGCATTTAAAGAATTATTATTTCCCCCTTTAAATAAAAGTAAAATGTTTTCTGGTGTAAAGTCGATGTTGCCTTCCGTTACAGTCATTAGTCAAACTCTCCCAAATCTTTTTAACATGACAACAGCTACAGAATAGATGGACAATTTTTTCTAATTCTTTTGAGCAAAATGTACATATAGGAGTGTCTTTTAGACTGATTTTATTTAAGAAGATTTTTTTTATGTATAATATCATATAAGATCTTCATCAAATTACTACATATTGTAAATCGATTTTGGCATCATATATAAGTTTCGTAGCATTGTGTTATCATAATGTGTTTCAAAGACTCTTTCCCACCTTTCATGGGCATATGATTCATTGTAAATTTCCACACTAGTTTTAATTGTAATTGTGATACTCAAGTTGTTTTACTGTTTATGATATACATATATTCCATTTCGATGTCACATATGTTCTCGTCACGATATGGCTGAAATATTGCCGATGTGACGTGAAATAATAACTAATAACTAATAACTCACTCACTCACTACTACTCACACTTTGCTAAGGATCACAAAAATCGCAAATTTTCTGAAACGTAGATTTATAATTTGAAATTGTATCCATTTAAAACTGGATAAATAATGATATGGTAACACATCTTAAGGAAAACAGCCACTTACTTTAAGCTAACCCTTATGCACTTGATACACGAGTAACCATAACAATGGTTTTCATGGCACCAATCAACCATTTTGCAAATCATAGCACGGGTCACTTTTTCAAATTTAACCTTTTGTTTATTTGCCCTACTTTGGCCCAAGAAAGAATATATATATATGTTAAATTTACAATATTTCCTTTTATCAAGTTCAAAATTTGGACAAAGTAAAACGAATTTTAAAAGAACACTACTTCATAGACAAGTTCAAACCAATGTTAAACCATTGCAAGCTGTGACCTTGTCGCTCTAGTATGTTGACCCTATTGTGACGTCACAATATATATGTAATGACGTCATACTGTAACTGATACAATCTCCCTGAAGAGTAAAGAACGAAACATGTTGGAGAAAAACGCATTCTGTTTTTATTTATCTATGTGATAATATATATATAATTATTAACAGTTATTTCTGTAGAAATCCGAATATGCACAAAATGAATCAGCTTTTTCACTCTAACAAACTAGGAACAATTAGCAAAATTGGAAATATTTTGCAAAATAATAATGTATCACTTCAAGCAACGCCCCGACAAAAATAATCAATAACGGACGAGTGTAACATTGTTTATTTAACTGGTTAAATGTATGTACAGACAGTTTATTATTGCAACCAAGCAATATATATATATATGACCACTTTATGTTTCATACTGGTATTTGAGCTGTACATTATGATGTAAACTTGTACCTCTAATGCCGCAACACCTGTCAATAGCAGGTATGGGGTATGGGATCTACCAGATGAAATGACATACTGAAAACTTGGATCCATGCTTACAATAGGCTTAGATATTTAAACCAAATTTGACCCCACATCATAGTTTTCTGTTGAATCAATGATTTGATCCTTAGCAAAGTGTGAATAGTATATATTGGAAATAATGATATCAAAGAAAGTCTTGTCACACTGAAGGTTATGACGTATGTTGTTTGTTTATCGAAATACTTAGTTAAACAACTCAACCAACATGGACATCCTCAAATCTGTATCACAAAACAACAAACTATTTCAATGACCATAATTAAACTTTTTCTTATCGCTGAAAGTAAAATGATTTCCAATTTGCAAAACTGTTTCACGTCTACACCTATAACTCACAAGTCTTACTTTGTTGACCTTTGAGGGTTTTTTCAATTTAAGTCTTGAAACATGTTTACATCAGTCTTATTGTTCATTGTTACCGGGGCGGTATTGAAATAAGTATTGTGCATGTTTATCAATCCCGTGTTTCTTTTGGAAATACAAATATGTTTAAACCAACTACAAAACATCGAAACGATTTGATGATTATCCACCGAAACAGTCCACTGAACGAGAAGCCAAAAAAGACAAATAAAAAATAAACAGTGATGTAGTTTAGTGGCAACCGTCGTAGAAAATCAATGACGACATCGCCAAGAGATTATTGTTGTCACTCACAATAATTGCATAAAAACGAATGTTTGTTTTATTATTGCTTGACGCGGCACGCCCACCTGCTACCAAATGGGATTTACTCATAAGAAACAGAACAGGGAGCTTAGGGTTTCATGCATGGTTTGTAAAATATTTATTTTACACTACACGGCCTATTCTTGCAGATTACGTTAAAGTAATGATCGGTGTGACTAAGTTCGTATTTGGTCCTTGAAGATCCGCATGTATTCCGGGTTAGAATTGGTCTTCAGTAACTCATGCTTGTCGTAATAGGCGACTAACGGGATCGGATGGTCAGACTCGCTGACTTGGTTGACACATGTCAATATCACTAATTGAGCATGTTCATAGATCGATATTCATGCTGTGGATTACTAGATTGTGTGGTCCAGACTGGATTACTTACAGACCGCCTCGAAATAGCTTGATTATTGTTGATTGCGGCGTAAAACAACAATCAATGAAGTTCGATTTTCGTTAAAAAAAGTGAAGTGCGTGGGTCGATGTTCATGAAGCCAAACAACTGAACGTCAGGTGATAAGGAATAAACCCCACAGAGACACACAAAGTCGTTAATTGTAATCTTTTAAATAGTGTATTGTCGAAGCATCGATGCACAACAATCATTTATCATTTGCGTGACCGTCTTGAGCAGCGAAAAAAACCCTCACTTTCTCTTCCGTCAGTGATCTGTATTTGCAACCTCCTGAAAACTTGAGACCGCCTCCGTGGTGTAGTGGAACGTCCGCCCGGAGAGCGGAAGGTCGCGGGTTCGATCCCCGGCCGCGTCATACCAAAAGACCTTAAAATATGGTACTTGTTGGTCCCTGCCTGGCGCTCGGCATTAATGGGTACAAGGACTGGTCGGCTCGGAGTCAGTATAATGTGTCTGAGTGGGGTATTCAAGCTTCACTGCGGCATGGTATCTCAGTGGGCTAGCACTATAAAACCAGCTTAAGTCTGGGCTAGTACAAGCAGCCGCACATACACATGTATACACACGCACGCACGTCGTCATGTGAGCGAAATATTCTCAAGCACGACGTTAAACCCAATTTCATCTCACCTCACCTGAAAACTTCTTGTGGCGTTTTTCGAAGTTAGAGGGTCACATAAGGACAAACGTTATTGATGAACATCTTCATTATGTGATGCGACAAACGTGTTTACAGTAGCTCTCAGCCAAGCGGTATTCAACACTCTCCCTATACTTACTTGTTCAAAGTATGTCCACCACTGATTACAGCTGAAACCTAGGAAAACATTTTTGTGTTACCGTCCTTACAAAACATTCAAAGCAAAGCCTGTCAAAATTGACCAAAGCGCGGCAAAGAGAACGCAACCCTTTGCCTAATTTGTAGTATTTAAATATGTATTTATGTTTTGTCATTTTACAATATAAAACGACATTTTGTGATAAAACATTTTCAAAAATATAAGTAGCAATGGAAATATGTTATGGTGTTCTCAAAATAAGAACAAAGTGTTTCTGAAATTATTTGACACATTGTAATTACCGTCGTTTGTGAAGCAAACATGTTTTCACATGAAAAAAACTAGCCTCTACTTATATTAAATAAATACATTTTTTCAAATCGATAAGTGTACAAGATTGGACTTGTTATTTGGGGAGTTTAGAATTCGCAGTGCAGACCGTGGGTTAAAATCCAAGTATCATACACACGTATCACTGAGATCCACCTTCCCTCATCAAGCTGACACACTGTGAGTAAATATTGCTTGACGCCGCAACAGCAAGTTTGCAGCCATTCGCCGCGAGAATTGTCTTTTGATGTACAGTATATCAAAAACAAAAGTGATGTTGATAATCACTCAGTCTCCTTCGCATGAAGGCTAACAAACTGACTGTTGAGATAAAATCTATATTTTGCCATTGTTTGATTTCTTTAACGTATGCTAAGACCAAGTGGTTAGAAACTGTCCTGTAAAGTATGATTCTACCATGGCTACGTGAAATGCTCGAATTTGATTGGTCAATCAATAAAATCAGACGGTATCTTGATTGAAAATGCGTCTGATTTCACGGCGCTTCACTGCGCACGTATACAACACTGCCGCACTACTTCAGCTTGGCCACCAACATGACTAATATCAACGCAACAGACGTGATTTATTAAAACTCGAAAAATACAATTATACGATTTCTCCTCCACAATTGTTAGGGAACCTCACTATCATAATTATTATCTTCTATTATAAAAATATTCAAACTCAATGTACAATAATACATCTCTAAACATTAACAAACAATATCTAACATATAAATCAGAAAACTTTGTAAAAATATATCCCTATCTATCCCTATTTGTGCGGCAAAACGTTCGTAAACATTTACCTACCTGGTAAATGGTATATTTCTGTTTCTGTTTAGAATGGGAAATTCGCAAGATAACGGTCAGGCGGAACACAAAAAATTATGCCACTCATACTCCATCATGTCCCGTTGCATCGTTCAAAATGTAAAAAAAAATTGAACCACGAGAATTTCGCCCTCTGCCACCTTCCCCGCAAGGCTGCCACTGCTATGTTCGTACATTTTGAAAGCTTGGCCACAATCCAGTCCAAAATGATGAGAACAATGTTCCAAGGAATCCCAAGTTAGTCGCATGTACACAAAGCAGCACTGTCACTCTTTCGTCGCATGCCGGGCGGGGTGGAGGCACGTATACATGAAATCATAATCGACACTCGCCGGTCATAAATATCAACAGTCTTTGATGAGTCACAGGTCATAGGTCGATCAGAAAAGGATGTATTCTTCGATTCTGCAGGGTTCAGGTTCGACAGTCAGTCAAGTATTTTCCCCTGTCACTTCGAATTTCAACCTTTCGCAAAATGTAAACACTAGCTCGTCCGCCATTTCAAACTGTAGCGTAACTGTCTACTTCCAAGAAATTAAGTAAGTCAGACGATTCCATTTTAGTGTGGCCAGGGGAGTACAGTAACACGGCATACAAAACAATAGGCTCGTTTCGGTCGTGTGGAGTTATGATTATAAAAATCAAGCTCTTAGGTGTTACATTATTGCATTGAATAAACAGTAGTTTGTTTTCTTTGGACAGAATATTTTTTTATGTTGCAATGTAAAAAAAATACGAACGGCACCTACCACTCCCTTCACAGACGAGTTCCATTCGCCTCTCGTCCCATGCTTGATTACGCAGTGTCTTCCGCAGGACGAGGAAGTTCGATGTTAAATCGGTTATGGTAGAATGGAGATAAACATACTGTGTTTGGAAATTAGATGAATGCTAGACTGAATTGATAGTCTCTAACTTAATCATTTGAAGCATCACGCTACGCGTTCGGCTTCAAATGAAATTTAGAGACTATCAATTCGGTCTAGCATTCATCTAATTTCCAAACACAGTACCTTTATCTCCTAAATATTACCATACAAACGTTAGCTCATGAGTGCGAAATAAAAACATCAAGCGAAGGGTGCTTGGTAGTAATTGGAGTGTTGCACGGGGGTACAGGACGAAGGATCTTTACCTTTCAACAGATATGAATGCGTGTAAAAACTGTGTCTACCGCTGCAACAGAAGTTCATCGTGGTGATGTAGACCAGAAAGAGGATGACCTCCAACCAGTGGCTTGAATCAAGCTTATTGGAAACCTAGTATCCCAGCTTTGTTGCCAGTGATCATTCACATTATGTCATTTATAAGGTCTGAGGTCAAACTGCAGGAACTTTATGTTTCAAGTGGACATACTGAGAGAAGCTTTGCCATGGCATCTGCTTTACAGTTACCACTGATGCCAATACGACTTTGAAGGCAACAACACATGGTATCTCTTTCGGCTGATCATAAATTGAGGTGTTTCTCCTATATTTCAGCTAAGAGTGAGTGATTTAGTTTTCGACTTTTGATTGTCTGTAAACATGACCGACTATCAGAAAAATCAGATGCACCAGTTTTGGATGACTTTTCAAGTCATCAGGGGCCATCCATTCAAACTAATTATACAAGTAGGAATCGGTGAGTGACAGATCGATGGCAGAATATGCTCCATCATTAAATATACATTATGTTACTCTGAAATACCTTGCTTGATTATTCCTTTTGTATTCGTACAATTGGCTCTTCCCCCAAGCGTGTCGAGTCCGTTGAGATTACCCATGATGATGCTTGGCTTTTAAAGCTGATGTTACAGTGGGCCGTCACAGTCGGTGCGCTCAAGGCGGTCTCCACAGTGTGGACACACAATCGAGTTATGACATGGAATGGGCGAAATGTTGAAAATTGTAAAATCAGAGTGGACTGGGGACATACACATCCACTACGAAATCGAAATAACTGCTTTGTTAGACTGCGTAAGGGATGATTATGTAAACGTCAAGAGATAAGTATTCGTTTCAGTGATGATGCTCGTCGTTGAAACCATTTACCGCGATAACACCCTGATCTGCATGTTCCGAAATAATGTCCTTCTTAGGCCCATCATCGAGACTACGAGCCCTGTCACGCACGATGCCACAGACACATCAACCTCTGTATTGGCAAATGTCCTGATTGATAGCAAAGAATGCTGTCTCCGTGCACACTCTACAAGAAGCGAACCACTACAGAGACGAAAACATTCCTGACTTCTCCACAAATCCCAGAGATATCCTGCGAAATAGCAAAAGGTTTGAGTTTGAAGGCTAGATAATATGTAGTTCCAATAACTGAGAATCTACCCCAACTTTAAACATCATAAACAATATTTAGTGGTTTCAAATTCCTCACTGTTGGCCAATATCAAATTCCTCACCCATCGGAATCGCCTCATCTACCGCCACAGGGGCGTAACCCACAGCTAACAGGATGCCCACTTTAGTCACCTCTTACGACCAGCAATGTGGGACGTATTCTGGCCATAGTCCTCACAGGGAACTGCCCTGTGGGACACCCATTCCCTGATCATATACTTCAGAAAAGGTGGAGTCCACCTGAAGTCTGTATTTTCTTTCTTGGAAAAATCCTTTGATTTCCTCAAGATTCATCGACAATTTCTTGGAATATTCTTCATTCAGGCTGCGTTCCTGGAGAATGCTTCCGACCTTTCTTCTTAGGAAAATGTCTCTTGAAGCTCATACTTCCATGCCCTCTAGAATATCAAACCTGTTTAAATGGGCACGGGGTATCATCATTCACAATCTTTCTTTCTTACAGCTGGTCTAGGTGTAGTTTGAATTTTAGATGATTTCGATGGTGTGTGAGGAAGATTTAGGTGTTGCAGGTGATGTGAGATCACGAACGCACATGACATAAGTGTACATTCACCCAGGTCAAGTCAGTTTCACATTCAATGGATTTCATGGAGCGTATCATCACTTCAGCGAATGTTGGCATGGCTCTCAAGGAGGCGTTTCCAGAAGCTGTAGCTGAAGCGACCATTTGCCCTGCTTCTGAAAAAGCGAATCTTCTTTTGGACACTGTTAAGAGGGAAGACGTGTGAAGCAATCCACATATTTTAAATCAGATGCATATGTATTGCTGTCATGATCTTTGCCAGTGCAACGGTAACAGGCAGCATGTAATTAAATGTGTTCTGTTCATGGTTAAATGGGGAATTTTTGTTTGCTCCCCTGTGGGACATACCGACGGCTCTCTCTCGTTATTCTGCTGTTAGCCCTGGCATTATTTTTGTGTACTTTTCGTTGCAATAATGTCAGTTCATCTCGCGGATCACCTTTTATACCGTTATTGTATGAATTGCACGTGCAGTCACCAATAAACATGAATTTCGAAAAAACATCCATCATAAGCAAAAAACACTGAAGTTGGTGTGTTTAGGCTAATGATTCACATGTTGTGTGTTTGGTATATCATACTGACCACAGATGTCAAGTTTACTTTATGGGTTTTCAAAATAGTTTCGAAATTACGGGTGTAAAGTTTCTATTGTACGTCAGTTTAGTTGTGTAGTTTGGACATACTATACAGCAGAAGACCATTCTCTTTTAAATACATCTGTGTATATCTTGGTTTAACCACACACACAACTTCTTGTGTACAAAGAACACATGGAATGGTCAGCAGGGAAGGGCAAGGGTCTCTAACCGACTGCACCAAGGATACCATGAGGGCATACTGTAACAGTAACGCTGTATAATGTACCCCCAGATTGGCCCCTGGGCCACCACCATTTCGGCATACGACCCCAGTCATTGTCTTTGTTAACGTGCGTGAGTGAGTTTAGTTTTACGCCGCACTCAGTAATATTCCAGCTATATGGCGGCGGTCTGTAAATAATCGAGTCTGGACCAGACAATCCAGTGATCAACAGCATGAGCATCGATCTACGCAATTAGGATACGATGACATGCGTCAACCAAGTCAGCGAGCCTGACCACCCAATCTCGTTAGTCGCCTCTTACGACAAGCACGGGCTACTCAAGATCAATTCTAACCCGGATCTTCATTGGGTCCCTTTCTTGAAACATTGCAAATAATCAAATACATGTATGCAGTAATGAATATGAGCCCGGCAATACGACAGTGCAAGGTATTGCTGAATTTTACACTTGTTGTAAGGGCGCCAGTGCGATAGTATCCCCTCCACGTCACATAGCTTACACAAATCTTTATCTTTCAGAGTCTGGCGGGAGTCTGCGAGAATCATATGTGTCAGCCTGATGAGCAATGTAGGCCTCTAGGTGGCGTTGCAACGTGTATCAAAGGTAATTATATCATAAAAATCTAAATTGAACATGTTACCAAGTGATCACTGCGAGTAAAAGTCTCCGTAGATTGAGAATCAAGCTGCAAATAGTCCAATTACAATATATGTAAAGTAGTTAGACAAGCGTAGTTAATGAACACTTTAGGTTTCAAAGAAACTTTTGTGTAATCATGTTATGTTCAAGAAGAAACATCTCGGGGGCTATATTGTCTGGGCTATATTGGCAGTACTCTCGCTGACCATGAATAGCGAATTCTCAAAATGGCTGATCACAACGTTTATTACATATCAGAAACTGTTTATGGTTAAATAGTCCAGGAGGAGGCAGCTGAAATATTTTAAATCATATCCTCCCCCAGTACTGATTTTATTTGACGCTATTTTCAGTTACTTTGATGTCTTGGGCTCACGAAAATGCCTGTAATACTCTCAGATTGTGGTATCAGTTTGTTTGACAGGCCATTATATGTGATGGGGTCTGGGAGCATTTTAGCCACATTTGGTTTGCTGCCCAACAACACCTCAAAGTTAATCATGGATAGTTTTACTACTATCAATCTGATCACATCCACTTTTACTTCTGTGTATTGCTAAAGGATATAAACATTATTTGACTTATTTTTGTTTTTGAAAGAAAATCAAAATGGCCGCCATTTTGGACGCCATTTCGTTTTGTCGTGTTTTGCCTTCTCAGCGCTTCAATTCAACTAAAAATGAACACCGAATGTTTCCATTTACATCCAAATGGATACTTTTGATGGTTTTTGACACTTGTCTCTCCTACAGTGATGGCTGGAGCACAAAACAAGTCGTTTTGTATGGTCATATCATGGTAATACTTTTCATGGAACCCATGAAGGTCCGGGTTAGAATGAACCTTCAGTAACCCATGCTTGTCGTAAGAGGCGACTAACGGGATCGGGTGGTCAGGCTCACTGATGTGGTCGACACATGTCATCGGTTCCCAATTGCGCAGATCGATGCTCATGCTGTTGATCACTGGCTTGTCTGGTCCAGACTCGATTATTTACAGACCGATGCCATAAAGCTGGAATACTGCTGAGTGCGGCGTAAAACTCAACTCACTCATTTTTCATGGAAATGTGTGGTGGTGATGTATTTATTGAAAGATTTTGATATCTTAATTCAGAGGGGGCGGTGGTTAAAGCGTTCACTCATGACGCCCAAGACCCGGGTTCGATTCCCAACATGGGTACAATGTGTGAAGCCCATTTCTGGTGTCTCCCGTAGTGATATTGCTGAAATATTGCTCAAAGCGGCGTAAAACCATTCTCACTCACTAACTTAACTCAGAGGAACCTTTTCACAAGGCATGATTGACGCCTTTCCATCGTTTCTACTAATTATCCCCCTTTAACTTCTTTGAGCGATCCAGAATAACAGTTCGCTGGAGCAGATCGAATGTTTTTTCGCATTCTTAAATTGAACAGAAGACAGACACTAGAAGATGCAACAATAAAAATTAACAACATAAATTAATCCAATTTTTTCGATCTGTCATAAGACGCTTGTGTGAAAAAGGTCCAAGCCACATGTTGTGCCCAAGAAAATAACCGAATGTCTGGTAAACCGTATCAAAAGCCTGAGAGGAATCCATGTTGTAGCGCTGAATAAGCAATAATCAGTCAAACTTTACGTTTAGTGATTGGACCAAAAGTTGTGTATATTTGAAGAACGCGTTTGAGGGCCTAATGTATGGTTTTGCCTTCTGACTAAGACAACCTGGCTAACCAGTCCAAATCTGACAATGGCGTACGCACTTAAAAGTGGCCACCACGAAGCCCAGACATCATTAACATAGAAATCGTTCTCTGGTGGGTCTCTGCAAAAACTACCATTACTTATGAATGCTAGTGCTTTCAATCACATGAGAGACTGACTCTGATCTGTTACACAGCATGAAACTACTCTGAATAAAACATGCTTGTTTTCACTTTCATCATTCACACAGCGTAACGGAAAGTTCCTGATGACGGGCTGAGATAAAATAATACTATGTACAGATGACAAGATTTTATGGATGATCAACATCTTTATTTTGACAATGGAGACGTTTCGGTATATATTCCTATACCGTTTTCAAGGCTATGGGGGAATGAAGGAGTACACCAGTTTATATACAAGATAAGATAAAGAGATAACAATAACAAGGGTGGGAAAGCAAAGCATCAAAGAAAGTTACATGATGAGCTACAATAGCATGATGAGTGAGTGAGTTTAGTTTAGTTTTACGCCACACTCAGCAATATTCCATCTATACGGCGGCGATCTGTAAATAATCGAGTCTGGACCAGACAATCCAGTGATCAACAGCATGAACATCGATCTGCGCAATTGGGAACCAATGACATGTGTCAACCAAGCATAGTCGACTTTTGTGGCAAGCATGGGTTGCTGACGACCTATTTTACCCCGGATCTTCACGGGTCAATAGCATGACGATCAGCTAAGATAATTAGTGAATGAAAGTTAATTTGGCAGCAGTCAAGGTGGGAAGCCAGTGGTGAGGAATGTCAGTTAGGCAGGTGATGAGAAGCCAGAGTGGGTTGAGTGGATGATTATTTGTGGATTAGGTGGTTGTAAGCTGATGGGATGTAATAGCCCTGGTCCCTGTTAATAGAGGGGTTACAACGGCGTATAATTAATGCCTCGGCCAATTTACGCTGAGTGTAATCATGCTTGTTGTTTGTAGGTGTTTTGACAGTGTCTCAGTTGATGTTCTGTTGTGGAAATTTACCGAAACGTCGCCATTGTCAAAATAAAGAAGTTGATCAACCGTAAAGTCTTGTCATCTCAATACTACAACTTCTAGAATGCCACTCAAACAAATAATACCATGTACATGGGAGACTGTTAAATGAGGACTTGGCGTCGGATTCTTTGCAAAAACATGACTAAAATTGTTAGAGTTTGGAATACATCGGATATATATATATGGGGGACGCCAGAAATGGCATTCACACAATGTGCCCATGTGGCGAATCGAACCCGGGTCTTTGCCATGACAAGCGGACGCTTTAACCACGAGGCTACCCCCACCGCCCCGGAACGTAAAGGGAGTTACATGGTTACCTTCAGAAACCTTCCCACAATATATTTATATTTTGTGGTGTAATTGTTTGAGTTAAATTGTGAAAAAACATTCGAAATGTCGTAAAATGTGAAGTAATCAAGACAGTACTGGGTAAATTGAAATAGTTTAGGTATTTTTGTTAGTGAGTGTTAAAACTAAAGTATTTTTTTCTCTTCATAACAAAAACTAAGCAATAGGTTTGATTAGGAGTCATACAATACGGAAACTTTAAAAATACCTTTCATTATTCGATTCGAGAATCAATTTCGATAAATACATATTTTGTCAGGTTAAAAGATCCCTGCGCACATGGAGCCAGCCTTGAGTGAGTGAGTTTAGCTTCACGCCGCTTTCACGGCGGTGGACACCAAAAATGGACTCCACACATTGTACCCATGTTGGGAATCGAAACCTTGTCTTTGGCGTGACGACGACCGCTTTTAGAACTAGACTGGAGAAGCATTGTACCAGCTGCAATGATGTTCTGTCAGTATCATGGTCAGTGTCGCCTGTTTTCAGTATCCCCGGAGCAATGTACACCACGAAAATCTTATTAGGCAGTTCGTAATTGTCGTGTCACTCTCATCGCCCAAGAGGAAACATGTAAATAAAAATACAGAAAAAATCACTAATTGTTGAATGTATTTCGTTAAATCACTTGGTAATAGTATGTAAGTTAATTTATGATGTAGATTAAGAAAGATCAAGCTGACATGTTTTCTCATGAGTGTGCAAGGTAAGAGTGTATCTTAACATGGGGACATACATTTCCACAGCGGGCTGTTTTAATGAAATCGATAAAACCCTTCTTATAAAATCTCTGCTAAAATCTGTGTTGGTGAGCGGATCCTGGTCCAGCTAGATTCAGGCTCACACATCTGCACGCCGAATTTCAGTGCTTTAAAATCTAGCTAGGCTAGCTGTGCTTCTTATACGGTACACGTGTCCACGCGAGAGTTTCCACGACAATTAAGAATTTTTGTAGGCACAGTTTTACACCTCCAGTGATTACCAAGATCCATTCACTCTGGTCAGCAATGACAGGGGATACAGAAACAAGATTACACGACGTTCTCTCATTAGATAAGAAAAGAAAAACATTTCATAACTTCGTTATAATGAAAGGAATGAAAAGGGTTCTGTGAGTTACGCCAAGGTAAGCAGTGTTCCAACCATGTCTTATCGTCCCGCAAATACTTGCGTTCACTTGCCTACCAATGTTACCATGAGACTGCTCCAGGCTACCACAATCAGCATATCACAAAACACAACCCATCCAGATCCACAACCTCTCTAAGATCTGCAGATAAATATTTATTGACAATTCTGCATCGAAAAACTCAAATCCTTATGCTCCGATCATTCAGCCATGGAGCTTCAAAACTCTGGAACGAGCTAAGACTTTCTGCTTCTGTTGAAACTTTCAAAAGTTCTATAAAAGCCTTCCCTTTGAGAACAACGCTACAAAGTCAAACTTTAATTCAGCCACTTTATTCCTTTAAGCACTGAAAACATTTTTTTCATCATTTGTATGTTCTTGAAATAGTAGCTCTTTGCCGCCGTGATGTTGCTGGAATATTGCTAAAAGCAGCGTAAAACCAAACTCAGTCAGTCAGTAGCTCTTTGAGCATACATTATATATGGAATTCAGCGCGGTAGAAATACACATATTATTTATTATTAATTTACGCGAGGAACATTAGGCCACCAGTGTTGTCTATAGGATTCGAGAAAAAATATGCTCTTTGAAATCATGACATTATATGTTGTTTTTCAGTGAATCGATGTTACACGTTGGTGGATGGACGCGCTCGTTACGCTGGGACACGGTCTACTACAAGTATGGGCTACACGTGTCAGCGATGGGACGATCACACTACACACTCCCACGTCGGCAATGGTGACGACTCTGCATTCTTTCCTGATGATGACAGTGTGGAGGCAGCGGCCAATTATTGCCGTTCACCAACCTCTGACGGGGTAAAAGATCTCTGGTGTTATACCACAGACCCACATAAGCGTTGGGAAGCATGCGACGTGCCTCAGTGCTGAGTGGCACATTCGACAAATGCACCAAACGTCTATAGGCAGTGTAGGAAAGATAGCCCGTCCCAACGTCCGAGACGGATGAATTTTGTGGAGGACGGGTTAAAAAAAAATATCTAGTCCGTCCTCATGTCGGGTCAATTTTAGCAAACCAATGACATATATATAATGATTATAACCTTTTTGAATATTTACTGCCGAAGGTGTTTTATTTATATTTGGAGGACAGGCTAGATTTTGGCAGGACTGGTAAAAAAATTTGACCTGCCAGTCCTGTGGACAGGCTAGATTTTCTGCATCTTTCCTACACTGCTATAGGCCAACTGGCAATTGCCATAATTTTGAAAGACACAGATCTTTAGGGACAAACTGAGACGTAATACTGTAATGGGTAAGTGGATAGTTCTCTATGCACAAATTGGTGTGCACTATGCTGTTGACAGACAGAAATCTGCAATCAACACTAAATTCAGAACTATAGCTTTAAGATTTACTACATGACAAAGTCTTTCATACATATTCACATTAAGATAGCGTCATCGATGCCAATGCAACGGGAAAGATAGCAAGGTAGCCTTCGTCAGACATTTTGAGTGGGATTTCAACTTGGATTGAAGAGACGAATGAACGAGCCGTGGGTATCCAGTGGGCCAATGTCTACCAGGTCTTAATGGCATATTGCCGGGAACTACCCGAAGCAATTTATACTGAGATGAAGCCCGTGATGAACATGTCGTCTCTGTAAGCAATACAGAAAGATGCTATTCTCCTCCTTGAAAACAACTTTGGACGAAGCGATCCAGCTGAAATAATGCAAATATTTGTTTCATATCTT
Source organism: Haliotis rubra (assembly GCF_003918875.1). Classification (NCBI taxonomy): domain Eukaryota; kingdom Metazoa; phylum Mollusca; class Gastropoda; order Lepetellida; family Haliotidae; genus Haliotis; species Haliotis rubra. The sequence goes on from NW_025766003.1 coordinate 2,251,056, forward strand.
TGTCAGTTTCGATTAATAACATATCAAGAGACTCTTTCATTCCCTAGGGCCTGTGGGGTAGCCAAATGACAGTGTTTTATCGGCAGTTCCAATGGGGAAGGCGATCTAAATATAGTCTGGAAGCGTATGAATACAAATACGGCAAGGTCAAGGTCGCTGCGCACTGACGACTAAAAATATTGCGCCAATTTAAAAGAGTCAAATTCTGACAAATACATCTAACACGTGACACAGTGTCCATTTCAATTACCATATACCTCACTTTCTAATAATAGTTTTTAAAATCACATGTAAAATTTTATTTTCTGATAGTAACCTTACAATTCGAGAGCAGGAGATCGAAGTCACCCGCTGTCACTTCATTCGAGAGACTGGACTCCCATGACTTATTTTAACACATATGGATAATAAAAGAACTTATGAAATCGTACTACATGAGGATTAACGAAATAGCAAAATAGAGGGCCCGATCTGATATGTAGCTTAATTCCCAGATTCCCACATTCTCCTGCTTGTATAGTTGCATTTTGCCTTAAGTTAGTTTACCTATAAGATTATATGAAACTGCTGTTCACTAGTAACTTGTTAATATGAAATTACAATGCTGAATATTACACATCATAGGAACTGCGTACTTGTTGCAGTTATGCCTGCCTTTCATGTATAAAGATTAAACATATGGTATACTTCACTGAATGTGTCAATTTGTCATGCAAAAGTTTTGTCAAACAAACAAAAACATTCAAGGGTTAAAAAACGACATCAAATTCAATCCTTTTATTGACAGTTACATGAATCATGACAAAACCATCGATTCAAACCCCAGAAAATGTGAGAGTAAAACTGAACTGCCAACTATGTTTGAAAAGAAGAAATTTGACAAACAAGATTTACCGAATGGAAAGCCTCTCTCTATATATTCCCGACACAAGTAGGGTGAACTTTGCGACAATGTTCAGGAAGTTTTTTGTTACTATAGCCATGAGAATCTTATGTATGCACAATATCTACAAGCCTTAAATCACTTACTTTCTCTCATTCACATATAAGTACACACACATATATATATGTGTGTGTGTGTGTGTGTGTGTGTGTGTAAATGGTTGATATACACAACCATGTATATTGCATACAACTTTTAAGTCAGTATAACTCATATAAATAAAGGTGTGTTAGGCACCAAAAATATATTAAAATATATTGTACAAGTTTTTGTCTCGTGAAAATATTTGTATGTTATCCGCCATTCTACCATGGCTGCGTGAAATGCTCGAATTTGATTGGTCAATCAATAAAATCAGACGGTATCAATTTTGGATTGAAAATGCGTCTGAATTCACGGCGCTTCACTGCGCACGTATACAACACTGTCGCACTACTTCAGCTTGGCCACCAACATGACTAATATCAACACAACAGACGTGATATAAATGCTTACAAAACATTTATTAAAACTCGAAAAATACAATTATATGATTTTTCCTCCACAATTATTAGGGAAACTCACTATCATATTACCTTCTATTATAAAAATATTCAAACTCAATGATACAATACACAGCCCCAAACATAAACAAACAATATCTAACTTATAAATCAGAAAGCCTTGTGAAAATACATCCCTATCTATACAAAATTTGCAGCAAAACGTTAGTAAACATTTGCCTACCTGGTAAATGGTATATTTGTTTCCGTTTAGAATGGGAAATTCACAAGAACGGTCAGGCGAAACACCAAATTTATGCCACTCATACTCCATCATGTCCTGTTGCATCGTTCAAAAAATAGATGTCAAAACTTGAACCACCAGAAATCTGCTCTCTGCTAGCTTCCCCGCAAGGCTGTCACTGCTGGAGATCTATGTTCGTACACTTTGAAAAAACTTGGCCATAATCCAGTCCCAAATGATGAAAACAATGTTCCAAGGAATCCCAAGTTAGTGGCATGTACACAAAGCAGCACTGTCACTCTTTCGTTGCATGCGGGGGTGGAGGCACGTACGTGAAATCATGATCGACACTCGCCGGTCATAAAAATCAACAGTCTTTGATGAGTTACAGGTCGTAGGTCGATCAGAAAAGGATCTATTCTTCGATTCTGCAGGGTTCAGATTCGACAGTCAGTCAAGTATTTTCCACTGTCACTTCAAATTTCAACCTTTCTCAAAATGTAAACACTGGCTCGTCCGCCATTTCAAACTGTTGCGCTGTCAACAACTACTTCCAAGAAAATAAGTAGGTCAGACGATTCCATTATAGTGTGGCCAGGGGTAGAGTAACACGGCACACAAAACAATAGGCTGGTTTCCGTATTGTGAAGTTGGGATTATATAAACCAAGCTCTTAGGTATCACATTATTGCATTGAATAAACAGTAGTTTGTTTTCTTTGGACAGAATATTTTTTAAGTGGCAGTGTTAAACAAAATACGAACGGCACCTACCACTCCCTTCACAGACGAGTTCAAATCGCCACTCGTCCCATGCCGGATTACGTAGTGTCTTCCGCAGAACGAAGAAGTTCGATTTTAAATCGGTTATGGTAGAATGGAGATAAACATGAAAACTGTGTTTGGTCACATCCCTGATCTATTTTTCTAGATCATCTGTGCCATTTGAGCTAGACCTATGCGGGGTTTGGGATCACCGTGATTAGGTGATATGTCCAAATGTGTGCATCTGTTGCAATAGACAAGGGTGATTGGCCCAACGTTAAAGAACCACTAAACTTTGTTTTTTGTTACTCTTTTAACCATTACATATGAAAGATTTGTAGTTAGTCTTATGCGGAACACCAAATTTATTCATTAAAAACTTGTGGTTAATTAATACCGAGCGATTAAAAGTGGCCAAAAAGTCGCCTGCTTCCCTCTCGCCCGCCAACGAAACCACAGACAGGTTACGTAACTCTGTCGCCAGAGCACTGCAGTGACGTCATATGAGGAACGATTTTCAGTTAGTTGTATGGAAAGTGTGTAGCACGCTCATCATTTTGATGATTTCTCGACATGAACGACGACATGCCGAATCGTTGCTTTGTCGTAAATTGCTCCTAGGGGTCGGGTGATGGTGTCACCATGCACAGATTTCCACAGGACCTCGCAGTTCGTGCTAAATGGGTTATGTTTGTGAGTGCGAAGCGAGCGTTGTGGAAGCCTGAAACGATATCTTACTTGTGTTCAGATCGCTTCACGGAAGTTAAAGAATCAAAACTACTTACTAGTTATAGTAAAAACATAACGATTTCTTCCTCGGAAGTGAGGTTGTGGTCGAAGTAACAATAATATTGTAAGTAGTATTATATTCACACCCACCTCGCTGCCAGGAGAGAAATTGTTATGTTATACGCTATGTCATGCAAAATCCTATTGGCCATCAATTAAATACATATTTTACTACCAGTAGAAAGTAGTTTTGATTTTGTAACTCGGTGAAAACAAACCTAAATAGCATTTATCCACAGACTGGTGGATGTTCCCGATAGGGCGCCGCCATTTTTGAAAATCGTAAAGTCTGTTAGAATTAATGAGATTATAGTTTGTTTTCATCAAGTTAGAAAATCAAAACTACTTTCTACTCGTAGTTAAATATGTATTGGAATCATAACCAAAAGGATTTTGCATGACACAACTTATAACATAACGATTTCTTCCACGGAAGCGAGGTAGGGGTCGAAGTCACAATACTGCGCGATAAATTTCTTGCTACATTCCCATGGTTAATGCCCACTCACCAGTAAGTAGATACTAGTCAATGTGCGTCTTTATATTTGGTCTTATAATCCTAATTAGTTTATTATCATACTTTTATGCATTTTGAAACTAAATAAAAAGCTGACGATCTGCTGATGCTTATAGTGAATTTATAACAGAACTGTAATATCTAGACATTTTATAGTTTGCCAATGTGAATCATAATTCGCACACACACCCTAGTGTATGTTGTCTGTCTCATTACACTTCACGGCGAAAACAATGATTCTGTTGAATGCTACGACAAATGAATAAAAAACAAAATGCAAATATTAAAATTAAAACAGATTAAAGTTATAGGAACAATATCAGGCCTTTACCTTGTTTGAGGAATGTATCCATCAATATCCACAAAACTGTTCCAAATGATGTGTCTTTTAACAGTTTAATATACGAAAAAGTGATAAATTTTTTCAGGTATTGGTGTATAGTCTCATTGGTCACCCAAGATAGCACACCTGGCAACTAATTGCATAATGTCCGCCTTTCATTAAAAACAGTAATTTAGTTAGCCAATAATGGGCAATCAATCAATGTATTGCCGGTTAATCCTTTGAAAGAAGGACGTTGTTTTTACGCAGACACCGACACGGCAGAGTGTATTCAGTATAGATTAGTAAATCTACATACATAAACACTACCTTTTGACAATTCCGCTGTGTAAGATAAAAGTAATTAATCAATCAGCGTGTTATCGGTTAATCCTTTGATCGATGTTTATAATGTTGAATATTTACTCCAGACACAAGAAATGCCAAATGGGAACCTTTGTCGGGTAATCTAAGTGTGTTACCACTAATTATACCTGTTATAAATTCATTAACTGACCATCAAGTGAATGATGACAAATAACATGTGTAGGTTTATACCACCTAACACGGGTTACAACAAGGGAGTATTAATTGCTGTATTGCATGTGAAAACTTATGGGCCGACACTGTTTTGAGAATACAAACAGATTTTTACATGACATGATTAAATATCGAGGGTAAAAAAACACAGAAATGGGATCAATTTGGATCAGTCATTATACAAATAGGGCCTAACGACACCAATCAATTGTGACAGAAGCGTCTATGAAAACAAGTTGTAACTCGGAAACTAGGCAAAGCAGGAGACAAAATTAAATGCCAGTAGATTGTGAGAACATATAGCTTTAATTTTCCACAACAATTGTCACGATTTCAGGTTTATACAAGCCTGTAAACACGATAATTTACCCCCCTAAAATGTAGATGAATTCTGCATCGGCCCTCAAAGCTATTCCTCATATGACGTCACAGAGTCGCGCCGCTCTGATTGGTTGAAATTTCGTTCGCGGGTGAGAATTGTGCACTGTTGTCAAAAAGGTCGATTTAAGTCAATTAAAGGTCGAAATGAGTAGTTTTAATGACGGGGTTTCATTTATAACGATGCCAGTTAGTGATTTATGTATTTTTACCCCCTAGGGTTTATGTGACCTTTAAACTTAACACAAACTCAGTGTCCACAAAAAACAACTCCCAGTAGGTCGTATGTGTGATGCGACCACAGCCTGTCATCGGCGTCTCATGCTCAGAAGGTGTCCCGGTGGTTGCCAAGGGAAGATTGTTCCACTCTTCAGTAAGAACACTGTCTAGTTCCTGTAGTGTTGCCGGAAGGAGAGGGCGTCGTGAGTGAGCGATCTGCCGCTCGCTGCATATGTGTTCGATATGGCTGAGGTCTGATGACCGAGCTTGTCACTTAACGCAACTGTCTCCTGTCCTGAAAAGACCTCAACTAACCACTTCGCAAAGGCCGATCCGATTCACAATCATGTCCAGAATATCAACCCTGTAGCGCACACCTGTCATCATACCCCCGGCAAGACATGGAGATCGCGTCTTCCAGCTCTACTGATCCAAAATCACGATGGAACCGCTCCATAGTGGTCATGTTCGACTGAATTCTGATACTTCACTCTTAGGCACGGCAATCTGTGAAGACCAGGCAGTATCTCGCATCTGAAAAGTAGTGGAGACCAGTACTGAACTGTCGCATTTATTCATCCCAATCCTAATGTGCCTGTCGCTGCTGTCGAGTCATTGGGTTGCGAATGCATTCCCTCCATCGAGTAATAAATAACATTAACACCATCGGGTTTTCGCGGGCCATGTCCGAGTGCGGTGGCAGTCTTGAGGCAATCTGTGGTGGAACGCTGTCGACCACCTGCATATCGCCGTGCGGCTGATCCAGACATCTGGTATTGATTCAATGCCATGCCCATAACACTATGATTGACGCCAAAATCATTTACAAAGTGACGTTGTGCTGACTAAATTTCATCTGCCTAATTCGTTGGTCGTTAAACGACATCTTGGGCTGTGAGGGTGCATGAGTGCATTCAGTTGTTGGAGATCTCAGTAGCAACAACAGTTGTTGTTAGTTTTTGAAGCACCTCGTGCAGGTCGTGCCCATGCCTACATGCCTGCGGCTATTTCACATGAACTGTAGTGAATGAGTGAGTTTAGTTTTACGCCGCACACAGCAATATTCCTGCTATATGGCGGAGCACATGAACTGTAAGTCCCAGCCATTGCCTATTGGGCTAATTCAATCTTGGATGATTTTTTATATCATGTAAACTTTCTCCTCAGCAAAGTTTGCGTAGTGCACATGGCCGACACACGACTCGAGTTTTTACACATCCTAAGCTGTAATAATGCAGAAAGCATATTACAAAAAAGTGACAAGAAGATTTAATCTTTTCACCTGCCCTGTTGAATAGCGTACTTGACACGTGACAATGTCGGGGTGATCTTGGATGTTTGCTGTCAGATCACAGATATCGAACGTCCAATGTACCTAAACATGTCATTGAAAAGTTGACACTAAAAATAGATTCCATTGGACGTAAAAGACAAAGAGTGATGATATATTAATGGCTCACTGAAAGTCGGTGAAAACACAAAGCATATGCTTATTCAGCTCTACCGGTAGTGGCGCCACTCTGTTTATTGCCTTTGACGGCGGTTTTTACAAACATCGACCGAAACATTGCTAGCAAAACAATTAAGTAATGTCTTTACGAGACCTTTAGGAGTTTAAAGAAGCAACGTTAGCACACATATCAGTATATAACAGTATATCTCTCATGCATGTTTCTTCAGGATGTGGAAGGAAACAAAACAGTTATCCACTGTATACATCTGTGCATAAATTAAGCACCACCCTATATTTTTACCAATTAATTTTGTCTGAAATGAAATTCTAAACTCTTTCCAAAAAATAATCTTTATAATTTGATAGAGCAAGCATTTAACATTTCAAAAACGAAAACATCATTGAAATTACCATGTATTTTAATTAGAATAATTGCCTATATTTAAAACAGGTGTTTTTCTGTCCTAAAACAAGTTACCTTATTTTGAAAAGTGAAAGCAATAATTGATTGTTGTGTGGCCTATATTCGTTATTTATTGTGAATGGATGAAAGATTGTAAACTATGATTTAGGAAAAGTTACAGTCAAACTAAAAAACCGGAAAGTTTCAAAATGCATTAAAAGTTGCTTTACAAACAACACAAACAGATTTTAGCTGTAATTATCTGGCAAGAAGAAGTGTTCATTCATTCCAATAAACTCAAAATCATAGAAATAATTATTCCAAAATCTTATTAATGTGGCCTTTTTCGGTTTTTGTCAATTAGCAATCTGAATTGTTGGAAAAAGGTCTGAATCTTTGACATTCGGGTTCTTCCTGATTATGCATAATTAAAGCTTACTTGATGTGTAAATGTCATCTTGGTATATCACAGAATTGTTATTTTTAGTCAAAACTTAATTTAATTGTGTAGTTTGATCAGGAGAGGAATAGTTATTTTGGGTAAAAATTAAGTCCCATCACATTTTCATCAACCTATTCTTTCATAAAGAATAGAAAAGTTTATGGTATTGGTAAAACTGTCAGTGGATAAAGCTTCTTTAACTGCAGGTTGATTAAAATGAAGACTATAACCTAACTTTTCTGTAGCATCACATCTTATTTTCAAAATAGGGTGGTGCTTAATTAATGCACCGGTGTATAGTTCAACCAGTTTTCCGATCGATTTTTCTCACTATATGTCCCAGTGAAACAGGTATACTGACGTAACTGACATGGAGATACAGCCGTTACTGAAGACGTCCCTGCCCTGGCGTTGTCGTCTCGTGTAACCTTGGTTCTATGAACGTGCTTGTTTGAAATACTACCGACATTACAGCAAATCAACAAACCAATGTGATATAATTAACAATTTGTATTCTAAAAGTTTACAAAAGTCGCAGTGAAAATGTAGAGAGCGAGTTTAGTTTTAGCCGCAATCAACAATATTCCAACTATATGGCGGCGGTCTGTAAATAATCGAGTCTGGACCAGGCAATCTAGTGATCAACAGCATGAGCATCGATCTACGCAATTGGGATACGATTACATGTGTCAACCAAGTCAGCGAGCCTGACCACCCGATCCCGTTAGCCCTTCTCTTACGACAAGCATGGGTTGCTGAAGACCAATTCTAACCCGGATCTTTACTGGTTGAAAAAAATATAGATAAACGGTACAAATTCAAAGGCAGTATAATACAGAAGCTGTTTTATGGCAATAAAGACAGGGATGTCAACATTCACCTCACTGCAACAATAGTAAAGTTCCCAAAACATGCTGAGTAAACATGGTAGGAGCGACCTCAACACAATTGCTAGTCTCCATGTAAATTGAATTGTAATGTGAAATTTGAAAGTGGTCAAATGTAACACATGTTATATTTGGAATTACGGTTTCTTAATAAAGTACATATTCTAGAGGAAGCTGCTGTGGCTGAGAGTGTTAAAGCGCCTACTTTTTGTGGTTCCAATTAGGTTCCTGACAAAAGCATTAGAATCTCTACCTTAATGAGAAAATGTAATCACAAATATAACATAGGTTACAGAAGTTACCTCCCCTTACACACCTAACCAGATGATATCCAACTCAGGATATGGTAAAGAAGCCCATAGGATTGTAGTACTCTGAACTACCTTCCAGAACTCTATCTTAATATCAGGAATCATTTTGGAACGTAAATAGCAATCCGCTACGCTCACGCTTCATCCAAATAATCATGCTTCGGTTCAAACATACCCAGTAAAATAACTTCAAACATTCTTGATGCTGTGATCGGAAGAATTGTATCTTAAACTATTGTATCAGGCTAAATATACAGTACAACCTGAAATTATTTTTCACTCATTACTCACGGATTAATTGTGAATATTAGCAGAACATAACTCCAGATTCAAAGACAGGTGAACAGTTAGTATTTTGTCAAGTCACCATGGGCAGCAATGCAGGCTTCAATGCGGAGGGGCATACTACTGATCAAAGAAGTTGTAAGTCGTGGTCCATGCTGTCCCAATATCGGACCACATCTTCTTCCATTTCAACAATATTTGTCAGAATTTTCTTATTGATACTTTCCTTCATAAGTCCCCAAACATTTTCTATTGGATTTAGGACAGGGCTATAGCTTGGCCAATCTAATAATGTCATATTTTGGGTCGTTGTCCTGCTGGAAAATCCAAACATTTCCATAGAACACATGAGCAGATGGAAGTAAATGTCCCTCGAGAATATCTGTGTATCGCTCACTGTTCATATCCCTTCTAATACACAGAGGGGCGTTGCCCCTAACAAAGATATGCCACCCCACACGTTAAATTTCGGATTGTACTTTGGGCGCTGATACAAAGGTTTTTCAGTTTGTTTGGTCCAGAATTTCAGTGTATTAGGAAACAGCCACACAGAACTTTCATCTGAGAAACTCACATTGTCCCAGTTAAAATTTCTATACTGTAAGCACCAATTCAACCTTCGCTCCTTTTGTTCAGATTTCATGATCGGTGATGGAATTCCTCCACTTTTCTGCCAACCCATTGCATGCAGCTCAGTTCTAATTGTCTCCTTACAGACAGCCACAGTTCCTCTATCAATCATATCCAGCCTTAAGTTTTCTAAACTCTTTCGTTTGTTTATAGAAACAAGAATACCAAGCCGCCTCCTGTCACTGACAGTCAATTTTCTGGGACTACCTGCGCCTCCCTGGTGCTCAATGCCATATCCATTTGCAATATTTTTCAAAACACGATAAACCGTGGACAAAGGGATGCCTGTTCTACTTGAAATCACTTTAGCTGATCTGATGTCCTTGTTATAATACTCTAAAATCAACTTCCTCTTCTCTAAATCATCCATACTGAGGATCACTGAAAATGTCGTCTGCTAGCAAGTAAACAAAGGGGGATAACTCTTCACAAACTAATGGAAAAGGGTTAACGGAGTTGTCTCTCTTGAATGAAACCAAGCACTTGATAGGTTGTTTATACTAGAAATCCAATTAAACATATTCTTAAAATTCTCAATAATTTCTGGTCATACTATAATACAACACACTTGATATGGATGTGCAACTTCTTTATTATTTACACACGACGTTTCTGGGGTAATACTTGCCCCTTCATCATTCACCTGATGAAGGGACAAGTATTAGCCCAGAAACGTTGTGTGTAAATAATAAAGAAGTTGCACATCCATAGCAAGTGTGTTGTATTACCCTACCAACTTCTAAATGCCTATCAAACATCTGAGGCTAAAAATATTCCAAATATTGTGTTATTTCAATAACATATAATGTTTTATTATGCGAAAACATAATGTAGTCTAGTCTTTTGACAAATTGGTGGCTTTCATCGAGCCAAAGCTAATATATTTAACATAGTCATGTTTACGCTGGAATAACAATGACCTGTCCACTGTAGCCTGACAGTTAAAAATTATGACAATGCTAAATAATGACGTTGCTTTTAAGTATCGAACTGAGAAAGTGAAAGTAAGAAGAACGTGTGGTGAAATAGTCAAATGGAATAAATTATTATATAAACAGTTAAATCCGATTCGGTAATCTAGAGTCTGTGAAATATCAACAAAAGTCAAAACATTAGAAAAATAGCTTACTTCAAAGCCTACTCCGAGTACTCACCGCAAGCGAAGGTTTTCCATCTTGAAATGTCGAACGCCTCACTGGTTGACACATAGCTGAGTAGATCTAGATCCTTAACAAGGTTCTTTTATGTAATGAGTAGATTATTTACTATTTGTTGTTTGTGTACACAACCAAGATTAGACTACACCTGCTCACGATCTTATAATCCGGGCATCCTGCTTCAAGCTGCGCCAACCTATTCACTGCACTCATAACACAGCTGTTGAAACCACTTTTCACCCCAGCTGGAGTGATTTTAGTGAATCGTTTGAACTCCGATTTCGCGGGGTTTTTTTATCGCATCATTTTTCAACTTTATAAGTTGAATTTGCATTTTTGATAATTTGTTACTGTAAATACATACCGAAAGGTATCAGAATCTGCAAAGTTGTCTTTTGCGTTGCATGTAAGCTTTAAAGTCACCTGATTCCTGTTGTTGGATCTGAACTCATGATCTTCCAGATTGGGTTACTCTGCTACAAGAAGGGGACTCTCTTGCGTTTTTTGGTGCCGTGACCCGGATTACCTCTGACAAAGGAACACAGGAACGAGATCGGATTGAGATATTGACAGGTATCATCAAACTCTCTCAGACTTACTGAATGAACATGCACCTCCAACCTTCAAAACTGTGAAGGTAAAATCATCTTTCCCATGGTATTCTAACATATGTTCAGGCAAGAGGGAAAGGCTTATTGCAGAGCGGAAGTAGAGGCAATCAAAATTAGAAGTTCTCCGACATATTTGCAAAAACCGAGTACTGCACGAGAAGGATCGTGGGATTAGAAAGTAGATCTGGAGCTTTGCACAAATTCTTGTCATCTCTTCTTGGAAAGAAGATTGATGATTGTCTACCAATTTCAGAGAATTTATATCGCAAATAGTTTCAGTCAATATTTTGCTGAAATAATATCTAACATACACGATTATGTTAGAAGTGAGATGAAGGACAATCAAAACCTGTCTGCACGCCAGTTCGATGGTTCTGTCATGGACTGTATTCAACCATTCACAGAAGTGGAAGTTTTCAAACTGATTAAGGATAGACAGCCAACGACATTTGTCTTGGTTCCTATGCCGACCAAATTTTTGTTGGAATTTACTGATGTTCTTATTGTTCCAATAACTAAACTGGTAAATTTGAGTTTAACTTCAAGCGCGGTTCCTACAGCCCTGAAGGAAGCGGTCATCAGACCATTGATCAAGAAACCAGGATATGATCAAAATGACTTGAAAAATTACCGTCCGGTCTCCAACTTACCCTTTCTATCCAAACTTGTTGAAAGGGCTGTGAAAGTGAGACTCGACTCAAATCTTACAGCGCACGGACTTATGGAAAGGTTCCAGTCTGCTTATAGACCACGCCATAGTACGGAAACGGCACTCATTCGTGTTATGAATGATTTGCTTTGCTCGGTTGACAGCGGAAAGATTGCCCCACCTGTACTTCTTGACCTGTCGGCCGCTTTTGACACTCTTAATCACCATACTCTTCTGAGACCACTTGAGACTTCATTTGGAGTAACCAGAATGGCACTATCATGGTTTGTTTCATACCTCAGCGATCAACAGTAGTCAGTTATTATATTAAAAAATCATGCATCTAAGAAAAGACCTTTATCCTGTGGAGTACCACAAGGATCGATTCTAGGACCAGAGTTGTTTACGCTTTACACCAGAGATCGTGGAGATGTAATCAGTACACATGATGTGAGCCACCATTTTGACACAGATGACACCCAGTTGTCCGATTCGTGCGATCCCAGTACTGCAGAGCAAATGTGTGAGCGACTGTCAGAGTGTACAAGTGACGTAAAAAACATGGATGACGACACATTTGCTGAAACTGAATGAGACGAAAACCGAGGCGTTGCTTGTCGGCACTAAGAAGAATCTTCATCTGATCTAAACGTTGATAAATGTAACAGACACATTTCCGGTTTGGTTTGGTATGTTTGGTTGTTGTTTAACGCTGCACTCAGCAATATTCCTGCTAAATGGCGGCGGTGTGTAAATAATCGTGGATATTCCAGTGATCAACATCATGAGCATCGATCTACGCAGTTGGGATACGATGGTATGGGTCAATCAAATCTGACCTCCGATCCCATTATTCACCTCTTACGACAAACATGGGTTGCTGAACTATATATAGGTTCTAACCCGGATCTTCACGGGTCGACACATTTCCGAAACATATAACTGGTCATGTGGTTATCACCGTGAGGACGCCCTACATTATCTGTTCACATGATGGTAACATTATGATATTAGGGAAAATGTCTTTTTACACTGAAGGTAAAACTTAAATACAGTTGAAAATGGAAGTACTTCGTTAAGCAACTCAACCAACATGGACATCCTTAAATCTATATATCATATCATATAAACCCAAAATATTTCAATGATCATACTTATGCTTTTTCTTATCGCTGACTCGTCACGATATGGCTGAAATATTGCCGATGTGACGTTAAATATTAACTCACTCACTCTTATCGCTGAAAGTAAAATAATTTCCATTCAACAAGTCTGTTTCACGTTTGCACCAATAACTCACAAGTCTTACTTGTTGACCTTAGTGACTTTTCTATCTAAATCTTGAAACATGTTGAGATCAGTCTTATTGTTCAATGTTAACAGAGCGGTATTGAAACAAGCACTGTTTTCGTTTATTAATCCCTTGTTTCTTTTGGAAATACTAATATGTTTAAACCAACTTCAAAACATCTAAGGGGCAGTGGGGTAGCATGGTGGTTAAGGCGTTCGCTCGTCACGCCGAAGACCCGGGTTCGATTCCCCACGTGGGTACAATGTGTGAAGCCCATTTCTAGTGTCCCCCGCCGTGATATTTCTGGAATATTGCTAACAGCGGCGTAAAACTAAACTCACTCACTCAGTCAAAACATCTAAACGATTTTATTATCCATCGAAACAGTCCACTGAGCGCAAAGGAAAAAAACCAAGCAGTGGTATACATTATTGCCATCTATCATAGAAAATCAATGACGACATATATATATATATATATATATATATATATATACAGAGAGAGAGAGAGAGAGAGAGAGAGAGAGAGAGAGAGAGAGAGAGAGAGAGAGAGAGAGAGAGAGAGAGAGAGAGAGTCATCAAGTAATGGTGATTCCCGTCACACACAACATGCTTGTTTATTGCTCGACTCAGCACGGCGCACCTACTACACCTGTTACCAAATGGGTTTCACTCATTAGAAACAGAACAGAAAGCTAAAAGGTTTCATGCTTGGTTTGTAAAATATTTATTTTACACTACACAACCTCGTCTTGCAGATTGCGGTACAGTATATAATGAACGGTCGCTGTAAGTTCGTTGTTCATAAAAAACAGGGGTCTATGTGAACGTCAGGTGATAAAAAAGTACAAATCATTGATTCAAACCTTTTAAATAGTTTATTGTCGAAGCATCGATGCTCAAGTAGTTCGAACAATCATTTATCTTCTGTGTGGCCATGTCTTTAGCGGAAACCAATTACCTTTTCTTCAGTCAGTGTTCTGTATTTGCAATCTTCTGGAAACGTCTTTGGGTGGCATTTTTAGCAGTCGGAGAGTCACATAAGGACAAACTTTGTGGATGAACAACTTCATTATTCAAGCGAAGCGAACGACCAATGCCAGATATATATAGCATTCGAAATGACAAAAGGTTGAGTTTAAAGCTACACATTATCTGTACATTATTCACTGAGAATCTACCCCAACCCCATATATCGTAAACAATAACAAGTGATTTCAAATTCCTCACAGTTGACTAAGATCAAAAAGCTCCCTTTAGTAAATGTGCTGAAAGTATCTTGTGTGCAGGGCTTGGGGTGACGAGCCGACTGCTATCTAGAATCGGGTCAAAAGGAATACGCTTCCTGTCTCCCGTACCCTCTCCCATCGGAATCCTTTCCTCTACCGCCACAGGGTCGTAACCCACAGCTGACAGGATGCTCAATTAAGTCGTCTATTACGACCAGCCATGGGCTGCTGCGGACTTATTCTGCCCCAGGTCCACACAGGAATTGCCCTTTGGGACATTCATTTCATGATCATATATTTCAGAAAAGGTGGAGTCCACCTGAAGACTATATTGTCCTTCTTGTAAAAATCCTGTGATGAAATTAGGTATCCGACCTGCAACAGCTTGCAAGTTACTATCAATTGCAGTATGGCTATGAAATGTTCCCTGTTTAACTGGTATATTTGTGACACCAGATGCCTATAGTTACCATAGGCGACTAACGGGATCGGGTTGTCACACTCGCTGACTTGGTTGACACATGACATCGTATTTCAATTGCATAGATCGACGCTCATGCTGTTGATCACTGGATTGTCTGGTCCAGACTCGATTATTTACAGACCGCAGCCATGTAGCTGGAATATTGCTTAGTGTGGCGTAAAACTAAGCCCACTCACTTACTTTCATGCCTCCTAGAATATCAAACCTGATTAATATGCTCACAAGGTATCTTTTACCTTTTGGTATCATTCACAATTCACAATCTTTCTTTCTTACATCTGGTCTAGGTGTAGTTTGAATTTCAGATGGGTTTCGATGTTGTGTGAGGAAGATTTAGGTGTTGCAGGAGACGTGACATCACGAACGCACATAGTTGTGCATTCACCCAGGTGCAGTCAGTTTCACATTCTATGGATTTCATGGAGCGTATCATCACTTTAGCGAATGTTGGCATGGCTCTCAAGGAGGCGTTTCCAGAAGGTGTACCTGAAGCGACCATTTTCCTTGCTTTTGCAAATGCGCATATTATTTTAGGTTTTGGAAAATTCTTTAGAGGGGAGACGTGTGGACCAAGCCACACATTTTAATTCAAATAATGAAAGTGAAAATCGATAATCGCAAAGAAATTATTTTACCTCATTCACATTTTAATACGCGCGATTTGATTGATATACTAACTGTAATAGTAAAGTTATATACTGAGGGAAAAAAATAAGGGATTTCATGAAAGCACAAGTGTTCCTTTATTTTTGTCCAGGTTTCTTTACAAATTTTGTATCACCTTATCCCTTACACAAATCTTTCAGAGTCTGGCGGGAGTTTGCGTGAATCATATGTGTCAGCCTGATGAGCAATGTAGGCCTCTAGGTGGCGTTGCAACTTGTCTGAAAGGTAATCGTACAATAAAAATCTGAAGTGAACATGTTACCAAGTGATCACTGCGAGTAAAAATCTCCGTAGATTGAGAATCAAACTGTAAACAGTACCATTTCTAGTTTCTGACTAGTTAACAAACCCTTTAGGTTTCAAAGAAACTCAACAAACATATCTAATCTGTGTAATCCTGTAATGTTCTAGAAGAAACATCTCGGGGCTATCTTATCTGAAGTTAAACCTTTGGCAGTACACTCACGGTATATACGAATTCCCAAAATGGCTCACGGTAGCAACGTAAATCACATAAGAAACTGGTTCATCAGAGGTCTTGACATCTTCACAAGGCAGGTTTTATGCCTCTCCATTGTTTCTGCTGACTATCCCCCTCTAGCTTCTTTGAGAGGCATTGAACTGGTGGAGCACGGAGGAAGGAAAACAATACATTGACATAAGTTCTTTATCACAGTGAGAGTGACGTTTCGCTTTACACCGTTATGAAGGAGACTGGTCGGTTTGTTGTTTAACGCAACACTCAGCAATATTCCTGCTATATGGCGTTGGTCTGTAAATAATCAAGTCAGGACTAGACAATCCAGTGATCAACATCATGAGCATCGATCTACGCAACTGGGATACGATGACATGTGTCAACCAAGTCAGCGAGCCTGACCACCCGATCCCGTTAGTCGCGTCTTACGACAAGCATGGGTTGCTGAAGACCAATTTCAACCCGGATGTCGTATAGGCATATTGCATAATTGAATTTCTAATCTTGTTTTGAGTATCCTGATAGTTATGAAAACATCCTAATTAGCTTAATTTTACAATGAATTGACTGATAACACAGTCTGACTGTAACATATACACTGATCTCTCTTTACTCATCTCTCTTACCACGCTCATGCTGCCACATACGAGAAGTGTTGGTTTAAGGCTTTATCACCTATGCTCAACATGGACAACATTTGATGTGATGGTTGTTCCAATTCTATTGTATGGCTCAGAGATATGGGGACAGGAGAACTTAGAAATAATAGAAAGAATTCACTTATAATGTCTGAAATTAGCTTCCGGTTTGAGAAATAGCACCCCAAATTAAATGCTTTACGGTGAATTTGGAAGAGAGCCTTTGAGTATCAAAATCTATAAGCGATTTATTTCACATTGGCATAAATTAGCCATCCCAGATTATATATAACTGTGTTTACCACATCTGTGACAATACAAATAGAATTCCATGGTTACGTTTTGTGCCATAATCAGTTCCATTAGGCTACACCGCCGTTCCAAAACATGGGTATACAGAAGGTCAAGTCACAATAATAAAAATGCGAACTTTCTCGGTTCAGTATCCTGTATGGCCGCCCCGCGCATTCACCACTGCCAAACACCGTCTCCTCATAGACTGCCTGATGCTTGTGAACACGTGGTTGGGGATTCTGCGCCATTGCACTTGCAAGGCAGCGCCAAGTTCCTTCAAATTCTGAGGTTGGTTCCTAAGACCACGAAGCCTTCTCCCAAGTGCATCCCAACCGTGCTCTATTGGATTAAGGTCACTGGACCTTGATGGCCAGTCCATGACGTTGATTCCAGCGTTTTGAAGGAAATTTCATGTCAACATCGCGATATGCGGTCGAGCATTATCATGCTGGAACTGTAGACCTGGGCCATGAGCCGCCATGAAAGGAACGAGTTCAGGGATGAGCACCTGGTCGCGGTAAGCAGCAGCTGTGAGGTTTCCACGGATGACCAGAAGTCGGGAACGGTTGTTCCCACAGAAACCCCACACCATGCAACTTCCGCCCCCGAATCTGTCGACTTCCTGTACACAACATTGGGCATACCGTTCACGACGTCGTCTCCAGACTCTATGCCTGCCATCCGCAAATCTGAGGGTAAACCTGGATACATCGCTAAAGACAACTCGATTCCAGTCTCTTTGGGTCCATCGGAGGTGACGTTGGGTCCACAGCAGACTTTGACGTTGATGAAACGGCGTCAATATTGGCCCACGATATGGACGTCGAGAATGGCGATTGGCAGCCCGCAACCGATTTCGAATGGTCTGTGAGGACAGTCAACCTCTAAACATCTCAGCCCTGGTTCGTGTAGCCGGCAGAAATCTGTCACGTAGATGACGTAGGACGATTTGACGGTCTTCTGCTCGTGACGTCACACGTGGACGACCCGACCTTTGGTGATCAGAAGTTGTGCCAGTTTGTTGTAGACGACCTCGCAAGTCATACACAGTACGACGGCTGCATCCCATTGCTCTTGCGACGTCAATAACTGATCTTCCCGCTTGCAACATGCCAACGGCACATTCACGTTGCACATTTGACAATCGTGGCATTTCAAGTACCGTTAGAACTGTGGTTTAAAAGTGTTTTTTCAATTCTTGAGGCCAATGCAAACACGTGCATATGAAGAAAACTTCGATGCGAAGATCACGTGATCGACTGCACGTGCAAAACCTGATTTGGCACTAACGTCATTTGCACGACGAATGGATGGGTTTGAGTGGGTCTTGCTAACGTTTTTCTAGAGTCGAAAGATAGGGATCCCATTTCGGATGCATAGATGTATCATCAAAGAAAAATTAATCATTATTTTTCAAATTACATTTTGTGAAGTTTCTTTTTTGACTCAGTATACATATTCGTATGGAGATAGCGTGATTGATGCCAATGCAACGGGGAAGATAGCATGGTAGCCTTCTTCAGACATTTTAAGTGGGATTCCAACTTGGATGGAAGAGACAAATGAACAAGCCGTTTATACTGAGATGACGCCCGTGATGAACATGTCTACTCGGTAAGCAATACAGAAAGATGTTATTCTCGTCCTTGGAAACAACTTTGGACAAAGCGATCTATGTAAATAATGCAAATAATTTGTTTTATATCTTTGTCAGTATCGATTAATAACATATCAAGAGATATGAGCATGCATCCGGGGACCTGAACGTTGTTGGTTTAAAACCATGGCCGCATCTTTCAGAAAAACGTGAAAAGACTTTCCTTCAAAGAAGAGTATCAACTCGTAATTTTGGATTTGGAGTAAACTGCAATCAGCAAGGGTGGTTTCCATCATTGTTCATTCATTTTAAAACAATATCCCGTATTGGGCTCGCTCCCAAGAATCTGAATAATCAGTCACCTCTAATGGGAACGCCCTATATTGGGTGTATTTAAATTCACATTTAACAGTTTGTCAAAGCATAAGTCGGGCACAGTTGGTTGTGAAAGTTTATTTCCTTAAATCTTCTATCATGCTACGATTTGGAATTTGAAGATGTACATTAATCGTGAGTTTTGGTTTGTCGGCCTATAGCACACGGCACGTGGAAGTGTGTCAATTAAAAACCCTGAATTGCGTCAATCTTTACTGGGCACTCGTGGTGAGTGCTGGGTAACCCTAATAGGTCTTCCCACGTGGGGGATACTATGGATTAGTTCAGAATATACCCCGGTGTATAAACTAGGCTAGCCGTGATTATACCTGGGGTATATTCTGGGCTAGCCCAGTTTAACCCCGGGTATAGTCTGGAACAGGGGTATACTCTGGCCTGTTACACCGGGGCAGAATGTGTCCACAACAACCCATTGCTGGTCGTAAGAGGCGACCAAATTGGGAAACTGTTTGCCGTGGGTTGCACCCCTGTGTGGGTAGAGAGCGGTGGTCTTGCGTTCTATATGTCTCCAGTTTATTGTTATGAGCCGCAACAGCCTGACATGTCATTTGGTAAACAAATATAGCTACTTATTTTGTATTTACTGGAGTATAGCACTATCCTTGTTGACACTCGGTTGCGGGTGTGGAGCAGGGGTGCTGAAACTATTATCAACATCATGTCAAATGTACATTCTGGTTCCATGAGAAATAAGAAAAAAAGCGACTTGCGGCTCATCATCCTTCCAGTAATGGAGATGTTTCAGCTGCAAAGCAGCAAGAATATGTTGGGCAAGATATGTTGTAATTGAATCTACCTCGGTACTTGATGAATGTGCTCAAAGAGAGCAATCAATCAATTTATTGCAACAACATCAGTTTGCAAATGTCAGTGTTGCTGTCTCAGCTTACAGAACACTCAACTCAAGAAGAGGGACAGAGGGACAGAGCACATTGCTTGGCAGTCATGTCCGAGGATGAAATTTAGGATGAACTCAAGGATCAAAATTTAACTTCAGTGAAAAGCTTTACTGTTAAGAAGCAGGATGGTACAATTGTACTTTGCCATACCTATCTGTCACAAGTTTTGACAAGGTTCCAAATCCTGTCGTAAGGCTCCTCGTTGCCACCATTGCAGTGCGAATCATCAGAACTCTGACCGCAGCAAAGGTATTAAACGCAGTCATCTTTCATTCTCCAAATCCTGTCCCGAATGACATATGCAATCTAAACTACTTAAAGTATGAAACAAATATTTCTTTCCCGGAAGCCAATAAATAACAAGTCCTCAGTCAGACTCAATGTAAAAGCCGCTCACATACTCGCTACAATGAACTCTCTACTGGCCAGTTGGAAATCGTCTTTTGTTGGTTACCACGTCATGTTGGCAGTATACAAAAGCAGCGAAAGCAACTCTTGAGAAATCTGTCGATCAGCTTCAAGTTCCTTACACTGCCTTTAAACCCTCTATTAGACGGTACGTCAGGGAATTGATACAAACAAAGTGGAACACCCATGTTTTTGAAGGTGAAACCTTTTTGCTTTGTACGTCAAGGCACGATGAGGTCGTATAAAGACGATGTCGAATTGGCCACACACGATTTACTCGTGTGAAGATCCTCCATTTTGTGTCCCTTGTGATGAAACACAGTGAAGCACATATTGCTTGACTGTAAAGATTTCTCTCTCATAAGGGATTCTTATTATCAATCATCTTCTTTACAGGATCTTTTTATGAATATCAGTCCTCATTTAATTCTTGATTATTTAAAGAAATAAAATTATTTGATAAATTTTTAATAGCTAAATTGTTTCAAAATTTAGTTTGATGTTATTACGAACTGAAATTATTAATGTCAGTGCCACTCAGCGGGTTAACGTAGCGTAAAGTTATTGTCCTCATAACAGTGACACGTGAGTCCAAGCTAACTGAGGTATATAACATCAACTGGTGTTTTAATTGCTCGATTAAAGTAAAGTGTTGTTTTTAATATTGGTTAGTTTTGGATACATCCACTGGTGGACAAGGTGATGACGTAAGTCCTCCTGGGAATCATGTAGGAAGCAGAAGTACCGTAAGTCCACTCGATTCCCAAGAAGGTGGTCCAACTTTGGTCACTAGTGGTCTGTAACCAAGTTTACTAAATAATAGTCTGAGAATGTTATATTTTTAAATAAAAATGGATTTGTTTTATACCTAAATTGTGATCCTAAACATACTGTTTTACTGTCTTTTGTAGACAAACTTTTGATATTATTCAAATTGTTCCCATCGCAATATGGCTGCAATATTGCCGATGCGATGTAGCATTTTAACTCACTCACTCACAACCTTTACTGTCCTATTAAATGACAATAACGGAAATGCATTTCAAAGCTGCCAACGAATTTACGGTATTTGTATTCTCGAATAAATATTACACATACATACATACATACATACATACATACATACATACATACATACATACATACATACATACATACATACATACATACATACATACATACATACATACATACATACATACATACATACATACATACATACATACATACATACATACATACATACATTTGTATAGCGCCGATATCAAGCTCAGCTCAGCTGCTCAAAGGCGCTTTGTTTTTCCCTCGTTCACTGGATGTCAATCTCAACGGCACATCGTATTGTCAATCTCAACTCCCTGGGGAGCATACAACTATTGCAGCCACTAGGCGCACCGAGTTATTGTGGCATTCCCATCCTTACGAGGTACCCATTCACAGCTGGGTGGACTGGGACACATAGTCACAGTACTTTGTCCAAGTTTACTGCACGTTGCTCTACCCGCAACTGGGTGTTTGCACGTATTCATGTGGCCACCATCTGGTCATATACCAACGGATTCGTGGGTTCTTTTAAGTGCACAGGGTTGTGTACTGTACACTAGGGGTTGTGACAACACTGAAAGAGTCTGCACACAAAGTTGACTCCAAGGTTTTTACACCCGGTCACAGGTGGGCTCGAAAGGTTGTACTTGGTCTCAATCCCTATGCGTCGATTTTCTGAAAGTTTTTTTGTTTTGGCTAGTGGGATTTTTAATAATTGATGGAATCAATCAGCCCAGGTGCTGTGACCCTAAAGTTTTTGTTTTGTTAGTCTAAAGACAATAAAGTGTTTGAGGACTCGGAGATTACATCTTTTCAACATGCCTTCAGGGCGGATTTGCTGGAAATGAAATTTAAAGCTATGTTTAGTTCTTTTGATCGCCGTGCTCTGTCCAAACGCAAAGCCTGATTTCAGCAAGTATGTCCGTGAAGATCTGGGTTAGAATTGGCCTTCAGCAACCTATGCTTGTCGTTAGAGTAACGGGATCAGGTGGTCAGGCTCGCTGACTTGGTTGACACATGTCATCGGTTTCCTGTTGCGTATATCTATGCTCATGCTGTTGATGACTGGCTTGTCTGGTCCAGACTCGATTCTTTACAGACCGCCGCCATATAGCTGGAATCTTGCTGAGTGCGACGTGAAACTAAACTCACTCACTTACTGTGGAATAGTATTTCACAGGGCTGTCATTGTAAATCCCAGTTGCCAGGCCAGTGGTCATGCTGTGGATTACTAAATTATCTGGACCGGGCTCGATTATTTACAGACCAACGCCATATAGTTGGAATAGTGCTGAACGTGGCGTAAAACTAAACTCATTCACTAAATCACTACTGAATTTCAACAGGTACCGTCACAGTAATTTGGGAAAGAGAAGAAAATTCCCCTTTCAACTCAGTTATAGGGTGTTACCACTTATCTTAACACTTGAGGATTCGGCCATCCTGTTCCCTCTCCACTCCCACACTACCCTACAAAAAACTCTCATAAAACCAAGCTTCAATTTGAATGTGCATCAGATCATTGACAGTTTCTTTAGGCAGTCAGTTACTGATTGCAGTGTGTACGTTGTTGTGTGCCGTTTGTCATAATCGGATGTTTGTAGTTTCATGTGGATAGCCATCCAGGTTGGCTAGCTTTGACAGATTTGCGAAAGTGTGCTTGTGGAGACAGTGAATAATTATCTTCTCGGATATCTTACCTTCTCATACTGCACTCTTGACAAGTGTAAATACAACGAAGCATGTCTTTTCACCCACAGGAGGGGCAGTTATTACATCTTCTGAATTTCTCTCTTTCCGCAAGGAATCTGCTGAAGTTTTGATCCATTCAACACCATGTGTCCTGCACAGCTTTGGTTGAAAAGGACAGTGATGATGATGATGATGATGATGATGATGATGATGATGATGATGATGATGATGATGATGATGATGATGATGATGATGATGATGATGATGATGATGATGATGATGGTGGTGGTGGTGGTGGTGATGATAATATCTTGATTGCCATCTTGTTAGTGTCACCATAGCTAGTTCCTGGTGATACCCAGACCCATGGCTCCATCATCACTGGCTGCTTGTTAATCTCGGTAGCCATTATATTCATAGGGGTTTGTAACGCAGACTGGTATATAATGGAACTACGGTCTATTGTCGACCCTTGAAGATCCGGGTTAGAATTGGTCTTCTCCAACTCATGCTTGTCGTAAGCGGAATGGTGATCAGGCTCGCTGACTTGTTGAAACATGTCATCGTATTGCGAAGATCGATGCTCCTGCTGTTGATCACTGGATAGTTAGTACATGCTCTCATTGATGCTGACCTCGCACTATTTGAAACGAAAGAGACGTCACGACCTCCACACAAGTTTACTTCAGACGAATTCAACCATGCTCTCAGTATATACGCATTTTAAGCCAATAGATTTACCTACAAAATGAGAATGACACATAGATCACAAGAAGTTGGGAGTTAGGGACTTCGAGGCCGGAAATATAATGTTGTTTCGATTTAGAGCCAAAATCCCTCCTCAGAGTTTGTGCCGTTAACTTACCGAATTTCTTGATTATTGACCCTTGAAGGTCCGGGTTAGACTATTGATCTTCAGTAACCCATGCTTGTCGTAAGAGGCGACTAACGGGATCGGGTGGTCAGGCTCGCTGACTTGGTTGATACATGTCATCGGTTCCCAATTGCGTAGATCGATGCTCATGCTGTTGATCACTGGATTGTCTGGTCCAGACACGATTATTTACAGACCACCGCCATATATCTGGAATAGCGCTGATTGCAGCGTAAAGCTAAACTCACTCAGTCTTGATTATTGCATCGTTCACCTGTACACCGTGCCCCAAAACATTCTGAATTGATGGCACCTGTCAGTGAGCAAATCCCTACTCTGTCCGAGACACACATAACTGACTTAATGACTGTACATGCACTTATTCAAGAATACGTCACCACAAAAACGTCCATCGTTACTCTTACATAAGGAAAACGTTATTTAAGCAGTTTCGAAACCCGGAAGGCGTCGTAAACAATGACACACACCGTTTTCTACACCGATATATGCCTTGATATTTCGGTTTAACTCGCTATTGTCACGAAATTGTATCCACAATACAAGGAACCGAACGACCACATTAATTATTCATCGCTGGTTATGTCCCGTATCTTCCATCGTTATATGGTGATAAAGGGGAAATATTGTTCGAAGGCTTTGTAAAATAACTAGGATAAAAACGTTTATTATATATTCCTTTTAATATATTTAGTCGCTGGACTTTTGTTCATATTAATAGCCATTTGTTTGGAAAAGCATACTTGATGAATTTCAATCCGGTGTTTTTGAAGTATGGGTGTGCTTTATGAATCAGACAGACAGTTTATTCTGTAACTGTAGGCTATGTGGTTCATAGTTACAAACTGAACAAACAATAAATGGAGACTAATATCACCAGTGTGGGAGTTATATTTTATAAGCGCTTCACTTATTTTACGTTTCAATAAGTTTATCTCTCTCATCCAACTGAGAAAAGGAATTTACGGAAAGTGTTAGTGAGTGAGTTTAGTTTTACGCCGCACTCAGCAATATTCCAGCCATTAGGCGGCGGTCTGTAAATAATCGAGTCTGGACCAGACAAACAAGCATGAGCATCGATCTGCGCAATTGGGAACGGATGACATGTATCAACCAAGTCAGCGAGCCTGACCACCCGATCCCGTTAGTTGCCTCTTACGACAAGCATGGGTTACTGAAGATCAATTCTAACCCGTATCTTCACGGGTTTACTGAAACTGTAAACAAGTCATTTTGTGTATAGTCTGTTTGCAGTGAAAACGTACCGATGAATTTCACTTTAAACAAAAAAGTACATCAAATAAAGTGAAATTAAGATTGCGAATCCTCATAATTTTACCTTGCCAATTGTGCATTTAAATCTCAGAATTTTATTCAACTTAGGGTAAAAGTTGTTTAACAAACGATCATAGTTTCAGATCGCTATTATTGGTTTGTATTACAAGGGGGTAAGCGCAGTAGTTGGAACAGTGAAACAAATGCGCGGGCGGTACGTGATGAACGTTAACTTAGACCATCCCTACTTGTTCTCGGTGTTTCATTTGATGTGCATACCCCCTTGTAATACAAACCAATGATAGCGATGTAAAACTATGATCGTTAAAGAACTTTTATCCGAAGCTGAATCAAATTCTGAGATTTAAATGTTCAATTGGCGAGGTAAAATTATGAGGATTCGCAGTCTTTATATCACTTTATTCGATTTACTTTTTTGTTTAATGTGAAATTCATCGGTACGTTTTCTCTGCAAACAGACTATAGTAGTACAGAATATATTTATACCCTTTTTGTTCAATTCAAAAAGTGTTTTTCTTGCTCTTTAATACACAAAGATGACACGGTGTTCTATCTTTAGGCTATTGCACTCATTACATCTTGTTTCTTTGTCATCAGTTAGACATTTTATCCTTCTTACATTTTGAACTCTTGATTTTAACTGTGAACAGTTAGATTTACTTATACAGTTGATGATATTTATATTTTTCACAATCTAATAATGGTTTGAAAGTAGCGTAATGACCAAGTGTTTTTCTCCTACTTAAGTATGCCAATCATGTGAGAGACAGTCCATAACTCGTTGTTTGAAAATTGTGAGAAACAACTGTTGATAACCTACTCCATGTGACACCCAATACGATACCAAAACCAAAAGTACGTTACAAATGTTGGATACGTTAAGGCCCAATTGTTTCACGGGTTTTTTATTACAGGCATCTCCCAGCATTTAGTAAATGACATGGATATCAGTGTCAATACGTTAGTAAGTTAATGCGTAGCCAATATGTATTGTATTTTATAAAATAGATAGATTTCAAAGGGAATCTGCCACGCTCCCCGTATTGGGTAGACTATAAGAAGGTTAAGGGTATTCCAGCTATATGGCGGCGGTCTATAAACAATCGCGTCTGGACCAGAAAATCCAGTGATTCTGGTCCAGACAATCAAGTGGCGTGATCGCGCGTTTACTTATACCTGTGCCTCAGGGACCAGTTCTTGAACGTTCACATGCCATCAGTATTAATTTTGAAAGAAACTCCTTTGACATTTCACGAGCGCTTCAACTAGCTGCCACAAAATACACGTACCATATAATATACTGCCGCGATATGAAATATTTAGAATATATTTAGGTTATTCTTTTCGAATGAGTTTCCGAGACCTTTGATGATGAAACCCTAAATTTCCCACAGCCTGTTGACCCTCATCTACTGCCACATGAAGTAATGAAGTGCAAAAAATGTTATAGTCAAATACATGACAAAATCATATTATAAGAGTACTTCAAAATTAGTGTTAATATTATTAAAAGATATCTTTTGTTTTATTTGGAGGATAACAATAGTGTTTATTCATCAACTCATTATTACACCTATAACACACACGCGCGCACACACGCGCACACACACGCACGCACGCACGCACTTAAAACGGCCTGTCCCACAGAAAACGCAGCAGGTTCAAACATAAAAAGGGACAGTAACACGGTTCACTTATCAGAACCAATCTCTTTATAATGTTAGCTGTTGCCAGCCTGAATTATATCACGATAGTGATAGAAACACATTGATTTGCTGATACAATCACTGTGCTTCTGGAAATGTGGACACCTTTAGCATCACTTGGATACCAAGTCGCACACTTAAGGACAGCTCTGACAACTCTTGACACAACTTTGTATTGAAGTGACAGATTCTTTATGCAACAGATTCGGACTGGCATATGATGTAACGTTATCGCTAGAGAATAGCTGTTCGCCAAGATACAAACCTTTAAAGACGTTTCCTATCACCAAAGAGTTAAGTGTTTCATCGCACTGTTTATTTGAAGAGGATCAACCCTGTAACCCTTGTAAAGATCAGCGCTGTGTCTCTTAGGCTGGAAGGTACCAACGCTGTGTTTCTAAGATAAAAACAGAATCGTGTGACACAATCAGCGATGACAAAGGTCGTACCTGTTGTGGTAGTTTTGTTTCTGTGTGTCACTCAAGTAGTCATGACCTGCACCGAACTTTCAGAGAGACTGTCCGGCAGTGTGTTCCAGAAGCTGCGTCTATCGGGCTCCACCTATGTTGTAAAGTCCTCCCGCACCCAGTACCACTGTGCCATGCAGTGCATGTATGATGCTATTTGTGCCTCCTTCAACTACGACACAGCGACGTCTTCGTGTGAGCTGAACTGCGAAACATCCACAACAACACCGAGACAGGTAGTCAACGCACCTGGGTGGATTAACGCCAATGCAGAAAGTTTTCCACAGGTATTGTCATTGTCGGTGACGAGGTTAATGAATGAGTGGGTGGACGCCGATGCAGGTATGACAGTTACATACGCTAGAGAGTGGGAGGCCGGCAGTTCACGTTGATTTCGGACAGTGTACTGAGAAAATATGTGAAATGCTGGTCCTTCATTTTGATATCATCTTTGTAAAACTATATAGTATAGACATTTAGGCAAGAAGTATTCATGGGCACCAGACGTACTCTCCCTTCTTCTGATGTGTCATTGTATGCATAGGAATCGTCATGTATGCATTAATACATACCATAAAGCATCCTGGAGAGGTCTTGAATGTTGTAGCCTTGATTAAGAGGTATGGTGTTACGCTGTTTAAGCAATATTCCAGGAATGTCACGACGGGGACACCAGCAATGAACTTCACACATTGTACCCAGGTGATGGGCGAACGCTTTAACAACTTGGCTATCCCACCGCCCCTTTTTAATCAAGAACATTATAGGCAAATTACAACCTAAATATTATCTCTAGAATGAAAAACTGTTTACCCATGAACAGGACAATAAGAACATGATTAAAAACTATTCTACCATGACTTCAGTAAACACTGGATTGTGATTGGTTAATTAAAGTCATTCAGAGGTATATAATCACGTTATACAGGTCTCTGTTTTCCGTGCGCAATCATACATGGTTTACGGTAATGCACTATTTTTGTCTGCCCACTAGATATCTAACATGGCGGACACCAAACAACCTACCGATGCATCGATAAATTACGGCGATTTACTGTCGGAAATTACACATATGTCTTTAAAGATGGATTTAGCGATGACGGGCTCGACTCACTACTTGCGTAAATCACAGCAATAGGTGTTTATACATACAAAAGTACTTCGAAAGCATGGAAACAAATATTCAGTCGAACAAGATCAAAACACCGTCTGCTTTCCGAATAAAAATTCAGTTTACGTTGATTCTATGTTACGTCAGAATAGATCCAGCAATAGACTGCTACATAATTTCCGTGTTAAATTTATTATCAGCTTTCGTCAACGATATCGCCACTGATCTTGATCCGGTAACGGAGGATGTATTAACATCGAACGCCGAAGAAATTTTAATGCCTTCCGTCCACATAAATAAACAGTTGGGTTATCAATTCAAACAAAATGATATTTTGAAATTTGTACTGTTTCAAATTCAGCGGTAGTAAAAACACAATTACTGAATCTGCAAACCGTTCTGTTTAGCCCAACATATATTTTTCTAACAGTGTAATATCGTTGAAAAAGTTATTTGGCTTAGTCATGATCCCTCTTATCCGTTACACTGCTTGATCTAAAGTAGTCTATTAAAGTATAATTAATTACCTTACCGTGTTTATGCCAGAGGTACACCCTCATGTCCTGGTCCATCCTTTCGGAAATATCACCACAAATCTGGCTCTTTGTCAACAGACTCGCGAACATGCCAGCGAATCCGATTCAATTTGAATTCACTACACTTTGAAGCCACTAGGTCACAAAACACTTTCCAAAATGTAGAAAATAATATCCGTAGAATCGAATTTGAGCACAAAGTACACACATGAGTGTGTAAGTCACCACAGCTGTCGCACGCAGACGTAGAGGTGCGTGAAATCGTCAAGTTGACAGGGCGCAATATTCAACAGCATCTAATTCGGTACAACCCGGACTTCTCGTTACAGCAAAAGCGCCTCTACTCTTAAATTTTGTACCAGTACCAGTAATTAGATATCAAAGACTATCTCAGTCATACAATCAGGTTAACCTTGCTCAAACTGTCAGTGGCTCTCCTGTCGCATCTTTCCAAATGTAAACAATGACTTCGAGAAAAGGTCAAGGCCATGAGGTTGCTACCACTATTCTGGTGGGGAAAGGGTCTACGGTGGAATTTTCAAATGTGAACCAAGCTTTTGAAACTTATTTGATATATGTTTTCCAACTTATCAGTTAATGATTGGTGATTGATGCATTGAAAAAACAAAACGTGATTTGTTATTACTGAATCTGGAGTTTGTTAGTCATTGACGGTTTGCCACCAAACACCCCGTTTCGGACGATACCACTTGAGATTGGAATGCGAGGCCGCTTCACGTATTGACTCGTAACCAAAGAAAGAGCTCCACCTGAAATTGTTCATAAAATTGTCATGGTAGAATGGAGATAAACCTACTGTGTTGGAAAATCAGAGGTATATAACGAAATTATAATAGCTCTAAATTGTTCATTTAAAACCTCACGCTACGCGTTCGGTTTTAAATGAAATTTAGAGCTATTATAATTTCGTTATATACCTCTGATTTTCCAACACAGTAGGTTTATCTCCTAATTAAATCTTTTTTTATTTAATTAACTATTTTTATTTTATTTTTTTTCTTATTGAATCAAACAGGTACAGATAAGGTTTTCACATAAAATTAAACGTGCAGACGAAAGGAATTGAAAAGAGAAAGATAGCGGTATAGACACAGGGTGCAGAAGGGTTTCACTCACAAGGGATCAGAGAAGTCCATTTTATACGAAATTTTTCATCATTTTCGCCGAAAATAAGTTTTTTCTAGTTTGAAATGATATTTTATGAAAACTATAAGTTGGTTGATATTTAATTCCGTAAAGGCATACCTTGTTTTGTTAATGTATTTATTGATAATGATAAAAAAGATGGTTAATCAGGACAGGTGCCTCCGAGTCTCCCAGCAGGAAATGTTCAACATTTATACTTAGATTGCAGCTGGTTTTGTATCGAGAGAAGGCGCTTTGTTTTTTTCACAGAAAAGAATAAATGTTCTAAAGTTTCTGTTTCTTTATTGCAGAGGGTACGGGCATTATTATCACTGATACCTATCTTAAACAGAAATGACTTAGTTGTAACTATTCGGTGAATCAATTTATACTGAAAACTCCTGGCTTTATTTGCTATGGTAGTTTTATTTATCAATGCAAAACAGTCACGGAGATAGTCATCTGCTAGAGCAATATTAAGTTTGTTTTCCCATTTCAGCTGAAGATTATAGAGAGAGCTTCTTTGACTTTCACATAGCTGAGTATATATGAATTTACAGTCACCTGTGTTGAGTATTTGTGTGAGAGTTTTACATTGAGTGTTTACTGATTCTATCTTTTGATTTGTGTCTTTGATGGCTTTGATCCAATGTTTGGGTATATATTTCAAAAATCTTAAATAAAGGAGATATGTTTCGTTAAGATTAAATTCTTCTTTAAGCATATCAAAGGACTTGAATTCACCATTGTTCGAGACAATGTCTTTCATATATTTAATGCCTTTTTTTAACCATGAGACAAACAACCCAATATCGATAACAGGTAAAAAATTAAGAAGTGTCAAGCACATATAATCATCGACTCTTTCACTAATTTTAGAATAAATACATGCATAGAATGAAAGAACATCTTTCCACTTAAAAGCTGAATAGATTAATGTCACCAAAAGGTGATAATATCTCGAATGCTAGGTGCTGCCACAACCCTTTTGGTGTCAGTAATCTCATTTGATTTTCATGTACTTACAGAATGATATAACATCGTTCATTTTTAAGCCACCCTTACAGTAGTCAAAACTATAAAATCAGCTCATCTGTTTTAGTTAATCTTCACTCTCAGTGATGAGTCTGGGTAGGATTGGTCATCGGCAACAAGGCATGTCGTAAGGAAACAAAAACAAACATTTTGCAGTACTGTTACACAATGGTTTCCTTTGTAACCTTCGTCGTACTTCCTGGCATGGCATTGCAACACAGAAAGTGATTATATTCAGTTTGAACATATGTAAACATACCAAACACGACACATGAAGCTCTGGGCGCACTGAAACGGGCAGGTTGACATCTTTACACAACGTGTAAGGGACGGATGTGACCAGAATTGTGTCAATTGGACTTTTCTAAGATTGTGTCCTGAGGCTTTATGTTGGGCTCAAGAATGCTCTGCGTTCAGTTGTGGCACATGTATCAAGCTTTGAATTACACTGAATTAGTGGATCATGGAACTGCATTAACGTTTTCATAAAGACAGTACAAGGACATACAGATTATCGGAAACGTGCGATTTATGTTGGCTTTGTACAATGTGTTTGTTGAGGGGTGAAATATGATGACTGGCAGCAGGCCTTGGTACTGAATGTTGATTCTGGTGGACGTTGGGGCAGGTTCAAGATTACCACATCCAAAACAGGTCCTATCAGCCATCAGATTACCCGCCCCATGAACAGAACCAACCTAGATGTCATCTTTTCCTTCTGCAAGACCCTTGTGCATGTCAATGGCAGATACACCAAAAGCTCTAGTCACAGGCCCACAACTACGGGGACCATTACATTGGTAAAACCTTCAGACCCCTCAACATCAGATTCAAACATCTATAAAT
Source organism: Haliotis rubra (assembly GCF_003918875.1). Lineage (NCBI taxonomy): Eukaryota > Metazoa > Mollusca > Gastropoda > Lepetellida > Haliotidae > Haliotis > Haliotis rubra. The sequence continues at coordinate 2,283,232 of NW_025766003.1, forward strand.
CATAAATTAATATAAAAAACCTAAATGTTTCACAAATTGTTAATGAAATTATTTTAGAATTTAGATTAGTTTGTAGTATTCTATAAATACATGTATGATGTAGATAGAGTCGCCTTGCTACGGAAAAACACACCTTTAAACTCATGTAGATGGAGAAAGATTAAGCTGATCTGTTTTCATTGAGTTTGCAGTGGAAGAGTATATATTTTTATCACATCAGGACAAACATTATTACAGCGTTTGGACAATTGAGATAAGATAAGGGGTATCGTTTTTCATTATTTCACGTTGGAATTAAAATTATGGCGGACAGGTGAGATGAGATGAGGTGAGGTGAAATTGGGTTTAACGTCGTGCTTGAGAATATTTCGCTCATATGACGACGTGCATGCGTGTGTATGTGTATGTGCGGCTGCTTGTACTAGCCCAGACTGAAGCTGGTTTTATAGTGGTAGCCCACTGAGATACCATGCCGCAGTGAAGCATGAATACCTCACTCAGACACATTATACTGACTCCGAGCCGACCAGTCCTTGTTGTACCCAACAAGTACCATATTTTAACGTCGTTTGGTATGACGCGGTCGGGGATCGAACCCGCGACACAAGGAAAATATGGACAGCCTAACAGTAAGAATAGGCGTTCGCATCGATCTAAACCTGACAGGTCGGACGACTTGCAGTCAAGGAGGAACAGCGTTTCCTCAAGAGGGACGACTTTATTACCTTTCAAAGAAGCTCTGAGCGGAGCGTGCATGGATAACTGAGTTTACGAGTGAAAAGGGTTTTTGATAAGCAATTTTGTTAAGCTACAGTTTTAATGGAATAGAATTGGTCGTTCAGTTAATGGTAGAAAATCCTTCAACGTTATTCCTATGAAGCCTACAGGTGGTGACGGCTGGAATATAGGGGCGCTGACATCGCTGGAGTTTGGAATCCTGGAAGGGACATTATCGCGTTGTCGCATTGTCGCGTTGTCACCCTCTCAAAAAACAAGCAAAATGTGGCAAAATTAAACAAAGCGCGACAACGCGACATTTCGGCCATTTGTCGCATGTCGCGTTTTGAATAATCATTTTCTATTTCTCCAAAGGGCGACAATGCGACATAGCAACAATTTTCAAGGTCAAAATATGTCGCATTGTCGCGAACTTTTAGGCTTTTTTTACACATCTTAGATGCGGCGACAATGCGACAACGGGACATATTTTGACCTTGAAAATTGTCGCTATATTGCATTGTCGCCCTTTGAAAGAATAGAAAAATATTATTCAAAACGCGATATGAGACATCGCGATAATGCAACAAATGGCCGAAATGTCGCGTTGTCGCATTGTCGCACTTGGGTTAATTTTGCCTCATTTTGCTTGTTTTTGAGAGGGCGAAAACGGGACAATGCGACAACGCGACAATGTCCCTTCCAGGACTCCATACTGGAGTGAGTGAGTTTTGTTTTACGCCGCTTTTAGTTATTCATGTTAGACTGTGGCATATTAGACCCGTGAAGACTTAGAACTATTATTAAGCAACCAATGCTTGTCGTAAGAGGCGACTAACGCGATCGGGTGGGCAGGCTTGCTGACTTCGTTGACATATGTCATCATATCCCAAGTGCGTAGATTGATGCTCATGTTGTTGATCACTGGATTGTTTGGTCCAGGCTCGATTTTTTACTGACCGCCGCCATATAGCTGTAATAGTGCTGAGTGCGGCGTAAAACAACAACCCAAAACCAAAACAATCAGTGATGTGTATGTTGCGAAGGAAGGAAGGCGTTGTAACAAGTATAACCATTAATCATTCTCCTATTCATCTATTGCAGTCTCTAATATCATTAATCATTCTCCCATGCATCTATTGCAGTCTCTAATATCATTAATCATTCTCCCATTCATCTATTGCAGTCTCTAATATCATTAATCATTCTCCCATGCATCTATTGCAGTCTCTAATATCATTAATCATTCTCCCATTCATCTATTGCAGTCTCTAATATCATTAATCATTCTCCCATTCATCTATTGCAGTCTCCAATATCATTAATCGTTCTCTCATTCACCTATTGCAGTCTCTAATATCATTAATCGTTCTCTCATTCATCTATTGCAGTCTCTAATATCATTAATCATTCTCCCATTCATCTATTGCAGTCTCTAATATCATTAATCATTCTCCCATTCATCTATTGCAGTCTCTAATATCATTAATCATTCTCCCATTCATCTATTGCAGTCTCTAATATCATTAATCGTTCTCTCATTCACCTATTGCAGTCTCTAATATCATTAATCGTTCTCTCATTCACCTATTGCAGTCTCTAATATCATTAATCATTCTCCCATTCATCTATTGCAGTCTCCAATATCATTAATCATTCTCCCATTCATCTATTGCAGTCTCTAATATCATTAATCATTCTCCCATTCATCTATTGCAGTCTCTAATATCATTAATCATTCCCCCATTCATCTATTGCAGTCTCTAATATCATTAATCATTCTCCCATTCATCTATTGCAGTCTCTAATATCATTAATCGTTCTCTCATTCACCTATTGCAGTCTCTAATATCATTAATCATTCTCCCATTCATCTATTGCAGTCTCCAATATCATTAATCATTCTCCCATTCATCTATTGCAGTCTCTAATATCATTAATCATTCTCCCATTCATCTATTGCAGTCTCTAATATCATTAATCATTCTCCCATTCACCTATTGCAGTCTCTCATATCATTAATCATTCTCCCATTCATCTATTGCAGTCTCTAATATCATTAATCGTTCTCTCATTCACCTATTGCAGTCTCTAATATCATTAATCATTCTCCCATTCATCTATTGCAGTCTCCAGTATCATTAATCATTCTCCCATTTATCTATTGCAGTCTCTAATATCATTAACCATGCACCTATTGCAGTCGCTAATATCATTAATCATTCTCCCATTCATCTATTGCAGTCTCTAATATCATTAATCATTCTCCCATTCACCTATTGCAGTCTCTCATATCATTAATCATTCTCCCATTCATCTATTGCAGTCTCTAATATCATTAATCATTCTCCCATTCGTCTATTGCAGTCTCTAATATCATTTATCGTTCTGTCATTCATCTATTGCAGTCTCTAATATCATTAATCGTTCTCCCATTCATCTATTGCAGTCTCTAATATCATTAATCGTTCTCCTATTTATCTGTTGCAGTCTCTCATCGGGCCGTGTGCACATCACACTTGCCTCCGGGGCAGTGTCTGCACGTACGGAGGCGCCCTGTCACAGTGTGTAGAAAGTGAGTACGGTAGCAATCTGCGACATTATAGGGAACGTGAGTACGGCAGCTCACAGACACATTTTATGAGACGTGCGTACGGCAGCACTCTGCCTCATTGTATGGAACACGAGTACGGCAAAGCGCTCCGTCACACTTTATGGAACGTGAGTACGGCAGCGCTTAGTCACGTTGTATGGGACGTGAGTACGACACAGTTTTCTGGTATAACGTATGGAACTTGAGTACGGCTATACACTGTCACGTTATATGGAACGTGAGTACGCCAAAGTTCTCCGTCGCGGTGTACGGCAGCACTTTGTCACATTTGTACGGAACGTGAGTACGGCAAAGCTCTGCGTCACATTGTACGGAACGTGAGTACGGCACAGTTCTCTGGCATATGATATGGAACGTGAGTACGGCTATACACTGTCACATTATATTGTTCTCCAGGTGACCGCTGTGTGACGGGAACTATGTACTTGGGCAGTCACAACATCACCAAATACGGTCGGACATGTCAGCGATGGGACTCCCACACACCTCATGGACACTTCAATATGTTTGACTCGCCCAGCAACATGCAAACAATCACCAGTATGGAGGAGGCGGGGAACAGGTGCTTGACAGAGTCAAACGATACCATGCCGTGGTGTTACTCTACAGATCCCATGGTGCCGTGGGAATACTGCAGCGTACCCCAGTGTTAGGATGTTATAGTATGACCAGAAATTATTGAGAATTTGAGGAATATGTTTACTTGGATTTCTAGTATAAACAACCTTGACCAGCTATCAAGTGCTTGATTTCATTCAAGAGAGACAACTCCGTTAATCCTTTTTCATTAGTTTGCGAAGAGTTATCCCCCTTTGTTTACTTGCCAGCAGACGACATTTTCAGTGATCCTCAGTATGGATGATTTAGAGGAGGGGAAGTTGATTTTAGAGTATTATAACAAGGACATCAGATCAGTTAAAGTGATTTCAAGTAGAACAGACATACCTTTGTCCACTGTTTATCGTGTTTTGAAACATATTGCAAATGGATATGGCATTTAGCACCAGAGAGGCGCAGGTAGGCCCAGAAAATTGACTGTCGGTGACAGGAGGCGGCTTGGTTTTCTTGTTTCTAAAAACAAACGAAGGAGTTTAGAAAACTTAAGGCTGGATATGATTGATAGAGGAACTGTGGCTGTCTGTAAGGAGACAATTAGAACTGAGCTGCATGCAATGGGTGTGTAGAAAAGTCGAGGAATTCCATCACCGATCATGAAACCTGAACAAAAGGAGCGAAGGTTGAACTGGTGCTTACAGCATAGAAATCCTTAACTGGGACAATGTGATTTTCTCAGATGAAAGTTGTGTGTGGCTGTTTCCTAATACACTGAAATTCTGGACCAAACAAACTGAAAAACTTTTGTATCAGCGCCCAAAGTACAGTCCGAAATTTAACGTGTGGGGTGGCATATCTGTGTTAGGGGCAACACCCCTCTGTGTATTTGAAGGGAATATGAACAGTGAGCGGTACACAGATATTCTCGAGGGACATTTACTTCCATCTGCTCACGTGTTCTATGGAAATGTTTTGATTTTCCAGCAGGACAACGACCCAAAACATCGTTCAAAGCATTCACAGTCCTGGTTTCGGACCCAAAATATGACATTATGAGATTGGCCAAGCTATAACCCTGACCTAAATCCAATAGAAAATGTTGGGGGACTTATGAAGGAAAGTGTCGATAAGAAAAATCTGACAAATATTGCTGAAATGAAAGAAGAGGTGGTCCGATATTGGGACAGCATGGACCACGACTTTCTAACTTCTTTGATCAGTTGTATGCCCCGCCGCATTGAAGCCTGCATTGCTGACCATGGTAGGTGACTTGACACAATAGTAACTGTTCACCTGTCTTTGAATCTGGAGTTATGTTCTGCTAATATTCACATATAATACGTGAGTAATGAGTGATTTTTTTTTTAAAATTTACAATCTTAAATTCTCAATAATGTCTGGCTGTACTGTACATTCACTCTCCATCAAAAGTTTAGACTCACTAGTGTAAATGTAGCCACTTACTTCAGTCAACTGTTCTAAACTAGATTTTGCAAAATATTCCATACTGTTTAAAGGTACTGTTTACACATGAACTGATGTAATGTAATGCAAATTCGTAGAGTTGAAAAAATTATTGTCATGAGTTCAATATATGATGAAACTCCGTGAAAATTGGCAAATTCTTAACAAAGCTTTACACCAAAAACGCAGCTGTTCACATGCACGATATTTGCACTTGCTCTTTTCAAATTTCATGCATGATCCTGGTGCAATTCATCTACATAAAGTTTGCAGTTGGTTCCCACAAGTTAGTGGAGAAATTCATCTTCAATGTAACCACATGTATATACATAACATATAGTGAGTGCTCTAAGTGAGTCTAAAGTTTTGATGTGGTATAGTTTCCCGAAAATAATTGCAGCGTACCTCAGTGTTAGGATGTTGCATAGTTTACTCTGTATACTGCAGCGTACCCCAGTGACAGGATGTTGCATGACCCGTGAAGATCCGGGTTAGAATGTATCTTCAGTAACCAATGCTTGTCGTAAGAGGCGACTAACGGGGTCGGGTGGTCAGGCTCGCTGACTTGGTTAACACATGCCCATGCTTTTGATGACTGGACTGTGTGGTCCAGACTTGATTATTTACAACTGGAATATTGCTGAGTGCGGCGTAAAACAAAACTCACTCACTCACTCATGATGTTGCATAGTTTATTTGGAATACTGCAGCGTACCCCCAATGTGGCGCCGGATGCGCCCACCCTTACCCGAACACCTGGAATCATCACTGTCTGATAATTAGTCATAAACACCTACTCCCGATATACTCAGCATATAGTCAGAAGGTTACCCTATTTTATTATGTGTAAACAGAAAGATGGTAATCAATAACTGTATCATGGTATAGAGCCTATAGCAACTACCAGCAATTTCAATTCGAAGAAACAGCTTACTGTAATATTGATAAAAAAAATATTGTATAGTATTTATTGATAAAATATTTATGTTATTTCCAACGAACGCGGAATGAATGAAAAGGGTATTTGGGGTTTTAAAAATATATTGAAGTCTTATAATTACTTGAACAGGGCCAATGTGTCAGCTAGCGGGCTGGGGTACTTGAGATTTATCATAAATTTACAATAATCAATAATTACAAATAATAAACCATTGCTTGGGCCAAGACTTTGACCCTGCCATGAAGTGTCCATGTTTCATTCATGCTTGACAATGGCACAAGAATATGTATCGAAACGTCGCACTCACGAAATAAAGAAGTTGCTATTCATAAAGTTTGTTCACTAATGTGTTTAACTTTGTTTATAAAAAAGCAGAATCTCTGCACCTGAATCCAACAGAAATACTTATAAGTAAACATTATCGCATATGTAAACTGACGAGCTGAAGAAACGTTACCACTTTGAAATTGAAACTACCCCAAACTCCAACTTCAGCTGTAATCACCATCACATGAAAACACATCGCCCAAACGCAACAATGAGTTTTCCACTTGGAAATAAGGCATGCAACGGATGTTTTTTCAACATTTTGTCCAAATAAGGTTTGCATTTTTTCAAGCAAAGCGAAAAAATTTAATGTCAAACGGGTATAGAACCAATGCAAACGGGTTGTCAGATACTAGTATTCATTTTATTCAAACAATACCAAAAGAATGGTTCGATTAACTTTGCGACAACGAGAACGGGCGATCAGAATGATCGATATGGGAGCCTCCCACACCCACGTTGCAAGAACGCTTGGCTGTCAGTGTCATCGCGTCACCGTCACTCATGCAGCGGTACCGTCAGACAGGACTGACCTCAGACAGGTAGACTTCGAGTCACAACTCCCCAGGAGGACCAGTATCTGCACACGCTGCATCTCAGAAAACGTTTCCTGGCGGCGACGTCATCAGAGGCGCGGGGCCGTGTAAGCCGATACACAGTAGCCAGCGGACTGAGGTCCCATGGAATCCGGCCTTACAGACCTTTCCGAAAATCGTCGACGGAGACTTAGATGGGCCCGGACGGTTCGACGTTGGCAGCGATGTGAGTGACAGATGGTGCTGCTCTCGGATGAAAGCCGCTTCTCTCTGTTCAGAGCTGACGGAAGAGTGCGTGTTAACCTCCGTCGTTGAGATCTATGTAGTGTGGTTATTTCACAATAGTGTTTTCAATCTATGATAGAGTTTCTTTAGCCCGTCAGGTTATTTTCCGCTTCATCGATACACATGTCGTGTCATTGGAATGGTTCAGACTCACTAGCACTGGCTTTTCATGGTCTGACTATTGTTAAAATATTGGAAAACAGGCAGGAAATTGCTTTTCTGGTCAAATGGTGCAGATAGAGAGTGCTGCATTGGAGGAGGACATGCTCACCCTTTCCGGTGCCATCACTGCGTTCCACTACTGTTTTGACTTTTTCTACTGACTATTTTGTCAGTTGGTGGACAATAGAACTGGATATTTTCTGGTGATGGTGGCGATAGTACCCTGGGGCCCGATCCACAAAGCGTTCTTAACGTTTCGACCTGTCGTAACTCTATAGTTCATCATAAGCTTACGAATGTCGTAGCGCTACGAATGCTTTGTGGATCGGGACCCAGGGTTCCCGACAGGTCTTGTCATGTAAACTTTAAAATTTGCGCTTGATTATACGGAAATGATGTGTTTGGAAATGAAAGTGTTTGTCACTTTAATTATCATAAAAGCTCCGTCTCCTATTCTCGCGGGTTTCCTATTCTCGCGGTAAACACGTTTTCTGCCGAAATCGCCGATGCGCGACACTTACCGGTTGTTTACATCACCGACTGGTAACTAGGAAGTTGACCAAGTCTGTAAGTGATCAAAATCTTGCAGTATCATGAATATTGGGGATTTTATACCAACTTGGACATATCATTACTTTTTCCCGCCCTTTCCGGCAGGATTGCTCTTACATACACTCAATAACGTTAATTCCTGGTAATACCGCGAGAATGGGAGAAGCCTCGTTTCGTCAATGGCGGATGGCATTGTTTATCACCGGGCTCACGAGTGGTAATTCACCTGATGGATCTAGCAGCTGATAGATGTAGATGTTAGAGGAGAAGGCCCTTCATTTAAAAAACAACAAGCATTCATGAATTGTTTGTGTTATTTTTTCAGCCGATATCCGTAAGTACCGCGAGAATAGGAAACGCCTTCCTACACTTAGCTGCACTCATTTTCAGCCATTGTGTAAGCCGATAATGTTAATTACCACATAGGTTGTGGCAAGTCACAACAGTTGCATGAAAGTTTATGGGAATTGAACAGTAGAACATTAAATGTAAATAATTCATGAACTGTGTTGATTGTTTCCCCTAAAACGTAATTGCATCCCGTTTCACATGAAAAAAAAATTTGTTACTTAATGGTGAAATATTGAACACACGCAGGCTTCCAGGCAATCAAATGTCAATATAAAACTTCATGGTAGATATCCGCCTACTCAGTTGATGCAAAACTGAAAACCATTGAAACGAAAATCAACAATATCACCGCAAGATCTAAACATACAAGTGCTACAGAGACCAGAACTACAAGTACTAACTGTGAAAATCAAGAAATTCAAAGCAACTCTGAATCTACAGAAACAACGAGAACAGGTTCATGTGTTGTGCCAAGTCCCCCAGTTGTGCCCCAGCAAGACAGGACCAAACAACAGGACGTCACATTGCAACATAAAACAGCTGAACCAGTGCGGCAAGCGAGGAACACTACATCTGGTAACAACACCGTCTTAGATCTTACTGATAAGAATTATCAATATGACTTTACGTATACACAGAACAGTAACCAATGCGACCAGTGTGAAATAGAGCCATGGGAAATTGTCAGTTCTGACAAACATAAAGACAAGCTACATAGAGAACGTACGACACAGGGTAAGCCAACTTCCTATCCTATCAAATCACTTGCGAAAACTTACAATACTTTAGAAGGAGTTCCAAGGCTGCGTAGTAAAAGGATTGTGCTGTATAACATTAAAGCTGATGATTCATTTGAATGTGTAAAGAACTTAATCTTTGACTATGCACATGAACGGCATGTTCGTATAACGTTTGTGCGACTTTTGAAGAAGAGACAGAACTATAACTACCAGGATACTTATACAGTGCAAGTTAACATTGACTTTGATGATTATGAAGCTGTTGTGTCAGGTAATCCAGAATTCTGGCCAGCGGATATTAGAAGTAAGGACTATGTTCCTAAAAGCAGGATGAGATACTCATATGATCAAGCTGACAACCACAACTTTTAAGGTGACTATGGTTGATATGTTATTTAGACAATATATCATGATGTATATAATTTGTATTCATATCCTTATGGCGCTATCCTTTCTGACATGGAATGTGAGAGGTGTTTTACATGGTTCGGACTATATAACCAAAACCTTGTCACTTCCGGTTGACGTCATTTGCTCTACAGGAGCACTGGTTGTCGGCAGATAACATTGAGAACTTAACAGCATTTCATGACACTAACCTAATGGCATACAAAGCTGTTCTTTCATGTTCTAGGGGTTCAGGTGGATTAGCCATTTTAATTAATAAGCAGTGTAACTGGAAAGCTGAAGCTGTCTCAACTCTCTACAAGTCATGCAATAGCAGTCAAACTGTCCCGTAAACATCATACAGATGTTTTATTATTGCATGTAGACTGCCCTCAACAAATGTACTTCACTCTGTTTATTGTGATGCACTTAATGAGATTTTTAGACATTTATGATAACCTCTGTCAGCTTGGTACTACTATTATCATGGGTGATCTCAATGCAGATATATGTAAACACCCCCTGTCTACACGGGCCAAGCATCTCAATAACATGGTACTTGATAGATACCTTTCACATATTGTTGATGCATTACGATCCAGAGGACCCGGATTTACATGTCGATCCAAAGATAACCTCTCAAAGCCTAATCGATTATTTTCTTGTTCCATCTTGGGTTCAGGGCTATGTTACAAATTGTGAAGTGATAGACTCATGCCCTTATTCAGTATCCGATCACTTTCCTTGTCTTATGTCCCTTTCAGAACACGCCCTACGCCGTGATCATTTTAACAAAAACCTAAAGTCCCAAAATGGAACAAAGCTAACAGGGACAACTTAGATATGTTTGAGTATGAAGTAGAAAAATATATCAGTTTTGTATATCACCAAAGCACACAATCTACAACTGACCATTGTCAAATTATAGAAAACCATTGTCAGATTATTACTAAGGGCCTTATACAGGCCAGCTGTAAATGTATCCCACAAAGTACATTTCAAGCCTTATCTAAAGCCATACTGGAAACAGGATGGTTTAGATAATGCCCACTACCACGCGTATGAGAGTTCCTCGTAGAGCATGGGTTAACAGTGGTAAGCCCAGAGGTGACGACTCGGATGTATTATTATCATATAAAACTGAAAAGTCAAACTTTAGACGTCTGCATCGAAAATCTAAAAGATCTAAAAAGCGTGGGATTTTGACTGAAATTGAACATGCAGCTGAACTTGATATCAATACCTTTTACAAAACTGTCAGAAAACAAAGATCCACAACTGATGTCATAACCACACTTAACTATGATAATGAAAATGAATCAACACCTGCTGGTATATGTAGATTGTGGGGTAAATATTACACGGACTTAGCTCAGCCACACACCTCACAGATGTTTGAAGATGACTTTAAAGATGAAATATGTCAGAGGGTTGAATCTATTGAAGCATTAGATGACTATTTAATCGATGAAGGACTGGAAAAGGATTTTACAGATAACGAGGTACGTGAGACTGTCAAATCTCTCTGCAAAACAAATCTCAGGCCCAGATAACATTACAAATGAGCACATTATCCACGGGGGCAGTGTCTCATTACACCTTTGTGACCTGTTTAACAAAATAATTAAATTTCGCTATGTGCCTTTTAACTATAGACTTGGTATGGTCATTCCAATCTATAAAGGTAAAAGGAAAAATCCGATCCCCGAAACTATAGGGAATTACTCTAACGTCATGCCTTGGAAAACTTTTTTGAGAAGCTATTACTCAAACGAATAGAAACTAAATTACTTGAAAATAATCCTTGCTTCCCTGATGTAAATTTTGAAATGTTGGAAGACGACGAAATGCTCTCAACTCTCAAGGTGCAGCTACACAGTTCACACGATCCCTAGTGCGGGACACATACCATGCTGTCATTATAAACTTTGCAAACTATGTCTATCATTTGAAACAATATCTTGAGCTTGTATTTTTGGTGAGCTTGTATTGTAACGCAATCCCTTTGTGAATGTTTCTGTACATATCAATTGTCAACTTTAAATAACATTGTCCTGTTTGTAAATACTATTGTATTGTATGTTTGATTGAATTACCGGTTGTTTACATCATCGACTGGTAACTAGGAAGTGGACCAAGTCTGAAAGTGATCAAAATCTTGCAGTGTCACGAATATTGGGATTTTATACCAACTTGGACATATCATTACTTTTCCCGCCCTTTCCGGCAGGATTGCTCTTACATACACTCAATAACGTTAATTCCTGGTAATACCGCGAGAATGGGAGAAGCCTCGTTTCGTCAATGGCGGATGGCATTGTTTATCACCGGGCTCACGAGTGGTAATTCACCTGATGGATCTAGCAGCTGATAGATGTAGATGTTAGAGGAGAAGGCCCTTCATTTAAAAACAACAAGCATTCATGAATTGTTTGTGTTATTTTTTCAGCCGATATCCGTAAGTACCGCGAGAATAGGAAACGCCTTCCTACACTTAGCTGCACTCATTTTCAGCCATTGTGTAAGCCGATAATGTTAATTACCACATAGGTTGTGGCAAGTCACAACAGTTGCATGAAAGTTTATGGGAATTGAACAGTAGAACATTAAATGTAAATAATTCATGAACTGTGTTGATTGTTTCCCCCTAAAAACGTAATTGCATCCCGTTTCACATGAAAAAAAATAAATTTGTTACTTAATGGTGAAATATTGAACACACGCAGGCTTCCAGTCAATCAAATGTCAATATAAAACTTCATGGTAGATATCCGCTAACAAAGACGTCGTCTCTTCACTTCACAATGATTAAACAATACCCTATAGATCCGTCATGGTACAGAATTCCATTGCATGCATTAGCATATGTATTTCTGGCTTTTTGTTGGCTGCAAGACACACTTCAGTTTGTGACTGAGCAAGAATTGAGATCATCATTCGCCGTGTCTTTGACAAAAGAGGCATCCAAGACAAACTTCAAACATCGATATAGTTTGAAGATTCTTTACACGGCGAACTCAATAGATGCTCAGGCCGTCCAGCTTCTTGATTGGAAAGCAATTGACTGATGGACAACGCTGAGTCAAGATGAGAAAGTTGAGAGTTTCTTACACAATGCATGCTTAAGTGGTATCAGCGTTGTAAAAGAAGAAAACAGTACAGTGTTTCTGGACCATAATTGTGCAGTGTTATGGATAGCTGCAAAACACACTGACATTTTCTTGCAATTATTATAGAGAGGTGTTTTTCACTCAACGCATTACTGACCGTTGCCCACCCTGTTACAAATTCAACGATGAAAAAGGTGATAACTGTTGTGGTAGTTTTGTTTCTGTGTGTCACTCAAGTAGTCATGACCTGCACCGAACTTTCAGAGAGACTGTCCGGCAGTGTGTTCCAGAAGCTGCGTCTATCGGGCTCCACCTATGTTGTGAAGTCCTCCCGTACACAGTACCACTGTGCCATGCAGTGCATGTATGATGTTATCTGTGCCTCCTTCAACTACGACACAGCGACGTCTTCGTGCGAGCTGAACTACGAAACATCGACTACAACACCTGGAAAGGTAGTCAACGCACCTGGATGGATTAACGCCAATAAAGAAAGCTTTCCACAGGTAATGTCATAGTTGAGGGTAGATAATTGACTGTATACCTGCTATTTAGTATTTAGTAGTTTACACCAATCACTGGCTTGTCTGAACTCGAACAACAACAAACAGCCTTATACATTCGGTACAGAAACAAATGTTATCGTTAATATATACAGCGTATTCAGGATCACCCACTAAACAGGATACTCTTGCAACCACCTGACCCTCGTCATGACATGGTACTCAACACTCATCTGCTCCTCACAAGATAATAAAGCAACCATTTGATACCAAAATAACATAAAAGAGTCACTATCCGATCCCCTTCATAGCACGATACATAGCAACAACCTGAAACCAGTCTTAGTAAGATCATCAACGATGATCAAAAACGCGCTACCAAAATAAGTAAGATAATACAGTTAAAACTCGATCCCCATCTCGGCCAGATAATATAGCAACAATCCGATCCCATTTTCATCAATGTTCTATCGTAGCCATCTCCTCCGCACAAGGTATGGAACCACTGTCGTCACTTGTCAGTGACTAGACAAGGTAGTACTGTGGGATACATATTACCTTAAAAACCTCCTGGATTGGCCGTCCTGGTGGTCCGGTGATGTTTCACAGTTTTCTGGAAACACAATTCAGGTTTTAACCACCTAAAGTGATTGTTCGAAAGACACGAAAATATATGAATACACAATGTCAATATGAAAGTGTAGGTCAAATGTAACACGTTTTATTTGCGATCACACTTTCCCACTAAAGGACAGATTCTGCAATATAATTCACCTCGAAAGATTTTTTTATTATGACTTAAACTGGTGCATATCAGTCCTGTCATGACATCGGCAGTTCAGTAAATCAGGACTTCGCTTCGAGCATTATTCCAGTTACATCACCTCGGTTCAGCTTAAAGTGGGAAGCTTAGAAGGTCCCGGTTAGAATTGATCTACAGCAACACATGCTTGCTATAAGAGGCGACTAACGGGATCGGGTTGTCAGGCTGGCTGACATGGTTGACACATGTCATCATATCTTAAGTGCGTAGATAGATGCTAATGCTGTTGACCACTGGATTATCTGGTCCAGACTCGATTATTTACGGACGGCCGCCATATAGCTGGAATATTGCTGAGTGCGGCGTAAAACAACCCGAAAACAAAGCCTGAAGTGATGCAACTGCCTTGCTAGTTTAGAGGAAAGGTATAGTGCAAACCAGGATTAGAACCCACAGGAACGGGTTTCAGGCAAGCCAAAGGGGCGCAACTCTGTGTAGCGAAGTGCGGGGTCTTAGACTACTGGCCCACCTGCAACCTCACACAAAATTATTGGCAATAGTATTTCTTTTTAATTCTACTTCAAATATATAAAATTTGCTACGGTGAAAACCCAAGAAATTAGTAGCACAAGGAGTTAATGTGTTTCAAATCCTACGGATGTTACTTCAGAATAAGTGGCCTGTATTACATGTTTGTCTACAAGCCGACCAAAATGGAATCGGATGGTTAAACATTGTCAAGGCCATTTGCGTATCATCGTTGACCATGAAATGGTTTATCTAGTCCAATATTCACAAGCCATCCTTTCATGACAACAACATTCATACAATGTCATGATTGACTTTTTAACTTCAAAAAAAAACTGGTATGTGTTCTAGCTTACCTTTAAGGTACGAGATACATTCCAATCCTGGATCAATATCGAGTCACATGACAGTGAAATGTAATGTTAAACAACGTTGTTATTTTGCTTCTCCTGCTGTTGAGATTCAGCACAGAAGTTCACAACTGTGTATTTCTGCAATAATTAGTTGTCAGGATTGAATGACTGTCTAATATAATCGGTTGTGTGGAAGTTATTACATTTTTATGCTTTTGGAGGTAAGTGGAGTCTGGAATCTTCTAGAGTTGATACAGATTAATTGAC
Source organism: Haliotis rubra (assembly GCF_003918875.1). Taxonomy (NCBI): domain Eukaryota; kingdom Metazoa; phylum Mollusca; class Gastropoda; order Lepetellida; family Haliotidae; genus Haliotis; species Haliotis rubra. The sequence goes on from NW_025766003.1 coordinate 2,298,386, forward strand.
AATTGTAGGGAACATTCTTGAAGGTTTTTCTACTACACTGTTCAAAAAAAGAAACGCATAGGTGATTTTGAGAACATTGGACTCATGTAGCTGCGGCAAAAACAATACAAATGTACTATTTCTTTCCATAACGTCATATTTGTGTGATTGTAAACAGCTTCAGCGCCAATACGCGGCAATTTTAACTTTTTCCCTTGTTTTAGAAGCATTTGAAGAAATATTCTCCAAAACGTCACCAAGAAACATGCAAAGCAATATGCACTTGCAAGCAAGCGGAAAGCACGCGGTGTCGATCACTATAAAAATTTAATTTTGTCATTCGTTATTTGCCTGGAAAAGAGGAAATCATCATGTTACGACTGAGTGCCGCTAATCGAAACATCGCCATAGGCTGCCTTGAAGCTGGGGCGTCGCTGTCTGCAGTTGCCCGACATTTCAACGTTCACCAGAGCATCATATCTCGCCTTTGGGATCGTTTCCTGCAGACCAATTCCACCCAGGATCGTCCACCCAAGAGTTACCGGGATGTTCACTTGCGTCATTGTCTTGCCACAGCCGTGGAGACTGCACGACGCATCCCTGGTTTGAGAAGAATTCCCTAGCAAACTGTCAGGAATCGGTTGCGTGAAGTGGGGATACGACCACATTTTCTTCTTCACCGTCGAGATGGAAGACAGTGTGTTTACCGTCGGAGAAATTAACGTTTTGCCCCTAAATGCATTCGACGGATCGACAGATTCGGTAGAGTGAGTGTCATAGTGTAGGGGTGCGATATCCAGCTCACAAAGATCTGATTTAGTGGTGGTTCAGGGGAATTTGACAGCAAATCAGGACATCAACGAAGTCCTTGCACGTCACATTATAAGTTGTTCACTGGTCACGAGGGGGGCATGGATTGATGTACCCTCGATGTCTGTTGCTGTACCCTCGATGTTTGTTTATGTTCCCTAAGCCCGTATTTATCTTACCGAACACCTATATGTTAATTTTGAAATGTCTGAAGCACGGGTACAAATCTTTTTGTAGCCATCGCTAGATTTTGCTGACAAGATAAACAGATTTAGAGTAATCTCCCTTCCATCGATTTGCATTCGCAAAACATCGGTAATTTCCGTACATCATTACGTGATTCAATGTTCGAGATAAAGAATTACTACCACGAAGTACCAAATGAGTTGCCATTGACAGCGGGGTACATTAAAATGTTACTCGCTTGTAAGCGGGGTACATTGAAAATAAGAGATGAGCGCTCAGCCAATCAGAAAACGGCATTTATGTGTGAGGTAAGATAAGGGGAGATGTTCCAGCATGACAACGCTACTTCACATACAGCACGCGTCACGGTCCGCTTTTATTGCCAGTTCTAACGTCAATGTCTTGCGATGGCCTTCCCGATCACCAGATCTAAAGCCGATAGAACACCTATGGGATGAACTCGATGGATGTGTACGTCAACGTCAAAACACGCCTCAGACATTTCCACAACCGGCCATCGCATTGCAAAAAAACGTGGAGAATTCCGCAAGAGCGACTTCGTTGACTTGTTCAGTCTATGCCGAGTCGGTGCTGAGCAGTAATTGCTGCCAATGGTGGCCATACATAGTATTGACTTTGACGCCATCATGTGGACTCAAGTAAACAGACACACAACAATAAAGGCTGCTGTTGTGTTGGCGACCCCTTTGTCGTTTTACCATTGAACCGCCGTGATGTTGCTGGAATATTGCTAAAAGCGGCGTAAAACCAAACTCAGTCAGTCAGTTTACCATTGAAATTACATGAAAGAATTGCTCTTAAACTAACGCAATAAATTCTTCCAAAATGGCTTGTGTGTTTCTTTTTTTTGAAAAGAGTGTATACAAGTGCTTCTATCTTATGTCACATTGCATCATCACCAGCTATGGAATATAGAGTATTTTTCACCCGGAATATCCAGCACAAGCCTACTTTGGAAACTTGACCAATGTTTCTGCTACATGAATAATATTTTCTCTCACTATATTTCTATTACTATTATATATGGTCTCCTGCCATTTAATTGCAATGTAAGTGACATTTGTACTATCACTCCATTATATTCACTTTGCACTCATTTATATTGATTTATTAGTTGTATAGCATTTCTTTGTTGTTGGTGGGTTTCATACCAAAATCGTATGTGTTTAGCTTTCCAAGTTACTTTGACATTTTGATATTTTTTAAATGCCTGAAGTGTTTTCTGTGATCCTTTAAAGATGTCCCTCACGCGATGTAGTCTTTGGGAAACTCAAAAACGACAAGCATATCGACCTTTTCCACATGTTGCGTTTACATCGCGCAAAAGGCATCAATGTTAATATTAATACAAGAAAACTAGGGTCACATCACTTAAACTACTGAGCAGAAAGCATTCCCATATAAATACACAATGCCTTTCAGAAAGTGGTCAAATGTAACGTATGTTATATTTGGGATTACACTTTCTCAGTAAAGTACAGATTCTCGTACTTTTGTTGGGTTGAGTCCCCACCCGGGATTCGAACCCGCATTCTCAAGGTCAGGTACCTTATCGCGAGCACAATACAGCGGAGGATGAGAGGGTTTGTGTGCCGGCGATAAGGTGCTTCACTCTGAGAATGCGGGTTCGAATACCGGATGGGGAGGCATCGCATCTCATGGCCGGACACAACTTGGCATTGTCAATGGCAATCTGACAGGTCTGCGATACAGGGATGAGATCATTGGACCTCATGTGCACCCGCTCATTCAAGGACAGAGACGTAGCTTCACGCTTCAGCAAGATGATGCCCAGTCTACATGTCGCTGGTGTTGTGACAGATTTCCTCAGACAGCAGAACATTCCGTTACTCCCCTGGTCATCTATTTCTCCGGACCTGTCCCCTTATCAAGCACGCTTGGAATGAAATGGAGCGACGTTTACGTCAAGCCCAGAATTAGCCACTGACTTTAGCTGAATTAGGACAAGCGTTGGTTCAGACATGGAACAACATTCCTGTAGCCAATAGCTTAGTGTCGTCTATGCGTCGTCGTTGTCAAGCCTGCATCAACACCAGTGGTGGACACTAGGGCTTCGCAATATAACCGGTTTACCGGTATTTACCGGTTCTGACATGAAAACGATACGTATTGCGATACGCTGATCGAAAACCGGTATTTTGACTTGCATTCGGAAAATTTCGTAACACTCGGAAATCTTCGGATATTTCCTTGTTTCATTTGTGCCAAATAATATTAACATTTATATTTAATCATGATTAAAATTTGTTATTAAAGCTTAATCAAGCATAGTGATTTTGTTGTGTTTCTGCTCTATAAATCAAGCAGTAACTCGATTATAAGTAGTTTTTTTGTTTAAAAATACTTCATGCAATATATTGCAATGCATATCGCAATACATGCTTTCGCATCGCAATATATCGCAATATGAATATTCTCTGCAATACCCACCCCTAGTGAACACACACGATACTGAATTTGTGAACTGACTTTTGACACGTCTCTTTAAGGGCGTGTCACGATGCCTTGTGTCAAATCATACAGATTTCGATATTATCCTGTCAATAATTAAACAGTGTTCTATAAGGAAAACACCACACATCATGTTATTATCTTTTTGCATTAAAAATGAAATAACATCAAATAATCCACTGTTACCGTATTCCAGTAGTATATATACGTCAGATGAAAACAACAGTTATCTTGAATACCAAAGCAGAATGGACCATGGGATAGTGAATGACAGTTTACAGTGTGACAAGCCGACGCTTTACTCATTGAGGATCAATGAAATGAGTGTGAGCTCTGACTAACGCCCATAAGAAACTCCTGAGAAAAAGCAATTCCCATATTCTTTTTAACACTTGAATTAAGTTTACAACATTTGCGAAGCTTGAGGAGATTGATCCACTAGGTACGAGAGCCAAATTCCATGCTGTGTTGTAAGTTTCTGCACGCACCTGACAAACGAGATTTTGCCATTCCACATTCGCCATACTCAACAACTCAGTCATAGAATACATCAGATGCTGAATTATAGCTATCCATTGTTTTCAACTTCAGGAAGTAATCTGGTCAATATCTGTTTCCGCGGAAGTAACAAAGGCATGTCAGAACTGTAAACCTGACGAGATGAAACCAGGTTTTGCAAATGTCAAGTGTTGATAAAAACGGGTATTGACAAAAAACACCTGTATAACATGGAGGTAATATTGGCTCCTTTTTGTTTAGGAGATTCATGCACTTCAGGTAGTCGATTACATTCTTTTAACGGTTGCATGAATATTTTGACCATGTGCATCTTCAGTCGTAATAATAAAACGCTGGTATATTTTCCAATGTACGACCCTTTAATTCAACGCATGTAGTAATTTGTTGACGACTGATATTCTGACTAGTGCTGTAACGATGTATCGAACATCGAAATATTGCAAAAGCTGGCCGCTATAGACTATCGCTATCGCAATATTATGTTTCAGTAGACTATCGCTATCGCAATAGTTGTTTCCCCCTCAACAGTCACCCCTAATTCAAACCCATATTAAATCTAAATCATTCACTGCATTTTAACACTATTTTATTAACACTAGTTCTGACAAACTGAAAGTGACAAAACCGTTCCCAGAATGTTCCATCAGCTGCAAATGGCTTAGCATCAACATGTAAAGGATGTCTTTGTTCATTACACTAAACAGAATCCGGTCAATAATACTTCCTTGTTAAGTTCATTCCCATTACGCACCTGAATGACCCTTTCAGGCGGAAATTTCACTTCTGGTTTCATTTTTGGGTTCACACCTCGGTACTGTCTTGGGTTCAGTCCTTGGTCCTGGGTTCAGTCCTGCTTTCACTTTTGGTTTTACTATGGGTTCAGTCCTGCCTTCACTTTTGGTTTTACTATCAGTCCTGATTTCAATCCTGGTTCAGTTCTGGGTTCACTCCTGTGTTCACAATTGAACTTCTGTTGCTGTTTGAAGAGAAGCTGTTATGTTCTTATTCTAAACTCAACCGAACATAAGATATTTACAAACTCAAAACGATTTTATATGGACGGTGTCCACGGCCGCCTAACGGGGCAGATTTGTTACAGCGGAAGTATGCATGACGCGTACACACAAAGCCGCTTTATAACGGATCCTGTAACCAGCGTCTGTATAGCTTGAGTGATACTTGAGTTCTTGAAGGACTGTGACGTATTTCAACGTCTCCGATAACCAGTCCCTCAGGCCATGTCATCCACTGAAACACTCAAGGAAGAAAACTTTAATAGTTAATCAATAAAAATATTGGATTAATTTATAAATAAGTTAGGAACTTGTTCTTGATCACATGGCACGTCAACTGCAAAAGACAAACTGAAATCGAAACGAAATATCACCAGTGGGACCGATACAAAATGTGTAACCTTACACGTCCCGCGCTTTCTGATACAGGGGTCTTAAACGTCGGCGCCACATACTACTGCAAGACGTGTACAGTCCTTCAACTGTCGCCTGGGTGGGAGGGCGGTACCTTGGCGACCTGCGTAAATTGGACAGGACGATCGCCAGTGGCCATATCCTTCACAGGCGAGCACTGCTGTAAAGACTGTGGAGTTTGCATTGTCCTGTACGAGAAGGTTGATCATTAGCTGATTGAGAAGTGTCGCGCTGAAAAACTGACCTGACCTCACCCGGTGGGACTTGAGACCAAATTGGAATGAACCGGCTGCCACGACCTCGACTATGCTTTCCGAGAGCCCTGGGCCCAGTTTCACAAAGCTCTCGTAAGCCTAAGATCTCGTAACTTTTCTCATAGCATTCGTACCTCCTATGTTACAGTATAGGACGTACAAATGCTACGAGAAAAGTTACGGGATCTTAGCTTACAAGAGCTCTGTGAAACGGGTCCCTGGTTTCCGCCCTCTCAAACTTATGTCCCTCTTCTGAATCAGAGGCGATGTCATAACCTTCCAGCTCCTTGACCAACGCCCAGCCAGCTGGAGATTTGTCAGCTGAGCGAATATGTTTGTTCCTTTTTTCAGATAAGAGCAGAAATTGTGTCAGTCTTTTTCTCCGAAAGAAGAAAACTGAATTCTTCACCTCTTTGCTGAATCCGAGACAATGATTCCTCCTCTATAGTGTGGCCTTCCATATTTGAGATCATTATAGTAAATGGCACCCAGTCCTGTTCCGTCAGACGTGGACCTCACGTGATTCAAACTGCGCACCACCCTGATATCACCTGAGACTCACCTACACGAGACTCAACCATCACAATATCGATGCGTTTATGCGACACCACCCCAAAACATCTGTGAACAGTTAGTAAATATATTTGTCGCCAAATAATGCTGTATGCCTTTTCAATATCTAGAAAGAATTCACATCTTCTCCAGAGTGCAGTCCTGGGCCCGCTCCATGGTTCAGTCCTAGGTCCACTCCTGGGCCCACTCCATGGTTCAGTCCTAGGTCCACTCCTGGGCCCACTCCATGGTTCAGTCCTAGGTCCACTCCTGGGCCCACTCCATGGTTCAGTCCTAGGTCCACTCCTGGGCCCACTCCATGGTTCAGTCCTACGTTGACTCCCGAACTTCTGTCTGTAGCCTTGCACAACCGTTTACATATTTATAGATAAGAGAGGGATCTTTACATGGCTTGGGAGTAGGCTTGGGAGTAGGCATGGGAGTAGACATGGGTATGACATGTAGTCCGGCCTTCGGAACTATACCAGAATGCCAGTACTTAAATATAAAGCTGTCAAAAGAGGAAAAATGCAGAATCTGGCATTTTTTAACACTTTTTAACACGAATCATCCGCTTCTGGCGAGGAGATGTATGTTATTCAGATTTTACCTTCCAGCTCAGATGAAGTATATTATAAGAAAACTGATTTTCATACAGTTCGTTGAACTATCTAAACAGTTTGGGGAACCAGTTCTAGCAATATGGTTGACCTAAGCGCGTTTTTTTGTCTCTGAACTTCATTAGAGCACGCGGGAGATATTCCAAGTCACTTCCCTTGTGCTGTTGGCCTTTCCACATTCATCGTTCCACCAAGATACGGAGACTAACGCTGAAAGGTTAGTGGATGGACACCTCTTCTGTTTCAATAATCTCATTTGAAACCTGTTCGTTTGAAAGCTGTATAACACCAGCGAAGAGAGGAGAGTTGTATGCTGGCGAAATAAAGAGAAAAAAACACATGAAAACCGTTTCAATTTCCATCTAGGCATATACGTATTATATTACTCAGTAGATAGGTTTGGTGCATCTGAATAAATAATGGGACATGTTCAACACCAAGAGCTTCATCTTAAGAAACATCTCAATTACACATAATTACCAATGCTCACAAATTCAATGCAGTCTATGTGTGAAAAGATGAGTTCTTGTTGTGCATACAAATCAGTCGATATGTTCTTGTTTTTCTTTTCTTTTTTACTGGCTTGTTTTGATGCAACCGCCAGTGACCTTAAACAACAAAGTCATGAATGTCATTGATGAACTATCTAGGAATACTGTTTGAGACAAAAGTTCAGAAAGAAACCATTGTGACGCATGTGTCTGACAAGAACAAGAACAGGAACAGCAGATAGGGGAAATGGCGCTTGACGAGGATTTGAAGCATGAAGCTCTACTGATAATTTATGAGCTTGGGGGTAAAGAACATCTATGTTTTAAAAAATACAATTTCATAGATGAAAGAATGACCATAACAATCAGCCTAGTCTCAGTATGTGAAACCTTATGTGCAAACTCTTGACGAGACCACACCTGCGTAAGAAGTGCTGTGACCACCCCAACAGATCCTGTATTTAGGAGCACTTGTCGTACAAGCTTCGACCTTTTAATTACAGAAACAGTGGATTTGTTTCCAATACACACAGGCTTTTTTCGTTTTCCACATTGAGGAAATGGAACCAAGGTGTTGTAACAAAGAGATACTCACTTAATGACTGGAAATATATCTTGGCGGTCTTTGGGGAGCAAATCTGAGTTCTTAACTTCTTTTTCTTTCCCCTCAGCGTTGATCTAATTAACATTTTACCTTTTTCATCAAGAATTTCCTCGATGTTGACATCACAATTAGTGTTATAGATCAACCCTTACTTTGGCTCCAACTCTTGGACACACTACCTTTGACACGGATGCCACAGAATGTCCGTAAGGTCATGGTCTCTTTCAGCTGCATCATACTCTAACAGTCAAGTTCTAGTTTTGCATGCATTCTAAATCCTAGATATGTTTGGCCACAGTGTTTGGGCTCAGCGTGTTATTGGTACGTTTTGGCTTAAAAGGCGTAAGGAAGTGTCAACACTGATGTTTTAGAATTTTCATTTTGTTTACACGTTTTTGACGCAAAAATCAGGTAATTTACAGCCCAATCAGGACCAGTAGACGTTTCGTCGAATGTGTTTAGGTAATCAATATCAAGATGACGGTCAATATCACTGTTCTTAAAAACTATAAATGGAGGTCTCGCCCAAACTAAACCACCACTTTGGCTTACGCTACTTACCTCGATTGTATAAATTATTTACCCTATTCACTTCCGAAGACCCCAAAGAAAGAGTGACAAACAATATGTCCGTCAAAAAGGGTCCCAAACTTATATATAGATTTATCATCGAAAAATTGGGTTCCACAGGAGATATCGCTTGTGTAAGATCATATGATTTCTCCTAGGAGATATCGTTTTGACAGTAGATTTTGTACAATGCCTGACAATGCTATGACGTCTCAACATGATGATATCACAATGCTATGACATCACTGCACTGCAAGTCTAATGATAATACAGTGTTGAGAATTTTTCAATAAAAACTAATGAAGAATGATTTTTTATGATAAATAGAATCTCACCCTCGTGTCTACTGGTATCAATTATATCAACACTCGTTGATAATGGTAAAAATATCCTCGGCAAGCCTCGGATATTTGTAACTTTATCAACTCGTGTTGATATAATTGATATCAGTAGACACTTGGGTGAGATTCTCTATACATCATGACCCAGTCATATAGTTTTCTACATTACTTATTACCATTTATCATATGTGTCAGATCTTCAGCTTACGGTAGAAACAGGAGCGGTGGGGTAGCCTAGTGGTTAAAGCGTTCATTCGTCACCTTGAAGACCCGATTCCCCACATGGGTACAATGTGTGAAGCCCATTTCTGATGTTCCCTGTCGTGATATTGCTGAATATTGCTGAAAGCGGCGGAAAACCATACTCCCACACTGACTATGGTGGAAATATAGGTATCCGCTCGTATGTGAATATTGTTTTATTCACAATCATAAATTTTACAGCTGTATCACTGAGGCCTGGAAGTAATAGAACCTGGGCCCGTCAAATAACTGACACCGTAAGTCTGTGCGGAACAGCTGCAACAAGTGAGGAATTCGCCGTTCTGGAACGATGACAATATCAAAAAGGGCAAACACTGAGATTCCCGACTCCACAACGTGTCACAAATATGACTGTCTACTCTACCTCCTGGGACCCTATCCACAGAGCGTTCGTAGCATTACGCTATTCGTAAGTCAATGGTGTAGAATGGAGTTACGATAGGTCGTAACGTTACGAACGCTTTATGGATCGAGACCCTGTTCTTCTAGTGTGGCATATATACTACTGAACGTTTGGTAAAGACAAAATTTGTCATCTGAAGTCAAAGGTGTGATCCTTAGGAAATGTTGAGCAGTATACAACATCTAAACCATGATGTCTTTGATAACGACGTGGAACGAATAACTGAGCCCGTTGTCGACGTCAATCGTCAGCATCAATATACGGAATACGAATACAAAGTCAGCGAGTCTTGTCACCGGATCCCGTCAGTCTCCTTTTACGATAAGCGTGGGTTGCTGAACACGGAACTATTCATATAGTAGTTCATGGGGAGGCTTTCAGGTGCAAATTACCTGTACCCAAAGTACAGATGGTTCATGTATTGTCAACCATTCTTCCGTTACACAATCAAGGAGCGGAGCCCAGTGTATGAATTAATTTTGAAATGTCACTGGCCAGGAGGGCCAGTTAAGTCAAAATGTTGCTAGCCAACATCATACCGCACTGACCCTGCAAAATATCAATATCAGAATGCACATCGATCATGATTGGTATGATATTGGTAAGTGAAGATGTTGCACGTTACATATGTATTGTAATGGTTCCGATCCTCTTTTGCGCAACGCTGTTAACATTTTTTAAATATAGCGATCTTCGTCTGACAAGAGATAATGAATATCACGGAACTTTCATGTGCATTAAATAATGAACAAATTATCTGAGATTTTCAGCCAGCCAGTCGGGATAGCTTTAACGATATGTTACTGGCCCGATTCACAATCAACTAGCATTTGGCTAGCCGGCCAGTAACTATTTCGAACGCTGGTTGAAGTTAAGGTACACTGTTTGAGAGGTAGACTTACCACAAGACACGTGTCCATGCAGTTCCGTACACGTGCCCAAGATGGTCTATCAGCCCTTCATACTGCAGCGCTTTACCAAGGACAAGACAGACACTGAATCTATTGTGCTCAGCACTTTCGTTCACTTTGATGGTGGTGGGGTAGCCTAGTGGTTAAAGCGTTAAAGACCCGGTTCGATTCCCCTCATGGGTATAATGTGTGACCCAGTTCGAATCCCTTCATGGGTACAATGTGTGAAGCCTATATCTGGTGTAGCCCGCCGTGATATTGCTGGAATATTGCTAAAAGCGGCGTAAAACTAAACTCATTCACTCACTCGTTCACCTAGATATTTAGTCAATATTTTAATATACGATAAGAGACAGTCACGTCTCAATAGAGGACAACGGTGTTAACACGTGAGTATAACATAACGAAAATACCACAGTTGGATCTGCAAGAGTGAACGTTCCATTTTAAACAATCCCAACATCCACTGATGTTTTAGTACGTTATTTGGGTGGTCGGCGGGTTCCACATTGAAAACTATTGAATTAGCGATGTCTCAACATGTTTGTGTCTTCAGATATCTGAGGTCATGCCATCAGACAATGTTTCCAAAACACTGTCCTTTCTATGTTTTGAGAATATGTTGAAATTTAACACTCAATCCGTACTGCCCATTGGCATTGTTTTCAAAATGGATTCAACATTGGTATTTTGATATTGAAAATAGTTTGAAAAATGATATTATTTTCAACATTGATTTACCTTTTGCCTCTTGGTATGGAACATGAAACGATCTGATATTGTTTTCAATATTTGGACGTCGGATATTAGAGGTGAGGTGAGGTCAAATTGGGTTTTGCGTCGTGCTTGAGAATATGTCGCTCATATGACGACGAGCATGCGTGTGTATGTGTATGTGCGGCTGCTTGTACTAGCCCAGACTTAAGCTGGTTTTATAGTGCTAGCTCACTGAGATACCATGCCGCAGTGAAGCATGAATACCCCACTCAGACACATTTATACTGACTCGGAGCCGACCAGTCCTTGTTCTACCCATTAATGCCGAGCGCCAGACAGAGACCATATTTTAAATTCTTTTGGTATGACGCGACCGGGGATCGAACCCGCGACCTTCCGCTCTCCGGGCGGACGCTCTAACCACTACACCATGGAGGCGGTCTTCGGATATTAGAAACTCATCAAACACTCCTGTCCATAAACACATAAACACAAACGTTAGATGTTGAGTGAAATTACAAGAGTAGAACGAGAATGAGTTCATAACGCAAACTGGCCCCGAGGTTATAAAACTTTCTTGAGTACGATCTCATGCTCAAATCGGGTTTCGTGCTCAACTCAAAACTCAGACTCGGTAAATGGAGGTTATTGAAAATTCTGAGTACGTTTTCGTGCTCAACTTGAGCATGAAATGCTATGATCTCAAGTATGCTCTGGACCGTGCTCAACGCTGAGTTCGATGTCAACAATGGCAGCTCACCTGCGTCAGATTCGGCAAGCTCGGCGGACATCCCGTGTACCGAGAGTGTTCCGAGATCGCACGAACCCGCTCGAAGATTTAGGAGTCGATGAAGTGTTTGAGAGGTATCGTTTTAGACCAAGAACAATAATATATTTGCTTGGGCTTCTGGATTTACCCATACACACAGCTCGGAACTGTTCACTGCCACCTCTGTTGCAACTACTCCTCTGCCTTCGCTTTTTTGGCGACAGGCGCTATGCATCTGTTGGTTGGGGACAGTCTCAACATTTCTAGATCAACAGCGGGCAGATGTATACGGGCAGTGTCAGTAAAAATAGCCGAACTGTCGAAGGATTTTATCCAGTTTCCAGTTGGAAGGGGCGCCGTTCGTGCAAAGGAGGCATTCGGCAACATTGCAGGTACGTACATGGGGTTTTCCCAATCTAAACATACATAAATGATTTCATTGGTGTGGTTCGCGTCAGTGATATTTTGATTGGCCAGTGTATTGGGTCAGGGGGTCGAGGACGTGTCACAGATAACAACAAACCCTTAGAATTTAACGATGATTTTAATCTGGGGCTTTGGTTGCGAATGAAAACTGTTTTAAAACTGAAAAATAAAATATGCTATCTATTGTGAGACTATGATATATTGTACTTGCAGGATTCCCGAATGTCGTTGGGTGCATCGACGGTACTTTTATCCGAATACAGCGGCCGACTGCAAACGAGGGAGACTTCGTGAACCGGCGAGGTTACCATTCCCTAAATGTTCAGGTAACTATCGATATGAATAACATAATTACAATACGCAATGAGTTTAGGGTTCGTTCGAAGATGGTGTAGGTGTTGGGTGTGATTTCTGATATGTACATTTGGAATGATGATATTAAATTTTCTCTTCTGTTATAATCCTACAGATGTGCTGTGATGCAAACTTTAAAATCACCAGTTGCAACGCCAGCTGGCCCGGATCAGTGCATGACAGCCGCATCTTCCGGACATCAACACTGTGCCGTCTGTTTGAAAATGGTAACCTATATTTCAGAACATTTACCTAACAGTATTGTGCAAGTAAAAGCAAGATATAGTTGATGTTTTTTTTACATATAATGCCAAAATATTACAAATAATGTTATTGTTATTATTGGTTAATATGTAGAGTGAAAGTATAGTGATTAATTCTGAAAGTAGTAGATACTTTATTGAGTTTCAGTTGATATACTATGATAAACATTGTCTTTAATCAAGATGAATATAAGTATTCCAGCAGAAAGTGTTATTTCACACAATATGTATAATTTCAGCATTGCAATTCTTAATATCTGAAATAAATATCACATATGTTATATCTACACATTTCGCTTAATACATTATGCTGTCATATTTTACAAGTTTTCAAATTTTTTCGCTTAATACATTATGCTGTCATCTTTTACAAGTTTTCAATTTTTTTCGCTTCATACATTATGCTGTCATCTTTTACAAGTTTTCAATTTTTTTTTGTTTAAGGACAGTACACTGGCTTTCTACTGGGGGACTCAGTCGTTACCATGTCGTTGGTTCCTCCTGACTCCTTTACTGAACCCAACCAATCGTGCTGAGGAGAGATATAATGGTTCTTTGTGCAGGACAAGGGTGCTCATTGAGCAGACATTTGGCATTCTGAAAAGGCGGTTTCAGTGCCTGCACAATGAGCTTCGGGCCACACCTAAGAATGCAGTCACCTATGTTGTTGCATGTGTTGTCTTACACAATCTGGGGATTGAAAGGGGTGATATAATTAATAATGAAGAAAATCTTGTGCCTCCAACACCAAATGCTAATGACAATTATGTACCATTAGTTACAGGTCAAAATGATGGAGCTGATGTGAGACATCACATTATTCGGACATTTTTCAATCATTAATCATACTGCCATTGCCTCATTACAATTATATCCCTTTTATTGATTGTGCACGTAATATTGCTCTGCAGAAATTATTGTCACCCCTAAAAATACATGAATAAAGCTGACATTGTGTAACACTATTCCTTTAGAGGGAATACAATACTGTCAAAAATGTTATTAAAAACAACTGACAGAACTGAAGTAATATGGTACTTAGTAGACTTAATGAATTCTGCAGCAATACCATCTGGACCAGGAGAGTGGTGCAAATACTGTTTCAATTAAAGGTTAGGCTGATGAAATACTACAATTTACATCTTCTTGATGAAATAGTTCTTACTTTCCTATTTCAAACATTTCTGCTTAAAAATGTAAGACAAAATCTTGAGTAAAATTTGATGTCATTTATTCTTCAGTTTTACAGTTTTCCAATGACACTCCAAATTCGGCATTCATCTTAAGTTGATAGTATATTGATCTGACATGGAGCAACTGAATTTCGGAATCTAATTTCTTTTGATTTTTTGCTAACATTTCAATTTCCATTTGCAGCTTCTTTTGTTCAAGTTTAATCCTTTTAGTGTCCTCTATTGTGTTGTGATATGTTGCCTCAGCTTGATTTCTTCTCTGCTTCCGGCTTTTTTTTATCACTGTAAGCATAATGAAACAGACATTTGATATGTTTAGTGTAAAGTCAATTATCTAACAATGTTCTATCATACGTTCTGTTAAAATGACAACTTGGGATGATATTCCATGCAAATATGTTACTGTTTGCTAGTATTGCACTTGTATTATGGTAACCAAACTGTAACTTTGATTAATGTAACATATAGTTATGTGTGGGATTACACTTTCTAGTAAAGTACAGATTCTAGTATCTTTTCAATTGAGTCCATCCAGGATTCGAACCCACACCCTCAGAGTCAGGCACCTAATCGCCAGCACACAAAGTCAGCCGCAGATAACCCATTCAGCTACCGCGTGTGCTGGTGATTAGGTGCCTGACTCTGAGGGTGTGGTTTCAATCCTGGATGGGACTCAATCCAAAAGGTACTAGAATCTGTACTTTACTACGAAAGGTTAATCCCACATATAACATATGTTACATTTGACCACTTTCTAAATGGCATTGTGTAATCATAACTTTGACAATACTGAAATATGCACATTAGTTCATATTTTGTTTTTTTTACATATATTAGTATAACATTTCAAATGTACCATCTGAATCGTTTTCCTGTTGAGGCACTGCCCTTTCACCTTGTGGTTCTTCACCTACTGGGCCTGTAAAAGATGAATACCATTTTTCACATTCAAGGAATTAAAGATAACTTATCTTTTTCCAAGACAGTATACTTATATTGTTCACATAAATGGAATTGATATTTTCACAAAATAAAGGTTATTGGTAATACTATTAGTTGAGATTTTAGGAATTATGCTCTTGAAATATGTAATTTAAGGGAAACAATCCAGCAAGTACTACAGATGTTTCATGTTATACATGAGATGTGTATATTACTGTATTACATGTAAATAGTATTCAGAGACCATAAAATGTTTGTTTTACCTTCTGCTGCAGTGTCAGTTTCATCTGCACAGGCATAAGCATCTGTTGTAAATAGGAAAGCAAAATGTATTTTTCAGCTATTTTAACTTTTTTCAATTTATTACAGTTACATACAAATACCTGTACCTTCAAATGTTATGACTGAGTAATTGTCTTCAAATATATTATTTGACACAGATTAATCATTACCTGAATGCTTTGAAATCGATGTAATACACAAATGTATTATTTACTATGATCACATGAATAGCAAGCTTTGTGTCTTAAAAATAGTACTTGTTGTATTTGTCTCAGACAGTACTTGATTTGTCCATGATGGTGGTGTCAAGAAAGTTTTTCTTATTCCTTGTTTGGTCATCAGAATGAAAATGTTCCAGGTTTTAAGTCTCACCACAGGCAGCAGTATTATCTGAATGTTTGCACAAAATTGATATCATTCTTTAAAAATATGGAAAAAGACTCCTTACCATCAGTGTCAATGCCATGGTCTAGGCCATGAATGCCTGGCCTCCCTTCCAATGACTGGGAAAGCACCTCATCTGCACTTGTTAGTGCTGGTGGTGGAGGCCCTCCTCCAGTAACGGTCATTGACCTTTTGAGGCCATCGATCTTTGCTTTAGCTACAATAAACAAATTGCAGGTTAAATTCACTTATTAATACACATATTTTATATTTGGAATATATCTGAATAATAAACAATGATCCTTACGTTGACATGTGTTCATGTGTTATGGAGAGATTAAGAATCATTTTCTGTATTTAAATAATAAGTACCTAATACATAATCATGGATGAAAAACAAACCCACTACTATTTACATCAAATGTGAAAGAGTACCTCTTTGCTTCAGATTAAAATACTTCTTCTTCACCTCCAGTGTCTCTCGTTTGGCATTGATGTGTCTACTGAAAGTATACAAGTTTTATTATCAAATTTGATATCTCCACACACAAATGATCAGTTACATAATTATACCACCCATCAAAAGTTTAGACTCACTTAAAGCACTCACAATATGTTATGTGTAAAATATATAAGTGGTTACATTGAAGATGAATTTCTCCACTTACTTGGGGGAAACTTATTCAGATGAATTGCATGAGGATCATGCATCAAATTACTGAAAAGAATGTGCAGATATCTTGCATGTGAACAGCTGCATTTTGGTGTAAAGTTTTGTTACGAATTCACCAATTTTCACTGAGTTTCATCATTTATTGAACTCATGACAATAATTTTTTCAACGTTATGGATTTGTTTTGCAATACATCAGTTCATGTGTAAACAGTACCCTTAAACAGTATGGTATATTTTGCAAAATCTAGTTTTCCACAGTTGACTGAAGTAAGTGGCAACATTTACACTAGTGAGTCTAAACTTTTGATGGGTAGTATACATTTGTGGGTGGGGTATGGGAACAGGTTACAGTTTCACACAATACAGGTCACACAATATATATTCATCTCATTTAACAATGACATTTGTCAACAGTAAATAAATTCATAGCTATACAGGCATTGCTTTGAACAGCTGATCCAGGCATAAATCAATAATCTCAATGTTAACAACATGAACAAATGGGACCATTCATAAGTTTTTGACTGGGGGTCAGGGGTTTGGGAGTCATTCCCATTGTACATGCTTCTCCAAGAAATTCATCAACCACTCACCCCGTAGCCATAAATTATGAACAGTCGCATAGATCGCCGAAATTGTTTCGTTTTTGGAAATGTTATTGTCTTTACAAACTAAGATAATTTGTTATTATTTTCATTGTTGGAAAAATATGGTAGTGGGTGGTGAGGGCTTTGGTGATCTTTTCGAGGAACAGTAAATACAGAATATGGAACGATGTTGAACAACTTACGCGTTTAGGGTGTCTGTGATTTCTTGCCATCCATCGGTACGCTGTCGATGGATGGACTTTACTCCACACCCTTTTATGTCTCCAAAGAGAGTTTTCTCTCGCTGGAGCACTTCTTGTATGAGGCAAACCTCCTCCGCCTCCGACCATCCTTTCCCACGTTTCTTCAACTCGGGCACGCCCTCCGTTGCCATTGTAAATATAGCAGACGACAACATCCGGGTCGTTTTTCTTACCTTTCTTGACAGAAGAGTTCCAAATTGCCGCTTGTGTGATAAACAAAGAGTACCTTGAGCATACTCAAGCCGAGTGTGAGTTGTACTCAGTTGAGTACGTGCTCAAAACGTTTTATAACCTCTGCTTGAGTACGATACTCAGCTGAGCGCGATTTTGAGCATGAGCACGAATTTGAGCATGAAATTGAGTTGAGCACGAACATTTTTTTATAACCTCGGGGCCTGGTCTCCTACGACTGAGGTTCGAACCGGTTGCGGTATTAGGTTTGTCAGCATCTCTGATGTTTGGTTTGGCTAAGTGATAAACGTCTTAGACCTACAACACTTTGTGTGTCCCTCCCACAGAAATCTTACACACCCTGGTGTAACTACATTAAAACTCGAATTCGTAACCGCTTCTTGAAATACCTCGTGAAACACGGGATGTGCCAATCCCGAATGACGAGCCCTGTACCGTAAACCCTGTACATCTGGGTGCCATGTCATATCGATCTGGATGCCAATATTTTAATGCTGAAACATATTTTTACATGTGTTCTTTGTTGCCTACACTGTAAAATACATGAATATCTAGAACGGATAGATGAAGGCAGATGCATTCCATGTTGAATTTGCATACTTAATACATATATGTATATCAGCAGAGCACACTTAATTGATACCTCAACAAATTAGGTGATATGCCTCGTGTGCGGGTTTGCAATCTACAATCTTAATCTTAACACGTACTAGTGTACATACATAAACCTAAAGTAAGAACGAAATTCTTTACACAACTCATAGGTTTGCAAGGTTTCGAGGCTGAAATGAGGTACCGGTTCCATCTTTAGTCACATATAATACTCATCGTGTAATTAGCCAATTATACAAGCTCCAGGTACGTTATTCCAAGGACACAAGTCTGTTGCTTATTATTTTTTATAAATTATAAGTTAAACTATATTTGTTTACCTCAGAGATTTGTGCAAGTCTAAGGACTCATGTCTGTTATTTATTATTTTTTAGACATTATCATTTAAACTATTAATTTTTACCTTAGAGACTTACCTTAGAGTCTAGTTATCACAGGAAGCGATGTAATTACATTTACTTTAAATCATAAAAACAGTCGAGTGACTGTTTGTATTGTAAATATAAAAAAAATAAGACCAAATTGTTTAAAACTCCAGATAACTAAATCTGTTTTAATCGTCAAAGTGTTTTAGTCGAGAAAGGGATTTGTTGTTGGTATTAACAATGTTTTCTCTCTTTCTCACTTACAGGCTATGGTCGGGTCATGTGCTGCTCACCCTTGCCCCCGGGGAAGAGTCTGTGCCCACGGCACCACCCAGTGTCTAGAACGTAAGTCCCTCCTCTCAAGACTGAACATACATCCGTGCTAATTTAGAACAGGTTCATTACATCTTCTCTTAATGGTGCCAGTATCTTGTGAACTGAAGGAATGTTAATTAATAGGGTTTTATGTAGTTTTTGCAGTTTTATTTCTCCCTTCTGTCACGGTAGAGGGCCATTAAATTAAGTACAACACGTGAACGCGCGTACTTGTCTGTGCTTGTCTTGGTGTCTGCCGGGATTATGGTGCAAGCCTTTGAAAAACTATGCCACAGTGAGTGAGTTTAGTTTTACGCCGCACTCAGCAATATTCCAGCTATATGGCGGCGGTCTGTAAATGATCGTGTCTGGACCAGACAATCCAGTGTTCAACAGCATGAGCATCGATCTGCGCTATTGGGAACCGATGACATGTATCGATCATGTCAGCGAGCCTGACCGCCCGATCCCGTTAGTCGCCTCTTACAAGCATGGGTTACAGGGCCCCGTTCCTCAAAGCGATCGTAACCCTAAGGTGATCGTCCCATACTTTAACATAGACGGGTGTGCGAGAAAGGATGGAGACGGCACAGCACAGGTTAATGAATCAATAACTTTGTCGGCACTTGTGCCCGTGCTTCTCTGACACCTGGCTGTTCCTTTTCTGCACTCCTCCCTCGTAACAAATAGTGAACTGTGTCAATATTTTAATGATAGTTTGTTAAACAACTTTTTTAATTTTTAGGACATAAATTCTGCAAACAAATCACCGAGTTGGTCTGACGTTTTTATTATGATCAGCGTTTCATTGAGTATTATATGTTTATTAGTTTTTGAGTTAGATTGCAATTCATCGGTCCGCTCTTGAGCCAAACGCACTATTTTATTTTTTACAATAAATGGTCTGAATACCTACAAAATCAGTATTACAGGAGAGTTGAATTCACAGTTACTTACATTAGGTTCCCATCTGTAACAAGTAAATATTTATGTTGCTCAGAAAGCTACCGATAATCTTGTAAAACCATTAATTGTCATGAAATTAATAATTTTTGATAAATAATCGGTATATTATGACAAATGACCCCATAAAGAAGTGTAAAAATAATACAAAGTGTTCCAATTAGGGTTTATCCCCTTTCATCATAAAGCATGGGCTGTTTTATCAGCGAAAATAATCCCGTACATATCAACTCTTGTAATATTGATTTCGTAGGTATACAGGCCATTTATCTTACCTTACCCTTCCCTTGCTGATGCTAAAATCACAAAGACTCCACTCTCACTGTAACCAAGTTCCCTACCAGTGGTAAGGCCCATCACCAGGCAGGGTAACAATAAGTTGAGTCATTTACGTCTTTTGGTATGACGTAATCGGCGTCCGAACCAACTCAAGTTCCTCTCTTTCTGCGAGAGCTCGAAGGCGGTCTTACTTTGAGATTAATGACATGTGGAGGGGCGGTGGGGTAGCCAAGTGGTTAAAACGTTCGCTTGTCACGCCGAAGACCCGGGTTTGATTCCCCACATGGGTACAACGTGTGAAGCCAATATATTGTGCCCCCCGATGTGATATTGGTGGAATATTGCTAAAAGCAACGTAAAACCTAATCTCACACACCCGATGTTAAACTGGTAGGTGTAATATAACTGAAATACTGTTGGAAACCGCAAACAGCCTGTCTCGCTCACCTTCATGAACATGTGGGGCGGTAGGATAGCCAAGTGGTTAAAGTGTTCACTCGTCACGCAGAAGACCCGGGTTCAAATCCCTTATATGGGTACAATGTGTGAAGCCCATTTCTGGTGTAGCCCGCCGTGATATTGCTGGAATATTGCTAAAAGCGGCGTAAAAATAAACTCACTTACTCATGAACATGTTGACAGGAGAAAACCCTCATTCCCTTATTATTCGATGTGTCCTAACCTTCAGTTTCGTCCGTCAAGGTGAGCTGTGTGTGCAGTTTGAAGGAGCAAAGGCTTTCTACAGAGGAACGCACAATGTGACCAAGAGCGGCAAGACATGTCAGCGATGGGACTCCCACACGCCCCATGAACACCGCGGAATGAACGACTCGCCTAGCAACATGAAAACAATCACCACTATGGAGGAGGCTGGGAACAGGTGCTTGACGGAGGACAATGACAGTATTCCGTGGTGTTACACTACAGATTCCTCAATACGATGGGAACACTGCAGTATTCCGGCTTGTTAAGAGCTATAATGATAACAGGGTTGCAAGGGTCGTTGTTTTATTCTTTTATGAGTTATACTTGTATTTGGAAACTAAATCCAAAATATGGCATTATTGATAGTGCAGCATGAAAGGTCATTTAGGGGTGTAGCAAATGTGTACGTTGATGCAGCGTAAAGACATCCCGGAACCAGCCTAAGCGGTCATGCATCAAACTACTTACTCTTTCATTATGGAACTTGCGGAGCTTTGGCAATTCGTGTCTTTGTAGTCCCTTTCAAAAGGGTAGCCAAAGAAATAAAAATAGTGCATGTGTTAGCAGACAAAACCTTTGTAAGGACCCAGGAACCATTCAGATAACGAGTATTATTGTAATTCCATGTCCAACATTTTTAGTTTCAGTCTCTCGGCCTCCGTCGGCGACTCCGCCACACTAGGATTCTGCTGAATTTGCTGACGCCGAAATTTGGCAGATTTCTGCCGTTCCTTGAACTTTTCAACCTTCTCCTGTCGCTCAATCTCATTCTTTCGCACTTGCTCGTCGTGACGTTTTTCCTTTTCCTCTAGTTTCCGCCTCAAAGCCTCGATTTCGATTGGCGGCAGTCTTGATGCACGAGCAGCGTGTGGACCAGCGTCCTCGTCAAAATCAAGGTCATAGCTGGTGCCGCAGCTTGTTTGTCGAACAATCCCCATCTGACGCAGCTCGCGAAGGACCACGTCCGGGTTCTGCTGGTCGTCGGCTCCAGTTCCGAGAATTCCCTCCCTCTCGAGCTCTTTTCGGATAGCTCCCCCTTGTAGTCCTAGCTTGCCATATCTCAGAGGTCCCAGTGAAGGCCCCAATTTACCAAAGGTCTTTTCTGGCAAAGTGCCCATCGGATAGTCACATGAAGGCAATTTCGGATATTGTAAGATGTGGTCCAACTCGTGTGGACGTTTGTGCTGTACACTAGAAGATGAATCACACATCAACCAAGGTGGGGGGGTATTCAAACCAATTCTGTCCCTTCCGGATTCTCTCTTTTCAGATAAGTGATGATCCAGTAACGGAGAACTAGGAACATGCCCAGCTTCACAATTCTTTAAAGGACCTGACATTCCTGCTGGGTCTTTTACTTTGAGTGTTTTGTCTGACACTTCTCGGAATATATTCTGGTTCGTGACTTCTCCTTTGTTTGTTTCGTGAGTACTAGATGACGTACCAGCGAAGATATTCCCTTCTGCTGGAACTGGACTCGGAGACATCCACAACAGGTCTGCTGCATCCTTAATATGGCCGTAGCTTTCTCTCGCTGCCATTAACAGCTGAGGGGATCCAACCCTCCGATGGTTTTCAAGTCCAACCAAACACTTATCCTTTCCAAAACGAGAGGCACGGCGGCCCCCTTTATCCAAAACTAATTTGGCTGTATTCCTCAGCGGTGTCTGTTCATGAACGTTGGATACGCACGGTTTGGTTGCCACGAGAGTCACATCAGAGATTGCATCTTTGTTTCTAATCTCATCAATAGATCTGTTACCTGTAGACAGAGTATTCACAAATCCTTCGACGATGGTATCGCTCTCAGAATCAAGACTATACACTTGCACAGCACCATAATCAATGCCCCTTCTTAATTCAGATGTTCTAGAAGTCTCGCCTTCCTTTGAAGACGCGGACCCCATTACAACAGATGATCAAACTGTTCACAGCCAAGAATTTATCAGTGGAACTGATAATTCTACACAATCGGCAGTGGCTGTTACATGTATTCATCGTGACGTCGTTGTTATTGTATAAGACGTCACATCCTGATTCATGACGTCACCCCTCTGTGCCTTGTTGCTAAGATGACGTCACCACAATCCTGATTCATTCTCTTGATGGTGACAGCCGTACAGGCCGCGTGATGGGTGCGGCCGCTGGAAAAGAGCAAGCCCCGAGAAAGGGGAAGACTTGCTGCGACCCTGTGCAACATACATCCATCAAATCAGAACTAGCAGAGACTAAAATCATTCCAAGTAAAGCAACGGTTACGCCAAAGTGTGCAAGTAAGCCTGTTGTTCGAACAAATAAGGTTGTTCTAACCCCGAACAATTCGCGGCCAGTGAGGAGCACATGTGCTTTGAAAAACAAACATCTGAAGTGTTCGCAAGAGAATAACACCATGAATACGACCCGCTCCCTCTGCAAGCAGTCTGTCCCTGAAAGGAAGCGCGAACATGAGCGATCACCACTGTCTGCATCTGGCAGCGCCGGGTCCTTTTGCAGAAGCACAATCCAAGACAGCAGGCAGGCGTCAACGAAAAGATTTGAGGATATTCCTATCGCTCGTATGTGGCGAGACGAATGCGTGAGGGAGATCACACACAATGACGTTTTCAGTCCAGGAAGCCATGCTAAGAAGGATATCATTTCCCAGAAAAAGAAACCAATAGATTTGGACGAATCCATTCTAAAGGACATCGATGAAATAGAGAGCAACTACATGGCTGGACAAAAAGCTATGCAGACACGCCCGCGGTCATATCACAACCGCGTGATGGCTCTTAGCATGGAAGCAAATAAGGCCAGCTCAGATCAACAGATAATTGACTCTGCTTTAAGTGATGGCATGAAAGATCCCCCGGCAAGAACGGCTTCTGATACAGGTGGAATCAACTCTGGCTGCACGGGCACGGCCTCCTCCAACCAGCCAGCTCCTGGGGTCTGTAGGCGGCCAGCCACGCCGGCAGAACCAACCTGGTTAAAGCCGCGTCATCTCTACGATTACTTTGAGCAGCGACGCCTTGGAGAATGCAATGACAGGAACAATGCTCCCCCTTCTTCTAATGGAGAAGACCGGCGTTGGATGCAAACCATTCCAGACGGAGAGGAAGCGACAGGCAGCCGCTCGATCCAGCCACCTCCACGCAGACGGGCGAGAAAGGACGCCGAATTTCCAAGTTTCTTCACCTTCTGAGGAAAATGTTTCACTGTCTTTGAAGGATCGGATTTCGATGATTTTTGTATAGATATTCATGTTATTAACTCTGTTCTGCTGTGGGGGAAATATATAATGCAACATAATTTGATAAATATTGCCATGAACATTGATACTGTGATTAAATGTACATATTAGGGACAACAAAATATTTCAAAGTGTTCATAAAGCTTTACTCAGAATACAACGCATGTATAAATAGGTCAAGGAAGGCGAGGTACATAGTGGTGTTGTGTAAGTGTAATCTGAAGGTTTTTCTTATAATGATATTGGTGATACATATTTTTTAATTATAGACCTATTGGTTAACTCGCTTTTATTGATGTATATATGTGTTGTTTTACATAAAGCTTGTATATCTATTGGCGCTATAAAACCACGTTGTGGTGTCAACATGTCTGTACATACTGAACATGCTGGGTTATTAAAACTGTGTTTACCTCCTATCTGACTTTTTACTGTTATTCATGATTATATTTGAAATGTCAGTGGGAGTGCTAAATGATGCTGAACGCGGATAATAATTGGAATACCAATGAGTGAGTGAGTGAGTTTACTTTTAAGCCGCACCCAGCAATATTCCAGCTATATGGCGGCGGTCTGTAAATATTCGAGTCTGGACCAGACAATCCAGTGATCAACAACACGAGCATCGATCTGCGCAATTGGGAACCGATGACATGTTTCAACCAAGTCAGCGAGCCTGACCACCCGATGCCGTTAGCCGCCACTTACGACAAGCATGGGTTACTGAAGATCAATATTCCCGTACCTTCACGGGTGGAATACCAATGATGTATGTTTCACAAGATTTATATTCCATGTGGCAAAAAACTTACATCATCCGGTCGGTCCAGTATATTGAGCATCAGCCCGAAGAGCGGTTTGACAGTAGTTATATTTTTGACCGCGTCACACCAAAAAATGGTGCACAACATGAAGATGATATGGACTGATCAACTTGGAGTCATTATGGTGTGTCCGAATAGTTTAAACATGTTAAATGCCATGGTATCTCAGTGTGGTGGCACCATAGCTGGAATGTGTCTGTACAGTACAAGCAGCGAGAAACACACATGCAACTTCAGATGTGTTACTTTATGTCCAAAACACACCCATATAACACACCAACAAGTGTGTTCTTTGTGGATAAATTGGCTTTATGGACGTACGTAGTGAATAGGGCTGGGACGGGTCCATATTTTCTACCTGGGTACCCCACACCCTATTACCCTACCCTACCCGGATACCGGTAATGTTAATTCCAGACATCAAATTTGTACAAAATGGCAATATATTCTTCAGCTGGGAGGCTAAAATTTCTGAGTTTTTCAATATCTTAACCATGTATTATATTCAAAAGATGTGACTGTAATTACAACCTTTCAATCATGGTATTGAGACGGGTACCCTGGTTCAACTCATGAGTTAATGTGGCTTTCCCATCCTTACGAGGTACCCATTCACAGCTGGGTAGACTGGGACACATAGTCACAGTACTTTGTCCAAGTTTACTGCACGTTGCTCTACCGGCAACTAGGTGTTTGGAAGTATTCATGTGGCTGCCATCTGGTCATTTACCAATGGATTCTTGAATTCCTTTAAGTGTACAGGGTTGTGTACAGTACACTAGGGGTTGTGTACTGTACACTAGGGGTTGTGTACTGTACACTAGGGGTTGTGACAACACTGTGTCTGCACACAAAGTTGACTCCAAGGTTTTTACACCCGGTCACAGGTGGGCTCGATCCCAGCACCTCAAGCTCGCTGGGGTCACTAGCCTGGCAACTTAGGCAGGTCACCGACCACTAACACAGGATGAAGCATCGGTGGTGATCAAAGTTTTTCAACACAAACAAGCAAGTCAAAGTTACCATAATAGTATATTGCACTTTGTACAGAATTTATCAATACATGTATGTTTTAAGCTGCGAAGAAAAAGGATAAATTAGGCAGGAAAGTGTAAGCCTCATACTTCAGCACAACAGTTTCTATACTTGCAAAAACAGAAATACCTTTGGACTTTGTTTTTTATGTTTATGGTTGGGACGTCTACATTAATAATATAAACCAGCACCTACTCTGTAATTAGCCAAAAGGAAATATATTTAAAAAACCAACTTAGGTACCATGTCTACACTTGACCCATGATTCAATAAATAAATAGAAAATGATGCTTCAGATGTAATACTACTTGCAGTGATTGAAGTATTTCATCCCATGTTCGCATTACACAATGTCATCATAAATGACAACAACTCGCAAACAGGACAGCACCATACACTTCACAAAGCATGACATCACAGTTGTCAGGGTGACTTATGAGAATTGTTCAATGTGCACAGTTCACCAGTGTGGAAGTCAGGGAACTATTTAGCCTTTACAGGTGAGTGGTCTTCTGTCTCAGGTTCTTGGGCAACGTTACACCAGTCTGCCACCTTGCCTGTCTGGAGGTACATCTCCCTTGACATGGACTTGCTCTGGAGGGTCTCTAATGCTCCTATTACAGCACCTGGCACAGAGAGACAACATCATGTATCAGTGATTTGTGGGTCTCATTTCATCTGTTATTGTTTTATTAGCATTCTAGAAGTTGGTGAGTCAATAATGAAGCACACGACTTAATGGATGACAACTTCTTGTTTAGTCCATAGAGTGACGTTTGAGTGTATATTAGGGGTGGGTATTGCAGAGAATTTTCATATTGCAATATATTGCGATGTGAAAGCATGTATTGCGATATGTATTGCAATATATTGCGTGAAGTAGTTTTACACACAAAAAATACTTATAATCGGGGTAATGCCTGATTTATAGAGCAAATACACAGCAAAATCACTATGCTTGATTAAGCTTTAATAACAACTTTCATTCATGATTAAAAATAAAAATGTGAATATTTGGCACAAATAAAAAAAGGAAATATCCGAAGATTTTCGAGTGTTACGAAGTTTTCCGAATGCAAGTCAAAATACCGGTTTTCGATCAGCGTATAGCAATACGTATCATTTTCATGTCTGAACGGGTAAATACCGGTAAACCGGTTATATTACACAGCCCTAGTGTATATTCTTACACAACTATCAAGTTTGATACAATCTACATCGAAACGTCACTATGCAATAAGTTGTTATCCATAAAGTCACACGCTTCGTTAAAATACTGGTCATATTATACAAGGTTGAGATAATTTTGTGTTTTCAACAATATCACAAATATATTCCAGTCGTGAGTTGTTATCTACCTCATGATAGCAGCTGCATGTCACACGGCAATGTCACTACACCTTCCTTAGCTGGACTGGTCACTAACTGATGTGAGTGAGTGAGTTAATATGTATCGTCACATCGGCAATATTTCGGCCATATCGTGACGAGAACAATTAATAATTATATTAGAGATCAATCACTAGCTGATGTGAATTCTGACTCAACTTACTGTTTACCTGAAAAGGCTATACACTTTCAGTTACATTTAATTAACTACTAACATAATTCCCATTTAAATGATACAAGAGTTCACTTCATAAAACATTTCAAGAAGACATCTGCCAATTATCTTCGTCAACAAGTAATCATTCCTGTATTTCAAGAAGGTCAGGACAACTGAACACAACTTTCCATATGACATCAGCCAAGCATTCAGTAAGTCTCACCTCCAAGCCAGGCAGTATAGTTCTCTCTTGATGGAGGCTTGTGGAACTTAAACACTTTGAGAGCAATGGCGTCCTTGTACTTGGGTTTCTGCAGAAGTTCGTACAACTCCGCCCTCAGCCTGTGATGGAACCCTGGCAGCATGGCAGTTCCACCCATTACCACAATATTTTCAGACAGGCTGCGACGCAGGTCAATTGGACACTGCAAAATTAGTTACAATCACTGACTCATGTTTTAAAAGATATTTTTAGCTGTAGTTAAACTAACTTGTTCATAATGATGACATGTTAACTAATGACCTCCTCTCATAGTCAACACATAGTGAGAGGTATTATGGTGTACCATGAAGTACTGATGAAAATCACAATACCTTGGAAAATATCTGTCTACAGCATTTTTCAAAATCATGCATATATCCATCTTGTCAGCAAAATTATGTTTAGTGTCAATGGAAGCTGAAATTATGAATTCAGAAACTAACAACTTGAATCCTAAGACCAAGAAGTATGAACATGTGGTTTACATAACGTGTCCATTTTGAAACAAGGAAGTTGTCATAAATTGCTGTCCTGTGTACTGGGCAATTTAGGTTTAGGTTTGTAACAGTGAGTGAGCGAGTTTAGGTTGATGCCGCACTCAGCAATATTCCAGATATATGGCAGGGGTCTGTAAAGAATCGAGTCTGGACCAGACAATACAGTGATCAACAGCATGAGCATCGATCTGCTCAACTGGGAACCAATGACATGTGTCAACCAAGTCAGCGAGCCTGACCACCTGATCCAGTTAGTCGCCTCTTACGACAAGAATGGGTTACTGAGGGCTCATTCTAACCCGGACCTTCACAGGTTTAGGTTTGGAACAAGTTACAGTAATTGTTGTAATATCTACCACATTGTGATATGTACATCAGAACATGAATCATTTCAAAGATTGCAACACAAACTTCAAGCCAATACCTATGACGAATAATGAATGAGTATTACTACTACTTCATGGCCATGAGAAATGTTGCAGCTGTTTGCATCATAAACTTATAGTGATGATTTTCCAATAATACACAGAAAACAATAGCCTTACCAGATCCTAACAATTATAATGAAATCTTTAAACATTAAAACTCTTCATTC
This sequence comes from Haliotis rubra, assembly GCF_003918875.1. Classification (NCBI taxonomy): domain Eukaryota; kingdom Metazoa; phylum Mollusca; class Gastropoda; order Lepetellida; family Haliotidae; genus Haliotis; species Haliotis rubra. Next base: position 2,327,087 of record NW_025766003.1, read on the forward strand.
TGCTTTAGAAGAAAATCTTCTATCACTTTTCCACCACCTCTGCCATGTTTACCCACTTCAAGCTTAATCTATTACAATTCACTTCAGCTGGTATGTATAAACATCATATAATGAAAACCTGATACTGTAAATCATGAAATTAATGCGTCACGAATTTAATGCGAGTGCAAGGGTCTAGTCAAAAATGCGTCACAAAATTAATGCGAGCTCAGGAATCTGTGTTGATGATAAAATGTGACATCCTGAATCTTTGGTGTTCTTTTCTTTTCACACTGTAATGAGGAAGTGACCTGTATTGGTGTAATGTGTATTGTCAACAGATTTAAGTTTTCTGTCTTTTAATAAGTTCTCAAAAGTAGACATGGTCAGACTGAAATGCGTCATTATAATAATGCGAGAGGAGTACAGACGCATTTTTCGCATTAATAAAATGCTCGCATTAATTTCACGATTTACAGTTTAGAAGTTTAGTAGGTGAACAGCTTTAGTTTTAAAAATTAAAAGTTTTACTCTTTTCACTCCCCTGGTTGAACAGATGTGAAACACACCAGTTTTACAGTCAGGGAATGCATTTAGAGATGATTTGTTACTGACCTCAATCAAAGCATCCAGGATGAGTGTAGCCACCGATCTTTCATCACGGTCTTGCTCGAACAGAATCTCACAAACATGTTCTCTGCAGAGAAAACATATAAAAAATTACCAGGTTAATTCCCATAGATATTAGTGAGGCAGTATAGTCCTATATTAAGATAGTAGAAAGTCTCAGGTCCAATCAACAGGCTGTGTCATACCAGAAGATGGTTCTTGTTACATTGGTCAAGCACAGAAGGTGGTATGATGTGTCTGTTGAGGACCCATGTTAAACTATGCCATGATGGGCTAGCACCACAAAACACTGCAAGTCACAGAGGTAGATGCACATTGGATTACAAGTGAAGTAATCTTCACAGCAACATGAAGCACCATTTCACCTCATCTATACAGAAGACTGTCACTGTACTGACATCTGTCCAACCCTAGATCATGGAGGCCCTACAACAGTATCGTTCCACCCCTTTAATCAAGTTGGTCCTATTTCTGTCTAAATCTACATACATACCTGAGTTTACCATTGATGTGTAATATTTTCTTCCCATCCAGTGGGTAGTCTACATCTGGAGGAGGCGTTGGCAACTGACAACGGTAGAAAATTATTGTTTTACTTGACAAGGTCTGCAATGCCCATGATATCTGACATAAAACACTATGCAACCTATAAACAAGTATGGAAATTCTTTGTATATGAAGATCGCCTCCGTGGTGTAGTGGTTAGAGCTTCCGCCCGGAGAGTGAAAGGTCGCAGGTTCGATCCCCGACCGCGTCACACCAAAAGACGTTAAAATATGGTACTTGTTGGTCCCTGCCTGGCGCTCGGCATTAATGGGTACAACAAGGACTGGTCGGCTCGGGGTCAGTATAATGTGTCTGAGTGGGGTATTCATGCTTCATTGCGACATGGTATCTCAGTGGGCTAGCACTATAAAACCAGCTTCAGTCTGGGCTAGTACAAGCAGCCGCACATACACATACACACGCATGTACGTCGTCTTATTAGCGAAATATTCTCAAGTATGACGTTAAACCCAATTTCACCTCACCTAACCTTTGTATATGACAGTGTTATTCGATCATTGTAAAACAGTCTTATATTTGTTTCACATTATTTTCGCTGCAAAGCAAATAGGTCTATTTTGGAAGCTTCATCGAGGTTAAGATTATCATCATGGTCTACAAAGTTACAATCACTGCTTCTATATTTTATTGTCACTGTATTTGTACTGCCTGTGAATCTGAACTACACTCAAATTTGAACAGTTTTGAATTGCCATTGTATTTCCTTTGTAGTGTTTTGTAAAGTGAGATTTTAGGTTAACTTATTGTTTCAACATGGGAATGTACACATGATATAATTCACTGTTATTTCTTGACAATCACATATAATAATAGAAGTAAAGACACACTTCTATTAAGTTCATCCAAATTTAAAACGGGCGGTGGGGTAGCTTTGTGGTTGAAGCGTTTGCTTGTCATACTGAAGCCCCAGGTTCGATTCCCAACATGGGTACAGTGTGTGAAGCCCATTTCTGGAGTCCCCTGCCGTGATATTGCTGGAATATTGCTGAAAGCAGCATACTAGACTCACTCACTCTAATTTAATAATGGATACAGCTAACACATCATAAGTGAAGCCAAAGTGAAGTGGTGCTGTGTGATCCTGTGCATAGAGCTCAGGTCACAAATCAGTAGAAGTTCAGCAATGTTTGCCACGAGAGTCCTGGGATGGGTGACCTTGTTTGGCAGCTTTACTCCTGAGAGTTTCTAGGACTTCAGTCCTGCCCCCCAACGAAACACATGTGATACATGTGGTCTCACCTAAGGCGAGTAAGTTTGTTAAAATTGCCTCTGTTTACCTAGCAGAAAATGGGTACCCAGTGGGATAAGTCATGTGACTATAACCTTCTAGCACCTAACAGGCAGCTTGGGTTATCTTGGGTTATAATGTGTTAGGGCTTTGAGCATACACAAGTGTGTGGAAACAGGCACTTTATAAATGGCCATTATTTTTATTTAAAAAAATACTCCTCAATTCTCCAGTGTATCATATTTCACCTCTATAATAATATACCAGTATACCCTGGACCCTTCCACCACCTGAGTTTCATTTTGAGGTCACTTCAGACACTATGCTGAGAATGGACATTCAACAACATTCCACAACACTTCACTAATCACAGTACGCAGTGATGCTACTAGTGCTCTTCTCTGCTTGTTCATGCTCTTGCAAATACAACTTGCAGCATATAAGGACATTTCCCTATTCCACCTCTGAACTGATGTCATCTCTGCTTGTTCATACTCCTGCAATTACAACCCAGGTTCGATTCCCCACATGGGTACAATGTGTGAAGCCCATTTCTGGTGTCCCCCGCTGTGATATTGCTGGAATATTACTAAAAGGGGCGTAAAACTAAACTCAGTCAGTCAGTCAGTCAGTCAGTCTTGCAAATACAACTTGTAGCATATAAGGACTTTTCCCTATTCTGTCACAGAATTGATGCTATCTCTGCTTGTTCATGCTCCTGCAAATACAACTTACATCATATAAGGACATTGACATCTCAGAACTGATGTTTAAAACACAAACCAGCTATGTTCATAGCTTCTACCTTGTTTATGTCTGCTCCTTTTACAAGGACATCCTGAATCTGCTTGGCTCGACTGTGGCTTGTCACAAAACAACATTGCACTGAAAACAGTTCAAATCATTACAGAGAATGTTCACCATTAATATCACGAAAACTTCCAACAACTCTAACTGGTAAACAGGGTACTCCAATAATTATTTAGAAATGCAAATGTTCTCAATGAATCTCATACAGCATAAACACTAATGAATAACCATAAAATCCAAAGCAGTAATCCTTCAGGATGATCAGTTTTTAACAAATTTTAAAACATTACTTTATGTATTTGTTACGTTGTATGAAAATTTAGTTTTACAAAAACAATACATTATTGCGGTTCCCCAAGATGTTGTCAGCTCCTTGGAATATTTTGAATGTCTTATAGCATAAAACAATGTAAAAGGAATAATGTTTAACTCCCAACAAAAATCCCCAGCATCGCTTGAGAACCAGGGCATTGTTAGCATTAAATGTATTGTTACCTTTAATATTTTCCAAAACTTCTTCATTCAGATCATCTGAAAACAAAACCCATTTCTGTTAGGCCATGACGCAGGCACGAGGGCTCCAAAAATATATCTATCAACTGAGTATTAACTAAAATTGTCAATCACACTGGGTATTGAGTATACTTTTCATCAATGAGAAGATAAAATCATTGTTTCAAATTGTTTTTTCATGCACATTTGTACACAAGCACCAAAGTCGTAATGGTATTTATTGTGTATTGTTTGCAATGATCAAGCAGATTTGATGCTCAAACCACTGCAATCAATCAAAACAGAAATTATGTTAACTGTTAAAATCCATTAATTCAGGCTATTTTAGTATCCTTTATTTCAATTCAATTCAAATCATCCCCAAGGACTTCAAGAACCAATGCAATGGGCTCTCAATGCCTGTTGGACACGAACCTGCACAGGAGGTGAAGGGTTTGTTGGTTTGTTCTGACGTGGTCACAGTAGCATGTTCCTTCAACTGGGCCTCGATTTGGCTGAAAGGTAACCATGGAAACCATATTGTAAAAATCATGTAACTGCTGGACAGTTTCGCGAGACGACAGAATAACAAACAGTAAATGAGGCTTTCAATGATAACCACTCAGTCAGATCAACCGAGCTCAATGCAGTGTACCGGTATAAAATAGTTTCAAAATGTGGCCTGTCCAAGGACTGGCTGTCCCAAAAAATTACCAGTCCTGAACGAACACAGCCAGTCCCCAAAACAAAAACACTTCATTCAAACCAAGTTAAGTTTATTTTTTCAAATATTTCCCCCGACCAAAGGACGACCTTACTTATTTAACAGACCGTCCTTCACAAAAATGGACCGTCAAGGACGCTGGGACGAGCTGTAGTTTATACACTGCTCAATGCAGGGATGTACAAATATTCAGTTTGGCAATTTGGAAGAGTGAGTGACTGAACAGTTATACAGAGTAATGTCCCTTTGTATGTGGACATTCCAAGCTTGGATCCTCTGGAGTCCTCTAGAGACAGGGTTTCATTGAATACAAGGCACATGTGATCCCAATCTTTTTGTTACTTACTTTCTTGCCCACTATAAATCAGAATAAATCGATCAGAACATCATGGCACTGAATACCATGTGTGTGATCACTGATTCGGTTTTAAAAATTGGTAAAAGTTGAAGAAAAATCACTGGTCAAAAAATACATATGAGGATTAACCCATGATTAATTAACAATCATTCGTAATTGTGAACACAAAAAACATGAAATTCTTTTTTGTATCTGTACCAAAAAAATCACATAATGTACATAATAATTTCAAAAAATGCAAAAACTGAATAAGACCATTCCTTACTATGCTACACGAACATGACTACAATTGATCAACAAGACACATTGAAACAGCAATAGGCCTCTGAAGCTTCTGTGTAATGCTAGGGTTACACAATGATCCCAGCGGCCACGGCATCCCCGTTTCGCCAAAACAGGGACAAAATGGGATGGGCATGAGATAACGTGGGGGGAGTGAATGAGCAAACATGACAGTCTGTGATTGCCGTGGATGGCGTGCCATATTTTTAAACTGTTAAAAAAATTGACAAAGCAGTCGCGGTACTAATGAAAAACCTAGTACGCCGTAGTAAAACGAGGGGAATGCAACAAAACGAGACAGCACATAATAGGCTGTAACAAACTTGTAGATGGTCCGTAGTGAGATGGGAGGCATGTGTATTCCCCGGCATCTCACGGTCCTTTCAAGTTTTGTCATGTTCGGCCATGTTTGTTAGGCACTTTGTCACGGTTGTTTTACCCTTAATGCCCGTTTTGTCCGGGTTCTCACAGTAAGCTAGATTGTATGGTAGCCGATTCGTCCCACTCTATTACGATGCATCCAGGCGTGTGACAGTTTACAGGGCAGGCGAGATATGGCATGTTGCGTTCTCTGGCAGTTTTTTCTCTGCAGATGATGCTAGGAATTCTTGCTGACGTAAGGACACAATGTATAACCCAGAAGCTTCTTCATCTTAAGGGTTTTATGCTGCTCTTGTGTCTCAGGATACAATGGCTGCAATTGCTTGGGAGGCCTTATTTTCATACTGTGGGCGCAAATGTGGTCCAAAGCTGGCTGGCGTCCACGTTTCACAGAAAGTCTTGACAGAACGTGCAAAACACGTCAAAACCTTGATCAAAACATGAGAAACGTGAGGGAACCCATCCGAACGCGACAGGAAGGGAGGAAACGTAATGGCATCTGCAGTGGACTGCGGGCTGAACTGTAGTACGCCTTTGAGCTTCGGGGGCTCAGCAGCTCGTTTTTCCAAATAGCCCAGTACGGATGCCATGATAGACTGAGAGAAAACTTATCAGGTACTAACAAAACTTGACTTTGGAGGAAACAAATGGCCAAAATCCCAAAGCGCACTATGTTTCGGGGAAATGGGGCTCCCGTGGCCAGCGGGAATATAGTGTAACCCTAACATTATGAATATGTTGTATTTTAACTTGTTATACTCAACATGAACATCATTTACCCCTCCAAACCCCTGAAGATTTATTAACTGTTAGACAACACCGTCATAACTGGTAAAAATTTATCACAGATCTTCACGATCATTTCCAGTAAATGATGCATGAAATCAATGCCTGGTAACAACACAATTCTAAACTGATTAATTTGCATTATTTTGCATCATTTACTATCTTTCTAAGATAAATCTAAATCACTCACCTGTGAATTGCCTTCCCTCCAAAAGGAATGGACTGCCATGCCTTGAGCACTGGAATTCCTTCATATACCTTCACCTGGTCAAGGGTGTTGTAACAAATGTGGATGGAATCGTATCAGCATATTCAGTCCTCAGAAACATTATTGTATAGCATTCATCACGACAAATCTAATGTACCAAGATATCTATACATTACTAGATACATATTAATGTCAATAAATATGTAAATAAATATGCATTAAAGAGGCAAACAGTAAGAAAATAACTATATTTGTTTTGCTACCATTTGCCATGTTTTAAGTGATTAGACTTGACAAATCTACTGCCTTATGGATTTAAGGATTCAAGAACCCCTGAGCACTGAGGTGAAGTAAAAAAATATCCAAGCTACAAAATTTCTGTTAATGAAATACTGAGCATGACAATTATTTACAAAGAAAGTTCCATTGTCATGTTTATTACATTCTTCTTTTTGAGCATTAAAATGTGTACGGAATGTGTGGCGCAAATTGAAGAAACCTGACACCAAACTGAAGAATAATTCTGCGTTATTCTTCCAGGCGTAATAAAGACCAAGAACATGAAGAAGCGCAACAGAATTGGGTGGAGCCATGCTGTGCTATGCAGCGAGAAGGATACAGGTATGACCAGCGCCTCCTTGTAGCCAATGTCCATCACCATCCCGGTGCTCGTCCCCAGCACCAGAAGACACGCCATATGACTCGGAGCAAACAGCACGGAGCTTGCCTGGCAAGAACACAGCGCCATAATCACATGTATGTCAGATTTCAAAATAACTGGCAATTCAAAATATTGGCACCATATTGTTCAGAATTTAACTTTTGCAAGTGACATTTTCTTTATTTGTACCTGAACTCTTGAGCTTGTTAACATGGTTATCAAGGAAATTTATAATCTTCTTCCCCTCCATCTCTCACAGACACTAAACAAACACACCGACACACTCATAAACAAACGATACAGCCACACACTCTTCTAAACCTTTTCATCGTTACTAAAATACACAAACCTCATAATGTCTGAAGAGTACACTGGCTAGGGCATCTCGGAAAGTTGATGGACACAATAAAGACTCCACCACCACAACACGGCGATCTTTAGGATTCACCAACAAGTGCCTGGAAGCAAACATTTCAACATAACCAAGTTAGCGTCACTTACAGTGACTGAGTGAGTGAGTTTGGTTTTACGCCGCTTTTTAGCAATATTCCATCAATATCGCGTCCGGGGACACCAAAAATGGACTTGACACAATGTACCTATGTGGGGAATTGAACCCGGGTCATCAGCGTGACGAGCGGACGCTTAAACCACTAGGCTACCGCACGGCCCCGCCTCACTGACAGGTTTCATGCACATGTCAATACTTAGTCGTAACAACTGTTTGAGAAGAATGTTGCATGCATGTTAGTACACAGCGCTTGATAAATAAAAGTGAGTGAGTTTAGTTTTACGCCGCACTCAGCAATATTCCAGCTATATGGCAGCGGTCTGTAAATAATCGAGTCTGGACCAGACAATCCAGTGATCAACAGCATGAGCATCGATCTGCGCAAATGGGAACCAATGACATGTGTCAACCAAGCCAGCGAGCCTGACCACCCGATCCCGTTAAAGTCAAATCTTACAACAAGCATGGGTTACTGAAGATTCATTCTAACCCGGACCTTCGCGGGTCTTCACCAGTGTTATAAATCTTACAGTTAATGTTACTCAACTTGCATGTGAAGTATATTAACCCTCAGTGAGGACACATACATCTATCCATCAAGAGTGTGTTTCTGGTGCTTACTGCTGGTGCTTGACCCAAAATAATGTGATGGCATAGTTTCTGTTGTTTTTCACAAGCTAATTTGCATGACTCACCAACCCTGCACAATTTGTGTATGCTGGATCATAAAAACATAGTTGTATCCCAAACTCTCTGTAGTGTGATGTCTGAACTGTACTTGACAAGCTCAAAGGCCTTAAAATCCTCACCTACAGATAAACTACACCACATGAGCGGCATTGTGCATCATACAGTTACTAAGTTAGCTGGAAATCAAGTTAGAGTTATCTGCCCCTGGCTAACAGAAGCCTTCACATAAAAGTATTAAAACAGAAACAGACCAACACTGGTTGTTGAAAGTGACAGTAGTGGCAACCAGAAACATAATCATACTTTAGAAAACTGACATCATGTAGAACACGTTTGACTGGTAAACTCAAATCACTGAAACTACCACTTAGTTACTCACTTAAAGTAAAGCACATAGAGAAAATCTTTCAGGTTGTCATGTAAATCACTTGTACATGTGTAATCCCATAGCTTTGTAATCTGAAACAGAAGCACAAGATACATGCATATATCCATGATCAGGTTGATAATGTAATTACTTGATGAAAGATATGCTTTATCATGTTTATATACAAGAAATACAGTCATTTGCTAGCCCATTATTTGATGCTATGTTTAAAAACTTATGATAAGATTTCCTACGATAAGGAAGAGCTGATATATTTTCTCAAAATGTTTGAACACCTATAAAACATGTTAAAAGAATGATTTTTTATTTAGCACTGACCTCACACCAAACACACTTGAGCATGAGTGAGTGAGTGAGTTTAGTTTTAGCAATTGGGAACCGATGACATGTGTCAACCAAGTCAGCGAGCCTGACCACCTGATCCCGTTAGTCGCCTTTTACGACAAGCATAGTCGCCTTTTATGACAAGAATGGGTTGCTGAAGACCTATTCTACCCCGGATCTTCACGGGTCCACTTGAGCATGAAGTGTAGTATACGCGAAAGTGCTGTAATGAACCTTACACAAAATACCAAAACAATTACATAGTTACAGATTTGTCTGAATTATTTTGAATGTAATGATGGCATTGTGCAGATCAAGACACTGTCACAAATATTCTGAAACATTTCTTTAATTTGAAAGTACCGTATATCATTTTTACGATTATTACTTTAAAATAAAATGGTTTCATAGTTGTTGTCTTGTTTTGAGGGAGAAAGGAATTCAACCATGGCAAACTCTCCTGTGGTGACAGGCGCATGACAAATATCAAAGATTCACTGGGAGTCTGAGAGCATGACAATTTTGAAATCCTGTATCAAAAGGCAAAGTAATGATGCTAATAAGTACCAATATCAACCACTGTACCCATAATGAACCAAGACATCATATCATCACACTGCTCTGCTTCCCTGGTCATAGGTAATTCATGTTTCAGTACAATTCCTTGTTTAGATGGCTTTGGGTAATCACTGATGAACTCTCATTGTGTAACTCTCTACCTTCCCAGTCCTGGAACTCTTCACTTCACTGGGGATGATGCACCTTGGACCAGTCTCTCCTGCCAGACCACACCTATAAGATGAACCAGTCCAATCTCTTTAGAAAGTTCGATGAGGATGATACAGTATTGACAGTATCAGGATAAGCACCAACTTTCATTGCGTGGTTTGAATCTAATACCAATTACATGTAAACTATCATTAAAGCATTTTTAATATTGCCATTTGTATATTTCATGAGATTATTATCATGTATCCTGGATTCCTCGAGTTATGGAGTTTTGGACACTAAGAAATATTTGTGTTAGTTCTGTGATCACATGAACGACTATAAAACATCTCACTAACCTGTGCTAACCTAAACCATAAGAATGATAGAAGGTGTATATCCATCTGTATCCCTTCATGAATTTAATTTGTTATTTGTGATCACTCTAGTTGAATATCCATGATTTTTTTTTCAAAGGGAGTATTTTAAATTGAATTTAAGTGATAAAACAGGATATGCTAAATGGAATAGATCCAGACTGGTCACGATGATAGTCAAGAATCGTATATATTGGATTTGACAGTAAAGCGGTCATTGTCATGATAAATTTATGCTGTCAACATGGTAAAACCATTTTAATTAAGGTTATTGGTCATGAAATGTACTGAATAATCATCATCATCTGCTGACTTCTTATTGTATCTGTTAGCCAATATTCATATTCGTTGCCAACCGCCTCCGTGGTGTAGTGGTTAGAGCATCTGCCCCGAAAGCCCGACCGCCCGCGTCATACCAAAAGACGTTAAAATATGGTACTTGTTGGTCCCTGCCTGGCGCTCGGCATCGATGGGTACAACAAGGACTGGTCGCCTTGGAGTCAGTATAATGTGTCTGAGAGGGGTATTCATGCTTCACTGCGGCATGGTATCTCAGTGGGCTAGCACAATAAAACCAGCTTGAGTCTGGGCTAGTACAAGCAGCCGTACATACACATACACACGCATGCAGGTCGTCATATGAGCGAAATATTCTCCAGCACGACGTTAGAAACCCAATTTCACCTCACCTCACCTCATATTCGTTGCCCATTATTTGTGATAGATATCATATTCGCCTCGTAATGGATTAGCTGCAGTCCTAGTCATCAGTAACTTACTGAGTAAGGGATCTATGTTTGCGAGTTGTTGGTCAGCAGACATGAAAGACCAAAAAAGACATGTATCTTCTAAGTTCTTTTGATAAGCATAAAAATAGTAAATGACATCAATGCTATTCCAGCCATGCTGTTCAGCATAGCTCATTACAAATAAGTTGATGTACTGGCAGCAGTTGAGAATTCGTACTTGTCTGCAAGTACATCTACATTTGGCCCCCAACACACAGACACACTGTCCAGCCTCCAGGGCTGACTACCTCATTCGCCGATAGCAGGAGAAACTATGTTTACTGTGCACACATGCTCTTAAGTAAGAAGTAACTTACTTAGTATAGGCATTGCCAATGTCAACGACAACTACGTTTTTGTCCCCACCATACGCAAGACCTTCGTATAACGGCATTTTTGTTCCCTACATGTATTTATAATAATTCGGTGACAGTTCTCTCCCGGAAGTTCTTGGCGCCACCTGTCGACTAGGGGAGGCAACTGAGGAGATCGTTCTGTAAATTTATATTGTTATGCTGAAACAGCCTCCTGCTTGTCTTCGTAGAGATTTAGTGTATGGCGCGTTGGCTGTCAGAGTAAGAATGACAATAGGCCAGGTGTACAGGTAGTCCTACATCTAAACTACTGAAATCATTCACTTACAACCTCTTGCTCAAACGTCGACGTCGAATTCTGTTACTCGTTTATTACACACGCGACCATTCTGAAATGTAAAATCACGTTCATTTTTTGTCGTTTTTTATCCTTTTAAACCCATCACAATGAAAAAGAAATCGGACATTTTGCGTTCCACTCATTCTCAATAAAAGGGCGCATTTGTGTCGCCTCACTTCGTGTTTTCTTTTTTAGTGGGTTCTTTTGCATTTTGCAACATGTCACTAAACTTACTACATATTGAAACAGCACATGCCAGGAATACATGAAATATATCCAATGGATTGTTCATTTTGAAATAGACGTGACTGGTGCCGCAAATAGAATATACACCTTAAAGGACTGTCTGTATGATAGTATATAATTTTCATTACAGATAACCCGGTAGTATTTTGCTATGATTGACGCTTCATTTGCCTATCAAAGAAACTAAACAGGAAGTTAATACCTTTACTGTCAAGTCTAACCTGTCCGTCAAAAGTTTGTAATTTACGAAAATTCGTGTCAGCTTTCTTTAGTTCATAATGGATTTGGGGCACTGTTTAAAACATATGCGAGTGTGACGCATCTGTTTTGAGGTAGCCATTAAAAAGACCTGTGAAAAGAAGTTTGACGGGTCCTGAAAGTTTGCATGTGTCTACTCTGTCCCTGTTTGAACTAGGCCTGTCAAATGCGTATGGTACGTGACTATTATAATATCAAAGTAAACAAAATATATCCAAATTTAACTTGCATGACAATTATGAACATTAATGGTCTTATCACGAGATCAATATTTTGTGTTTAATCCTTAACATGTTTGTATAGATATGGGGAAATTGTTTACAGAAAGAAATGTACGATACCAGTACATTTGGAATTTTTATTCAGACGTTGTTCAGCTCAATACTTTTGCAAACGTCACTGTTTTGACCAACCACGTGCCATGGAGTCATCAGGTGGCAGAACTGCGAATGAAATTCTATAGTATCGCTCGAAATATGATCACATGGTGAGTGGAACTTTGTATCAATGTTTCTTTGTCTCATAGAATGTAAGGGGAACACAGAAACCCATTTGTTCATATACAGCGGGAAAACTGGGGTGCTGAAACACACCAACACCATGTTTGATTCAAACGCCCAAACACAACAGCCTAGTGCATGTGGAAGACAGACTTGCCATGCAGCTTGTGGGAGATACTCCAGATACCTATATAGAATGTATTAAGGGTAAAACATGCGAATACGTAAGATGGTAACGTACATTTCAAGTAGATGAAGAGGATAATGAAGTGGAAATATCCTTTTTGGGGAAGTGAGTGGGTTTTACGCCGCTTTAACCATCAGGCAACCCAACCGCAGCCTGCACAAATGAAGGGGCTCAAGAACCAACTATAATTACCTTTATCTACCAAATCTGTATCTTATCCCTTACTTAAATTTAGAACTACAAATCATAAACTACCAATTGCAAAAGGTGGCTGGACCAATACACCAAAAGAAAACAGAACCTGCAACCTTTGTAATTCATCAGCCATAGCAGACGAATTTCATTGCATGTTTCGCTGTACATCACTTGAAAGTCATAGAAAGAATCTTATACCAATTTAATATACCAAAAATGCCAGCATCCACTCATTTCAATTACTCTTTTCACCCAGTAAAAGAAAGGAGTGAGGGAGTGAGTATAGTTTTACGCCGCACTCAGCAATATTCCAGCTATATGGCGGCGGTCTGTAAATAATCGAGTTTGGACCAGACAATCCAGTGATCAACAGCATGAGCATCGATCTGCGCAATTGGGAACCGATGACATGTGTCAACCAAGTCAGCGAAACTGACCACCCGATCCCGTTAGTCGCCTCTTACGACAAGATAGTCGCCGTTTTATGGCAAGCACATGGGTTGCTGAAGACCTATTCTACCCCGGATCTTCACGGGTCGTAAAAGAAAGGAACTGAAGTCCCTTGCAAACTTTATAAATATTATTGCAACAAGAGTGTCATAGCCTCTTTCTATCGTGTTTGTTGTACCCATTATATGTACTGTCATCTTGCACATCATACTGCATTTTTATACCTTGTAAATCACTCTTATACCACCTTTGGTGGTCCTATGGAGAATAATGAGTGAGTTTAGTTTTACGCCGCACTCAGCAATATTCCAGCTATATGGCGGCGGTCTGTAAATAATCGAGTCTGGACCAGACAATCCAGTGATCAACAGCATGAGCATCGATCTGCGCAACTGGGAACCGATGTCATGTGTCAACGAGCCTGACCACCTGATCCCGTTAGTCGCCTTTTACGACAAGCACAGTCGCCTTTTGTGGCAAGCATGAATCTACACTAGTCAACGTAAACATGATACGAATAAAAGAGGATTTTTATTGTCACATTATTTATTGAATCTCCATGGACAAGAAAACAATTAAAACATAGAACATGATGAACATTCACGTCTCACTGCTAAGGACATTAGTTTGCCCGTCTGTCATTCTCTGCTTGATCTACACTTTAGAAGTTGGTAATTATAAAGGCAAGATACTCTCTGGATGACAACTTATCATATAATGATCGACGTTTTGGTATAAATTATTATGCCATTGTCAAGCAAGAGTCTTCACAACAACAGAATACTGTCTCGTCATAATGCATAATACACTGTATTGCCACCATGTTCTATGAGGTTTGTAACAACCATATTTAATATGGCAACATGAACACAAATATAACACAGCAACAGGAAAACACTTTCATATACAAATACATGATTTCTATCCAATATATATATATGCTGATAGTTCACATATCATCAACATTCACCCAATAACACTCCCGACTCTACACCCACCGGTTGCCCCACAATTATCAAATATGTGATGAAATTCATTTGTGACTGGTAATCTTTATGTTGTGAACCCTAGTTCACTGGTTCACCGTTGTTGCGGAGGGATTACTCCCCAACATATTTTGGGACCGAGAGTGGAATCAAGCATACAAATTGGCGAGGGATACCTGGGGAAATGTATACATCAAAATATAAAAAAGGAGCTAGTAATCGGGTCTCAAAATGTATCTAAAATAAGATGTATAAAAGAATGAGAATGTTTTGGCATACACTCACCCATTCATTCTACGTTAAAATTGCCCCAATGTACTTCACATAATTAGGCGTTGATTTGGTCAAAAATTAATCTTGACCATATCCCTTACCCATGACTATAAACATAATACTGAGAACTTACTTTATAATGTACGATTATCTGAAATATAATTAGAACTTTATTCGCACTCAGCAATCTGGCTCTCTTCAAAAACGTTTAGATCGGTTTTTATCAAAAAATAGAGGACAGATGTATTATCAACCCCAAACCACCGTGCACAATACTGGTTCATTAAAACCTTAAAAGCAAACAAAACGTCAGTATATATTGACCTATTCTAAAACAAGACGGTCGATTTTATCTGTCAGGCTCGTGAGGCTAAAGTAGCGAGCTTCCTGTCGCAGTTTTCTCAAGTCCTGCTTGGTTTCAGGTAGTGTCGTCTGCCCGTCGTCTCGCAAGAAGTTGAGAATGTATGGGAACAATGTCGGGTCACGATCAATGAAGGGGATGTCTTGATGCTCTGCAGCTTCATGAGCAATGTCGGCCAGCCTGGAGGGATACTTCTCAAGGGTCTTCGAATATGTCACAAACTCTGTACCTCCGACATTAAGGGTAAGCCTCGTGTTGGGCCTCGTTTTCACGCCGTGTTTTTGAAAAGGTTTAGACTTCTCGCCTGTGTCACTCCCACTACCTCCACTTCTGACTACGGATTTACTAATACTGCCCTTGATTTTAGGATTCGTTTCTTTGGTAAGGGAAGCTCGTTTTGGAGATTTTAGGTTTGGAGATTTTATTTGGGCGTCGACCTGTGCTTCCTTTGGTTCACCAGCGCCTGCAGCCTTACTTGTCCTGGTTGTTTTCACATCTGCAGTTGGTTTAGATATATCGGGAGCGGCTAGGGGTTCTGGGTTTTTGTACCGGACTTTAGAACCCTTGGATTTTGCAAGAGGAGCTGTCGTCTCCTTTTTCCGTGGCTCTGTAAGAAGCTCCTGAAGTAACTTCTTCGAAGTGCCATAGTTGGGCTTCTCCTCATAGTCTAGACCACAGACATAGTCAAAGTAGGACATCAACACTCCTGGAACACAAAAAAACTCAATTAACTTGCAAAAGTATGGTAGGAGGATCCGATGGTTGGGGTCCTACTTTCGGTATGACAATAACCATTGATCACTCATCCCAATATGACCAAAATTGGAAACGACTCGCCTCATTCAGTTGTACCGGAAATTACCGGCCAGATATCACTCGTTCATACAACTAATATCTATAACCGATGTTTACGACTAGGGGGGTCGACAATCCAACACTAGTTTTATTCGCCAAAATACAATCTTCAGGTTCTCTGTCTCGCCTAAATAGAATTATCTTCAGGTCGGTCTGCCTCGCCTAGATAGAATTATCCACAGGACGATATACCTGGCAAAGTGATGATCGTGACGTATTGTCAATGGCGATGAGGCCGACGAGAGAGTGATGTAGACGTCTTTTAAATAATAAACCAATCTTAAAGTGACCCTGGTCGCTGATGTTTACCACTACAGTGAGATCAGTCAGCACAGTATTTATTAAACGAAACTAAGTGAATATGAGATTAATTTGTGCGTTGTAGTACTACGATATCTTTAAACCCACTGGATGCCAGAGGGACTATCTGTCCTTCCTCTTATTATCCAGGGAGTTAATCCTCATTATCTCACAAACCCGTGAGTATCACTGAATCTACATTTCCACTGAATTGAAAATACTGTAGCTAGTACCTCTTGCCTGGGAGTCATCCATCCATGAAAGTGAATCCGAGTGAACATTTGAAGTGATGTCCTCTTTGAACCTGAACCAATGTAAGATAAGAGCATGTATTACAGGAATAAATCTATGTACGAACGTGTCTTACAACAGTAAATCAAATGTGCAAAGACACTAGTCAAGAACTCCAGATTTCTACTGGCACCTGGCGAACCTAGTTAATATACTCATAGGCTAATGTATGAACTATAAAAGTCATGGTTGTTCGCTTACCTTTAATGAAATCGCGTATGTTTGTTATTGGTTGCTTTTTGTACAACCTCTATGGCATAGTTAACGTGCGTGCGTGTGTATCTTACTTTATTTTTGAATCTCGGACATAGTTTTTTTCCTGGGGTTTGTCCTCCCATGGTAACCGCCCACAAAGCCACTGTAGCAGACAGTAGCCCAGCATCTCCAGGTCCCCTCGTCGTGACTGGTCTGTATAGGAGAGATCAGTGGCTATAGCAGGGATCAAAGTTGTCAGGGGGAATTGTTTCGCGATATATGTAGGGAATAACCTACCAGATAGACATAAGGATGATAGATTACATGTCCTGACTGAACGTACGATGTAAGTCCTGAGCCTTTGACAAACGATTTATTGACGAGGGCTAATTACTGTCGTGTAGACAAGTCTACATGTTAGGTATTGTCATACAGAAAATGAGGAAAAAGGGAGAGTGAAATGTCACCTCTACTTCACATTTAATATACTGTTAGGATGATGTGATGACAGTCTATTCGTGTTACTGACATTTGAGGACATCTTATCGGATTCTTCTCAATCAGTGCGACGGTCGGGACTTATGCCGGTTTTATAGTGATGGTCTACTCAGCCTGGTTCCCTGGGTCCGTTGCGTCTGCGCGACGCTCAGTGTCGGAGCGTAGCGCAGGCGCAACGGACACGGGGAACCAGGCTGATGGTCTACTGAGATACTATAACACAGTCTGACACAGACATACTCTATCCTTGTGTGGATAGACCTCCGCAAATGGTGGTGGAGGTGGAACTGGGTTTAACGTCGTGCTTGAGAATATTTCACTCACATGACGACGTGCATGCGCGTGCATGTGCGGCTGCTTGTACTGCTTGTACCAACAAGTACCATATTTTAACGTCTCTTGGTATGACGCGGTCGGGGATCGAACCCGCGACCTTCCGCACTCCGGGCGGACGCTCTAGCCACTACACCACGGAGGCGGTTCCTCCGCAAATGGCATAAGATGACATGCAGAAACCAAGTCAGCCGAACCACACGACCCTGTTCATCGCCTCTTTCGACTTGGGCAGCTGAAGAATTCTAACTCAGATCTTGACAGATGTAATTGTACAGCTTATTCCTAGCTTACCGGTTCCTCTGTGGCCGTCCGTGCTCATGTACAATGTGGGGCAGTCCGGGATGAACTTGCTTTCCTCGTACGGCTTATGTTTGCCGTCTACCATGTACTTTCTGGCCAGGCCGTAGTCTACAAGGTGAACCTGGAAAAATAAATAACCCTGGCAATTGTGATTCTCCACAAGACTATATGTATTGACAACGGAGTTTATTGTGAACATGGTATATTTGTTTATAATGCGCAGCTTCCAGCAACATTACAGCTGTATGACCGGGCCTGTGACAATCGAGTCGCATACACAGTAGATCGATGCTCATGATTCGATTATTTACAGACTGACGTTATAAAGCTCGGGACCCGTGAAGGTCAGGGTTAGAATATCGATCTTCAGTAACCCATGCTTGTAAGAGGCGACTAACGGGATCGGGTGGTCAGGCTGGCTGAGTTGGTTGACACATGTCATCGGATCCCAATTGCGCAGGTCGATGCTCATGCTGTTGATCACTGGATTGTCTGGTCCAGACTCGATTATTTACAGACAGCCACCATATAGCTGGAATATTGCTGAGTGCGGCGTAAAACTAAACTCACTCACTACATGATGCTGGAATATGGCTGAGTGATCAACAGCATCAGCATCGATCTACGCAACGATGACATGTGTTAAATACGTCAGCGAGCCTGACCAACCGATCCCGTTAGTCGCCTCTTTGGACAAGCATGGGTTGCTGAAGACCAATTCCATACCGGATCTCAGTTCACCTGCCTAAAAAACAGGTGTTTATTTTCTAAAGGTAGATCAGATCTGTACCGATACATGTTGATAACGAGTAGTGCACGGCGCTAGCTATTACCGCTCCATTGATGGAACTTTTACTAACAGTTTTCTCTTTGTCAGAGTTCCCTTTCCTGTCGTCGACGATGATGTTGGCGGGATGGATGTCACCATGAACATAGCCATGCTCGTGAATAAACTCTAGACAGTCTATCTGCAGAAAGGAGAGGCAAAGAAATGAGTTTTTTGTCTTTGTTAAAGTGAAGAAAGAGAAAGTGTACATTTTGTGTTTTATGATAGTTGAAGTTTAGTTTGTGAAAACAGATCCATCATATCTATAGTAAATTGTTGCAAGAACATCCAAAACATCCCGACACCTCACTAACACAAAACAAAGTCATGACACACTGGCTATACTGGCTGATTTCTATCAACAACATGTTTTGTACTGACTTAAGGGGACAAAGAATTAAAACAAGATAATACTCCGCCAGTTATCCATTGAACCTTAAAACAGAAAGGGGGCATCATCTGGTTTCAATGATGACGAGAGAATCTTTTTTTCCAAAATGAGCAAGAAATGTGCTCAAAATGAATAGGGTTTTTTTTGGTAGGGGTGGAAAACATGTAAAAAATTTAGCCAATCGTCAAATTGTTTGCGTTAACAGCAAAAATGAATGGATAGTAACTGTAGAAGTGAGGAGATTTGTTTTGCAACATAGTGGCGACCAGTTGTTACAAACATTTCTTTTGAAGTTGACTCAGCAAAGTCTTAGAAATAATGATGAAAATCGGTGCAAGCACCAGAACAACGATTCAAGTGCCACGTGGGCATGATAACGCCCATGACCACAACACCCTATCCCTACTGCACTGGCCCCTACGACAAACATGATGTACTGGGGATCTGTTCTAACCAGGGAAACATAAGGTATTGTATATAGTACCAGAGCCATGGCCATTTCGGAAACGTCCTTGAAGGCCAGCATCTGCTCTGTCCCCATCAACGTGTCAAGGTCAGTCCCGAGCCGCGGTAACACCAGGAACCTGTAGACTTCACCCTCATGGTTATGCGTCCCCTGCCCCCGGGGTACAGGGATTCCTAGATGGGACAAGCCCCTATCCTTAGTCCACTTCTTCGCTGTAATAGGAACAGTCACATGACATCATACTACAAACACATGTAAGATAAGTGATGGGACGTTCTTCTTGTCGCTGATTGGGGTAGCCTAATGGTTAAAGCGGCTCGGCACGCTGAAGATCCGGGTTCGATTCCACACATGGGAACAATGTGTGAAGTCCATTTCTGGTGTTCCCCGCCGTGATATTGCTGAAATATTGCTTTAAAAAGGGCGTAAAAACCATACTTACTCTCTCCTCGCTGATAGCTGTAAAATACTAGTGCCAAGTCTTATATTGACTCAATCACGACAAGGTACTTTTATGTATTTCTAAATAGATTCTGGTGCTGTTAAACAAAACAACCTAAGACTACCTTAAGTCTATGTTAAGGTATGGGAGTTATGGTCACCTTAGCGCTAAGATTGTTTTGTACAACGGCACACTGAACTCACAACATGTTGCTTATTGTGTATCTGAAACGGGGCGGTGGGGTAGCCTAATGGTTAAAGCGTTGGCTCGTCACGCCGAAGACCGGGGTTCGAATCCCCACTCAGTCAGTCAGTCAGTGTATCTGAAACGTGTAGATGCCGCCCATTGCCATATCCGCACTGTGAGCAACTGGGGATATTATAACGTCGCCTCACTTAAGAGGGTTTCACTGAAGCAAATCCTACGCGTTTTCTCTGTCAGTTGATTTGTGTACATATATTGTGTGCTACAGGGCCATCTTCCAATCATCAATACTGAATGGGTAATATGTCATCAACCCCGAAAGGTTAAAGCCGAAGTCCGGGTTCGATTCCCCACATGGGTACAATGTGTGAAGCCCATTTCTAGTGTCACATAACACATTCCCGAGGATCAACTCTATCCTAAAAGATTATCACTGTATACAGACCTAACTTGGCAACTCCCATTCCCTGGTAAACCACGTGCTCATTAAACAGGTGACCACTGCTCTTTTTTTCCTGAAAACATAAACAATAAGAGACAATGTCATAGTGTCACAAATGCTGTATACGTCAGGGCTTGCCAACGTCCCCATTTCCTCTTTGCACTACGTTGTCTGTAACTTACATCTTTCATAATGCCGCGATAAACAGTTAGGCTGAAACAACTCCGGTAAATACGTCTCCCGATATTATGCATATAATACGTAAACCGATACCTTGTACACTATACAGTGCGTGTACAGACTCATCACAGACTATGTAGGCTGAGAGAGAGAGAGAGAGAGAGAGAGAGAGAGAGAGAGAGAGAGAGAGAGAGAGAGAGAGAGAGAGAGAGAGAGAGAGAGAGAGAGAGAGAGAGAGAGAGAGAGAGAGAGAGAGAGAGAGAGAGAGAGAGAGAGTGTGTGTGTGTGTGTGTGTGTGTGTGTTCGCCTGATATTAAATTCAGTCCTTGTATACGTATTCGACTAGAAAATATAGATCTGCCATGAAATACTGTCAAGCAGGCTGCGAAGCCTTCATTAGCCGCAGTTTCTGAGCCAGCTATCCCTTGAAGTTTTTATAATTGCTGTTGAGTACTAGGACGAAATCCTCATACCTTTGCTAATGGTGATTTATTGAGCCAACGATAGGGTCTCCTACTTAGGCTAACACGCAGTGATATAGCTGCAATAATGTTCAAAGTAGCCTTATATAAAACTGATTGATTTATTATTCACGCTACTAATTCTTCTATATATACTTCACATATATAACATATCGTATTAATATGCATGACTGGAATAATATCCTTGATATATATTGACCTCACTTATAGCCTACAGTCCATCTAAAGAATGTATACACCAGGTAATATATGTGGCACGCCAACCACATCTTGAATCAACGAACATGCACTATCAGCATTAGGTGGCTAAACGACACCAACTGCATGGTCTGAGACGCCTACACGGTGGGGTTGCCATGGTACCACTATATTACTGACATTCCTGGGAACGACCCTGGGGACATGCTTAGTGCATTATACAAACAAGCTGCACACTTTACGAAAGAAACAGTACACAGAGAGCTACGCTAAACAGTCAATGATAAAAGTCTCACTATTTTGACGACATCGTCTTCCACGTTTGATCCAGCGTCATCTGATGTGGCTGAGAACAAAAATTCATTGCATTAAAAAAAATATATTGAAAATCGGGTCATCATGTAAATTTCGACAGCAGATATTACGAATCAAGACATCTTGTTTAGTTTAATCAAGAGTGTGACCCGGCAAAAGGAAGTATACACCCATGGTTTATGGAAGTAACAATGTATATGATATGTATTATAAACGGTATTTAATGCATGATATCAGTTAGGGTCTCAGAACAGGTGATGTGCAGATGACGTCTCTGGGAACCTGAGCGCAATTTCACAGTACAAAATAATGTAGTATGCTGAGTTTAGTGCATACTTTTTTCCCGCAGTAGTTTATAAGTCTATTCATAACATTATATTTTATACAACCTGTACATATGGAGATCTGGACCAGGAGAACAACCTGCTGATGGCATGTGAAAAACGACCCCTTCCGGTGGGGTACGGTGACATGACCCAGTGGGTCACTGACCAATGACAAGCATGAGGACAAGAATCCAGGCTGGGGTGACATCTGATTTCTATTATCTTTCAAGTTCACCAGCTCAATTGTTTCGAGCGCGTATTTTTACCATATGTGAAATCCGTACTGGCTGTTTCCAGATCAAATTAACCATACAGAAAATATTTAAATTCTCAAACAAAAGCATGGTATAAATTTTAGCGAGAAAACTACCTGCATATATAGGTCCCATGTGGCCCTCAGCTAGCTCAGATACCAGACGCCATTTCTTTCCCAGTGTGTCTTGTAGTACCTCGCCCGTCAAGAGTGGGCGGGCCTTTTTTGCCTTGGGCGATTTCACTAGCTCTGCAAGTACATTTAACCACACAGGTCAAAATAACTAAACATATGAAATACTATCTAAATTAAGGTTCAAGCACACAAACTATGATTTTAATGTAAAATGTTATTTTGTTTTCAAAATGGGTACAAAGCTTAGATGTCATTATAGAACAATTTTTTATGGAATAAGGAAGTTGTTATCCATAAAAAAATTGTTCTATAGTGTACGTCTCAACTTCTAAAATGCCACTCAAACAAGTTAGATGTCATTGCAGGCAAATCGTGGATTCGAACACTCGACCTGCGAGGAAGGCAAGGGGAAGCAACTCTGCATGGCCTGTTGCGGCTTCTCAGGTACCCATATTTGTAAACAGTAACGGATGATCTTATAATTAGGATTATTATAGACACGAACCAGCTTTTTTGCTTTTGGGGAGTCGTCGCTTCATATCGGTGTACTTGTGTTATCGTCGTATATACAAACATCGGCTGAAAGAAGAAAAAACAAACACTTTTTGTCAACACGGACGCATAACAATTGAAAAGAGTTTTATATCCATTTAATGTACTTATAACGTTTGTGTATTTAATGTAATTTCCCTTATAGTCATTTGAACATATTAAACAAAGTAAGAACTAATATAAAGGAGTGATTACTACGACGATATGGATATGATAAATTTCCTGGCTATAAGCGGTGAGAAACTTACTGCAGGAGGGAACTGTTTTAACAAAACATCATGTTCGTCATGCGAGTTATTGTGCATATTGACAAGAACTTGGAGAAGTGTGTGTGTGTGTATGATGAGCATACGCTTGTCAGTACTCTACCCGGACCTACCGACAAAATAATTTTGAAACCCTATGTCGTATATCGATCTGGGCTATGTTAGTATGTATGGAGACAAGTGTTGTATCCGGCCCAGCTGCACGCCATGCGTAGTGCTCAGATAATGTGGTCGAAATATAGCGATTTGTGGTGTGCAAATACTGCATCGATCGTGGGATTTGGTTAGTTCAGCTACCTTAACAGATGCAGGTATAGTCACCCAACTCGATTGTGTTCGTCATTGGTAACATCCCTGCCTAAAACACTCGCTGCCGTTGCGAATGTTAGGGTCGTCCGCCATGTGTGAAAGTGAACTTCCGGGTGTCACCTATTTTCGATATAGTCACGTCTTACGCCAGCCAGGAAACGCACAGCAGCCCAGATACCGGACAATGTTTTTACTGTAGCAGTAACATACAAAGACAATCCGTTTTTAAATAGCCATAAGGCTTCCAGAAACTAAGCTGAAACGGTTTAATACATAGATACCCTATGTATGGATAAGCAAAACGCGAAAGATTTGACTTTTAGTTTAGCAACACGTGTATGCTCAGCTGAGGATTCTCATTTGAGAAATATTCAAAGATGAAGACAGTTTCCCCCATCCGGATGTGTGTCAACTATACAGTTGAGTTTGTATACAAACAGTCCGTTATGACGAAGTGAAATTATACGGTTCTGCGAAAAACATGTAATTTATTCCATTCTAGAACTTTGTGGGTAAATAAGAATACTTATAAGGACAACAATATCTGGTTTGTGCATGTAGCAACGATCCTTACACTGTTACCACGCTGAAGTTACTACAGCCAAGCAAATTAAAGAGGCGGTAATATAAACATGGAAAAAAGTATCGCAATACCTATACGTTTCATATTTATCAATATGTTATCATTACTCAAAGCAAAGGAAATATAATTAACTTACAATCTATGTAAATTGACCCTAAGAAACAATTCAATATCATTTTAAAACGCAAGAAGAACGAAATCTGTAGTTTATTAATAGAAGCAAACAAATGACTCATTTTATAATGCTGGTCGTATGGCGTTAACAAGTCGTTTTCAAGATTCTGGCATTTTATCCTCAAGAAATCACATAAGTATCAATAATCGAGATCAACATCAATACCTGGTATATAACCATAGGTGGATTCTCTTTTGTCCTGAAAGTTTATTAAATGACCTGTGAAAACGGGTGAAAATGAAGTGTGCACCCCCGTTCTAAAAAAGCTGATAACATCCGACAGCTGCAATAACGTCCCTGACCCTCCTCATTGATTGTATCCATCCTTGATGGAGGCCGGGCTTGTTCCAATATATAGAGATTACAAAACGAGTGGTATTTTCCATATTCAACATCCACGAGTTTTGTGATCTATTTATTACACACAGGACGGGAAAATAGTGTCATCCATGATGACAAATCAAGCAGACGATGCCGGATGTAAACAAAACAAAAATAACTCCCTTGGGGAGATACTCTGTAGATGAAAATATTCAATTTTAAAAAACTTACTAATCCCCAGGACACCGAACTTGAATTTTAATTACCCACAAACCTAATGTTTGGTTTGGTTGACATTTTTGGTGAAAAACTGCTAGAATGGAGTTATAATGTTAATTTATAATATCGAGGTGGTAACAGAAAGTGACGTTACTATCGTTCAATAACCTAGTTTGGTTACACAACACTTGTTGGATAACTTTCAACTGGTTACACAACACCTGTTTCAAATAACCAAACTTATCTCGTAAAGATATTCAGAACATGTGTGTAATAAATTCAAGATTTCTGCAACCAATATTGTCCAAAACATGCTCTGCTGGAAAAGCAAGATTTATGGATGTCAACTTCTTTATTGTGAATAACACGACGTTTCTGTGTGCATGCTAGCTCTTTCCTCAGGTGATAAAGGAGCTAGCATACACTCCGAAACGTCGTGTTATTCACAATAAAGAAGTTGACATCCATAAATCTTGCTTTTCTTATGCATTCCTCTTCTAAATGCCCTTCAAAGATTTGATGTTCTACTGGATTGAGACCTGCGTACTAATGTAGAGTTGCTACCGCCTCTTGACGTAAGAAATCACCAACGTGTGTGTGTGTGTGTGTGTGTGTGTGTGTGTGTGTGTGTGATATGAGTATATACTTGTCAGTACTCTACCCGGACCTACCGACATAATAATTTTGAAACCCTATGTCGTATATCGATCTGGGCTATGTTAGTATGTATGGAGACAACAGTGTTGTATCTGTCCCAGCTACACGCCATGCGTAGTGCTCAGGTAATGTGGTCAATATATAGCGATTTGTGGTGTGCAAATACTGCATCGATCGTGGGATTTAGTTAGTTCAGCTACCTTAACAGATGCAGGTATAGTCACCCATCTCGATTGTGTTCGTCATAGGTAACATAACCGCCTAAAACACTCGCTGCCGTTGCGAATGTTAGGATCGTCCGCCATGTGTGAAAGTGAACTTCCGGGTTTCACCTATTTTCGATATTAATATAGTCACGTCTTACGCCAGCCAAGAAACGCACAGTGTTTTCGAACCCCTTAAAACAAAACCTTCTTTCAAAATTCCTGGATCCGCCCATGGAATGTACAGTTTATAAGAAATAAAAAACAGTTTTAATAACTGACCAGAAACTTAAAACCCAGATAAATTAAAGAGTTAAAACGTAACGTTATTGTTATTCACAATTTTAAACTACGAGTCACATGCCGTGTTTGCCGCCAAGTTTGTAACAGGGGCGGATAACCCAAAATCAAAGTGTACAACAAATTCGTGATGTTGAAAAGATTGTTGTCATAAGTCCAATAAATGATGAAAATCAGTGAAAATTGGCGAATTCTTCACAAAACATTTACACTAAAACGCAGCTGTTCACATGCACGAAATTTGCACATGTGTTTCAGCAATTTGATGCATGATCCTCGTGCAATTCATCTGCATAAGGTTTGCAGTTGGTTCCCGTAAGTTAGTGGAGAAATTCATCTTCGATATAACCATATATATATATACATAACATATAGTGAGTGCTTTAAGTGAGTCTAAACTTTTGATGGGTAGTATATGTAGAACAGCAGAATATTGGATAATGGTGATCTGAAGTCCACAGTGGGATTCAAATAGAAAATAAAACCCGGAAGCCATAATCTTGCCAGTTGATGTAACAGATTTTGTCTATTTCTTTCTGGAAGAACCGTCAGATTTTTCCTCTGCTTACACTGTTAGTTTAGTCTCCCGCTATCAGCAGCGAATAGAAGACTCGCATAAGCTTACAAAATAGTTTAGCAAAATTAAGTGGATCTTCTTGAAACGATATATGCACACGGGCATTAGTGAAGCAGCACCCACCATTTTATATGATAATTACGAAAACACCACATGTTGTTGTATTTGCTTAACTTTAACATAATATTTTCTGATGAAAACAATAAACAAAACTCCGACTGAAATTAGGTATCAATTTACTTGAAATCAAGTTCTGCAGATTTTTTAACAGGAGGATCTCTAGCTCGAATCTGGAGCCCAGGAGAGTCCAATGATATTCGATCGTTCCTTTCGGGAGATGGGTCGTTTCACCCCTAATCAAGAGTTGTTTCACCCCAACTAATTAGTGTATTAGTGCTTAAATCTCTTAATCCTAATCAGGCAATGTTTTTACAACAATCAGGTAAGTGGTACTGTGTCTGTGTTGAGATGGCACATCAGACTTAAGCTTATATCTTATCTCATCTCATCACGTTTAAAACTTTAATGAACGTTTAAATAAGTCGACTTTGAGATAGACATTACACTTGCATTTGTGTCATGGCGACTGCATGCTTGGAGATCTGCCTCAGGTGCAAGAAGAGAGTAAGACCGCGTCAAGATGGACTGAAGGGTGAAACTTGTCAACGCCATCAACACAGATCATGTGGCACAGGTAATACTTATAGTCGTAACAACGGTTTGATAAGAATGCTGCATGCATGTTACTACACAGCGCTTGATGAATAAGAGTGAGTTTAGTTTTACGCCGCACTCAGCAATATTGCAGCTATATGGCGGCGGTCTGTAAATAATCGAGTCTGGGCCAGACAATCCAGTGATCTACAGCATGAGCATCGATCTGCGCAATTGGGAACCGATGACATGTGTCAACCAAGCCAGCGAGCCTGACCACCCGATCCCATTAGTCGCCTCTTAGGACAAGCATTGATAAATAAGAAGATCCACGAGAAGCTTCTTCATCCCTTGACACAGTATAGACAAGGAACTCTCCACAACTTCATTCCTGTCCAAGGCACCGACTTGCTATCGTCACTGAAGGACTTCACCCGATCCAACACAGCCAATATGAACTGATATAAGTATTCAAACAACCTGAATATGGTGTTTCAACACTATATAATAATAATAATAATAATAATAATCCATTTGTAATGCGCATTTCTCCAGGCATAATGCATGCTCCAAGCGCCCAATGTTCAAAGTACACAGCACAGGAGTGAAATAAGTTCATTTCATACACTTCAGCATGTAGGGTAGGCTTTTTGAAACAGAAAAAGTTTTCAGATTTGATCTGAATGCCGAGTATGATGGTGCAGTTCTAAGAGTGTGGGGAAGGCTGTTCCATTCCGTGGCTGCATAGAACACAAAGGGTACACACAAGAGGTTGTGTGAAGCAGATCTGAGATATCTTGCTGGTGTGTAAAATACTGAAACAATTTTATAGTTAATAATAATATTTTTTTGCTGGGGTGAAACAACCCCTAAAAGGGCTGAACGTGTTTGGTGTGAAACAACCCGGGTAAAACGACTTGGGGTGAACGTGTTTGGGGTGAAATGACCCGTTACCCACCAAACATACCAACCCAACAAGGGCCTACAGACTAAAGTGTGTTACTGGACCACTTGTGCATCCATGGACAAGCTTGTCCTCCAGTACCTAATATCGTCACAAATAAGCATCAATTACATCTATGATCAGCGTCTCTTGTAGAACATTTGTGTGCTGTCATACCAGATAATCCTGGGACTGACGACAGCAGCATGGATATGATGACTAAAACGTCACCAAGGCTCACCACCACACTCTTTAGATGCCTTCTGGGATAAGGGTTGGTTGCTGGTGTCCTCTAATTCTTCCTTGCAATGTCCCATGGATTAAACAAACACATGGACCCTTATTGAGCTTCACACACTGTATACATGTGGGGATCCATCCCAGGTTTTTGGCATGAGCAAATGCTCTAATCACCAAGCTACTTCACCGCCACTGGGTACTTTGGTTAAACAGTGCCCTGGCATCCCAAAAGTACAGAGACAATGTTTTGTTTATTTTTGCCTGAAGGTGACCTTGTTAAAAGGGTAAAACCTTTCCTCTCAATTCTGATACAAAATACAAAACAATGTCTGCTTTTATAATTGGTAAGTTTATTGGTCTATGAATGGTTTATTCCTATGGAAACACAGGACTGATTGGACAACCTCCAGTGATGGGCTTTGACAGTAGACACACCCTACTCATTGCTTGCACATGAATGAGAGCAGCTTCTGTCAGACACTGGACACATAATAACTGTACAGAAAAATCTCCATATCAACATTACATTCCCCTGCATCACAATAACCAATATGGGAATTTGATTGCTTTTAACAATGCACTCTGCACCAAACAGCATGGTACATCAACACCTTTGTACAATTCGTTAAAATGAAAGCTGCAAAAAGAAAATATTTTGATAAAGATAATTTAGATACGACTCATGATTTACACAATTTTCATAAAAATATACACACAATTACAGTTAATTACAAAGTGATTGGATAAACCAAAAATATTGTCTCCATAGCAAATGGTCCTATTTGGCAATTCCTATTAAACCAGAAGCATTAAAAGCCAAAAATGTAAAATTGTCATTTATTTGAAACTCGTTGACTAGGTAAGACTGATGGATTAATATCAATATATTGATTCTATGTCAATAAGTGAGTGGACAGTGTGTGATACATCAACACAGTACAACAATGTGAGGCATGGAGGTGCCCCAGGTTTATCATACCATCTGTTCTCCATGTGAACATAAACTGCAAAGGACAAGATATTTATCTTCACATCAATCATACCAAGCTGCAGTCCTATCAATACTGTACATACTGGTTCAATGAACCACCTTAAAATAATTGTGAAGCTCTCATATCCAACCTATAGAAACTGTACTCATCTGGTCTGGTTTCACTGAAAATACCCACTTTCTGTCATAAGATTTGAAAATATAATTCTCTTTCATACTCCGGTGATTCCAATTAACAATGTGTCTGCAAAACTGATCTCTTAGAGTAGATACAAAAATGTGAAAGGTTTACAATAGGATAGTAATGATCCTATTAATGTGAATATAGTTAAATACAATTCTTAATATGCAAAGAAATATCTTTTTGCATATTACAGCTAAAAAAATGTTTAAAAAATAATAAAAAGTGTTAGATAAAACATTTCTATTTGTACTTTTGTTAATACTCATATTTCAAAATTTTCGGAAATCAATATCAAATCTACTCAAAAACTAAAATTTTCAAATAATTTTCCTTCTAGGATTATTGACCAAATTAAGTATAACAAGATATTAATTTTGCTGCCCTGATAAAAAAAACCTGGTACAGGCCAAGCTGAACATGAAACACATTAAGATGATTATATCCTAATCAGCTACAATTGGTGTTTGTAGGAATGTTCATACCAAATTTGACCTAAGTGAATTAATCCTGCTGAAATGATCATTAGGAACCATTCAGTCTCTACTCCACAAACATCCTATAACCCCAAGAAATACAAGTATGCTATGAGATTGTCTTATTTAAATATTACTGACATCTTTAGGCATATTTCTAATCGCATCACTTATAGTCACAAGATGTCAAACCTCAAAAAAAGATGCTTCAAGTTGCCTGTACACATACTGGGGAGGATGTAAACCATGACTTCCCCCATCCAGACCTACTGGACATATCTACAGGTCCCCATTCCCATAATGGTAACATTTTGGCCCATCAACTAAATCTTTCACTCAAATTCAAGACATATAAAATGTGTTCTGACTATAGCAGATCTTGACTTGTCTACCTGTTCACACATGCTATTCCCAGGCACACTTGTACTTAGCCTTGTGACAATACAGTCTCTACAATAACACATGAAATACTCGTCCTCATCTGCAAGATAAACGACATCCTACCAGACATGATAATAAGCATTGCCTCTGTTAATAACACAACATGAAGACTTAGAACACTGAATATGTGTCATATGTCGGTGTCTATGTTGACATTTAGCTGATAACCATTCAGTCACACTTCCCAAACAAATATAACCAACCTCACAATTGACCCAATCATACTACTTTCACAACTATTTTCCTTTACTTCCTAATGGAAACTGTCTCATTGGATAATTGAAACTAGTTATTTTCTGGCATTGACATGATGTATTTCCTTTTCAAACAGGTTCTGAATGCTGTTGAGTATGATTGTTTGAAGTACAGTGGCAGATCATGAGAGAAACAGAAAGATGTCACATTTACAATTTGAACTGTTCTTTTATCCGGATTATGAAAGAGAAACTGCGAAAGTGCTATTTACAACAGGGCCTAAAGCTAGTCTATATGTACAACCTATACAGATGTGAATATACACAGTTGACATCAGCAAGCAACACAGTGGAAAATGAAAGACAAAAGGAGCATGGGAGTGTAATGCATCTCAATGTAAATGTGTCCGTCCATGCCGACAGCACTAGGTTTCTACTTACAAGCACTCAGGACTGCTATGCATAGAAGTTAACTCAGCCTAAGAATAGTTCACTAATACAGAGTGTTCACATTAAAACAATAAGGGAATAAGAAATTGATTACTTTCTATTCTGACTATGAAAATGGTTTCACTATATTGAAATCTACAATGTTACCTTAACAATTCAATTGGAGTAACAAAACTCAGTCCACTGGAAATACTTGTATAACTGATTGAGAACAGTACTGAGAGTACAGCTTTGTAATTAATATAAATATTACAGTACCACATGATACATCTTCTTACAGTGCATGAAGCCAAAGGATGCACTGTGTTCTGATAAAAGGGCATAAAAGAATAAATCACATGTTTATACAATGGGATAAAGTGTTTCAGAAGGTTGAAACAAACCTGTCATATTCTATAGCACCACTAGCATTAGGAAAAACACCTGTTTCAATAGTCACTACCTGGGACAGAAATGTACTGAATTTTCAGCAACCATTCCAAAATCACCACAATGAGTGAGTGAGTGAGTTGGGTGTAATGCTTTTTTAAAACAGTATTCCAGTTATATCACTTATATTTCAGCTTAATGCCAAGGAAAATAACTAACGTGACATATGCCGGTAGGTATGTAACATTCACCACTGTGGTGAAATCAACAAATTAGTAATGTAGTGCAGACAAACCAATAACCATAATTGGGGTGAACCAAGAATTGAACCCACGATCACAGATTTCAAGTAGGCCCACAGGCAACGTATGCCTTGTCGACAAAGACTTAAACCAATTGCAGCCCAAAGCTCGCTTTGTGAAACCGGACCCTCGGTATTGTGGACTATATTCTAGGAGAACTGAACGACAGATTAGAGAGTATTTTCAATGCATTAACAGAAAAATCAGAAAGTATTTTTGAAGAATTTAATGCAGACAGATTAGAATGTATTTCAGAAGCATTAACAACAAACAAATCAGAAAGTATTTTAAAAAGAATTAAACGACATATTAGCAAGCATTACAAAAGCATTGAATGACAGATCTGATAGTAGTTTGGGGGTCGGCAAAGAGATCTTTTCTATCCATCATCATTCTATATATTGTCAAAGGATCAAAGAATCCTGCTTCACAACAGAGATTATGCATGTTACAAACCTCCCCATACTGGAAGATAAGGTCCTGCTAATGTTTGACTGTAATGGGAGACACAACAGTTACACAGACATGAATCTGTTCACTTGAACAAGGCTGATTAATTCAATTCAGCTAGAACACAAAGAGTGAACATGTGAAATCCCACATTGGGGGGACAAAAACATATGGTAACATTTGAATATAAGGCCAGACCAATTTTAATGTTGTTTTATGGATTTTTGTCCTCAGAAACCCTAAATACAGGATGGATTTTTTTTTTTTTAAATCACCAGTCAAAGTAATATTCCATCTAAATTCTAAAAGTATTTTACTTTTGGCAATTTATGAAGTGTATATGGGGCAAAAAGTTCTTGTAAGTTTACATTTTTTGCCAATACAAACATTAGGATATGATGTTTTGAGCAGGGAAAATTAATTTATATTTCTGTTCTCATTCTTGAAAAAATATGACCGGTGGATCAAAAAAACAAGAAATAAAATTGGTCTGGCCTCAGTAGGCTTTGTTTCTGATATATGATATAGATCTATGATATATCAATGAGCATGAAACAAGCCAAATGTGCAGAGTGATCATTGATGCACACACATATCTTCAAGAAAAATACTAATTTCCTGATACATACAAATAAAACATGTATATGCCCTATCAATCCTGTGAAAGAGTGGATTGGACTTCACACCATTTTTATCAATATCATGGCACAGGTTTTGTGAAATGGCTTTGTAGTACATGTAGTTCCTGCAGACAACATCTATTAAAAGAACCCTTAGGCATATATGATGAATGGTGCTTAATCCACATAATCGTATCTTGGGAATCAGAATTAAGTGTACCAGTAACCATCACTTTGGACAAAATATGACATATAGATTTTATTTCCAGAGTAAATATATAGCCATATCTTTCATAAGCTGATGAACAAACTGTGACTTAGGCATCAATTGCACCATAAGATGTGTATATAATACATAACATGCACTTTCATTCAAAAGATTATCTTGAGAATCAAACTGTCAGATGAAACCAATCTTACACAAAGCATAGGTATTTATATCAACAATATATACATATAATAGATTTATATCCAGGCTACTGATGCAATATGCCCAGTAGTCATGTTCATATCACATAGGATGGCAACACAGTGCAGTGATCACCATAGTAACAGGTCATCACTGCCTTTGGCGAAAGATTAATATTTCTGGTGCCTGTTTGAATTAAGAATCTCCAGTTGGAAATTAAAATAACATCACAAACTTCATGTAACTATGTCACTCTAATGTCAATGTATAACCCATCTAAAATGTGTACCGGTATTTCTTTCATGATTTTATCCAGTAGATTTAACCAAATTGTTTGTAATGATTAAAAACTAAATCCACGAATATTAGCACTTATTAGAAAGTTAAAATAACTCTTTTTTCCAATACACTCCCCCAAATTGGGTATTTTATAAGCTGAAGGAGCCTGTGCTGTTTCTATTATTGATTTAAAAACTTAATTTGTGAACAGTCAAGAGTTCTACAAAACACAAAGGTGACAATGACAAGACGACTATTGTCATCACAGCACTGCTCTTGAATGAGGTGCATATTTTGTATGGCGTTGCAGGAGATATTTACATAATCAGTTGAAAGGGGACAAGCTCATCCACTGCATCAGTATTTTATGAGAAACCTGGCTGATGCATCATCCCATAGAGACATTACTTCTCGGATCTTTGAATCAAAATATGATGCTAAATTCTAACATGACATAATTTCACTGTGCTGAAGCTGAAGTAATATATATATTACTTTGTTTATATATATAAAACACCTTTTACACTCAAGACTCTTCTTTTTACAGTAACAAACTAAAAATGCAGAAAAACATTATTTAGAATGAAACAAAATAGTAGAATCTTACCCTTGAGTCTTTTGATAACACATGCTTCAAAACTCTTTGATAAAAGTTCAAAAAACCTTGTCACACCTTGGAGTTTAAAGCATAGTTGATCACGTTTGATACATATGATATCAAAAGACGAGTTGTTGATTTTTTTCTTTTAATAACTGGGTTGGTAAGTGAAGGTTATCAGTTTCCCAAGATTCGTATTCCTCAAAAGGAAACTTTAGTGAATTCTTTCTAGTACAAAAAAAAGAAAACCAAACCATTAGAGTTTGGCAGCAGAAACTTGGATAGCATATTGAAACTACATTTTATATCATACCACATGACATATATCCTGAAAAATAATGTGCTAACTTCAACAACACAACCATATTCACAGTATGAAACCAAATGCCCCGTTAACACCATACCAAACACAGATCTTCAATGATTAATAGGTCTAATATCAACCTTGAAAAGATGGGTACACTTCAATTGATATGTCATTGTCCAGCAAAAAACAGCATATATGTATTCATCTTACAGTCAAATGAATGAAGAAACACAAATTAAGCTATAATACAGAACTGATACACCAATGGTTCCAATAAACGGAATCTCAGGACGATCAATGACGTCTTGAAGCATCTATAGCATCTCTGTGCAGTGACCAAATCAGTAGATCTCACCAGTATCACTTTAGTTTTACACCAGGGTCACAATCCACAAGTGCTATGATTCGTAAGCCAAGGATAAACTATATAGTTACGACAGGTAACGTTTTGTGGATAGAGACCCAGCACTGGACTTCAAAATATAGGAAAAAATGAAGGTACCAATTACTTGAAATTAACTTATCTGGGCATCCAATTTAAGAACTCTTTATTCATATCTGTGAACACAGCAGATTCAAGTAAAGAAGACAAGAACTTTAACATGGAATGCATAATCATGCATGCTCGTAAGCTTAGGGGTAAATGTTTTAATGTTCTCATAATCTTTGCAAAAACAGGACAATGTATTTTATAACACTGATTTGTTTAAAGGGAATCATGAGGTAAAAATGTAATCGTATCCATCATACTGCACTATTGGATCAAGTGTACCAATAATATAACTTAACCATCAAGTCGTCTAATCCAACTCCTAATCTATTTTGGATAAAACAAATTTTGTCCTTCACAATTCTTTGCAAGACAAATTTCAGTATTTTGACATTTTGTCGTTGCAAAATTATGACACAAGATGTTTAGTGACAAGATAGTGCCTGAAAGAAATATTTTCAGAAATAGAAAAGATATTTTGACACTCGGGTGAAGGATGGGTTTCATCAATATCTCACTGACTAAATTTAATTTTTATAGAGTTTTAAAAGTAAGCAAACTTTACCAAAAGAATGAGGCCAAGATCTACAATGACTTAATGCTTCCTCCTGGGCTTCATGCTGCTTTAAACACTATTACTATTACTCTCCCAGGGTGCTTCTGAAATCAGGAGGTGAAACCCGAGTGATACTGGCTTACCACAATGGTGAAACAACTGAGTACAATGCTGACAAATCTTGGCTCTAAAAAAGGGGAACATGGCATTCAAACCTACTGTGACGCATCCTGGCTTGCCTAGAGAGTGGACAACTCTGCAGGACAAACTGCAACATCTAAGGTGCCTTGGCTATGAGCACAGCACCTGTTAGTACCATCAAATGTGTTGAAGCACTATCATATGCAGAAACATCCAAGAACAAATACGGTCAGCAATGTTTGTGAAGAAGTATTCAAGAGTCATTTGTCATGTTTTGCCATAAATTTAAGTAGAACATTTATAGTCACTGACAAGGTTCGGAGTGAATCTGTTGGTATTCTTAGCAATGCTGGATCAATATCTCGACAGGGAATCAAAACATTTGGATATTGGAAACACCAGTGTGGTGATACACACACTGTGGTCGAGTGGCTAGAGTGTTTGCCTGAGGAGGCTGATGCTTCTATCTCATAGCTGCGTTACATTTTGTTATCCTGCCTGGTGCAAAGCATTGAGGATAAGAACCAGGGCCTAGATTTTCGAAGCTCTCTTAGCGCTAAGATAGTCGTACGTGCCATACATTAACATTAACTTATGACTATCTTAGCTCTAAGAGAGCTTCGAAAATCTAGGCCCAGGACCTAGATTTTTGAACTTCTCCTAGTGTTAAGATGGTTGTCAGTGCCATACCTTAACATTAACCTACGACTTTCCTAGCGCTAAGAGAGCTTCGAAAATCTACGCTCACTAGTGGTTGGCTCGGAGTCAGTCACTGTGTCTTGAGTTGGGTATTCATTTCAAACAGTGGCATGGTATCTCAGATGGCTGGAATTGTAAAAACGGCATACGTCTGGTTTAGTATAAACAGCATGTACACATTTCATCATATAACTGAAATATATCGAACACGTTAAAACCCATTTCACCAACCCATTAGGTGAAATGATGTTTAGTGTAAGGGGGAAAAGCTACTACACTCCCATTAAGCAATGGAAAAGACAACTTTGTCAGAACAAACCAATATACAGCATTTACAGACGGAAGTGATCAAGTATTCAGTACACACCTAGTTACCTGTGATGACTTGCAAACTGAGACTCCATGAATATAAATGTTGACCAATCATTTTGACAATCAATCCTTGAGGTTTACTATTTAAATTGACTAGTTGTATAACAGATAATGTTCTTAATCATATTATCTTGTGGTTACGAAATGGTAATGATAGCAAGTCTTGATCCTATTTTCAAGACCCTTGTTCATTTGACTACCAGAAGCTACACAACACGTTGGCATCCGGTCACAGGCCATCGTGTCTGTGAGGATTAAAAATGTTAAAATTATATAAAAAATTTGCGATGACCTCCAACTCGAAATGCTTCACAGTAAAGTACATGATGACAAGGCCGGACACTTCAGTGTACCCCACCTGCCTCCTTTACCGATCGCTACGGTACCATCACATACAATCGATTGTTTCATCCACATCCCTGTTTTGTGTTGACATCGTCATCCATTTGTGTTAAGATCGTTTAGTTGAGGGTCAAAATCGGGTTTCAATCAACTTGTAGAAATAACAATACAAAATTGGTAGGTCACGAGTGGTGATCGATAGGCCAATCATCCATGAGGTGTTAATCGATTGTATGCTACGGTACCGTAGCAATCGGTACAGCAGGCAGGTGGGGTACACCAAGGTGTCTGGCCATGTCATGACTTATTGTAGTGTAAAGCATTTTGAGTCAGGGGGTCATCTCAAAACCAAAAAAAATCTTAACCTTAAATCCTCTCAAAGACACGAGGGCCTGTGCATCCACCTTCATCCAGTATCAGCATGTTCACTCCGGTTGTGTTGGTGTCCAAATTGATATACTCATAATACCAATTACATTACAATAGAATGTTCCAATTACAGTACAATAGAGTGTCCCTATTACATTACAGTAACACATTCAATTACAGAGCGAGAATGTTACAATTACATTACAGTAGGATGTTCAGTTACAGTACAATTGAACGTTACAACGTCAGTAGAATGTTCAGTTACAGTACAATAGAATGTTCCAATTATATTAGAGTAGAATGTTTAATTGTGGTACAATAGAATGTTCATTACATATTAACATACATGACCATCATGGTTATGTTTAGGCCAAATAAACAGTTTAACTGTCTTGGACATATAATCTGGTATTGGAAGACTGGCTTACTATACATCATTAACTATAGTTACTGAGCCTCCCCGCACATGAGACAAATTAGCTCAATACCTTACATAGAGAGGTAAACTGTAAGCATTAAAGCTTACATTTCATGCCAACAATCAAGTCTTTGTGGAGAACAAAAACATAATACCCTTAACCATCACTATTACATTTATACAACATGTACGTTTCGTAAATATTAACTTGGATGAAAATAATGTCTACTTTCCTTACATCTTCTCATTTTATCTTACTGAAACTATTACTGACATGTCCATTGTATCTCATCTTACATGCATTAAAGAGAGCATGAAAATGTGTTTTGTTTTGTTGAACTGATCACTAGGGTGTATGGAACTCACTGTCTTCTAAGTCTCTGGAGAGTAAGATACAAGGTGTTCTCTGCACGCGCTCCAGAGTCACATATTGTCATGGCAACATAGGACCACTTCTTTCATAAAAATCACTATATTATCAAATATCTATTTAATTTTTGTTTTAAGATAAGTATCAAAATTCACATTTGATTCTTCAAAAATATTTAAGTCACGGATCCTGTGCAATATACATTCAATGACAAAATAATTATAAAGTTTGACTGATAATCATAATGTAATATCTAAAATATACTAACTTTATACATAAACCCTATGTTCTGGATTACAATGTTCATCTTGCTGTATTTGCTTCTTGTTTGTATCAACTCTAACTACAATACCAAAGATGTAAAGACGCAAAAACTAAAGTGTGAAAGTACATCCAAAGAGAAAGCGAAAAACGATGAACAAGATATTTGTGTGGCGTATAATGTATTGTATCTGTAGCTTGGAAGCTGCAGTATTGAGCAAGACAGCATTTGCACATGGACTGTAGGGTGCGGCCAACCAAGCAATTTAGTGGGCAAAGCTTCTGTCAAGTTCCAAGTATTGCAGGTGACTTGGCCAAGGACATTCTTCCTTCTGTTGGCTGTGGGGAATGGACATGTAGGGTAAAGTCCATCAACTTGAATTATCTTCCATTGGTGTGGCATTCTCCTCACTTGTTAATTCTGAAAAGACAACAACATGATGAACATGTGCTTTTCACTTGATATGTTTCTTGGGATAGGGATTATGAAACATGCAAATAAATAATTTGTTCCACTGCTGGTCAAAATATTATCAGTTCAGTACATTACTGGCCAAAGAAGCAATACATGTGTATCAAAATACAGAGCTGACAATTTCATTTACAAGCAAGCAATTTTTAATTACACCTGTAACTCATAGTGAAGAAAATCTCCATCCCTAAACATGTTTTCATGCTAGTTATAATATTCCTGTTTCCACTAATCTGTTCTTTTCTTTGTTTTTACCAATTGAGCATAAACATTTGAGTCAGCATACTTGGGAGTCACCATTCTTTCAAATCATAAAAATGTGGCAACATCTGTCTGTTTGTGTGTTGTGTTTGTTTTGGTTTGTTACGCTAGACAATATTCCAGTGAATCATACTGTAAGCAACAACTGACTGTTGTGATACGGAGCACACAATCAACGAATAGGTCAGTGAGCCACATCATTCTATTCAATAAATTGCTTCTTATGACAAACATTGGTTGCTGAGGATAAATTCTATCCAAGATTGCTACTTTGTTGACTGGTTTGTTTGTTGTTTAACGCCGCAGTCAGCAATATTCCAGCTACAAAATGTATATGGCAGTGGCCTGTAAATAATCAAGTCTGGACCAGACAATCCAGTGATCAACAACATGAGCATCGGTCTATGCAATTGGGATACAATGACATGTGTCAACCAAGTCAGTGAACCTGACCACCTGATCCCGTTAGTTGCCTCTTATGACAAGCATAGGTTGCTGAAGACCTATTCTACCCCTGATCTTCACAGGTCGGATTCCTACTTACGAAAGTAGCTATAACCAAGCAATTCAATAATAGTATGTTTAAACATGAGCACTATCCTCTAATCAATAAGGATCTAGCTGGAAATGCCTGAAATTAATTTAACATGTCCAGTTTAAAAATAAATATACTAAATAATAAAAAAAAGAGGAAAACATTATATCATCATTTAAAAATTGTGAGAAAACTGACAAATTCAGCATGTGAAAAATTCCTCATAAACTGCATGAATAGAACTTTAGAAGACAGTAAATTGTTCTTTTACAAGTCGTACATGTTAAGTAATGTCCTTTTAATACACATTTTCACCACATGCCCCTGGTGTAACCAAGGCAATGTATTGTACCCAGAAAAAAACCAGGAAGTGATGAATGATCACCAAAACAGTTTTCCAAACATTTAATAAATTTGGAGCATGCATGCAAATAGGAAGTGAAAAGAAAAACCAAGAATCCAAAGGAAATTATGGATGCACAATAGCACATATACATCTTACAAAATTATAATCAAGGAAGAAAGAGACCCATCCTATACATCTTTTATGTGTACTAAGTGTGAATAAGTCACATGACCACCAACCAGCTATTTTCAACTATCCATATTAACAGTGATAATGGGGTCATTGGATTTGCTGGTCTAGCCAATACAAGAATTGTACATACAGTGACACTGATACTTTCCTATTCCACATGGTTTATTTAATCAAAGCAGCGTTTGAAAATCATGGGCTAAAGTCTACTGTATTGTGCTGCTGACATTTATGATCCAAAGTCCTTGCTGACTGGTAGCATCTGAGAGCTATCATTCAGTTCTCACTGAATCAATTTTGCTATGCACTGGGACTGAATAAAACTGACAGAATATAAACAAAGTAAACATGTTTGTTTTGTTCCAGCTACCAGCTTTGAGGAGTAATTTCATCCATCCTGGCCTTGTGAAATAGATAGAATTTCAAAGGCTGCATGCATAAACCAGTACTTCCCCAGATCAGAAACATGGCAGAGATCAGAGTCAGCAACAAGTCCTACCCAGCATCTGAGTCTTACACGCACATCAACATGATCATCAGGGCTCGATTTAAGGAAGTGCAACTAACTTGCACCCCGTGCAACCTTAGGTGATAACCTGTTTGCACAATACAAAAACATGTTGCAACTGCTGCTCAGTATATAATTTAATATATTGCTATGGTACTGATGATCCAGAACATCATTACAACAATAAATGTGGGGCTTTTATCATCGTTTAATCTTATTTGGTAAAAAGACATAAACAGTAACAGGCATTCAATCACGGTCTGTGTTGTCAGTGTCACTGCTTGGAACCAATTCCTCATTCTGTTTTCAGGCCAAAGTCTATGTTCCTTGAACAGCAGAACATTAACATGCACAATGTGCAAAAGTTGGTACAAATATCAGGTTGCATTTTTGCAGTTTTAAGTTTGACATGAAATGTGTTGATTTCTTTCACTGTATTTTTTTCTCACAGTTACTTATGATATTTATCAATCTTTAGTTAACGATTAATGTACATTGGTGAGTAAACGAATGTTGTTGTCTTGGAACTATTTGTCAGCAGATCAGCTGATTTCACTTAAGAGTGTTTGCATATAAACAACTTGCATCGGACTAAAGGAAATATTCTTGTGTCTTTCTGCTTCAGTGACTAATTCTACCTACACAGCTATGTTCAGTTTTCTACATATAATGTGTCCATTACTCTGACATCCAAAAAATACGAAGTCGTTAAAAAAGTGAGGGGGAGATTTCTCATTCAGGTTCTTAACCAATTATAGATGAAAGAACACATTTAACCTAATCTGGGGCACACAACAATATATGATTGAACAATAATTGCGATCAATAAAATGAACTTCAAGCCAATACCTGTAACTTTTGCTAACCATGTTAACATATAACTAGTGGGTGGTGATTCTGTGATCACCAACTGAAGGAGAAACCTCTCTCGTATCTTCAGAAGTAATACTACTATATTTCCAAAAAATGTGAAAGCTCAAACGGATTGGACCATTTGTTACTTTCAGTTTCAGCCAATGCCAAGGCAGTACACATGAATTAGGATGCATTAGGCAGAGAAAGACAGGACATTTCATTCTGTAACTGAAACAGCTGACTGAATGACAGAAAATATTTTGAGACAGTTGCCAAGTCCCACAATGTTATAGAATAAACCTGACTACATGAATACACCCGATGTCTCACTGAACATTGATTATTATTGCTATCACAAGAAGCCCGGTTGCTGCCTTGGTGGGAGACTGCTTCTCTAGATATCCTGAACCTTGATTATTATTGATATCACAAGAAGCCCGGTTGCTACCTCGGTGGGAGACTGCTTCTCTAGATATCCTAGACAAACCATATCAACAATGTCAGTTCAAACTGATTAAAATCTGATCTTTTACTCTGAATTGTTCTACTTATTATATGAAGATATGCTATCAATTAG
Organism: Haliotis rubra; assembly: GCF_003918875.1. Classification (NCBI taxonomy): domain Eukaryota; kingdom Metazoa; phylum Mollusca; class Gastropoda; order Lepetellida; family Haliotidae; genus Haliotis; species Haliotis rubra. Next base: position 2,369,351 of record NW_025766003.1, read on the forward strand.
ATGTGAGCTTGACGTGTACAGGACGCTGTTGAAAGGGTGGATGAGGATCACAAAGCAATAACAACATGCAGCAAGCAGCTCAGGTTTAATACCTAGGAAGGCTCATGTGTAATACTTACGCAGTTGTGAAGGTAAATATAGACCAACACTTGCCAACATGGCGTCTAATTCTTTTTCAAAGTCATCAGTCATAGTAAACTCATCTGATGAAATTAAAACATAAAACTAAAGCTCAACTAGTGCATTGTGTGTGAGATGTTGGAAAAAAACAATGATCAAGGTCAAATTCTGTACACAGGAGAGCTGGTTAAATGTAAGTATCACAACAAAAATAAAGAAAATCATGTCTGCTGCACATGTTGGAAGTTCTCATTGTTATGAAGGGGCAGAATATATAGAAGTTGACTTCTACTTGTGAGGAATACATTGTTACTCCTCATAGTACAGCCGCCGTGATATTGCTGGAATATTGCTAAAAGCGGCGTAAAACCAAACTCAGTCAGTCAGTCACAGTACAGAGGTTGACATCCATATATTCTACCCCATCCCCTTCCCTTATGTGTATCACTTCTAAATGCCATTCCAAAATATCATTGTTATGATCTGTTTCAACATGTTAAAGTGAGTCTCCTTGAACTCAAACATGATACAACTAGACATCAATATATTGAAGAAAAGAAAAAAAATACTAACTGCATGCTGTTTGTGAAACATTAATGACTTATGTTACAAATTGTAGAACACTGTATTATATTAGAACGTTTCGATACTGGTTGTTGATTTTAAGAGCTATTATTTTGCTGAATGTCTATGGTACAGATACCAGAAGGTCTTGGAAAGATCGTTGAGGGTTTTAGCTGTAGTATTCATTGGTCTGCTTACACATGTTCATTGTAAAGAACCTTAATATTACATTTATGCCATTAGAATTGAAAAAAGAGCCTTCGTAACTTTGAACATTATTATGATTATACAATTCAATGATATTCAATGATTCAGCGGCAGGGATTGGGAAAGGCAGGCGCCATGGGCCATTTTTCACATTAGAATAAAAAATGGCCCATTAAAATTTTGAAGTTTACTATTGATACATGGGCAGTGGCCCATTCTAACTACAGAAAATGGCTAATAATCCTGAAAATGGCCCATTGTGAAAGTTCTCTATCCCAATCCCTGCAGCGGATACAGTTAAAGCCATGCTGGGTCATGTTACAGAAAGTTCTATATATACAGGTGAGTATTTTTTACTGCAGGACTTGAAACACTTTTTGTTGTTATTCTCTAAAACTGATATATTGCATACTAGTGTACCATGAGTTACTTACTGGTGGCACTGGCAGCTACTTCCTTATCTGTCTGTTCGTCAACAGTGTCCAAGGCACTGGCCAGCTCACGAGCAAGTCCATTTAAAGAGAGGTTGGTGTGGAAATCTGGCTTCTCTGTCTCCCCTGTGGTGGTAGTGGACTGTGCAGACTGTTGCAAGTCAGATGAGTCCACGGTTTGCCACTGCTCAGTCTCAGTTGGGTTGGATGGATCAGGTTTCACACAGGTTTCTTTAGCGTTCTGACTGTTCATTTGTGTCGGAGCACTATGTCCTTCAGTTGCACATCCTGGCTGAATTTCATCCTTTGATTTATCACACTGACTTGGTTTCTCCTCACACACAGCCCCTCCATCTGCTGAGGCAGCTTCATTACTTTGCATGTCCTCTGTAGCACTATCTGCTCCACTACCTCCATTTTGTTCACAAACACTGTCCTTACTGACAGCCTTACTCTCTTCCCTTTGCCCATCTCCTGAGGAAGTGTTAGCAGTCTGTTCAGAGTCTACACTTTTCTTGTCGTCTGGCACAGGTCTTGTACCGCTCTCTGCAGCCTCGGATACAATCTGTTCTATATATTCCTTGACGGTTTCCGTGGCTAGATCCTGACAGAGCGTGGTAGGGCTGATGGCAGGGGAGAGCACTGCCCCAGGGACCTGACTAGCTGAGAGGAGGTTGAGAGAGGAACTGGCTTCACTTGGTTGACCAGCAACCAGGGTTGGAGAAGGCATGCTCTCTGTCACTCTGTTCACAGAAAAAATCTTCTTGGCTGTTAGTTTGGGTATGTACTGAGGACTCAGCAGCATGTCTGCTGGTGGAGTAGACAACAGCTGTTGTGACGTAGTTGTGGGAGGGAGACACAGAGAAAGGTTCTGGGACGACGCAGGTGGGGAGGTGACTGGAATGTTGTCCTCGTGGAAGTCACCTGGCGATTCCAGAGACCGCTGAGGGGCCAGAATGTTAAAGAAGAGAAGTTTTGGTCTCTGGATCTTTTCAGCTGAGGGAATGTAATCCATGTCTGACTGAAGCGCCTCTTGTGCAGCTCTCACTACATTCACTACCTCTTGACGTGCAGCTTCTTGCCGAGCATGTTCCACCTTCTCCTGTTTCTGACGCTCTTCTCTCTCCACAGTTTGTTTCTGGTTACGCTCACAGTACACCAAAATCTCTTGGTGTAAACGGCGCTGTTGCTCTGCGTAGTCTTTCATCCCCTGTACAAAAAGAGAAATAATTATGCCCTTACCACAAATTCTAACCATTCATCAAAAGTGACATATAATGATAACTTTGTGCTTATTTGAAAACAATGGTTTTATTTCTACATGCAAATAAAAAGTATTTCAGTTGGTAAGACTGTGTTTGAGAAAATACTTGAGTGAGGACTTACAGATTCTTTCTTTGTGTCTCTATCCAAGTCTAGTCTGGCGACCGTGTCATTCACCCTCATGGCCAGAGACAGGGCCATAAGTCCAGCCGTCTTAATGTCATTTTCTCGCAGGTCCAGACGAACAAGTCGAGGACTGTCTGCCACAAACTCAGCTAAGGCTACAGCTCCTGTTGAGAGAAATATGGTGATATAACAATCCAAAAGATAGATGCACAAACTTCAACATCACAATATTTAATAACAATGTCAAAAGGTGGTGAGGTGAAATTGGGTTTAACGTCGTGCTTGAGAATATTTCGCTCATATGTCGGCGTGCATGCGTGTGTATGTGTATGTGCGGCGGCTTGTACTAGCCCAGACTTAAGCTGGTTTTATAGTGCTAGCCCACTGAGATACCATGCCACAGTGAAGCATGAATACCCCACTCAGACACATTACACTGGCTCCAAGCCGACCAGTCCTTGTTGTACCCATTAATGCCAAGAGCCAGGCAGGGACCAACAAGTACCATATTTTAACGTCTTTTGGTATGACGCGGTCGGGGATCGAACCCGAGACCTTCCGCTCTCCGGGCGGACGCTCTAACCACTACATCACGGAGGCGGTCTAATGTCAAAAGGATGCCTCAATAGCAGTAGATAATATATATAGACAGAAAAATATATACACACATAAGAAGGACCCCAACACTGACCTTCACATGAGACCTTCGTTCCCTGCAGTCCCAGCCTTAGCAGAGCTTTGCTTTTCAGCAACCCATCCTTCACGATGTGCATCCCTTCGTTGGTGACGTTGTTGTGCCCCAAGTTCAGTGTTTCCAAACACTCTGCTGATTTCTGTTAGATGCATTTGCAAACATCAGACATATTTTCGACACAGAATAAAACACCAACTTTTGAGTGTGTAGGTATAACTTCACGTTTTTATGCAAGTCAGCACAATTTCAGGTATAAAACTGATGTTGTTTTAATGGCAGGCATTGGAAAAACTTGATCATCAGCAACTGAGTGATATCCATTGCTGTGCTGAATCAGAGTGAATGGGTGAGTGAGTATGGTTTTACGCTGCTTTTAGCAATATTCCAGCAATATCACGGCGGGGGACACCAGAAATGAACTTCACACATTGTACCCATGTGGGCCTGGAACCCGGGTGTTTAGTGTGACGAGTGGATGCTTCAACCATTAAGCTACCCCACTGCCCTGCTGAATCAGAAGCTCAAGCTGAAATATCAAGCACATACTGGAATAGTTTCATATCAACAAAAAACATGAGACAGCTTTTACATACCAGTGCCTTAGCAACAGAAGCCATCGCTTGATAAGTTATCTGGTTGTTCCACAGCACTAGCGTCTTCAGCCCAGTGTCCAGGTTCTGTTCATACAGACCATCACACAGATGACTGGTTCCTACATCCTGCAACAGACAGAACATTCATGAAGCTGATGATAAGAGACGTGGAACCCCAACTCCATCCATTACCGACCTATACAAACCTTAATCTGCTGACCTACACTTAACATGGCATTTCTGAAGATGGTCACCAACACATATACAACAAGTGTTTGCCACTGATGTGGCAATGTCCCCCGCCGCTAAAGAATGGAATATCTATATTTACTACATTTTATTTTTGGGTCACATACAAGATGCCTGAAATGACTGGTGTCTGCATAACCCCCAATGTAGGCTGTCAACATACCATAAAACATTGGGTGCAATGTTTTATGAGATATCGCCTTTAAAAAGCGGTCAAAGTATCGTGGTGACCTTGAAGATAAGGTCAAGGTCACCCAAATAAACTGGTGTCTGTGTAATACCCCAATGTAAACTGTCACCAAATTTGAAGACATTGGGTAAAACAGTCCATGAGATATCACGTTAACAAGAGTTAAAAGTGTGAAAAGTGTCGTGGTGACCTTGAAAATAAGGTCATGGTCACCCAAAATCAACTGGTGTCTGCGTAATCCCCCAATGTATGCTGTCACCAAATTTGAAGACATTGGTTACAACAGTCGATGAGATGCCGTGTTAAGAAGAGTTTGAAAAGTGTTCAAAGTGTCGTGGTGACCTTGAAAATAAGGTCAAGGTCACCTAAATAAACTGGTGTCTGCGTAATCCCCCAATGTAGGCTGTCAACAAATTTGAAGAGACTGGGTACAACAGTACATGAGATATCACGTTAACAACAGTTTGAAAAGTGGTCAGCGTCGTGGTGACCTTGAAAATAAGGTCAAGATCACACATATCGTCTGGTGTCTTTGCAATCCCCTAATGTAGGCTGTCACCAAATTTCAAGACATTGGGTGCAACAGTTCATGAGATATCACGCTAACAAGAGTTTGAAAAGCGGTCAAAGTGTCATGGTGACCTTGAAAATAAGGTCAAGGTCACCCAAATCAACTGGTGTCTGGATAATCTCCCAATGTAGGCTGTCACCAAATTTGAAGACATTGGGTACAACATTTCATGAGATATCGCGTGTTAACAAGAATCGGGACGTACGTACGGACGGACGCCGCTGAATACATAGTCCCCCGTTCCGCGTTGCGGCGGGGGACAACAACACCAACAATAGATGATAGAGTTGTTAGATATGAGAAATGTATTGACCTGCAGGTGGTTGTTGCGGAGATCAAGCAGTTCTAGTTTGTGATTGTACTTGAGAAGGTTGCCCAGCTGGATTCCGTCACTCGGCATCAGCTTGTTGTCAGCCAGAAACAGCTCCAACAACGTCTCGTTCATCTTCAGTGCCGCAACTACAACATGTGGATTCAGGCATTACACAATCAAGTCAATGAACATGATACGGTTCAGTAGCTAAGTTATAGTAGACCAAACAGACCATTTACATTGACTATACCAAATATATATCATTATTCATGTACTGGAAATAATCATGTGTACAAACAAACATATTGTTCACAACCTGCAAAACTATGCAATGTCTCTTTGTAGTAATTAAACTGTAATGTATAAACAGTCTGCAAATAAAAGCACAACTATTTTAGTGTACATGAGAATCTCCCTTGTCAGTTCTTATTATATAACAATGTACCAGATGACTGTGTTCAGCCTCACCAGTCATCACAAACACATCCAAAGGCAAGGCAACGGTACATCTGAGAAACATGTGAACATATGGCACAAGTGAAAAAGGGGAACTGAATCAGAAATTATTTTGGGCATTGAGGAGTCACATGCAAAAAACTCAACCTGCAGATGTTTCTTGTTTAATTATTAATAGACCTAGTTTATTGGGTCAAACTGTGTGTTAAGTTTGGATTGATCCACAAACCATCGTCAAGCATCTTTGCTTGGTACCAACACACAAGCCATCCTACTCAAACCTATAGAGCTGGGTATTGCAGAGAATTTTCATATTGAGATATATTGCGATGCGAAAGCATATATTACGATATGTATTGCAATATATTGCAAGAAGTTCTTTTTTTTAACAAAAAACTACTTATAATCGAGTTAATGCTTGATTTATAAAGCAAAAACACAACAAAATTACCATGCTTGATTAAGCTTTAATAAAAACTTCTAATCATGACAAAACATAAATGTAAATAATATTTGGCACAAATAAAAAGGAAAGGAACAATTTATAAAACGGAAATATCCGAAGATTTCCGAGTGTTACGAAGTTTTCCGAATGCATGTCAAAATACCGGTTTCAATCAGCATATCGCAATACGTATCGTTTTCATGTCAGAACCGGTAGATACCGGTACACCGGTTATATTGCGCAGCCCTACAAACCTATTGCCAGTTCTGTTAGTGCAAATGTGCTATGCTAGTCCAAACTGTCCAAGAATAGTCAATGAATACCATGAATGCGAAATCCACATTCAACATGTATATTCAATAGTATGTAATTGAATTCAGCTTGGGACTTGGCTGATGTATTGGGCATGGAATTCCTCTAAATTCAGAGCTGAGCAATGTAGTCCCAAGGTTTCAGAAATTGTTACTGACGACTTGTTGTTTCGGACAAACTCTTACACATAAAGATCAAGCTTTGGCTTCAATAGGAGAAAGAGGCAAAGATTGACCTCAATATATTACAATTCATGAATCAACTTGAGAAATTAAAGAAGACCTGATTCTTTCATACTACTGTAGATAATCAGAATCTGTTATGCCTTGTGACAGATTAACTATGTCACATATTGTGATATGAAGGATCTGTTTTTTCTTTAACTTCTTAAAAGTAGTAAGGAATGCTTTTTCAACAATCCTGAATCCCTTTCTGGATTCAAAACATGGCAATAAACACGATGAAGGAACAATTCCATCCAACATTCAGGATGTAGACGTATCTAGTGGCGGCTTCATGACTGACAACCTACCAAGTATGATGAGGGCTCGGCCAGACAGAGAGATGTTCTCTAAGTGTAGGACAGTGAGTGTACTGCCCAGCTTCAGGGCACGGCCAATGATTGGGATGGAGCGTTCATTCAGATCACAGTTCCTCATGTCTAGATGAACAAGATGAGGGGTCTGAAACAAGCAGACATTGTTAGGCTATTGAATTCCATCACGTGAGGGTGTGCTTCAACAGCTTGTGAATCCTGGGTCCCCTTAACTTGTAACATCAGAATTATGACAAGAACACGTCCCTTTTACTTTCATGCTAAATTTCGAACAGTGGATATTATGTATACATATTTCCGTACTAATATAGTGTTCACTGAACATTTCTTGAGTGTGTTCAAAACTATATGCAAGCTTTCTGTTTGTAGATTACTTGAAAATATTCACATGGAAAATATCATTTGATACCAGGATATGTAGTAACAGGAAAATAAAAAATTGAGGGTTGCAGAATTAAGCTACCTAAATCAGAAACAAAAAGCCAGTTTCAGTTTTCGATCATTCTCCATTATCTCCATAATACGAGTATGTTATGCTAAGATTCAAGCACATGACATGACATTCAGCATGCTGACATAGATCATGCAACTGAGAGATCAATATCCTACCCTGCGTATCAGCTTGGAGCAAGCCTGCCATCCTCTTAGTCCTATGTTCTTGTTGAAGGATATGTTCAACTGACATGCTGAGTCATAGAATTCAATCATGTCAAATAGTGCCACAGCACTCTGAAAACAGAAAACACATTTGCTACTACAACTCACTCCAGGTATAAGATTCCTCACACCCCATGGAGACCTGGCTACATGTACTCATTATAAGGGGAAACTCATTTGAACGGGGAGGCCTGACCTAGTGGCTTTGAACAACATTCATAGCTTTAATAGTGTGTGAGTGAGTGAATTTAGTTTTACGCTGCTTTAAGCAATGTTCCAGCAATACTACGGTGGGAGACATATTGCACCCATATGGGGAATCAAACCCGGGTCACTGGTATGACGGGCGAAATCTTTAACCCCACGCCTCATAGCTAAAATAGTACCTCAACAACCTCTACTGGTTGACCAAATGGTGTCCAGCAATGAAGACTTTGTTGATCAACCTACACCGATGGCATAATATCAACCATTGTTTATTCTATTCACGCTTAATGATTTACAGGCATGCATGCATGATAAACAGGGAACGTGGACAACATCCAAACAAAATGCTGAAAGTGAATTCATGCATGAAGTTTTGTTTGTTTCCAGTTCAATGCCCGACTCAGCAAGAGTCCAGCTATATGATTGTGGCCTCTAAACAACTTCCTTTGGACCAGACAATCCACTGATCAATGTAATGAGCAATGTTCCATGCCATTGGGGTATGGTGATATGCAACCAATGACGTAACGTCTGACCACCTGATCCATTTAGTTGCCAAGAAACTATGAAATTTGAACAGTGAGTGAGTGAGTGAGTTTAGTTATACACCACACTCAGCAATATTCCAGCTATATGGTGGCGGTCTGTAAATAATCGAATCTGGACCAGACAAGCCAGTGATCAACAGCATGAGCATCAATCTGAGTAATTGGCATGTGTCAACCAAGCCAGCGAGCCTGACCACCCGATCCCATTAGTCGCCTCTTACGACAAGCATGGGTTACTGAAGGTTCATTCTAAACCGAACCTTCACGGGTACGAAATTTGAAAAGAAAAACTGTATCTGAGAAGCTGTAATTTGTATTGTCAGACAGTTAATCTAAGCATAGGATATATTTGGGATTACTCTTTCTCAGTAAATATGTTACATTTGACCACTTTCTAAATGGTATTGTGTCTTCATAGAAAGTTAATTCATTCACCATCAGTCATTGATCATTGGGCTTAAGTGTCAACTCATTTTGACCTGGAACATTTCTCTAAAACATTCAGGATGTATGAAGACACAAAGACAGATTTCCCTGGATTATAGGGGATGATCACTCCTATTTAGACTTAATACGGTTGAATGTGTACCTCATCCTCCAGGTGGCAGCCCTCGAGATCAATAACACTGAACTGTATACGCCGCAAGATTTCCTCAATACTCTCGCAGTGCTTGTGGTCCAGCTTCTCGCCTGGCAAAATGGCAAAGATTCAGTTGGGGCATCCCTTCATGAATGTGCACAAAATCTAACTGAAAACACTTCTCTTAATATTTTGACTGACTGACTGACTGAGTTTGGTTTTACGCCGCTTTTAGCAATATTCCAGCAACATCACGGCGGGGGACACCAGAAATTGGCTTCACACATTGTACCCATGTGGGGATTCGAACCCGGGTCTTCGGCGTGACGAGCCAACGCTTTAACCACTAGGCTACCCCACCGCCCCCTCAATATTTTGACATGTTAGAGACTTTTGAAATAAATAATGCACAAACACTTCAAATACTGAAGGAAAAACTTACCTTTTAAACTGAATAACTCTTGTCTCTTTCCATTGTCAACAAGACCCTGAAATAAGATGTATTGTGATTGTATTGTAACCATGGTTACACTGTTTAGGTTGTATTCTCAAAATGACATGACTTGGCTGTAAATAAATCAATATCATTGCTGCAACTTGTGTTAAGTGGATGGAATCAATGTTCTTGATGTTACAGAGTAGCTGTCAGAACAGATACTCTGAGACTGACAGTTGAACAACTTTAGGTTCAGTTAAAGGTTGTCATCAAGCAATAGTGCTATTTTTAGCATCAGTGGGGTGTTCTGCACAATGTATCTGGAAGTTATGTCATTGTGTAATAAGAGAATTCCAGAGTGATGTATTAAAGAATATTTTGGTCATGTGTTACTTTTGGTCTTCAAGCCTATGACAATTGTCACCAGGGGATAACCCGGGTCTTCAGCATGACGAGCGACCACTTTAACCACGAGGCTACCTCACCGCCTCGTGTCGGTTCGAGAGATAAAGAGAAGGTGAGGTGAAATTGGGTTTTACGTCGTGCTTGAGAATATTTCGCTCATATGACGACGTGCATGCGTGTGTATGTGTGGGTACTTGTACTAGCCCAGGCTGAAGCTGGTTTTATAGTGCTAGCCCACTGAGATACCATACCGCAGTTAAGCATGAATACCCCACTCAAACACATTATACTGACTCCGAGCCGACCAGTCCTTGTTGTACCCATTAATGCCGAGGGCCAGACAGGGACCAACAAGTACCATATTTTAAGGTCTTTTGGTATGACGCGGTCGGGGATCGAACCGAGATAAAGAGAAACAATTTTTACATGTACAGAGGGCAACATGACAAAATGTCATATGCCTTTACTCTTGCCTAAATAATCAGGGTGAGTGAGTGAATTTTAGTTTTATGCTGCTTTTCCTTAACAATATTCCAGCAATATCATGGTGGAGGGACACCATAAGTGGGCTACACACATTGTATCCATGTGGGGAATCAAATCCGGGTCTTCAGTGACAAGTGAATGTTTTAACCACTAGGCTACCACAGTAAAATAATCAAGAAATACATACGTATGCATAAGACTTTTCCTCATAATCATAGAACACATGGAAGTCTAGTTGACCAGTGTATATGGCGTTACCTGTACTTGTTGTATTATTCTATTGAGGGGCTTAGTGTTGTGTTTCTCACAGCTCAGCCTGTAAGCCATCATCACCTCGTGCCATGTCCATCCCCGGGCTGAAACATACATACGTAGCTTTAGAAATTAGTTAAGTCTGGTCCAGAGGATTAGTACCAGTGTTTGATATAAGTGCCTGCCCACTGGCCTGCTGCAGGTCGATCTGTGTCGGACCCAGATTTTCAAACTTGTGTTGGTCCTCATGGCCTGCAGTAAATGTATGTATTGATTAATATGTCACAGTAAGCTGCATTGTTTCACAGGAGGGCCTAAAGAGTTGAGCCAGGGTCTGCAGCTTCTAAAACCTGTGGGTTCAGATGGCAGCCTGATATTCTTTTTATTACAAACACTGACCAGTATAAACCTTTTATCACTGGTGCTTTCTTAGAAAAGTTAAACATGTTAAAAGTTTGTGCAGTGTTATGTGACATGGGTCAAGCCTTTGTCAGCCTTAAATATTCATTTGAGACTTGTCCAGAGAAATAGACTAAACCTAATTACACTCTTCTAGAGAGTTTGTACCTGGTGCTGCTTCAACAAGACTTTTTGTTTACTACGTTTGCACTTTTTGTCGGTTTTCTTCAGTTCCAGCGTTTAATGAATAGAGGCCAAATGACAGAATTATTCTTTGGATTTGGATTTTTACTTGTACACAACAATGTTAGCAGTCTTAGGCCAACTTACTAGCATTAATTTCAAGGGCTGTAGAACCATACTAAATTTGTCTTTGACAATTTCGGATCTTGTGATATGCCAAGAAAACTCAATCCTTTAAATATGGCATATGTTTGGTGACTCATTTTTTAATAGTTTTGTTTTTAATATACCGGTAGCTTGGTTGGATTTGAACATTATACTTACTGAATTTTGTAAAAAACTTATCATCAGTTCTCATTTAAAAAAACCCCGATTAAAAGCAGTACTTCAGATGATAAATCAGTGGAAATACAGTGATAGGTAGATAATATTTTCTCTCGTTGCCAAATGTTCTGCCATTATTGCCAATTACCAACCACAACCTGTAGCAAATCCATCTTATGACAACAGTTGAAATAGATTCAGAGTACTAAAACATGTCACCAAATTTAAAAAAATAATAATCATGTGCTGGATTGATCATGATCTAACCCAAAATCAACTGTAGATTCTCTGTCAAAATATTTCCATAAATGGCTATCAACAGAATTTTGTCCTCAAAAAAGAATTTGCTTGATGTGATGAGTAAGCTGTAGTGTGGCAAGCATCTGTTGACAATTCTCAGATACACATACACACAAACATACAAACAAAGGACCATCTGTGACACACTCAGCGTCACGTACATAACCATTAATGTTTCTTGATGTAAAGTTCACACGAAGGCTAGACAGGTGATAACTTGAGGTTCACTATAAATCATATTCCAACAACACTGCTTCATGAAGTGTCATGATTTGATGATGGTTGTGTAACTATAAATCCCAATCTTACTTTCTTGGTTTCATTTTCCTTTCCTTTTGAATAACCCTGGTTTAAAAAAAGCAATGGTTCGCTGATCAATGCTGATTGCTGCATAACTATTACATACTGATTTCATCGTCTTCAGAAGATCTAGTTAAAACATGTAAGTCTCTGTGTGTGTGTGTGTGTGTGTGTGTGTGTGTGTGTGTGTGTGTGTGTGTGTGTGTGTGTGTGTGTGTGTGTCAGTCAGCAATTTTGTACACATGTACTAGTGGGGTCAGCAATTCTGTACATACAGATACTACAAATTATGCTTATAAATTATGGGGGTTGGGGGCGGGATGGGCTCATTGATTTTGTAAATGACATGCAAGGAGGCAGGGGGTCACTTACTTAGTACATAATTTTATTTTATTTTTTTTTTGGGGGCTTCAATCATATTTTACATGCTTCTACATAAAAATGATCATCACCCCTCCTTAGCCCTATATTATGAATGGTCCCTAAGTACAGTAACATCTAGATACATGCATAGTAACCTGAGATCTCTCATTCTCTGGGCACATGGTCTCTGTTTAGAATCATGTGTATATGCTCTTTGGCATGTTTTTTTTAATGGGTAGCAGGGATTTAAACCTGTGAGAGTCTTTTAACATGTTTGAAGCAGGTAGCTATTGAAATCAGTATAACTGTAACACTGTTAGCATGTGATGAAAATTGCAACCAGACAACCAGGAGAGTGGGAGTATTTTCCAGCACTTCCAGATACTTGTGCTATTTGGGAAGTAATTGATTTCTCTGGCAGAGGCAGGTATTTGGCCAACAATAGCCTATATCAGTAAACATTTGCAACACCTCCTACTATCCAGTCTGTGGTACAAAATACAATATGGAAATGATTGTGACAGTGTTGAATCAATCAATCAATCAATCAATTTTGCTTCTTTGCACACATGCACGGACACATACAAACAAACATTTTCAAAGCTGGTTTGCATCAGTTTGGCTGGAACTCACAATGAAAATACTCAGGACCAATCAGACATGTGAGGCATTTGATATACTATTCACACTTTGTTAAGGATCAAATCATTGATTCAACAGAAAACTATGAGGAGGGGTCTATTTTGGTTTAAATATCTAAGCTTATTGTAAGCATGCTTGGTTTCAGTGTGTCACTGCATCTTGTAGATCCAATACCTGCTATTGACAGGTGTTGTGTACTTGTCAATGACTCGTTCCATGATTTGCAAAATGGTCGATTGGTGCCATGAAAACCATTTTTATGGTTACTCATCTATCAAGTGCATAAGGTTAGATTAAAGTGGCTGTTTGCCTAAAGAGGGGTTACCATACCGTTATTTATCCAGTTTTAAATGGGAATTTTTGTGATCCTTAGCAAAGTGTAAGTAGTATATATTCATTAACTACATTAGGAAAATGGCAATGTAAGTGAAAGTAACATCTGCAGTGGATGACTTCACTCACAAGTCCAAAGCCAAGTCTTGTAAAACCCTGGTCAGTAAGATAAGGTAACAAAACACAATATAATAACACTAAAATATACTAAAAATAATCTTAAGAGCAAAATTTCGGCTCGTAGATAGTAGACTCAAAAGCTTTCGAGACAGACTGCATTTGTATGGTGGCAATCCCTTTGGTTAAAGATAGTAACAGTCATTTATGATTTAGTTGTTGATTACAGCATCACCTCCAATTCTGCTTATCATGCTGATTACAACCAGGATATTTCCAGCTCTGACAGAAAGAAGACACTTGAATACTGTGTACTCCCTATCATTTTCCATCGGCACAAATTTGACAAAAAATACTTAGCATGTCAAGTGATATAGTTAAAAGAATTTGTGCTTTCTCTACATGTATCATACTGTAAACAATGGTTAACAGTCAACAGTTCAAAACACACGGCTTAACACAACGCACAAATATGTATCCAGTATGCACAAATGTGGTGAATGGATACAGAAAACATATATGGCATCCTGGACAAACAAAAATATACTTTGTGCCTAATTCTAGACAAGAATTATAAAGTTTCTATCAAAAAGTAAATATTACATCTTTAAGTACACTACACGTAGTACACTACACTATTTCATTACTTTACAGCACCCTTAAACCCTGGTAAACAATGTTTGAATCATATTATGTCATTCACATCTCTAACTAATATCTAATGCCATATGTCAGTCATGTGTTGCCATGGTTTCTATGGAAATGAAACCTTTTTCAGTAGGAAGCAGGCAAACTCACACTGAATGAGTGAAGGGAATGTCAACATCGTCAGAATATTCAGCTATTCATAGACAATTTGTACTCGTATTTTCATAAGATTTGTCAGGTTTATAGCACAAATGAAAATGACAAGTGTGTTCACGTTTTAATGACTCTCATCACACCTACCTACAGCAGGGATTTAACTGGGTTGTATATTTCAGTGGACACAGGTCTGTGTTAAAAACAGTCAGTGGCAGTATGTATTTACTGTTTTCATCCAGGTGGTTGTTTGAACGGGAAACAGACACAAAGTGATATGTGTATTGTCAGACTGATCAGCTGATACCATGGATACCAGTTCCGTGTATGATTCATTATTGTATATTTAATCCTTGAATCAATAAAGTCTATCTATGTACATCGTACAGTGAAATGTGACAGGTAACAGCCATCTTATGAATGATGTCATCCCTCAACAAAGCTGAACATACTGACTAGCCTAAAATTGGCTCTAAGCATCAACATGATTAATACCTAAAAGTGTTTTCATACAGAATTATATGATCATACTAAACTGACCACAGTTTTACTAGACATGGACTTGTGGGTAAGTTGCAGACTGTCACTGTATCCTGCTGTCCCCTTTCTCTATATTGTAGAAAATACTCATACCTATTTCAAATTACATGACAAATATCTAGTAACATGGTTCAATCATCATTTTCATTGGCCACATTGCTGTTACAGAATATTTTAGAATATCATGTTGTGTGCTGCATTACTTACTGTTAAAAGACTAAAGTAAATGTTCAACACGTTCAAACAGCTGCTTGTTAAGATACAATAATATATATTTTGGTAATTTGATAATAACAAATTAATAAATACCCATTTCATTTTATCTTTGCACATATCAACTAGTCTAAAGATACCACTTTAACAAAATTAATCATTTTGTAAATAATTGAATCCATATATCTTTTGAACAAATGTAGAAGGACAATAAAAACATGTTTCAAAATTGTCCTGTTTGATTGCATGTTTAATATAAAATTATGTATGATTTATTAATCCATATATAATCAGTCGATAACAAAATCGTATTTAATGCAGCACATAAAAATATGGAATGCAGTGTTCACGAATAGCGTCTGACACTCTGACAAATTCGGCAGATTCGCCAACGGTCCGATAGAAGTCTACAACCTGACAGTCCCAGTGTCTGACTGTATATTTCACAATGATTTTGACTGAAGTTGTTATATGTGACATGTGACACTTGTTTGCTGTTAATAAATCTTATGTTTGTTAATAATTTCAATGCCAGTTATAAGAAATGTTAAATCTGAAATGTGTGTTTAATTTTATTCTATGGGCCCTGTGAATTTTCAGTGGGTCAGACAGACATCTGAAACTTACAGGACCCAATGTCCTGTTACTTTGAAACACCATTCGTGAACACTGGGAATGCTGAAACTGAGAATTCAAATTCAGACATTAACATCTATGCTTTAAAATTGTAAACATATGCAAAACAAATAACAAGTGCATACACAGAGATGCAGAAACTTACTATGCATGTTAAGGAATGAATTCTGATATTTCATTTTTTAGTGCCACTCCTTTTTTGCAGTTTGGGACCCTCATTTAATAACCTGGCCTCATTGCACAAAGTCATATTAGTGCTAGGTGATCTTAACTCCCATTCCTTACTATAGAGTTACAATCATTGAAGCGATAAGGTTGCTACAGTTATGGGCTTTGAGACCTTTAGACCAAAGAAAACAAATAACCTAGGTAAATATCTCATTATCTATAGCCAGCTTCTGCTACAATGACTACAGCTGCAGTCAACTTGTGTAAGAATATCTCAAATAGGACTGCATGGTATTACCACGATTAACGGTATACCAGTCTATCACAATACGCCTTTCACTTTCAGTTTCAAATGATAACATTTTTTCTCAGAACCGGTATATTAGCAATTTAGGCAATGAAATATATGTGAAGTTTTGTGATTATCTTTATGGTTTAAGTTCACATCTACACAGGCTTTCATTCACATTGACGTTTTCCATTGTTATTGATTGACAAAACAGCATCCTTTACATACCATACATTTTATAAAAATGAACATACAATCCCTCAAAATCAAATCTAAATTCAAAATTTCTGTCATCACAACCATCAAGTATATTTTTAGGGCTTTTGTATGTAGAAAAAAGGCTCTGCATATACAATCAATGTCACTCACTTGGTCACTGTCAAACACTTAGGCTCCCAATATATATCGCAATACGTATTGGGATACGGGTACCATGTTGCAATACAATTTATTTGCCAATACGCAGCCCTAATCTCAAATGTTCAATAGTGATTAACATTACCTGACCACATCTTGTAACATATGAACATATCTCAGCAACTTCTTATCCATAAAACTTGTTATATATTCTCAGCTATACATTTACATTTCTCTGACAACAGTGATATTTATAAACAATAAAGTATTCTTGTGAATCATTAATTCAAAACACTGAGTTTATTTTGAGATTTAAACAAACGGCTTCACAGAGGTTCAGAAAAAAATTCACTTTTCCAATGACAGAGTCTTGTAAATGCAGGGCTCCAGATAATTTTTCAACATCAGGAGTACGTACTCCTTATTTGTTCAATATTGAGTACTGGAAAACCTTAAGTGTACATTTAGAGTACTGAATGGAAGCTAATGGACTATCAGTAATCTTGTGTTTCGTTTCATATATGCACCACAACATTGCTACTCTTGTGTAAACAGGTCAATAAACAATACTTTTTTCAGATAAATACGTCTGTAAATGATTCTAAGACCGTACACCATTGCTGTGGTGCGTATCTGCTACGTTTTCTAAATTATTTCCTACCGTATCGTGCATATTTTTTATCCGTACATAAGCCGATACGGCCCTTATCTGGAGCCCTGTAAATGTATCTCAAAGGTGTCTTGAATTAAATTGTGAAAGGTCAGAATACAGCACAGGGAAAAGGTGTGCAGTTAAGAGCATGGTTGTAATTCACTTGTCCATGTAGAGCAATGTAAGTACTGTACAGGCTATAAGCTACAAAAATCTTAGGAATAGCTGGCACAGTGTTGTAACATGTGTTAAAAAGCTGACACAAGTTAAAAAATAACATCAGCTCGAACAGCTGTTGGAATATAGTGTGAAAATTAACATCATAAAATATTCATAAACACTTTATAAAAATCTTTTTTGTAGATCTATCACTAATGACACTTGACAGACAAATGTGATCAGACAACATGCACAGATCTAGGTGACCAAAACGCTTGGGGTACTTCATTAATCAACTATTGTCAGCTGTTGACAAGGATAACTTGGAGAAAAACAGATATAGTCTGATAATGTATACAGAAGATTTCTTGAATGCTTATTACCATCCTTCCAAGGGTCGGGAGCGTCCTTGTATCCTGCGACAATTCCTTCATGAAACTTAACTCCGCGTTTCTCAAACTTGGCTGTGGTTTCTTCAAACGCTTTCTCTTCAGATGACGAGTCTGAATCGTCATTTCGCATGAGGGGACCCCCATCCTCGCAAGGCTGGGATCCTCCCCCACTTTGGTAAGCTACTTTGTTTACTTCCTGTCCTGAGGACGACGTCGGGACATCTTTCTGAGCACTGACAAATTCTTTCAGCTGACCATTTTCGGTTTTAGTGTCAGAGGAATGGCTAGTGGGTTCTGTCATTGTCATATCTACATATTTCGTTCTACGTCTATTACTTAAAATGAGACAGTCACACAGAAATTAGCATTTCTGGAAACTCATCTGCTTCTTTCTCGTGAATACTCCATTTTGTGGTTTGCGTCACGCCACTTCCGGTCCATCTGTGCAATGTGATTTATGATTGGATATGTGTATCTTATTGGCCAATCGGCGGGGGCGTTTTATCTCCCCACAGTGGCGCTTGTTTTGAAGGAAATGAGTGTGTGTCGGTACATTTGTCCGTGAGTTGAAATCTTTTAATTGTGTATGAAATAGCCATGGGACCAGGCCATCTGTAATATGTCTTCTTTCAGTAGACTATAATGTTGATAAGTTTATGTCTGAAGTCATAGAAAGAGGGTGAAAGTTGTGGATTGCAACGCTACAAAAAGCAATTTATCTGTCGAATAGAACTATGCTTTTCCTTATTTTGAAAATCTGTTCCCAGATACAACATTCTTAGTAAATATAGGTAGGCATGAACTGGTTTACATTCTGATTTGCAACCATTTTAAATTTGCATTTGTGAGAGAGGGATTGATTTATTTTGTTATACTGCATCAATGTGTGTGTTTGTTTGTTGTTTGACGCTGGTCTGTAAATATTTCTTTAAATCGAGTGATCAACAGCAGGAGCATCGGTCTACGCAGTTGGGATACAATGACATGTGTCAACCAGATCCCATTAGTTGCCTCTTCAGATAAGAATGATTTGCTGAATTCCAATTCAAACCCTGATCTTCACGGTCCAATGCATCAAACAAAGTGAAAGTAGGGTTCGAAAATAGTATTCATTGATTTTTGGCTTTGCAGCCAAGATTCAACAGTAAACTCGGCTAGCAAAGGTCACTACAAAACTTGCAAACGGGCCCACTTGTTTATTCACTCTGTTACTGATTAGCCTATTCTATACTACCCATCAAATATTTAGACTCACTTAAAGCACTCACTATATGCTATGTATATATATGTGGTTACATGAAGATGAATTTTTCCATTAAATAGGGGGAACCAACTGCAAACCGTATGCAGATGAATTGCATGAGGATCATGCATCAAATTGTTGAAAAGCATGTGCAGATATCATGCATGTGAACAGCTGCATTTTGGTGTAAAAGTTTGGTAAGAGTTCGCCAATTTTGACTGATTTTCATCATTTATTGAACTCATGAGAATAATCTTTCAACATTACGAATTTGTTTTACAATACATCAGTTCATGTGTAAACAGTACCTTTAAACAGTATGGAATCTTTTGCTAAATCTAGTTTAGAACAGTTGACTGAAGTAAGTGGCTACATTTACACTAGTGAGTCTAAACTTTTGATATGTAGTATAGTTCAGTCTAATAATTTTCATTGATTTATGTTTTTGAGCAGCAGTGTTTACCCATGCTAGTGTGTTGTGTCACTTGAATGATGGATTGGTGTTTGGGGCGCAGTGGCGATTCTACCACATTGTATTTATCTCTAACCAGGAAGTACTAGATAATCTGCTAAATCTGCATCTGGTTCTTGCAGTTTCCATTCTTATTCACGTTTTTACACCAATATAACTTGTTATGTATCTTATTATTGTCGTACAATCAATGTATTATATTGTGTACCTTGTATCACGATACAATACTATACAGTATTGCCATTTTGTTACGCCACCAGTCATCAGTGTAAATATTTGCTTCATCATGAGCACGATTAGGATTAAGGAAGTATTTCTTTATTTAGAGCTGACATTCAAACTATTTGTTTTGTTGCTGAAGGTCGATGTTGTGTATGCTTCAAGTTTCCCACTTGATATGATGAATGTCCCATGTTTTTTGTGATTCCTGTACCAACCTTGAATATGTCCTCATCACAGGAATAACTGTCTGATTGAAATATGTGTACCATAGAGTGGACCTCTGTGTACCCATGTAATGAGATATTAAAAAAGGCAAAAAAATACACTTAAAAGTCCATGGGAAGTAATTAATGGTTGTCAGTATAATGAAATATCACCTTGCTCAGCTTTCATTGAGGTGTGAGACAATGTCTCCATGGTGTAGTGGTTAGAGCACATGCCCGGAAAGCAGAAAATCGGAGGTTTGATCCCCAGGCACATCATGTCAAAAGACGTTAAAATATGGTACTTGCTGTTCCCTGCCTGGTGCTCAGCATTATGGGTAAAACAAAGACTGGTCGGCCTAGAGTCAGTATAATGTGTTTCATGGTATCTCAGTGAGCAAGCACTATAAAACCAGCTTAAGTCTGTGCTAGTACAAGCAGCCACACATACACTTGCATGCACGTCGTCATATGAGCGAAATATTCTTAAGTACGATGTTAAACCCCATTTCACCTCACCTCATTGAGATGTGAAGATAGTCGTAGGGCTACGAGAGCTTTGTGAAACGGTCTCCTGGCCCCTAGTAGTAGCACAACAACTTACGATTCCAGCCAGACGATGAGAGACTTGCCCTTATCACGTTGACATGCATGCTAATTTATCTAAAATCCACGAAATCTACACGATTTACTTCTGGTGGTCCCCAAATTATCATAAGGATGTTTTTGGCAGTAGAAGAAGCTGGAAGAAGATTTCACAGGGGGGTATTTGTTCAGACGCTATTTTGATCTAACAGTCACAGTGAATCCTGTTAGGTGGCTGACCCACCACCTATTTGGGGGTGCGGTGAGCGAGCTGCCTAAGGTGCCAGGCTAGTAATCCAGCAAGCTTGGAGGTGCCGGGATCAACCCCACCTGTGACCGGGTGTAAAAAACCTTGGAGTCAACTTTGTGTGCAGACTCTTTCAGTGTTCAGAGCTCCAGATAAGATTTAGCTCATGTGGGTACTGTACCCATTGTATTTTTTTGGAGTGGGTATTATGAATGTTGAGCGGGTATTTCATTTTCCGTTACCCACTGCTTTCAAATATGTGGGTATTTCAGTGATTTTACTCACCTAAGTATTATGTCATTGAGTAAGTTTACTATGCAGGTATGTTCTGCCTTATGTCATACCTAATAAAAATCAACTGAAATATAATGGAAATCATTTCATAAAAAATCACTCATCCTGTACTGACAGTACAACACTAGTCGTGTACTAACAGTAAAACTTGATAGCAATCGATGTCTTTTTCATTACGCAAGCGATTTTTATAAATATATTCCGTACACATTTGTTATAAACGTTTTGCGTATCTAACATTTTAAATGTTATTGGTATGCAACAATTATTTTTCAATGCGTAATTTGGAAATTTTCTATGCGTATTTTACCCAGATACGCAGCTTATCTGGGCCTCTGAATGTTGTCACAACCCCTAGTGTACAGTAAACAACCCTGTGCACTTAAAAGAACCCACGAATCCGTTGGTATATGACCAGATGGTGGCCACATTAATACGTGCAAACACCTAGGTGCGGGTACAGCAACCTGCAGTAAACTTCGACAAAGTACTGTGACTATGTGTCCCAGTCTACCCAGCTGTGAATGGGTACCTCGTAAGATGGGAAAGCCACATTAACTCGGTGCACCTAGTAGGCAGCAAGAGTTGTATGCTCCCCAGGGAGTTGAGATTAAAAATACGATGTGCCGTTGTGATGGACATGCAATGATAGAGGGAAAACAAAGCGCCTTTGAGCAGTTGTACTGGATTGTAAGCAATATAGCATGAGTCAGGATAAGGATAAATGTGTAAATTTTATGATAAAATTGATATTTTATACTTATCCTAATTCTTGATCTGAAGTACAAAAAAAACCACCCCCAGACTCGATTATTTACAGACCGCCGCCATATAGCTGGAATATTGCTGAGTGCTGTGTAAAACTGAACTCACTCACTCACTCAGCACAACAGGCTTCACTGTGGGCCCAAGTGTGGGCATATTTAGGACAGAGTATTGAGAGCATGGCTCAGGTCACATGAGGCGGCTTTTGTGAGTGAGTGCATTTTGACTGTTCTTGGGAACAGAGATTCAAGTTTCCACGTTACCGTCGAAAGGGAAAAGGAGATAAGCAATATAGCATGAGTCAGGATAAGTATAAAATATCAGTTTTATCAGGAAAATTACATTTTCTGGCCAGCAGATTATGTGAAGACACTGCATTTCATTTTATATATTTTCTAGCAATAGTTTGTTATATTTTGCAGAATATACCTGTTGAACTGAAGTCTGCTGCTCCACCAAAATGCCCAGGGCACCAAAACCTGCTGGTGAGAAGAGATTTGTTTGCAGTCTGTATCCCTGATGATTTATCATTGTTTCCGTGTCTTTTGGTTGTACACACAGTGTGTGCATGCAGGTGATCCATAGATGTAGAGGTTGCTGTTCTTTTACATGCCAGGATCTGCTGTTAGTAGGTTTGGAATCCTCATCAGCGCAGATCTCCAACACCCAATGCATATGTGGGCATACAGTTCACCCAGTCGTCATGTCCCAGAATTTCACTGTTACCCAAGAAACTAGACTTTCTGCTGATAATATTAATCACTGGTTTGTCTGGTCAAGCTCCATTGTCCATATCCTGCTATCACACAGTTGAAATGTTGCTGAGTTCAGCCCCAAACAAATACCATGTTTTCTTGAGTACAATAGTGTAATGCTAGAAGAGTGAATATTCTGGACAAACAATATTTCCAGTATTATATGCAGAAAAAAACTACATGGTATTCCTTCAGTGAATACAGCTATGAATAAACATGCATTAACAAACTTTGTCAATGAAAAATTGAAATTTGAGATGAAATATTACTGGACATATGATTTGCCATTCACATCTTCATTTCTGGTAGGTGTTGTTGTCCCCCGCCGCAACGTGGAACGGGCGACTATGTGTTCAGCAGCGTCTGTCCGTACATACATCCCGATTCTTGTTAACGCGACATCTCATGAACTGTTGTACCGAATGTCTTCAAATTTGGTGACAGCCTACATTGGGGAATTACCCAGACAACAGTCGATTTTGGTGACCTTGACCTTATCCTCAAGGTCACCACGACACTTTGTCCACTTTTTAAACTCTTGTTAAAGTGATATCTCATACACTGTTGTATCCAATATCTTCAAATTTGGTGACAGCCTACATTGGGGGAATTACACAGACACCGGTCGATTGGGGTGACCTTGACCTTATTTTCAATGTCACCACGACACTTTGACCGCTTTTCAAAACGCAATGTCTCATAAAACATTGCACCCAATGTTTTCAATTACGTTGACAGCCTGCATTGGCGGATTATGCAGACACCAGTCATTTCAGGCATCTTGTATGTGACCAAAAAATAGAAAGTAGTAAATATAGATATTCCATTCTTTAGCGGCGGGGGACATTGCCATATCAGTGGCAAACACTTGTTTTATATGCAATGATTTCAAACAAAATGTGTATTTATGCCTGGATTGCCAATCAAACAATTATTTAAATAGCCAGTTCTGAAAATATCCAGATTTTTTCCCACTTTTGTTCAAATTGCAAATTTTCTGTCTACCTATGAGTCTGACTATCAATATTGATCACAGAGATCAATAATCGTAAGCTAGATATCGATCGATTATCAATAAATATCATAGGAGTAACTTTCAGCAAAAATGCCAAAAATGTCTGAAAGAAATGGATATAGATGCATCACTGGTGAGTGGTGACATGTTTTGCATGGATTACAGCCTCCTGAACATAATTTAAAAGCAGACCATGAATAAAGTCTTAAAATTGTATATTGTGTGAGAAAATTAAAACTATTTTCTGTCACAAAAGTTAATGAACGATATTATGGATAACACAATTTTCATATCGATAATCATTACTCATTTTTCCTAGCAACCATATCTTGATTATCAATCATTTTAGCCAGCCCTATCATCCTATATTAATCCCTGGGTTGGCTGTGAGTCAGTATGCTGTGTCTTTGTGGGGTATCCACATCAAACTCCAGCACACTAGCTCAGTGGGCTAACACTATAAAACTGACATTCTGGACTAGTACTAGCAGACACATGTCTGCACATGTTATGCTATAAATACAATATTTTTCCTTATCCTGACTCATGATCTTTGCTTATCTCCCTCTTCTATGCAAATGGTAGTGGAACATTTGAATCCTTTGTAGTTGCCTAAAGCGGACGTAAAAGTACACTCAAACACGAGTTACCTCCCTTTTCCCACGTAAACAGTCATGTGACCAGCCTTACTTGTCACTTTCTCCCTTTTCGCCCCAGCGGATGGTTGGACGAGCACTGGAGTCCCGTATACAGCATATATCCTTTATATCTAGATCCTCTATTTATAAAAATTACGCTGTGCATGGTATTTGGCTATATCTAGCTTGTATTATATGTAAAATTTTGAAGAAATTATTTGTTTTTGTGACATATTTTCTTTGTAATGTAACTTGTTTACATTTCAGGAAATCTTGCAGTGTTTGCAGGCACCGGCTATCTGTGGCTTATCCTCACCCCCAATGCCCTTAGTGCATTAAACCATGTTCTTCCACCTTGCGTTGTACATATTGTATTGGTTTATCAAATCTACAGTTTAATCAATATTTGTCTTATATCTATAGACCAGCCATGGGTCGGGTGAGGAAGTCATCACAAGTCACGGTTGATAAATCTGGAGATCAAGCCGGTAACCGTATGTTGCTTGTTACTGCAGAAATACATAACCTAGTGCTATGTCGAGTACGTTGCAGGGGCAGTCGTCTGTTACGGGGGTCGAAGAAGAGATCTGCTACCATGAGTTGACACCTTCTCAGAGTAAGAAGAAGACTTCTTAATCATCTACGACTCAGAGGAGGGCATCTGTAGCTAGATTGGAGTCGATATCAACGACCTAGTAAGGCAACGCATCAGAGATCGTTTAACGAGGAGATTATTCCACCTCACGAAGTAGACGTGTTTGATAAACCACCGTTATTTCTCCCTGAAGTACCTGCTAGATCGGTGACACAGTCGACTTCCATGACCACTAGATCGTCTCCTGAAACTACAACAGCGGGCCAGCTGTTTGACGACCAACCACTAACTTCTCAACGTAGCGAAGTTGAAGCACACAACTCATCAGCGTTTGTGAACGCTTCATCAACGCCGCATCAGCTTCAGTCAGCGCAGAACGTTGATCCAGGCGAATACATGAGGCAATGTACTAACCAAATGATGGCCATGATGGAACGTTGGTTCGAGGAAGAGGCGAAGGCTTGACGGAACCTCACATCTACTGACAACGTTCGCAAACCCTCTGACCTGCGCGAACTTGTTACACCTCACAAATCTACATCTGAAGACTACGTTGGCGAACGTCTTCGTCATGCTGGCTTATATTATCCACAATGGGAATACGTGTTTAATATCACTGAACAAGATTTTACACTTGGAGCAACCCTTATTCAAAAGGTTTATATGAGCAGCGTAGAATTACGTGCGCTTTTACTCAACCAACTATTGCATCAAATTTTATCGAGATCTACGCAGTGCCAGTGTTTATCGCTATAGGAATGGGGTGTGCACCTCAACAACCAGGTTACATCAGGGAAGTGGTCGGAGACAGAACAGCATCTTCACATCAATCTGCTGGAAATGAAAGCTGTGATCAATGCCGTACAACTATGGTCGAGTTCGCTGAGCAGCAGAATACTGAGGGTCCACACGGACAACTCAACAGTGGCATTCTCCATAAATTGGCAAGGATCAACAAGATCGCCAAGCCTATTGCAGCTCAGATTCCAGTTGTTCAACATCACGGAGGATGCAAACATCTAGATAAAGGCGTGTCACATAGCAGGAGCCAAGAACGGTCTAGCAGACTCTCTCCCGACCACTTTGTCCATTACCCACGGAATGGATGCTCCACCCAGAAGTATTCCGGCTCATCATAAGGGAAATAGGATCCCCATGCATAGACCTGTTTGCCACCAGGTTCAACAAACAACTACAGACATTTGTTTCACCAGTACCAGATCCCCAAACCTGGGCAACATGCACTGAGCATATCATGGGAAGGACTAAACACATTTGCGTTTCCACCTCCGATCTTACTACCGAAAGATAGTGCTGTTTAAGATCAAACAGACACAGGCGCTACAACTGACTTTGGTCGCACCCCATTGGCCAGCAAGAGTATGGTTCCTAGACCCTAATAGAAGATCTCGGAAATCCAACCCTCAAACTACCAGAATGGCTGAACCTACTCAGACATCCGCACACCAAGCAAGTCCACAGGAACCCAACACTGTTCCAGCTACACGTGTGGACTGTATCAAACCTGTCTGAAGGAAAGAGGAGACTCCGCCAGAGCAGCAAAGGCAGTAACCTTAGTGTTACGCAGATCCACTCGTAACTTGTATGAAGACAAGTGGCAGAAGATTGAGACATATGCAAGGCGGAAAGGCTTCACAGCTATGAACGCTACTCATCCTCAAGTGGTGGAATATCTATGTCATCTTAGATATACTAGACATCTGAAAGGTTTGACATTATCCACATATCTGGCAGCCATCAGTACAGTTATCACTATGGAGTCAGGCATCAAGTTGACTAAAGTACCAGAATTACTTGCTCTGCTGCGATCTTTTAAACTGGAGGACCAGCAAAAGAAATTCAGAGCACCGGCCTGGGATCTGAATGTAATTCTACGTCATCTCATGAACGATGCCTACGAACCTCTAGAACAGACTACCTTCGAGCTGCTTACACAGAAGACTGTTCCTGCTTGCCTTAGCCACGGCAGTTCGAATGTCTGAGATACATGCGCTGGACTTTGGACGAACTAGATTCGACCCGGGGCACCATGCTGCAGTACATGTAGGACTGAGATGGGATTTATTGCCAAGAATCAACTACCTGGTCAATCAGATAGACAGTTTCATGTACCAGCGCTATCTACGATCCTCGGACCAGAGGATACGCAGGACTTATCCTTGTGTCCTGTCAGAGCCCTGAAGATATATCTTCAAAAGATTAAAACAAGGAGAAGAAAATTCAAGCACCTATTCATCCCGTTATCTACAGTGACATCAGTAGAAGTCTCAAGAACGACAATATCGTTCTGGATGAGAGCCGTTATATTGAGAGCCTACAAAGCAGCAGGACTAGAACCTCCAAGAGCTTCCAACCCACACAAAGTCAGAGCACTGGCGTTAACACTAGCTCTGCATGGAAATTGTTCTATATCATCAATTATGGAGGGCTGCTGAGGACAGCTGTTGAATCCAGGAAGTGGCTTGACCCACCACCAATCCGAAGGATTCTATGAGCAAAGATCATGAGTCAGGATAAGGGAAAATATGTAATTTTTAGAGTAAAATTGATATTTTATACTTATCTTGACTCATGAGGACAAGCCCTCCCAACCTCCCCGCTGGAAACACTTCGGATTTCACAGTAGATTCAGGTGCATGGGCAGAAAATCAGGCGAGAGTGACAAGTAAGGCTGGTCACATGACTGTTTACGTGGGGAAAGGGAGGTAACTCATGGGTGAGTGTGCTTTTATGTCCGCTGTAGGCAACTACAAAGGAGTCAAGTGTTCCACTACCATTTGCATAGAAGAGGGAGATAAGCAATGATCATGAGTCAGGATAAGTATAAAATATCAATTTTACTTTAAAAATTTTACATTATTGTTTAAAGCCTGATTTTCCAAATATCATGCATGAGTGAACAGGTGAAGAGATTATTGCCAGTTTTATGTTCACTAACTGCACAATTTCAAAATATTAGATTAATTATTTTAATTACTACGGTAATAAAGGTAAATATGCATGTGCAAATTGAGTCTTCACTTTAGTTATCAGGGTTGTACGGACCAAATTCTTTCAGGTGTGTAATGTTGTCAATTTACAGCTAAAGCCCCTAAAGCTCCTAAAGCTCCTAAAGGTCACAAGTTACCTGAAACCTTCCCAAAAGGCGAGGTTTTACAAGATGTATTGAAAAAACAGTGGAAACTAGGCCCCGTGATTGGACAAGGTGGATTTGGACTCATATATTTAGGTAAGGTTGAACATGTTAAGGAGGTTAGGATGTACTATTACAGGTAATTTTTTTACCTACATGTGATATTTTGTTATTTTGAATAGACAACCTGGTTTTCATTATGAGGCTGTTTCAGAGTTACGTGTGCAGTGTTTCACACATTTTGAAAAAATGTTTTGATTTAGAATGAAACATGCTGTGAGCATGATGAAAGGTAATCACCTATGGAAGTTTGATCTGGTGCTTATTGGTGATTTTTGTTATTCTTTTTATATTGTTATAGTTTTCATGATAACAAGTTGACTTTCCTGCTTTTTGATGATATAAGCTACTGAAAAATACTGAACAGCATTATTGTTTGAAAAGTATCCATTGCAATGAACCAAAACCAGGGTATATGTAGGCAAACTCCATTTCGGACTGTCACCAGATCAGGGGAAGATGTCATCTCCTAATGACCTTTGTTTGCGGTTGAAAAGACTTCAAAATGGATATTATATCCAAAATACTTTCACAGGATATTTAGTATTACATGGTTGTTTTCCACAGCTGATGAGGCTCAGAGCTCTGTTGGAAACACTGCACCATATGTTGTGAAAATTGTGAGTACATTTAGCAAAGCCAGTGGTCCAAATTAATTACCGGTATGTAAGGCCCCATGCAGATCTGGGTTAGAACTAATGGTGGTCCAATTACTTGAAATGATCGAAGATTGGTCGCAGTGACCAAACGACCAAGCAATCGATCACATTTTCCCATATTCAAACACTTGTTAACGAATTTGGACCTACTGTTTTAGAGTTTGAAACACTTGACGATGGAACATATCGCAGAAGTTTTCAGGGCCTGAAAACGGGTTTAATTCTTAGAAAACTCACTTCACTTACTGAAAAGTCATGACTGAATATTTCTTGCAGACTCTGGGAGGTTTATGTTCATGATATGTTAGTCATCACTTTAAGTAGCAAACTCATTCCCAACACTAGTTAGAACAAGTCTTTAGCATTGACACTAAACCATTAGAAGTGCAGAGGTACAGATAAGCTGCGTATGTGCGTAAATTACGCAAATATTTATGTGAAAACTCAATTCCTATTAAGTCTGTTGCGTACAAGTACACTTGAACTTTTGTAAATACTCAATAAATTTGATCTTTCATGCTTACACACAAAAATGTGATAGAGATTACCGAGGACAGATCAAATAACTGAGGTACATTGAGAGATTCTATTTCCGCACATGAACTTGGCAACTTGCAGTCTTTCCTATTGTTTCTCATATTACAGATCAAATACAAATAACAAACACGTAAACCAACATTTAAACTTTATTATATTTTTACAATTAATGGAAATAGGCAATAACCCAATTGAGTTTGAGTGAGGTTTGTACAATATATTTGCTTACTCAAAGGAAAATTAGGATACCCAATTGAGATGAACACAAGCAAGTATATAACTCAATGACCCAAAAAGTTTTCTGTAGCTCTGGAAGTGACTAGTGGGTTTGGGTTGTCAGACTCAATGACTTTGGTAATGCATGTCTTTGTATCCCAATAGCATAGGTTGATGTTCATGATTTCGGTCACTGGAATGTCTGGCCCAGACTCAGTGATATGAAGACTGCCATCATACAGCAGTGAACATAGAAGATGGTGTTATAAAACAAACAATTATGAACTTAGTTCTTGTTAAAAGCCTTATTTGGTTGAATATTTAAAGAATGGTTAAAAGTGAAAAATGGTTGAGAATGTCTGGAAGAAGGGTTGTCTTTTAATGTCTGGGTATGTGAAGGAATTGTTGTCTTTTCATAAACTTTACTTCTTCCAGGAACCCAAGGATAATGGCCCACTCTTCTGTGAGCTCCACTTCTACCAGAGGGCATGTAAACAAGATTTTCGTAAGATTGCTTCAGTGATTTTCCTAATTGCTTATTAAAAGGAGAGATCTATCTGAACATAACAGGTTTAATGTGATGAATGTAACAGCACTGTTTTCATGAAGTAACAATGAGTCTTGTTATAGCCTAAATATTTAGAGTCTGAAATTTAAGGAGTCCTTAGGTTTAATTTCAGCGATATAGGGTAACAAATCAATCAAACATTTTCAGATGTAACATGACTGTCATCAGTTTTGGCAATGATGTTGTTTTACCTATGTTCAGTGGATGCCTGGCTGAGGGGTCATAAGCTGAAGTACCTGGGTATACCACAGTATATTGGTTCTGGCCTGCACACTTTTAACGGGAAGGAGTATCGCTTCATGGTCATGCAGAGGTTCAGCACAGACCTACAGAAGCTGTTTGAGGCATCGAGGAGATTTACTCCAAAATCAGTGCTTTGTCTGGGTATACGGATGGTAAGCATTGCATTTGTGCTGTCTTAAATGCTTGTCAGCATGGTTAGCCTTAGAACCTCCTGCCTCTTTGGTTTTAGTATAGAGTGTCTACCTATAGAGAGGATGATGGACATGCTGAAACATAACTATAAACCCAATAAGCCTTCAACAGGTCCAGGTTCCATTTTGGAACCTGTTTCTGAGGAAGAAGTACTTCTAATAATAATGGCATCTGTCAAGTCAGGTGTTTCAGTCAGATACAATGAAGTTGTTGCTGCAGATGACAGTTAAAAGTTCATGAACAATTCACCAAAGTAATGTTTGCATCACTGTTGATCCAACTGATGGGAAGTGTTAATGATGGATGTTGTAGCTGATCTGATACCCACAGGACTACGCTATGTTGTAGCTTGACTGTCTGGAGTATCTCCATGAGCACGAGTATGTCCATGCAGACATCAAGGCTGGCAACATTTTACAAGGATACAAGAACGGCAAAACCGAAAACAGTGAGGTAAGAAAATAGGTTCTGCAATGTTTAGAAACAGGACAAGCTTAACTTTCACTTCACACATTGCAACACACAAAGACAAAATAAATTCAGTCATGAAGTGAATTTGCTCAAGAAAAATTGCTTTTGGAAACTTTCCATTATCATTATGATGGGGTAAACAAATGGGGTAGGACACTCACTTGTCTTGTCGCTATCACGGATCAAGGTACAGGGTTTTACATGACGCTTGATTCCTGCGTATTTGACGCAACAATTTTGTAAACGACTCTCAAAATATTATCATATGAGTCAAGCTTGACGTAAGTTTTATGGGTGGCCCTTACAATAGACCGATCCAGTCTGTCAATCAAAACTGGCGCATGCGTCAATTTTGGCCAATCAGCAGGCCGGGCGCGTTGTGTGGATTTGTCAGACTTATTTCCGGGGTCAAACGATGCATCCGAAAGCGATGTGCTTCAAATTATGCCATTTACACTCGCTATATTTATTACATATTGCTGCGATTTGATGTATACCTTAACAAAACCATTACGGTCAAGACAACAAAAATGGAGGCGGATCAAGAAACGCGATAGGCCTGACGATCAGTTAAATGTCTGCACCATCGTTCAGGAAACCTACGTCTGCCTGCTGATGAGAATTTGCAATTTGCACACTTTTGCACATGTGCAAAATCATTACCAATTGATGACAACAAATAGCAGTTTAAGACTTTGCAAGTGTTATAAACACGGACAATTCTTGTAACTACAAAATTGTTTTTGCTTCACGTTTTAGTCACTACTAGGTATTGAGTTGGTACGCCACAAAGCTCAAGAGAGACAGGCGAAAGCCGTGACACAATGTAAACAAATTTTCATTTCGGTTAGGTTCAACCGAAATAGCAAAACATGTTACATGAAAGAACAATGTGACGGATATTGTCCCCTTAAGCTCTTAGATATTCTTCAATTTGTCACACATTTTAGGATGTTTTAAGTTTCATAAGCACAATCTGAAGGCCTACAGTATCTTGTTAACAGAGCAAAATATTCGATGAGTAATATTTTTTATTCAAACGGAAATATTGTCAGTGTCAGCAGTTGACTATCATGCAATATCCAAGTATCAAAATTAGTTCATATGAGTGCCTATAAAACCATGCTTTAAATATTTCAGATTTTTATAAAAGAATTGCATGGGACTTTGACCTGAATTACCATCCTCCAGGTTGATCGAATCTGAAAACTATGTGAGAAGAATAGTGACTTTCTGGAGTATTGGACAGAGTGAAATAAAGTGTATATCTTAATTATGAGAACATTATTTGAAGTTTTGTTACCACATAATTATTCACATATAATGGTACATTTTAGGAGTAATATTACAACTGTAATTTTGATTAATTCACTGGAAATGATATCAAGGTACATGTTTTCAGAATCTTGCTTTTTTTAGTAAACGTTAAGGGAAATAAAATTAATAATAATCTAATCAATAATAAATAATTATTTAATTGATTGACATATCAGATTTTTAGATTTTAAGGCAGAACTAGGCAAACAAACACCATACATATCAAGGCAGGACAATCACTTGGTATTAACTTAGTTTCTTGGCTCCTGCTTTTACATGGTTTTTTTAAATACTACATTTACTAATAAGATAATTCTGAAAGTGATTGCTAGTATCATAACTCATTAAAGTTATTTCAACATCCAGAATATTTGAAAAAGCAAAGGCTACATTTTGGTCAAACCCTGGGCAGGCATTATCTAGTCCTGGAACAGAATAACTTTCAATAATCTCAGGTGACTTTTCATGTAATGGAATAAAGATTGAAACATATATTAAACCCATATTTGATGTAATTCTTCTGATTAATCATATGTTTTTTAGGAGGTTACTACTATTTGAAGACTGAGCCAAAGCTAGTGTTTATTAAGATGGTGGATTTGGACAAATTGTTCAAGGTTTGTTGATGGTTATTTGCAAAATGAGCTTCATATTAAATTGCACACAGGTTTGTAGGAGGTGAGCGCTTCAGGACATTTTCATGTCTGTTTTCCTAAACCTTTGTTATGACTTTTACCAAATTTTGAATCAACTTTACTATAATTTTATGACACCAGTAAGTATCTCAGAAAAGGAAAAGATCAAAATCAGTGTTATGTCCTCTAGGGATATGGTCTCAGATCTAATAAAACAAAGATTATCATTGTTTAATTAAGAAGCAATAATTGTATTGACAGAAGGCTTTGAACATAGGATATATTCTTTGCACCTTATTTACACTAGTAGTTAGCAGTTAAACATCTCTGATGAAAAAACAATAGATCTACATTTGTATTTTGTGTAACATTCTATTTCAATGCTAGTTAATTGTTCGAATAACTGTGGATTCTCTGTTCCAAAATTTTGCATCACATGTTTCCTATTTCTGGAAGATGGGTCAGCTAGTGTACAGGTGCAGACTGTATCTTGGATCTTCTTTGTGTTCTGGTGCTGTGACATACCTGTACATAAACGCTGGCAGTTCATGAAGTCCAGTATTGTGGAAGTTTGTATGTAAATTAGAATTCCACAACAAAGTACATATAGAAAATTAAATGGAATTGATGATTAAAAAAATGATTTCCTTATATTCAGTGTCATTTTATCATGGTGTACAGAGAGAAACTCTACTGAGAGTTGCTGCAGATCAGCTGTTGAATATTTGCTTCTGGGTATGTCCAGATATCAGTCATGGAAACATGTTGTTTACAAGCCCAATTACCTTTTCCAGATTTCCAAATAAGATCAAATAGGTTATGCTGTGATTGATTTGTTAACATTAATTGTACAGACAAATAAGGTGCATGAAGTAGTAGGCGGGAAATATTTTCTGATTTTTATTTACCATTCTCTTAATTCATTAAAAGATAGAAACCCATGTTTTCAGATTATTGAACTAAATTTGAACAACATAAGCGGATAAGTAAAAACCCGCAGCGCAGTGTTGATAATCTATTTATAGATACCCTAAACGATGTGCAACATGACCATGTGGTTGTGTTCACGAAGTTTTAAAAATTATAAACCCAAACAACAAAATTCAGCTATCCTTTCCCTGCTAATATCTGTGACGGAGGTGAATTGCCAGATAGATTAATTGAGTCGAAAAGAAATTACGCTTCCTACAGTCTCAGCAGCTAGTCGAGACGCTTTTTCAGCGGGCATGTAACTCATTTTCACTCGCCAGTTGTAATCTGCCAGCTAAAATATATTAAAAATCACATACGTATAACTTGCCTCTTTAAATAACATTCACAAACGACGGATACCAAAGTATCACAAGCAGAATTCATCAACAACGTTCGCAATCACGTAACGTTTAGCCGGCGGTGACGCCATTGTGATTTGCCAGTGGTTGTCCCCCCTAACGTCAAAAACGAAGTGGGCGGGGCTTATCGGCCGAGACTGGATCGGTCTATTCAGTTCAATAAAATCGATTTGATAAGCAAAAAATGATA
The DNA here is from genome assembly GCF_003918875.1 of Haliotis rubra. Lineage (NCBI taxonomy): Eukaryota > Metazoa > Mollusca > Gastropoda > Lepetellida > Haliotidae > Haliotis > Haliotis rubra. The sequence continues at coordinate 2,403,787 of NW_025766003.1, forward strand.
TTGTCCGATGATAGTCTGACTTTTACAGAGCTGTCAGATTGTTCCAGAGAACTCAGAGAAGACAGTAATCCTGGCTGTTTGAATTGAACAATGCTGTAGTTTCATTTGGTGGTGTGACATAGACAGTTACATTCTGAGAATGATTAACACAAAGAATTATTAACTTTTTCATGACTCCCAAATATTGAAAATGACTCTCATTTTTAAAAGTCTGTGTAAAATCCTGAAGGTGTACCTGGTGGACTACGGGCTGGCATTCCGGTACATCGCAGACAACAAACATAAGGAGTACAAGGAGGACCCGAAGAGAGCTCACGATGGAACCATTGAGTTCACAAGCAGGGATGCTCACAAGGGTGTTGGTCAGTGTCAAACTCAGTGTTCAGTAATCCCACCACACATTGTGGCATGTGATAATACATGGACCATGTTTGCCAGGAAGATGTGTAAGACAAAAAGTCGAGTTCGACTTATATTACCTACAAAACTAAACTGGATGAAGCTCCGAAAACTAATTATTTCTTGTTAGGCCTCAGTCCTAGAAAGATCACCTGATGTTTTTCCAACATCCAAGTCCTACCTGTATGTGACCAGACCATAACTGTCTAATTATCTCTGTTTTTGTAGTCCCGTCCCGGCGTGGAGATGTAGAAATCCTAGGCTACTGTCTGCTACAGTGGCTGTGTGGACGGTTACCATGGGAGGACAGACTCACTGACCCAAACTATGTCCAAGATTCAAAAATAAAGTAAGACTTGAAGAAGCTGCATGAACTCACTCCTAAATGTGACATACCATTATCTTGAACCGAGGCGTTATCTTATGTACAATACATATGGCCTTTGATACCAGATAAACTATTGGTCTCCTCTTCCTTCTCCTCCAGCACCCCACTGTCTCTCCCTCTTCCCTCCCTCCCCACCTTGGGAGTCTTGATTAACTTCTACCACTTTTAAAGATAGGATAAAATATTGCAGATTGTTGATTGCAGGTACATGCGTAACATACCATCCCTGATGAAGGCGTGTTGTGTGGATGGAGAAGCTGCAGGTAGGATGGAGTGGTTGTTGCAACTGAAACCTGTGGCGGCTGTAACATGTTGGATCTGTAATGTCTGAAGGGGCTGTAACATGTTGGATCTGTAATGTCTGAAGGGGATGTAACATTGGTAGAGGCTGTAACATCTGTAGGGGCTGTAAAATTGGTACAGGCTGTAACATGTAGGTGATGTAACATCTGTGTAGGGGCTGTAACATGGTGTAACAGCATGGGGGGCTGTAATAGAGTGCTTATGGAAGGGGCTGTAACATTGATAGAGGCTGTTACATGCAGGGAGCTGTAACATGTAGGTGGATGTAACATTGGGGATGTAACATTGAGTGATGTACACATGTTGGTAGACAGATGGACTGGAAAATTGAAGACACATCTGTAGGGGGATGTAACATTGGTAGAGGCGATGTAACATTGAGCCTGTAACACAACCGTGTAGAGGATGTAACACAGCTGAGATGGAACATTGGTAGAGGCTGGACACATTGGTAAGAATGTAACATTAGTAAGACACATCTGTAGACTGTAACATTGGAGGACAACTGTGAGACATTGGTAGAGGCTGACACACATGTAACAGGTAGGAACACACAGAGGCCATCTGTAGGGGCAAGGAAACACTGGTAGGGGGGTGTAACATTGGTAGACATAACTTCTGTGGACATTGGTAGGATGGGATGTAACATTGGACACAGCTGGATGTAACACCTGCAACACTGTAGGACATGTAGCACTGAACAGCTGCCCTAGGGATGTAACATGATGAAGGCACAGGTAGGTGGTGGAACATTGATGAGGCTGTAACATGTGGATGAACATTGGATGGCTGCAACAACTGTAGGTGGATGTAACGATGGATGCTGTAACACTGTAGGTGATGGAACATGTGGACAGGCTGTAAACAGGGATGTAACAGAGGAGGCTGTAACATTGGTACAATGTGGATGTAAGGAATGTAACATTGGAGGCTGTAACATGGAAGAATGTACATTGCTGGAGGCTTTAACACATGGAAGTGTAACATTAATGGATGGAAGAATGGAGGCCAACACACACAACATGGATGGAGGCTGACATATGTACATGTAACATGGAGGCATGTAATATAGGAGGATGTAACATGTGGAATAGGTGGAATGTGGAGGTTGTACATGTAGGTGATGTAGATGGACGGATGTAGGAAATGTAACATTGATGGAGGCTGTGTAATATTGTAGGTGATGTAACATTATTGATGGAGGCTGAAACATGTAGGTGATGTAATATTGGATGGAGGATGTAACATGTAGGTGATGTAACATTGATTGAGGCTGTAACATGTAGGTGATGTAACATGGAGGATGTAACATGTAGTGGATGTAACATCTGTAGTGGAACATGTATTGATGGAGGGATCTTAACATTGATGGAAGCTGTGGAGTAACATGAATATCTGTAAGATGAGGAACAGTGATGGAGGCTGTAACATGTAGGTGATTTAACATTGATGGAAGGCATGGGTGATGTAACAACATGGATGGAGGATGTAACATGTAGGATGATGTAACATTGATGGAGGCTGTAACATGGTGATGGATGGCTGGTAGGGATGTAACATTGATAGGGCTGAGGTTTAACATTGATGGAAGCTGTAACATGGATGGAGGCTGTAACATGGAGGCTGTAACATGTAACTGTAACATGTAGGGATGTAACATTGATGGAGGCTGTAACATGTAGGTGATGTAACATGTAGGTGATGTAACATGTAGGGATGTAACATTGATGGAGTCTGTAACATGTAGGTGATGTAACATTGATGGAGGCTGTAACATGTAACAGTAACTGTAGGTGATGTAACATTGATGGAGGCTGTAACATGTAGGTGTGATGTAACATTGATGATGGAGGAGTGATGTAACAACATGTAGAGGTGATGTAACATTGATGGAGGTGATGTAACATGTAGGTGATGTAACATTGATGGAGGCTGTAACATGTAGGTGATGTAACATTGATTAGAGGCTGTAACATGTAGGTGAGGTGATGTAACATGTAGGCTGAACATGTAGGTGAACATGTAGAGGCTGTATGTAGGTGATGTAACATTGATGGAGGCTGTAACATGTAAGTGATGTAACATGTATGGAGGGCTGTAACATGTAGGGATGTAACATTGATGGAGTCCGTAACATGTAGGTGATGTAACATGGGAGTCTGTAACATGTAGGTGATGTAACATGTAGGTGATGTAACAGTGATGGAGGCTGTAACATGTAGGTGATTTAACATTGATGGAAGCTGTAACATGGATGGAGGCTGTAACATGTAGGCTGTATGTAACATGTAGGTGATGTAACATGATTGGGATGTAACATTGATGGAGGCTGTAACATGTAGTAACATTAGTGATGGAGTCTGGCACATGTAACATGTAGGAGTGTAACATGGATGTAACATGATGATAACATTGATGGAGGCTGTAACATGTAGGTGATGATGGAGTCTAACATGTAGGTGATGTAACATGTGATGTAACATTGATGGAGGCTGTAACATGTAGGTGATGTAACATTGATGGAAGCTGTAATGTTGATGGAGGCTTAAACATGTAGGGATGTAACATTGATGGAGGATGTAACATGTAGGTGATGTAACATTGATGGAAGCTGTAACATGTAGGTGATGTAACATTGATGGAAGCTGTAACATGTAGGTGATGTAACATTGATTGAGGCTGTAACATGTAGGTGATGTAGCATGTAGGGATGTAACATTGATGGAGGCTGTAACATGTAGGTGATGTAACATTGATGGAGGCTGTAACATGTAGGTGATGTAACATTGATGGAAGCTGTAACATGTAGGTGATGTAACATGGATGGAGGCTGTAACATGTAGGTGATGTAACATGTAGGTGATGTAACATTGATGGAGGCTGTAACATGTAGGTGATGTAACATGTAGGTGATGTAACATGTAGGTGATGTAACATCGATGGAGGCTGTAACATGTAGGTGATGTAACATGTAGGTGATGTAACATGTAGGTGATGTAACAGTGATGGAGGCTGTAACATGTAGGTGATGTAACATGTAGGTGATGTAACATTGATGGAGGCTCTAACATGTAGGTGATGTAACATGTAGGTGATGTAACATTGATGGAGGCTGTAACATGTAGGTGATGTAACATGTAGGTGATGTAACATTGATGGAGGCTGTAACATGTAGGTGATGTAACATTGATGGAAGCTGTAACATTGATGGAGGATGTAACATGTAGGTAATGTAACATTGATGGAGGATGTAACATGTAGGTGATGTAACATTGATGGAGGCTGTAACATGTAGGTGATGTAACATGTAGGTTAACATGTAGGTGATGTAACATTGATGGAGGCTGTAACATGTAGGTGATGTAACATGTAGGTGATGTAACATTAATTGAGGCTGTAACATGTAGGTGATGTAACATTGATGGAGGCTGTAACATGTAGGTGATGTAACATGTAGGTGATGTAACATTGATGGAGGCTGTAACATGTAGGTGATGTAAGATGTAGGTGATGTAACATTGATGGAGGATGTAACATGTAGGTGATGTAACGTTGATGGAAGCTGTAACATGTAGGTGATGTAACATGTAGGTTAACATGTAGGTGATGTAACGTTGATGGAAGCTGTAACATGTAGGTGATGTAACATGTAGGTTAACATGTAGGGGATGTAACATTGATGGAGGCTGTAAGGGATGTAACATTGGTAGAGGCTGTAAGATGTAGCTGATGTAACATTGATGGAGGCTGTAACATCACCAGGGGATGTAACATTGATGGAGGATGTAACATGTAGGTGATGTAACGTTGATGGAAGCTGTAACATGTAGGTGATGTAACAAGTAGGTTAACATGTAGGTGATGTAACGTTGATGGAAGCTGTAACATGTAGTTGATGTAACATGTAGGTTAACATGTAGGGGATGTAACATTGATGGAGGCTGTAACATCTGTAAGGGATGTAACATTGGTAGAGGCTGTAAGATGTAGCTGATGTAACATTGATGGAGGCTGTAACATCACCAGGGGATGTAACATTGATGGAGGCTGTAACAACTTTATTAGTTAAATGATAGCCACAATACAGGATTATGGAGGTGATAGAGATGTAGTAGAGGTTTGATTTCTGTAACTGCTGCTTTGCCAGACGCTGTCAGCAGCTACCTCAGCAACATAGTGAAGCTTGACTATGATGAGAAGCCTAACTACAATGCCCTGAGACAGGTGCTCCGACGAGGACTGACCAAACTGGGGACGAAGGATGAGTGGACCCTGGAGCTGTCTGGTGTAGCCATTACCAGTCCCAAACCAACAGCAGCCAAGGTACACCAAAGAAGTTACATACAGTGCAAGAGATGTTTAGACAATACTCCTGGATCTCAAATTGAACCATGGCAGAATAGGTTCTCAGTTACCTTAGCTTGTCTCCCTGTAGTTATTCCAGGGCAGATTATTGTTTTCTAGGACACAGTGACACTGACACTACGACAAACTGCATTTATTCTCTCCTCGCCGCCGCCATATAGCTGGAATACTGCTAAGTGCAGCGTTAAACAACAACCAACCAACCAACCAACCAACCAATAAGCTGTAATTATATTATAGAAAAATACACCCACTGCTTAAAGGACCGCCTCCGTGGTGTAGTGGTTAGAGCGTCGCAGAAGGTCGCGGGTTTCAACCCCCCCCAACTGCGTCATACCAAAAGACGTTAAAATATGGTACTTGTTGGTCCCTGCCTGGCGCTCAGCATTAATGGGTACAACAAGGACTGGTCGGCTCGGAGTCAGTATAATATGTCTGCGTGGGGTATTCATGCTTCACTGCGACATGGTATCTCAGTGGGCTAGCACTATAAAACCAGCTTAAGTCTGGGCTAGTACAAGCCGCCGCACATACACACACACACGCATGCACATCGTCATATGAGCGAAATATTCTTAAGCATGACGTAAAACCCAATTTCACCTCACCTCACCTCACTGCTTAAAGGATAGTTCTTCATTGGGAATCTATTTTTCAGGGAAGGAAAAGGAAAGGCAATGATGACATTGATGACAGTGAATCGCCACCAAAGAGAAAAGTGACAACACCACGAGTAAAAGCAAGTGCACAACGAAAGTCTCCTGCTGCCAGAGTTAAGAGTCCAGCTGTTAAGGCAAAGGCTGGGACACCAAAGCAAGCCAACACTGCGAAGAAGGCTAAAGGTTTGGGAATATGTGCAATGTCATGATATAGGGTTGGGTATATAACAGAAGGATAACTGGCTTTTTACTTTGTTGAACAAAGCAGCGTTACGACTTTCAGAAGCCGATGCCACGGTTCGATCACCTGACAACTAAGATCAGTTGGTACAACCTCACCTTTGGCCCAGGACCTAGATTTTCGAAGCTCTCTTAGCCCTAAGATAGTCGTAAGTTAATGTTAATGTATGGCACTTACGACTATCTTAGCGCAAAGAGAGCTTTGAAAATCTAGGCCCTGTTCTACAAAGAGATCCTTGAAACATGCAACTTTATGGATAACAACTTCTTGTTTGTTGCATAGAGTAACATATCGATGTAGATTCTTACACCATTATCAAGCTAAAAGTGACATCGAAACATCGCTCTAAGCATTAAACAAGTTGTCATCCATAACGTTGTATGTTTCATTTTTGACTTACCAACTTCTAGAAAGCTGATCAAACAATTAAAGAGATTGCACCCATGGTAAAGTTTGGTTGTTACAATCACATTAGCGTTTAGATTGTTTGATGGGACAGGGCGCAGGGAAGATCAGACACCTGTGTCAAAAATTAAGAGTTGTTATCTTTACAAATAGTTTGTTAGTTAATGTCAGCAACACAGAAGTCTTGATATTTGATGTAAACCTTCTGTCCAAACAGTTTAACTTAGCATGCTCGTTGGGACACCATGTTCCCTGTATAAAACACGCATGCACACACGCACGTACACACAGTTGAAACTGTCATCATGTGGTTGATAGCACAAACACCAATAGGTTGCTGTCAGGGAGCGACACCATCATCCACCATGTTGTAACATTGTAACCACAAGGTTCCACTTCCATCATAACACAACTTTCAAATCTCCCAAACTCTAAACACAAGGAGGCATAGATCTTCTTTTTGTTGCAAACAAGAAAACATGCTTTTTTCTGACAGAAATGGCTTCGAGATCTTTGAGAAGACATAAACTAAAATATCTCTATTGAATGACTATTTACATGGGGAAACTGGTTTGAGCTTTGTTGCATATCCAAAGAAAATATGCACATGGACAGAGAAAACAAGGTGAATGTCAGAAAGAAGACTAGAATAATATCAATGTATGTTGTATATATATCCTGAAATGGGAGATGATAGTAAAAAAAAATTTGTGATGATATTTACAAAGGGAACACAAACAGGTAACACTTTCAGCATGTTGATAGCTGTACTGTGTTACTGTAAATGCAATGCCAGGTGATGGCTGCAACTGAAATGTGTTGGCTGTTATTTTAGTGCATGTGTTGGAAACACAAAGTTTCATATCAGGATGTGAATGTTTTTCACTTATGATTTGTTTCTTACTGTTTTATTAACCCCTATTTATGTTTGTTGTGTTATGTTCATGTTGTTTGGAAACTGTGGTATAACTGTTCATCTCACCTGATATGCTACTGTGGACGGGTGTGAGGTTGAAGTTGTTGTTTGTTTATCTTGTCACACCATGTTATAGTGGAAAATAATATAGAAATATACTGCAAAATGTTTTGAATTTTTTTGACAGATACAGAACAACATAGAACAAACAGATAAAACAATATGGTACATACATTGAACGAAATCATGACATTGTGTCTAAATTAATGCATACATATTCAAGATAATATAGTAATGTTAAAAATTCACATAGTGTGTACAGACACGGAATGTTGTATGTTTCTAATGAGATATTTTGTGAAGATGTGACAACTCCTTAAAACACTATAAAAATGTACCAAATTATCTTTACGCAAGTCATGCCTAAGACATGCTATAAACATATGTTCATGGGTCCAAATAATGGTTATGACTGAAATTATGTTCAAGGTGGCATTAGTGGAACTCCATTGACGACCATTCAGTTACACACTCACTCACTCAGTACTTTATCTAACCCTCACCCTTATCCTTAGCTTCAGCTGAATGTTTGGTTAGTTAAAACATATATTGGACAACTTTGCTATTCTCTCACTGATTCATCTGACCATGATTCCCAAATTAAATAAACGTAAACTGATCTCCCATTCCTATTTTATGCCTTCAACTGATGCCCATTTCTGACCTTGTCCCTCACAGGTGCCAGATCCCCGCCCAGCGCAAAGAAAACGACAACAAGACGGAGAAAGAAAGTAGTTGCCGCTGACGCTTCTATTCAAACCACACCTAGCCTCAATCGGAAACGATAACACCATTCTGTATCAGTGCTCAATGTGTATATACTGATCAAAAGAAATAAGGGAACATGTTGACCGTTGTGATGGATATGACATCCTGTTTGTACATGATAACACAAGAACATGGGTGATAGGAGCATTCCTGATACTAACAATTTCACTCTGTGGCTTACTTCGTTGCTTTATTGTTTCTTCAGCTGTTTAGCTTTGTGTTCCCAGGTAAATTTCACCAGCATATATACTGAGGGAAAAAATAAGGGATCACATGTTCCTTTATTTGTTTCCAGGTTTCTTCACAAGTGATGCGATACAACGCTTGTGAAGAAACCTTGACAAAAATAAAGGAACACTTGTGCTTTCATGTGATCCCTTATTTTTTTTCCCCTCATTATATAAACACCTACAGGGGTTAAAAAAAAACAACGCTCGATGCCCGGGACAAGTCAGTTTTCATTTCGGGCAATCAAATAATGGTATCCTACTTGTCCGTGGGCTACTAGATAATTTCCATTTATGGTTTCAAACTGCAAATAAACTTGGATTTAATTTCATATCTGCTCAAAATGTAGCTATTAAATTTCCCAATGATAATAAAATAGAGTTATCTTTCTTTGCTATTTATCACTTTTCAATAAATAGTCCTGTAAACATTAACATCAAATACCATGTTGATTTATTCTTCATAATTACATCATCATGATTATTTCATAAAATCAGGGCAAGTGGAAAATCAGTCAGGGCAAGTTACTATCTTAAAGTCACTTGCCCTGTGGCAATTGACTTTTTAAAAAAAAATTGAACCCCTGACCTAGATGGACAACAACAAAAAAGACCACAACATATCATGTACAGTAAACTGTGGTTAAAGGGACTCAAAGGGACTAGTAATGTAGTTTGTTATAACCGTAGTTTGTTATAAGCATTTCGACTGAAATATAAAGCAAACTGCAGTAACCAAGGTCAGTCTGTCAAATCTGTCAGTTCATATATGGTTCACATTATTAACTTAGTTTACCGTAACAGATTCTTGGTGATTTGTTTTTTTTATAAATACTTTTCTTTTTTTACATTCATTAACCATCTGATGTGGAATTCACATTTCTGAAACTTGTTTCTGTTATTCTCAGGTTTCTTTTTTGCTCTTTTGTTTTGTCTTATTTCATTGGTGTTTTTGCTAACACATAAACTTGATCAATGTGAAATAACTGCTGGCATGGCAGTATATGTTGAGTATAAACTTAAGCAAAAAGGTTGTGTGGTCCATGCTCCTTATGGGGGGACTCAGAAGTCGGATGCTGAAGATTTTGGGGCCCTGAGGTTCAAATACCATAGGAACAAACCCCAAGGATCCCCAGAAATACCATGTCAATCAATCAATCAGTTTATTGCATGAAGGCCAGAGGCCCATATACAAAAGAAATATGTATGATATGTACAACATATACAACATGCGACACACACGTTACATTGAATCTCTTCTGAATATAAGTGTGTGATAAATAAATAGAGCTACCTTATATTGTAATAGGGATGTTTTACATGAAAGTATTGAATACAATTTTGTAGAATTAATATTTGATTGTAGCCATTGTGGAAAATACAGTTGCCTTAAATCATTATATGCAGGACAAAGAAATAGAAAGTAATTCATTCTCTACAGTATTACAAAATGGACAGAACCTTTGTGATTTTATAATAGATGAATATCTTCCTTGATTGATATATAAATCATTTAGGCCAAGTCTCAGGCGTATGAAAACATTCCGAAGCTTTTTTACTACGTAAGTTGTACAGATACGACTCAGGTTCAAGTAAAGATTTAAACTCACGATAACAATCATATCTTGAACTTTCATATAAAGATGAATGCCAGTCTTGTTTAAAGATATCGATAGCCCTGGTACGAAAGAGTTTGATAAATGCATTAACGTCGCATGTGGATTATTGTTCCTTGTTGGGGCCAGAATGTTTAGTGGACCACTGTATTCTGAGGTTGTTTGGTTTGACTCGTGACAGACTTAGACACACATAATGCATGGGTAATCATTGACTGTAACATAATTAAGACCAAATAGGTTTTCACCTTTATCTGTCCCATAATGTCGAGCTGATGAGAATTTTGTGTGTGTTAAGTATTAGTTGCCTTAGTGTATAAGGCATGATCATTGTCCATGCAGAGTTGTGACCCTTTGTTATGTCAGAATCTGCTGATATTTGGTTTCCATGCCTGGTTTTGCTTTCTTTTCTAAAGATGGTTATATCGTCCTTCTCTAACAAGACTACAACCTATCAACTGAACTTTGGAATTGGGAGACACTTTAGGCCTTGATTTACTGTCAAATGAAGCCGTGTTAGCTGGATTGTCAAATATTACGTTAATTATTCCTTATGCTACGACGAAGCTATAGGACAGGGGATCTTTTGGAGAAGATGTTAAAGGTATCTATCAAGGAAAGTACACGTTTCTTTGTCTTAAATGGTTTGCCCATATGTTATCAAACCATTATTTCATTAGCCACAATAAATCAATGCAGCTATGGTTTATAATGTCATTGACATCCCCTGTGTAGGTGTGTCATTAAGTGTTTCATGATGATATTGTTTCAAGAGGCGTCACTCACAAGATTTTTGATCAGCGACTTAAATACATTGTATGCAGTATGTTTCTATAACTTGTGTACATTTTCAGGTTGCAGTGGTAGATGATATTAAGAAACCAGTAGTATGGCTTTAAAGAAATAGTGTTTGTAAGTCACTTGAAGTTTACGATGTGCAAATATGTTATTGACTGTACGTACCTGTGTATGCTTGGCAAGAAGAGATGTATGTTGACTGTTTCCTGATTCTTTGCTATGATTTGTGTGTATCATGTTTATTGCAGTACAATCAAGTAGTCTACTGCAAATGATATTAAATGGTATTATACTACCCATCAAAAGTTTAGACTCACTAGTGTAAATGTAGCCACTTTCTTCAGTCACTGTTCTAGACTAGATTTTGCTAAATGTTCCATACTGTTTAAAGGTACTCTTTACACATGAACTGATGTATTGTAAAACAAATGCGTAACGTTGCAAACATTATTTTCATGAGTTCACTGAAAACTTTACACCAAAACACAGTATTGTGGAAAACAAACCATATATAAACATAACATATAGTGAGTGCTTCTGATGTGCAGTATAGAAATTTAGTGGTTACATGTCTTTTTCATAACGTTGGAAATCATTTTGAAACCTGTATTAAAAGAATTGTTGAACATCAATGATAATAGAAGGTATTTTTAGAAGTTTCGCTTATATAAACAGAGGTAAGAATATAAAGAGGATATTATATGAGTATCCATTTCATACTATGTTTACGACACGACTGCCTTTATATTTGTATTTCCCGAGAGAAAACAAAGGATATACCGATATTTAGGCACGAGTGTCGTAAAAATAGTATGATATGGGCTCGAATATAATATTCTATTTATTACCGAAGTCGTCAAATTGAGGAAAATAAACCCAAATCAACTTTCAAACAGGTTGGCTACCTGTCGTCGTCACATGTAGAACGCAATGTCATAGAAGACATGTGACATCATAGCATTGTTCATGATTTCACGTCACCATGACAAAGCCATATTTTGCCCAAGGGCATGGTATGAAAAATATGAACCCCGATATTTTCGACCTCGTAGGTAATAAAAAGGCATCTAAAGGATTTACATAGGTATAAAAATAATTAAACATGTGAGAATGTTTAGTCTTCGGTTTGTTAGAACAGTGACAAATGTTATTGTTCTATATATTTTGTCAGCTGCTGTATGTTTGCACAAGTGATACCAGTTTGGTGAAATAACACTCGTTCGTCTATGTCCATTGCTGTGTTCACGTGCAATATGTCAGACTGCACCTTCTGAACTTCATGTTCATGTAAGTTTAGTGCAATCTGCTTTATATTGCCTTTCATCGCCTGTGTAGTTTTGCCATAGTATTTTCATCACTGTAAATAAACCATTTTCCCTCATGGATACATCATGTCTATCTAGATTGATTCTGAAAGAATTTGTGCATGTTCTTGTGGATAGGGCATCTGAGAGAGCAGAAGGTCAGGGTTCGAACCCTGGCTACATATTCCCCAAACAGGGGTGGAAATAACTTTAAAATTGCTAGTGTACACCGGTACAGCGCACATGTAAAATCACTTGCCCTGAGAAGTTTTCCACTATACCAGTTGTTTTCTTGTTGATTTTTTAAATAAACAACATAATTAATATTGGAAAGTCAACTGGACACAGTACAGTGTGATATACAAATTTGCTGGCCCGACAGAAAAAACCCACTGGACTTGGCGTCGGGCAATGGGTTATTTCCACCCCTGCAAAAGATGTTGAAAGATGGTGGTAAAGCAGTAACCCCAGGAATGGCGAGCTGGGAGACCAGCACCTGGGCCCCCGGGGTATCCATGTTCAACTCCAGCGTCTCACTGGGCTAGCACTACAAAACTAAGAGTTAGTCTGGACAGTGACTGCAGGCACAAAGTTTACAAGCCTTGCACAGAGAAAACATTGGTTGGATCAGTTCCCATTAATTGCAGTCAATCACACCAAAGTTTACAAGCCTTGCACAGAGAAAACATTGGTTGGATCAGTTCCCATTAATTGCAGTCAATCACACCAAAGTTTACAAACCTTGAAAACATTGGTTGTCAATCACACCAAAGTCAATCACACCAAAGTTTACAAGCCTTGCACAGAGAAAACATTGGTTGGATCAGTTCCCATTAATTGCAGTCAATCACACCAAAGTTTACAAGCCTTGCACAGAGAAAACATTGGTTGGATCAGTTCCCATTAATTGCAGTCAATCACACCAAAGTTTACAAGCCTTGCACAGAGAAAACATTGGTTGGATCAGTTCCCATTAATTGCAGTCAATCACACCAAAGTTTACAAGCCTTGCACAGAGAAAACATTGGTTGGATCAGTTCCCATTAATTGCAGTCAATCACACCAAAGTTTACAAGCCTTGCACAGAGAAAACATTGGTTGGATCAGTTCCCATTAATTGCAGTCAATCACACCAAAGTTTACAAGCCTTGCACAGAGAAAACATTGGTTGGATCAGTTCCCATTAATTGCAGTCAATCACACCAAAGTTTACAAGCCTTGCACTGAGAAAACATTGGTTGGATCAGTTCCCATTAATTGCAGTCAATCACACCAAAGTTTACAACACTTGCACAGAGAAAACATTGGTTGGATCATTGGTTGGATCAGTTCCCATTAGAAAACATTGGTTGGATCAGTTCAATCACAATCACACCAAAGTTTACAACCCTTGCACTGAGAATTAATTGCAGTCAATCACACCAAAGTTTACAAGCCTTGCACTGAGAAAACATTGGATCAGTTCCAATTGTGATTACAATTAATTGCAGTCAATCACACCAAAGTTTACAAGCCTTGCACTGAGAAAACATTGGTTGGATCAGTTCCCATTAATTGCAGTCAATCACACCAAAGTTTACAACACTTGCACAGAGAAATTGGTTGGACAATAACAAAGTTTACAAGCCTTACACTCTGAAAATATATTGGATCAGTTCCCATTAATTGCAGTCAATCACACCAAAGTTTACAAGCGTTGCACAGAGAAAACATTGGTTGGATCAGTTCCCATTAACTAGTAACATTGGCCCTGCAGGTGCTGGGTTCATCAATTAAGAACAGTTCTTCCCATACCAATGAGAGGGGCGGTGGGTCAATCACACCAAAAAGTTTAGCCTAATGGTTAAAGCGTAACATTGGCCCTGCAGGTGCTGGGTTCATCAATTAAGAACAGTTCTTCTACCATGAGAGGGGCGGTGGGGTAGCCTAATGGTTAAAGCGTTGGCTCGTCACGCCGAAGACCCGGGTTCGAATCCCCAGATGGGTACAATGTGAGAAGCCCATTTCTGGTGTCCCCCGCCGTAATGTTGCTGGAATATTGCTAAAAGCGGCGTAAAACCAAACTCACTCAGTCAGTCTACCATGAGTCAAAAGGTTGAAATGACATGTATGTTTATTGACTCTCCTGCCAAGCTGAGTACTCTCTCCCAGGAGTCCACACTGCAGGGATCATCACTTCATATGGCCCTCACTTGTCCAGCCCTCTCATTTCCTCACAGTTCATTCTTACATTATTGTGAGTGGTCCTGTGCATTAAGTTCAGGTGACTATCAGTAAGTTATGCAACGTTGGCTGTGGAGAGTCTCAGATGGGTGACCGTGTTTGGTAGCTTGACTCCTGAGAGTTTCTGGGACTTCAGTCCTGCCCCACATCGAAGCACATGTGGTCTCATCTTAGGCAAGTGAGTTTGTTCAAAATTGCCTCTGTCCACCCAGCAGTAAATTGAGGATCTGGCATGATAAGATGGTAGTCTGAATTTGAATCTTGAGCGCCTGACTGGCGAGTGGTTGTATTCTCCCATGGAAAAATGCACAATATAAATGACTATTATTATAACCATTACGTGTAACACAAGCATCAGTGTAGTGACATGAATGGGTGAAAACGTCAGACAGCTGAGATCTTCCTTTAAAAGACAACGTGAGTGGTACCAAACACATGGGACTACAATTTATAAAAACTATGGTCTGACAGGAACTGTAACAGTGACGATGTAAACTGAACTAATATGAGAACAAATTAAGTCATGAACACTTCAGCATCATATTTAGTTCATACAATAACGGGGCGCTAGGGTAGCCTAGTGGTTAAAGCGTTGGCTAGTCACGCCGAAGACCCGGGTTCGAATCCCCACATGGGTAGAAAGTGTGAAGCCCATTTCTGGTGTCCCCCGGCGTGATGTTGGAATATTGCTAAAAGCGGCGTAAAACCAAAACTCAGTCAGTCAGTCATACAATAACATCTCAATATCCAACTATGACAGTTTTAAAGATGCAGATGATGCTCTTTGGGCTGAGTTACGTATAATTATGTTGAACAGTATTCCAGTTAGGGCGGTGTGTCAGCACAGAGCGGGGGGAAGTCACGAAGTCTTATACGTTTACCTCCAGGGTGAAACCCACGAGCTTTTGTATGGTGTGGACAAACCCGGAAACAATCAGGGCCAACCTGGGATTCAAACCTTTAATCGTTGGTTCCTGGAGTGCCCAAGGTACGCAACTCTGCACAGCGAAATATGGCACCTTAGACGACTAGGCCACCCGTGCCCCTCTCAGAGAAATATATATGAGGATTGATTGATAAAAAGCTTTAAGCCCAACGCAGAAGAAGTTGTGTGATTGTGAAATTTAGTTTTGTTGTGGACATTCTTCTGATGCCATGGAGGTGTTTCGACAAATCAACGTGAGTCATTTGAGCAAATAGTTTCGCTGTGGCCAGTCAACAAACAAATCAGGGGTCTCTACGATCTCTGGAAAGTTGACAAGCAGCGGATGAACTTAGGTCTCTTCAACAAATCGTTGCAAGATTTTGGCGGTATCAGACAGAACTAGATCATCATGTGCCTCATCTGTTTTTGGTCAAATGTCATTGCCAAATTATCTATGAAAGTGGAATATATTCCGCCCTGGGAAGTGCTTGCTGAATTTGCAATATGACGCTCAGTCTTTTGCAGGTCGGTGCGGTGGGGTAGCCATGTGGTTAAAGCGTCCGCTCGTCACGCCGAAGACCCGGGTTCGATTCCCCACATGGGTACAATGTGTGAAGCCCATTTCCGGTGTCCCCCGCCGTGATATAGCTGGAAAATTGCTAAAAGCGGAGTAAAATCACACTTACTCACTCACTTTTGCAGGTCCGACATCACCATATGTGAATTCGTCTTAGAGTGAGTGAGTTTGGCTTTACGCCGCTTTTAGCAATATCACGGCGGGGGACACCGGAAATGGGCTTCACACATTGTACCCATGTGGGGAATCGAACCATGGTCTTCGGCTTGACGAGCGAACGCTGTAACCATTGGGCTACCCCACCGCCCCCGTCAGTCTTAGAGTCTGCTGCACCTTTACAGTGGCACTGAAACGGACATGGTTCCGAAATGTTGTCCTCATGTCTTTACGGGTGGTATTTGGTGTTCTGCCATTTTTCCGTGTACGATTACATCAACCAAGTAATCGAGTCTGACTATCGAATCCATTGTGTCACCTCTTACAAACAGCATATATTGCTTAGTACCTGTTCTAACCCGGGTTCCCAACGGGGTCACTCACTCATTAAGTCATCTGGTTGAAGCATATCATGACACCTGTTCATGTGGGTTCATGACACTACTTTCCTTATTGTAGTGAGGCCTCATGATAATCTCCATAGATACTCAGCCGTGCCTTTACTAGGCCCTACCTTTATTGTACTATGGCATAATTCAATTCATGCTGGTTAAAAAAATCGCAACTGATTATAACATTCACGCTCTAAAAAAATTTAAACAGAAGTGAACTCACACCAAAGATAACAGAACACAGTCCTACCAAATGTCCACCATGTTGTCGGCAGTCGTTTTTCTGCTTCTCTGCCATTGTAAGTATTCCAGACACATTTAGTGCAAACTCTTCTTGATACATTTTCAGGTATGTGTGAAAGAACAAACAGACACGTTACCGAATTTAATCCTTAAATATACTGAAAGGCAAAAGAAACGTCGTATTTTTCAGATTATGGATTTGGTATCAATGATGTATTTTGATGACTGAAAACAACATTTAAACAACATGATTCGAACACTAGTTGATAAGTTTGTACAACACACCAACTTTTTGGATGGTTTAAAAAAGTTTCACTGTTTTTGGACAAGGAACAGCTCAACCAAACGCAACATTGAAAGCACACTGCACGTGCATCTCGTGCGCATACAGGGTATTAATTCCCAGCTTGACTACCGATCCTTTAGTCGTTTCCTGACTACAGCAGCTATGCCGAGGTTAACAAGGGATCAACGACAACAGGCCATCGGACGTCTCCATGCAGGTCAACGTGCTACTGTCATCGCCAATGACTTCAATTGTTCTGTAAGAACAATTGAACGTCTCCGTCAACTGTTCAACACCACCAACAGCACAGATGACCGTCCACGTAGTGGTCGTCCCCTGGTAACCACCCGTCGCCAGGACAGACAGATCGTCCGTCACCACTTGCAAGACCGGTTCAACATGGCAACAGAGACAGCTCGAAACACCATTGGCACCCACCAAAGAGCAATCAGTGACCGCACCGTTCGGCGACGCCTTCAAGCCCGCAACCTGTGCTGTAGACGTTCTGCCCTGGGTCCAGTGCTAACGCAACGTCACCGCCGCTAACGTCTACACTGGGCACAACAGCGACAACACTGGCATCAGAGACAGTGGAGAACTGTTATCTTCTCCGATGAAAGTCGTTATTGCGTATTTGTGGCTGATGGGAGGACTAGGGTCTGGCGTCGCAGAGGAGAATGCTTCAATGATGAGTGTGTGATGGAGAGAAACGCTTGGGGTGGTCAGAGCATTATGGTTTGGGGTGGAATCGGACTTAACTAGAAAATCGGTCGGGTTATCTTCCAGAATCTCGGTCCAGGAAGAGGGAATGGTGTGACAGCTGCACGGTACATCGACCAAGTCCTACGACCCCATGTTGTGCCGTTTTGTGCACGTCATCGGCGTCATGTTTTCCAGCAGGACAATGCGCGTGCACATACCGCCAGACTCACTAGAACATTTCTGCAGCAGCATAATGTGGAAACCATGCCTTGGCCAGCCCTGAGCCCAGGCCTCAACCCAATAGAGCATTTGTGGGATGAGATCCAAAGATGCCTCAATGACATTAGACCAAGGCCAACAACTGCGGACCAACTACGCACAACGTTCCTGAGGGTGTGGGCTCGGATTCCTATGGCCTATGTGAATCGCCTCGTGCACTCTATGGTGAGGAGGTGTGCTGCAGTTGTGAATGCAAACGGTGGTCACACCCGATATTGACTTCGGTTCTTTCCAGTGACGTCATCGGTGAATAGGATGTGACAAACAACACCAAAGGCCTTAATAAACAAATGTTTGTCAAAAATAACGTCTGTTATCTTTTCATTGTGTCCTTGTTTCCTATTATAACCATAGAGTGATCCATTCAACCAGTTACTACCCCGTCTACATACGACGTTTCTTTTACCTTTCAGTATAGTTATGTACAGAAAATATATTCTCTGTTTCGTTGTTCTTTGATCTGAGCGTCGTGGTTAAGTGAGTTGACCTTGGTGCAGGCTGTTTTTCTGTGGGAGGAAAAGGATAAGTCAATGCGATGCATGGAGAAAGACAAAATCATACAATATGGTTTGTACATGTGGTAATGTTGGAAGATAGATGTTCACGGCGACATAGGACGATATGGGGAAACCCGAAATGTATTTGCACTTCTGTGCCCCACAATAAACAAGCGGGGAGTGGGATCATTCGTGAGCAACTCGTGTTATTCCAGGACATGCCGAAGAGCGGCTCGTGAACCCCTCGTAACTATTTGTGTGGCTTGGTATCGACAAAGCGTAAACGGGAACGGATAGATAAAGAATTGCATATGGATTCACACATATTTCCCCATATGTATTGCAGATACCATTAGACTTCGGCTTACTTACTGAATGATTAAACACAATTAGCTGTATGTTGGGTATATGTATAGAGGCACTCATTATTCATTAAAGGATTCTTTAACCGAACTACTTGAAGTGATACATTCAGACTTTCTACAATATGGTACGTAAAGGGGGCGGGTGATGAAAATGAGTTGGAATTATCCCCAGCCTTGCTGTACGGGTGACCAAGCTCGGAGACTTTGTTTAAATTTTGGTTTGACGCCGCTATTGGCAATATTCCAGCTATATGACAATTTCCTGTGAAAATCAATCAGGACTAGACACTCCAGTCATTGACGTCATAAGCATCAATCTATTACATACATACATACATACAAATACTTGTATAGCGCCAATATCCGTAAACCGCTCAAAGACGCTTTGGCTCTAAGATGGTCTAGATATCACATAGAGTTCAAGTGCTTCAGCAAAGAGACACGTCTTTAGATTTGATTTAAAAACAGCTAAATCTGGTTGTGTTCTGAGGTGAGATGGAAGATTGTTCCAGAGATGAGGGCCAGCCGTCTCGAGTGACCTGTCACCATATGTTTTTTGTCCTAGTCACAGGAATTGTCAAAAGACACTGGTCATTTGATCGGAGGGAACGTACAGGAGTATAACGGTGGAACAGATCACAGAGGTACTGAGGAGCTAGACCATGTAAACTTTTGAAAACAAGGAGTAGAGTTATATATTTTATGCGGTAGTGGACGGGAAGCCAATGAAGTGAGTGAAGAACGGGAGTAATGTGGTCTGATTTCTTTGACTGAGAGACCAATCTGGCTGCAGTATTCTGCACCTTCTGAAGCTTGTGTATAAGATAATTTTGGAGACCCACAAGGAGCGCATTACAGTAGTCAAGACGAGATGTTACATATGCCTGAATAAGAGATGCTGTTAGTCTTGACGTCCAGGTATCGTCGAATCATGCCGATGTTGCGAATGTGGTAGTACGCCCTTCTACAGATGTTATTGATGTGTGGCTCCATGGACAGTGAGGAATCAAAAATAACTCCCAAGTTTCGCACCTCATGGTTTGGCTGAATCTCACACTGACCGATGCTGAATTTAGGAGTGAGAGTGATTATGGTTTTACGCCGCTTTTAGCAATTTTCCAGCAATATCACGGCGGGTGAATTTAGGAAGAGAGATACTGGGTTGGAGACGCTTAGGGTGTAAAACCATGAGTTCAGTTTTATCATCATTCAGTTTGAGGTAGTGTGACGACATCCAGATTTTCATGCAGCTGACACACTCTTCAATGGCGAGAAATGAAGACACAGCTGATGAGGAAAGTAAGGGTTTGAATGATATGTAAATTTGAGTGTCGTCAGCATATTAATGCAGTCCAAGGTTGAAGGATCTGACGATATCACCTAGAGGAGAAGTATAAATAGTGAAAAGTAGAGGTCCAAGAACCGATCCCTGGGGCACGCCATAAGCAAGATCCTTAGGACTGGAGATGTGACCATCAATGATCACCGATTGATGTCTATCTGCTATGTATGACTCAAACCACTGAAGAGCAGTTCCTCTAATACCCATCCTGGTCTCAAGTGTATGCATCAGAATACTATGGTCGATAGTATCGAAGGCACTACCCCAAATCAAGTAGAACCAATACTGCAGCACCATCTTTGTCTACGGCTCTCAGTATGTCATTGTGCACTTTAACGAGTGCGGTTTCCGTGGAGTGGAAATTCCGGTATGCTGCTTGCATGACTTCGAAACACCCATTTAAGGTCATGTGTTCCTTGAGTCTTGTTGTGACCACACGCTCAATCAATTGTGAGGTGAATGGTAAATTTGTGACTGGCCGATAATTTTTTAAGAGCTCTTGATCTAAACTTTTCTTCTTCAGCAGTGGAGTTACAACTCCATTTTTCAATGTATCCGGTATCATACCTTCCTGGGGCGGTGGGGTAGCCTAGTGGTTAAAGCGTTGGCTCGTCACGCCGAAGGCCCGGGTTCGATTCCCCACATGGGCACAATGTGTTAAGCCCATTTCTGGTGTCCCCCGCCGTGATATTGCTGGAATATTACTAAAAGCGGCGTAAAACTAAACTCAGTCAGTCAGTCAGTCAGTCTTGCAAATACAACTTGTAGCATATAAGGACTTTTCCCTATTCTGTCACAGAATTGATGCTATCTCTGCT
Source organism: Haliotis rubra (assembly GCF_003918875.1). NCBI lineage: Eukaryota > Metazoa > Mollusca > Gastropoda > Lepetellida > Haliotidae > Haliotis > Haliotis rubra. The sequence goes on from NW_025766003.1 coordinate 2,425,041, forward strand.
TGTTCATGCTCTTGCAAATACAACCCAGGTTCGATTCCCCACATGGGTTCAATGTGTGAAGCCCATTTCTGGTGTCCCCCGCCGTGATATTGCTGGAATATTGCTAAAAGCGGCGTAAAGCTAAACTCAGTCAGTCAGTCATACTTTCCTGAAGAGATTTATTGACAACAGAGGTCAATATAGGGGCAAAGGTATCCAGAGAGTTCTTAAGAAGCCATGTAGGTATAGGGTCAAGAATACATGACTTTGTCGGTGACTTAGAAACAAGTTTCACAATCTCTGCTTCTGTTGCTGGTCGGAAATGGGATAGGCATGGAAATGCAGCTGCTGGTTGGGGCTCACTGTGTGGAGCGTCATCATGTGATAGTGAGTCTCTGATTGTGGAAATCTTCTGAGAAAAGAAGTCTGAGAACTTGTCGACTAATTGATCAAGGGATGTATGAGATGGAAGAGTCAGGGAATTATCCTTAAACAGAAGCCTGTTAGCTATCCTGAACACGTCCTTCTGTCCATCCACATCCTGCAGTGCAGCTTTGTAATAGCTTGACTTGGCTGTCTCCATAAGAGAGTGAACATGATGTCTCTGGTCATTTGGGATACGATGATACGCATCAACCAACTCAACATGCTTGACCACCCGATCCCGAGGTTCACTCCCAAAAGACAGACCTCCCATAAGACAGACTCAATGAGTACACTAATTAGCTGAGCCATGCTGTCCACCCCTATTTAATTAATGAGCTGACCTAGAGTCACTACAGGGTACGTATAGTAACAACACACTCCTATCTCCTGTGCCCTTCTCAAAACATATTACTAATCCTTTTACTGAACAGAACAGAATAGAACCGAATATTATTCTAAAAAATCACATATAGTGACACAGAGAACATACAGCAAATTGATACATATTATAACATTGAACAAAGTCCAGTTTTGATAAATTTGGCAACTTTAGAGTTAAGCGGTGAATAATCACTTTTCATTAGATAAACAGTTTTTTCAATAGTAGGATGTTTACAGAACTAATAAAAAGTGAAGATCATCACCGACATCTAACTTCACACTATGCATAAGCTCACCTCAAGAAGCTTATTTACATGTTGGAGGCCAGTTACATCATGTTCATAAAGAAAACACTCAAGATCATACAAGAATAAATAACTGGAGAATAGGACGTTGTTGTTTATTTAGTTTTTGCAAATAACTGGAGAACAGAGTGTTTTTATTACTTAAGATTACTTGAAGATGAAAGTGAAATAGTATTTATAAAATTCAGTATAAACAAAGTATATAACTGGAGAACATGATAGTTCTAATAGTTATTTTTCACATGACTTTTTTTCCCTGACTTTTTTCCTACGACTTTTCCCGATCACCCTTCTTGATGTCTTCCTGTATGCCAAGAACAAGGTGAAAGGACAAAATGATGATGTTCAAGTGACTTTCTAATAAGTCTTATCTGTGCACTGACTAACGTGATGTAAAATAATATGGTGCTTGGTCTCATATGCTTGATAGGTACATGTATATAAATTATTGTTTTTGATAATATTCGCAAGGTAATGTGATCTGTCAAATATATATTGATGTACATATTATGTTGATGCAATATGTCTTAATTTAAAAATCATAATTGATTACATGAATTGATAAAACTATAGTTAGTACCTAATGTCTTTTTTTCTGGGCACATACCATTATTATCAAGGGTACAGCTTAATTAAGCCTTATGCAACCAACCATAAAATGTGTTGTTTTAAGCGGTCTGCCTTTTGGTAGGTCTGTATTATGAATGTTATAGGAAGATGGTTTATCCTCTCTGTGCAGGCAGCCTGTAGAGGATTAGAATTAGTGATGTTGCTATAAGGAAAGGGATCGTCTCAACTTTCCCCACAACTACACTCAGACCTTGTCTGGTGAAAACTTCATCGTCCATGCTGGCGACCACAAATCCTGTCGAAGGCTGGCATGCAAGACTTAGCAAACTTGGCCAGAACCATCCCAGTATATATAGCTTCATTGATCTTATCCGGAAAGAGCAGAGCCCCACTGAGACGCCAATAGTTCAGATTCTACATGGTGCTAGCAGGCCCCCAAAGAGGAGTATTGACACATCAATGATGAAATCCTTCGATGGAATTTGCTGATTCCATTTTTGATATTTTTGAATGAGCGTGTGTGTACATATAGTTAAGATAAATTGTATATTTTATAAAATAAGTACTATTGAGTATGTTACTGTAATGAAAAATAATAGTTCCAACTTTGTGTCACGTGTTAATACTGATACGGTCCCCAAGTAATCCCTTTGTTTTGCGATTTGACATGCCTGATTGCTTCAGTATATATGAACAAAAGGTGCCTGTACTATGAGGAGACCCCGGGAAGATACCGATCTCGATAGCAGCCTTTTTACGACAAGTACCAGTTGTCCAATACACATTCTAGCTTGGCCGTTCATATGCATGAGTGGGAAAGCATGTCATCAGAGAAATTCCTCCTTTTCTCCATTTCACCTCACACCATAACCATGTTGCCGCTATTCTTGCAGATGCAGTGTCCAATCCCGACCCTCTTGCCCACGAACTCCACGAAATAACACAGCACTATGATGACCGTTTGTGTCAGCATCTCCTGACAATTGACTGCAGCACACACGTGGTGCATGGCCACTCTGAGAGACTGTGTGGGACAGACATGGTGCAGTATAATAACTTGTAAGTGCTGATTTGTCATTAACTGTGAGTACTATTATGTGGCCAAGTTATTTATTGTGTGTTGCATTGTTTTTGTTGACACCAGTAGGGAACAGTGCTGTGCTGTAATATCAATCGTGCTATATTTAGACGGAGGGTTCTGCAATTACATGGGCCTTTCCAGCGTAGTTTATCCCAGAATTTTCCCAAAGTAAGATGGTATAAGTAACATTGATTGATTGACTGAGTTTAGTTTTACACCACACTCAGCAATATTCCAGCTATATGGCGGCGGTCTGTAATTAATCGAGTCTGGACCAGACAATCCAGTGATCAACAGCATGAACATCGATCTACGCATTTGGGATACGATAACATGTGTCAATCAAATCAACGAGCCTGACCAGCCAATCCTGTCAGTCGCCTCTTACGACAAGCATGGGTTGCTGAAGATCAATTTTAATCCGGATCTTCACGGGTGGTGAAGCATTTATAAATATTTTTCAAACAATTCAAGGGACAATCTGTTTTAGTAACTATTATATTCACTTAAAGTTGCTGATTATTGTTTAATCAGAAATCATGTTGAGATCCTTTCCATGCTGCGACCAATGTGGTCTGACCTAAAAGTACGTTGAGATGTGGTTACCCCTAAGGATCCGTATTAGAACTGACCTATCCCATGCTTGTCGTAAGAGGCGACTAAGTGGATCGGATGGTCAGGTTCATTGAATGGGTTGGTGCATATCATCGTATCTCAGTCACTGGACTGTCTGGTCCAGACTCGATTATTTACAGACCAACCAAACAAAAAACCAACCAACCGATGTTGTTGCCAACGTGGTTTGATCAGAAGATATGTCGAGATCCCCCATCTTTTCAGATGAAAGAATGTGTCCTAAAACAACATGAAGAGAAATATCAAACAAATATCTTGTTCTTTTCAGCTGTATCTTTGCCCACGCGAGATGCAAAGACCATTCACTGTCCATGCTGAATAAAGGAGACTGTCCCCTGCCAACAGTTGCACCTACTGGGGACGCCTTTACTACTGGTGACGCGCTGGCTACTGGTGGCATGCTGGCTACTGGTGGCATGTTGGCTACTGGTGGCTTTCCGACTACCGATGACACCCCGACTAGTGGTGGCGCCCCAACTACTGCTGCCGTTACATCTGTTAAACCTACCGGCGTGGACCCAGCATTTGCCATCATCAAGGATGTGTTCTGTAACAACATCTATCAAATCAGCTGCGGAACGGCCGTCACAGCCGACATCTGTGGAAATGATGGCAACATTTACAAAAGCCAGTAAGGATCAACACAATTACTTTCATGTGAGTGAGTGAGTGTTTATCCTTATACCAGTTGTAGTGAGTGAGTGAGTGGGTGAGCTTACCCAGCGGGCACACAACGTTGAATCAACGTTGAATCAACGTTGAATTTTGGTTGTTTGGTTGATCAACCTTTCATAAACGTTGATTCAACGTTTATCATGCGACCAAAGAAAGTTAGTCGAGATTCGTTTAGTTGTCAACGTTGTTTCAACGTAAGGAACCAACAAAATGTCAACTAATTGTTTCCTTGGCAAATTTGATACATAATTCATATTGGTAATAGGTATCCAACTTAGCAACTATCATTTCGGAACATTATTTTCATAAAAGATCAACATCGAGCTAGTGACAGATATAATCTTATATATTATTTGATTGTGCATCGATCGACGGACGGAAATATTACGTAAATCGCAGTTTTAGGTATAAAGTCATCAGTTATCCAAATTGCATTACATTTGATATTTTCCCACAAAACTGTGAAAATTGTATAATTCCCGACAATTTGTTTCGATCGCCTCGTTTGGCCATATCCGGACATGCGCACAATTATCGCGCGCGCAAAGGCAGCTGATCGTTGTCAGTTCACTTTGGCGAAGTTCAACGCAATATCGTTCTATTTTCACCATCTTCACGGCATGCTGGTGTTTATTTGGTAAGTATGTCCTTCATGTATAATGAAAACGTAGGAATGCCGTTTAAATCTAGCAGTAGCAAGAAACTCCGAATTAGGGCTCATGTTTTATCTCACAAGGTTACCGGTATGTCACAGTACATGTTTCTCAAAATTTTGTTTTGTTATTTTTCAATATATTTGCATGCATATATAATTTATTATATAATCGAATAAGATTTCCTTTCGTACCCATCACCTGATTTGAATTTTGCAAATATACATTTTCAAATAATCAATGAAGTACATCAATATAAGGAACCGTTCATAATTAAATATATGGCTGCGGGTGGTGGTGTTGATTGTAAGGGTTGGAGGGTGGGGTGGGGTGTCACCCATTTTGTTCTGGGGAGCTAATGGGTCAGCATTTTTGTACACACGCACTATGTTTAGAAATTATGGGAAGGGGATAGGGCGTCATAGATAATGTACATGACATGCAGGGTGGGCCGTCTCTTATTCTGTACATACTCATACACTTTTAGGGGCGGTGTAATTCACATTGTACATAAAAATCAACATCACCCCAAAGCCATACATTATGAACGGTCCCTAAGGGCAGCTATACAAAATCGGATAGGATTAATCAACATTTTATATTGCATCCCATTATTATGAACATTTGTTCGTTTGAATAGATCTATCAGTAAATGATGCATTGAGCACGCCCTGAACCCTATCAACATATGTATATTACTGGGGGGGGAGGGGGTGGTGGAGAATGGCGTAAGGAAATGCAACGAAAATTTTCACTTTAAAATGTCTTGTGAAAGTCTTTGTTAAGGATGAAATTGTATATAATTTATTTGAACTTTTATTTATTTACGAAAAGTGTAACTTCACTAATGATTCTTTGATGGGACAATTAACAAAACTGCACCCACAGACTTTCATTCTTACACTTGTTTGGAAGGGATATGATAATTCATGTCTCTTAAAGGTTAAAATCTTACATACAAAAGAAGTAATTTTAATGTAAGGAACATTTAATTATGAAATAAGATTATTTTAATGGAATTTGCAGAAATCTCATCTTCGAAGACTGGGTGGCAGCAATTTTGTGGATCACATAAAAGGAGCAAGGCTATGGTAACACGTTTTTAACATTTCACTTGTTTCCAGTATATCACCACAAAGTTTAAGAGAAAGATGATAATGCTCTTTCATTACCACCTGTTTTGAATATTTGTGATAATGTTTGGTCTTTTTTGGTGATAATAGTTGGTCTTTATTTTCATTTATATATTAAGGTTGATCATTTAAGAGAAAAAATTGACAATGACTTCTCCCGGAGATGTTTAGTTTAATGAGCACTCCCTTGCTTGGCGCCATATTGTTTTCCGCCGTAAACAGCTGGATGCAAGATAGCACGCGAGAGGACAGAAGTCATACATTTATAGATATATAGAGATGTTTATTGCTGGGAAGCACACTCTTCAGGTATTTGGTCAGCTGTAGAATTTGAATATGATGTTTTTTTATTATTGTCAAAGGGTAGGTTTTTTCATTATTTGCAATCTAATATGTGTGCAGTGAAACATACTGAGATTTGGAAGAGTCCATTATATAAAGTACAGGTGTTGTTAGATATCAGCATTTTATGTACATGTTCCTTGTTAAGATCATCTATCGAGTATATTAGAGAAGGTGTATATTTGTAGTGTTTTAAATCAGAGTTATTTTCAGTGTATGACCTACATTTCAATATGTTTTGGCCACCTGTCACCTTTGGTCAAATAGAGTAGGACCTCCATTTCTTGGAATTGAGAGTCAGAGATGCACTGTTTCCAAGAATTTGCGTTAGCCAGCGATGTTTGTTTACGAGTACATTTAAGTCTTTTTGAGTGTAGATTGGAGTTGTAAGAGATGTTATTCAATGTCTTATTATTCATGGTATGATAGATTATTTCTGACAATGTAGAGTTTAATCTCATTATTTTATTGTTCATGATTCAGAGAAGCATAGTTATGACGTCGCAGATAATACGCACACATAATTCATTATATGAGAGATTTTCTAAGCGTTCCTATAAGAGATTAAGTGTAAACATATATGAATTATAAAAAAAGTTATTTATCTGAGTTTTATGAGTGTACAAATGACAGAGAGAGAGAGTAGATAATAGAGAATATATTGTATACTTATGAGAGCTCATTATTGTTTTCAGAACTCCATGATCCATACTTCCTTGTGTTTGGGAACAAATGGTGTTGGGAGACCTCCCACAATAGACTTGTTCTTTGACCTGTGAACCACCACCCATTTTGTTTTCTTATCATTTAATGTAAAATGGCTTTTGTTACAATTTATGACTCCTGGTAGCAAAATTGCTACATCAGTTCAACTCCTATTAATTTGAAATAATCATTTCCGAGAATCTCTAAAGAAAACTAAATCTGACAGAATAACAACAATCTTCCATTGTTTTGCAGGACAATGTCAAACAATTTGATGTCAAGAATGAATGTTGATGGACAAAACGGCAAGTTTTCTTTTAAGAATACAAGGTTGTATTCAATCATCTCTGGTAAGTTAATTACCAAGTGCAGCATTTTCATCATGACCATAGCAAATAATATATGACAGTAAAGCATCGTCTAATTCATCCTACCGGTAATTCATAGTCTAATTAAATAATCAACTTGCAATTGAGGATTTTCTTTGAAAATGTTTAAGAAAACTTCCATTCCTTCGGTTGAAAATATAAATTGTTTACACTTTTCGTTCATATGTTCACATGCCAAGTTACAGCAGTGAAATGAACCTTTCAAGTGATTGATTAAACAAATACTTGAATCATTTAAGACAATATATCTTCCATATAACTTATTCATGTATTTAAATATAAAATTTCAGAATGTGTCCTATCTCAAGGGAATGAGATGGGAATGCATCCGAAGCAAATTTCAAGAAAGTTAGGAACGTTTCTGAAGTATCCACCTGACCACCAGGCACGGAGTGGCAGAAAGAAGAGGAGCTGATAATTTTGTTTTTGGAGTTGTAATTGTGTTGAAAAATCTGAACTGTGGTATTGAAATTGGTGGCGTAAATGTCACTTTGATGCTATATGCAGATGATATTGTGTTATTAGCACAACAGAGATCACCTACAGACTATGTCATGTGTGATGTTTTACATTATGCATTAAACCACGTTTTCTGTGTGCGTGTGTGTTCATAAAGATTTCATGAAAAGTGACTTGTTTTATGTGCTGTCTTCAGGTATAGTTCCTGGTCATCTTGGATCCCTTTCATGGTGAAAGTAATTGCATTGTGTTTATTCAGAGGTCTGTCTAAGAGCTGAAATTCAGACAAAATGTCTTCTCGTGACAATTTTCACCTTTTCAAGGTAACAATACAACAGTAAATAGTTTTTCTTAATTTGGAATACTCTTTTCTTCTTACTGGAATTATACGTCCAACTGACATAAAACTTAAATGAACATTATATTGAATGTGGCATTTTAACCAAGTATTTTATCAGGTAAATATTTTTACTGCAATTTTCTGTTTGAACACTGTTTATTGCAGGTAGCTTTTTGGGTATTTTAGCTGGATGCAGGAGTTTGGTGCTACTTTATTGTAGTTTAAAGATGAAATGCGAGTCTATTTAAAGGAAAGTGTAATACCTCCCAGACACAACCACGGAACAACCCATTTTTAACGTTAATAATATGTCAGACTTCAACATTGATTCGACGTCGGATATCTACGTCAAAAAAACTTTCATATACAACCTATTTTCAATCTATTTTCAACGTTGAGGATCAACCTATTCGCAACGTTGATAATCGGTCAAACTTCAACGTTGATTCCACGTCGGATATCTACGTCAAAAAAACTTTCATATACAACCTATTTTCAACGTTGAGGATCAACCTTTTTTCAACGTTGATAATCGGTCAAACTTCAACGTTGATTCCACGTCAGATATCTACGTCAAAAAAACTTTCATATACAACCTATTTTCAATCTATTTTCAACGTTGAGGATCAACCTATTTTCAACGTTGAAACAACGTTGATGTGCCTGCTGGGTAGTGTTTAAGCAATATTCTAGTTTTAAAGTGTGAGTAAGTGAGTTTAGTTTTAGCAATATTCCAGCAATATCAAGGTGTAGGACATCAGAAATGGGCTTCCAAGTTGGGAATCGAACCCGGGACCATAGACCATTAGGCTACTCCACCGCCCTGTATGTTGGCTTGCAGACATGTCTTGCTGATGTGCATGTACCTGATAAATTCTACCTTGCTGGTTGTATTACACGTATGAAACATGTAGATGAATTAGCGGGTACCTCAGTCATCCAAATTATATTCGAAACAACAAGGGCAATAACAAGGGAAAGTCTTTAACATCACCTACAGATCAATAAACAACATGGGCAGATTTTTAACATCACCGACAGGTGAAAACCAAGTGCAATTTTTAAAGCATCACCTACAGGTGGCAGATTTTTAACATCACCTAGAGGGCATTAATATGGGCAGATTTTTAACATCACAAGCAGGGCAATAACGAGGGCAAATTTTTAACAGGGAAAGATAACATATCTGCATTCAGGTTCACCCGGATCAGTCAGGTTTTTTTTTAACATCGTTATCAGCAATACTGTAGTGGTAGCGGTTTGCAAATAGCGGAGTCTGAATCAGACGATCCTGTGATGGACATCAAGAACATCAATCCATGCACCTGGGATACAAAAACATAAAATCGACCAAGTCAGCTATTCGATCTGTCTGTCCAACTTATCTATCTAATCGCCTCTTACGATAAGCATACACGGTTTGAGGACATAATTCCTACCAAGACTCAACCACAGATATATACCTCTGCTGAGATCTGTAACCATTTTACTTACTGATTCACAGATACACCATGATCTTCCAGTAATAATGAGCTTGTCTTCCAGATGCATGTTCTCCAAGACGAAGTGCTATAAGGTTGACCTTGAGTTAGCAGAGGCCTCCACGTGTGGGGTGAAAGGCCTGTCAGTCAAGACCACGCCCAGCTCATAGTCTATGCATCGACGAGCTCGTGTGTCCCACACAAAACCATGCCATTAAAACATGAATACAGCTTGCTTTTGTTCAACATTTTCTGTATGCCCCTTGAATTGTCAAGCTTCTTGGTGAAGATGAATTAGGGGTTCTGTAAGTTCATTTATGAATGGTACATGGGCACTGCAGGTAAATCCATACCTGTAGTTCAAACATTAAAGAATGAAAGAAAACCGATAAATATTAAAGTGGCCATTAAGAAGCTAATGGGACAAACATCCGGGGTAATAAATGTCTGAGTTGTGTTGAATTTGTTACAGGCATATTTGAATTTGTTCTGTAGCCATTTATTGAATGGAACTAGATCAACTGAGAAAGAAATGTATCGGTTTTCTAGTGTCCACTTTCAGTGCCTCTGAAGATAATACTTTGATTAGGTAAAAGACATGTCTTGAGAGCGATTGTGACCATGAAAAAGGGAATTATTCCTTTTAATATTGACGTTTTGAAATGTTCCGACCACAGTATATAGGAGGTGACAATTATGATATGACAAGGTTATTGCTTGTTGTATGGAGGAGGTCACAGCCACCTTTATGGTAGTATGACAAGGTTATTGCTTTTTGTATGGAGGAAGTCACGGCCGCCCCATTATGTTGTGACAAAGTTATTGTAAGTTGTATGACGGAGGTCACAGCCACCTCATTATGGTATGACAAGGTTATTGCTTGTTGTATGACGGAGGTCACAGCCACCTCATAATGATATGACAAGGTTATTGCTTGTTGTATGACGGAAGTCACTGCCACCTCATAATGGTATGACAAGGTTATTGCTTGTTGTATGACGGAGGTCACAGCCACCTCATAATGGTATGACAAGGTTATTTCTTGTATGACGGAGGTCACAGCCGCCTCATAATGGTATGACAAGGTTATTGCTTGTTGTATGACGGAGGTCACAGCCACCTCATAATGGTATGACAAGGTTATTTCTTGTTGTATGACGGAGTTCACAGCCACCTCATAATGGTATGACAAGGTTATTTCTTGTTGTATGACGGAGGTCACAGCCACCTCATAATGGTATGACAAGGTTATTGCTTGTTGTATGACGGAGGTCACAGCCACCTCATAATGGTATGACAAGGTTATTTCTTGTTGTATGACGGAGGTCACAGCCGCCTCATAATGGTATGACAAGGTTATTGCTTGTTGTATGACGGGGGTCACAGCCGCCTCATAATGGTATGACAAGGTTATTGCTTGTTGTATGACGGAGGTCACAGCCGCCTCATAATGGTATGACAAGGTTATGGCTTGTGGTATGGAGGTCACAGCCACCTCATGGTAGTTGTTGTATGACGGAGGTCACAGCCACCTCATGGTAGTATGACAAAGTCATTGCTTATTGTATGACGGAGGTCACAGCCACCTCATTATGGTATGACAAGGTTATTGCTTGTTGTATGACGGAAGTCACAGCCACCTCATTATGGTATGACAAGGTTATTGCTTGTTGTATGACGGAAATCACAGCCACCTCATAATGGTATGATAAGGTCATTGCTTGTTGTATGACGGAGGTCACAGCTGCCTCATTATGATATGACAAGATCATTGCTTATTGTATGACAGAGGTCACAGCCATCTGTAGTGTGACGATATGGTTGCTAGTTGTATGACGGTGGCGTTGCCCCGCTTTGAGCAATGTTCCAGCAATGCCACTACAGGCGTAAATACTACCAAGCTAGTTGTATTTCACTTAGATGAATGAGAGGGTACACCGGTCATCAAAAATATATTGGAAACATCACAGACAGGGCAATAACAAGGGCAGATTTTAACATCGCCGACAGGGTAATAATAAGGGTACATCTATAGCATCACCGACAGGGCAATAACAAGGGCAGATTTTAACATCACCGACAGGGCAATAACACGGGAAGATCTTTAACATTACCAACACGGCAATAACAAGGGCAGATGATTAACATCACCGACAGGGCAATAACAAGGTTAGATCTTTAACATCACCAACAGGGCAATAACAAGGTTAGATCTTTAACATCACCAACAGGGCAATAACAAGGGCAGATCTTTAACATCACCGACAGGGCAATAACAAGGTTAGATTTTTAACATCACCGACAGGGCAATAACAAGGTTAGATCTTTAACATCACCAACAGGGCAATAACAAGGGTAGATCTTTAACATCACCAACAGGGCAATAACAAGGTTAGATCTTTAACATTACCAACACGGCAATAACAAGGGCAGATGATTAACATCACCGACAGGGCAATAACAAGGAAAGATCTTTAACATCATCGACAGGGCAATAACAAGGTTAGATCTTTAACATCACCAACGGGGCAATAACAAGGAAAGATCTTTAACATCATCGACAGGGTAATAACAAGGGTACATCTATAGCATCACCGACAGGGCAATAACACTGGAAGATTTTAACATCACCAACAGGGTAATAACAATAGCAGATCTTTAACATCACGGACAGGGCAATAACAAGGGTAGATATTTAACATCACCAACAGGGCAATAACAAGGGCAGATCTTTAACATCACCGACAGGGTAATAACAAGAGTAGATCTTTAACATCACCAACAGGGTAATAATAAGGGTACATCTATAACATCACCAGCTTTATCACCGACAGGGCAATAACAAGAGGATCTTTAACATCACCAACAGGGCAATAATTACATATTTAACATCACCGACAGGGCAATAACAAGGTAGATCTTTAACATCACCGACAGGGCAATAACAAGGGTAGATCTTTAACATCACCGACAGGGTAATAACAAGAGTAGATCTTTAACATCACCGACAGGGTAATAATAAGGGTACATCTATAGCATCACCGACAGGGCAATAACAAGGGCAGATTTTAACATCACCGACAGGGCAATAACACGGGAAGATCTTTAACATTACCAACACGGCAATAACAAGGGCAGATGATTAACATCACCGACAGGGCAATAACAAGGTTAGATCTTTAACATCACCAACAGGGCAATAACAAGGTTAGATCTTTAACATCACCAACAGGGCAATAACAAGGTTAGATCTTTAACATCACCGACAGGGCAATAACAAGGTTGGATCTTTAACATCACCAACGGGGCAATAACAAGGAAAGATCTTTAACATCATCGACAGGGTAATAACAAGGGTACATCTATAGTATCACCGACAGGGCAATAACACCGGAAGATTTTAACATCACCAACAGGGTAATAACAATAGCAGATCTTTAACATCACGGACAGGGCAATAACAAGGGTAGATATTTAACATCACCAACAGGGCAATAACAAGGGCAGATCTTTAACATCACCGACAGGGTAATAACAAGAGTAGATCTTTAACATCACCAACAGGGCAATAATAAAGGGCAGACTTTAACATCACCGACAGGGTAACAACAAGAGACGAACTTTAACATCACCGACAGGGTAATAACAAGGGCAAATTTTAACATCACCGACAGGGCAATAACAAGAGAAGATCTTCAACATCACCAACTGGGCAATAACAAGTGAAGATCTAACATCACCAACAGTCTAGAGCAATAACAACATCAGATCTTTAACATCATGAAAGGTTAATGACAAAGACAGATTTTAAATATCACCGACAGGGCAATAATAAGATATTTAACAGGGACAGGCAACATATCTGCATAAGGTGCATTCAGGTTCGTCCGGATCGGTCAGGATTTGCTGTATATTATAGCTATATAACAACCATAGCCGCCTCATAATGCGGTGATCTGTATGGCAGGAAATCAGATTCTGTCTATACAGAGCCATCTCCATTCCCGACTTCCACCAAGGACATTGCGATGTCTACTGAACTGCAGCTCACTTATCGTTCACTTAATGAGCTCATTCAGTCTTATAACAACGGCTTCAAGACTTTAATCGAGAAACATGCTCCTCTCCAAAGAAAACTAACCAAACTGATGCTCCTTGGTACACGGATGGTACACGGATGGGCTTAGAGAGTTGAACCATGCACGTCTAAAGGCTGAGAGACGATGGCGCCGGACCAAATTGTGTATTCATCATCATCTCTGTAAAGACCAGTGCAAACTAGTCAGTAAACGTCTCATCAAAACCAAAAAGGACTGTTATTGTGATAAATGCAGTACAGATCACAAACAAATGTTCAAGCTTACAAAGAATCTTATGGGACAATCATGTGAAACTATCCTACCAACCCGCTTATCTGATACAGCCTTGGCCAACAAGTTCAACGACTTCCTAACTACAAAGGTTGCTGCGACAAGAGACATGACGTCTTCTGTACAGTCAGATGTTCTTGATGTCTGTTATGGGAGCGGCTGTTGAGTTTGTTCGTGAACATATAAAACACTTCACACCAGTTACCATGGATGAGGTTCCCAAATCCTTCTGAAGGCTCCATTGAAGTCTTATGAACTTGATCCCCTCCCAACATACATACAGAAGCTATCGCTCACTCTGATCACATTAATCATAAACAAATCGCTGATGAAATCACAAGTCTCTGACTGTTTCAAGACTGACTGACTGAGTTTGGTTTTACGCCGCTTTTAGCAATATTCCAGCAACATCACGGCGGGGGACACCAGAAATGGGCTTCACACATTGTGCCCATGTGGGGATTCGAACCCGGGTCTTTGGCGTGACGAGCCAACGCTTTAACCATAAGGCTACCCCACCGCCCCAACTGCTGTTTCAAAAGGGCTTATGTCAGACTATTGCTGAAGAAGGTTGGCTTGTACAAAGAGACAATGAAGAATTATATACCAGTGTCCAACTTAACATTCATGTCCAAAATCTTGGAGAAAGTTTTGTCTCCTCGTCTCCAACTTCATCTTGCAACTCACACCCCTCCATGATAACTTTCAATCAGCTTCCCGAATCGGGAGGCGGTGGGGTAGCCTTGTGGTTATAGCGTTCGCTCGTCACGCCGAAGACCCGGGATCGATTCCCTACATGGGTACAATGTGTGAAGCCCATTTCTGGTGTCCCCTGCCATGATATTGCAGGAATATTGCTAAAAGCGGCTCAAAACCCAACTCACTTCCGAATCGGACACTCTAAGGAGATTGCCATTCTTAGGGTTCACCACAATATTGCACAGGCCTTTGACAACAAAACATCCGTAGCACTGATGCTTCTAGACCAGTCAGCCGCCTTTGACCTCATCGACCACGACATACTGTTCAGTCGACATCGATACATCTATGGTGTATAAGGCAGTGTTCTCACTTGGATCCAGTCCTACAAGTGCGTGACAATCGGATCACCATGTTCAGGAGAAAAATGTCTCAACTTTGGCGTACCACAAGGATCCGTACTTGGACGAGTCCTCTTCTGCTTATACTCTAAAGCCATGGGTGAAATATGTCGTCGTTATGATCTACCACACCTTGTCTATGCAGATGACAAATTTACAAAGTTATACCACCTTGCAATAACTGGGATAGTGCCACCAGCAGACTGGAGGCATGTCTACATGTAGCTGATATCAACGATTGGACAAGTTCCAACATGCTGAAATTAAATCAGGATAAAACAGAACTGATAATCTTGAGACCCAAGAATCAGACTAATAACACCCAAGAGCTTGAGGTACAACTTGGCAACAACAGAATCCATGCTGTTGACTCGGTGAAGAATCTCGGGGTATATTTTGACAGTTGCTTGAAAATGGAGCAGCAGGTCAATGTTGTTTCTAAATCCTGTTACTACCAAATCAGGAATCTTGGCACCATCTGACAATATCTTACAGAGGACACCTGCAGAACCTTGGTCAACTCACATATCACATCAAGACTGGACTATGTTAACTGTGTCTACTGTGTGGACTGCCGCAGTCTCTCAAAGACCGAGTACAGAACAGTGCAGCGCTACTCATTACTCGCACACAGACACACGACCATATCACGCCGATCCTGAAGATCTTGCATTGGTTGCCATTGCACCTCTAGTGCCAGTACAAGATCTTGATGTACATATACAAGGCCTTGCTTAACACTGCTCCAACATATCTCAAAGAGCTCGTCATTCCTTATGAAAACAGCGCGATCTCTTCGATCACAATCTGCATCTCTGATCGCTGTGCCTAAAACACGAACTGTTATGTTTGGTGACAGATGCTTCAACACGATTGCAGCAACACTGTGGAACGATCTACCATCTACCCTGAGAAACTCAACGTCTTATGACATTTTTAAGAAGGGTGTGAAAACCCATCTCTTTAAATCAACCTACACTCAGTAGCACATTTGTGACGCTTTCTATAAAGCGCCTTGGAGTGTTTCAGTTCCTTAATCCTAAAATGCACAATACAAATTTTGCATATTCTTTTTACAGATTATGATAACAAATGCAGCAAAGAGGGTTTGGGTGATCAAGGCGCAGTCGGGTGGTAAGGCTCATCATCAGCTCAGGGCCCTTACCCCCTCTACACGCAGCCCAGACAGCGAATGGGACTTCTCCCAGGAAGCACTGCCAAGTCGAACCCACCATGTACTTTCCGGAGAATATGAAGGTTCCCCAACAGTGCAACCTTCTGCATTGCCCATAGTGTCAAGAGGACTGTGCTCCCGATGGAGAACCCGGGTACTCTCCTGATCTGTGCCAAGAGATCAGAAGGTACCAAACCAAGGGCACCGAAAGTGTACTTGGGAATGTACTTGGGATGCAAGTGAAACTTTTTAAGGGCAAGGTCGAGGTCACAGCCGCCTCATAATGGAATGGCAAAGTTATTGCTTGTTGTATTGAGGGTGACTCAGCCACTTTATAATGGTATGGCAATATTATTGCTTGTTGTATGATGGAGGTTTTATGGGATCGCCATCTTGTGGATTCTCTGGATCATTTCTGGTTCCCAGCGGGGTCACTCACTCATTAGATCTTGTTCAAGCATATCATGACACCTGTTCATATGGGTTCATGACACTACTTTCCTTAATGTAGCGAGGTGTCATGATAATTTCCATAGATACTCAGCCAAGCCATTACTAGGTCCTACTTTTACTGTACTATGGCATAATTCAATTCACGCTGGTTATAAATATTCGCCACTGATAATAATATTCACGATCCTAATCAAAGATATTAAACAGAAGTGAACTCACACCAAAGATAACAGAACACAGTCCTACCAAATGTCCACCATGTTGTCGACAGTCGTGTTTCTGCTTCTCTGCCATTGTAAGTATTCACAGACACATTTAGAGCAAACTCTTTTTGATACGTTTTCGGGTATGTCTGATAGGACAAACAGACGAGTTGCCGAATTTAAGCCTTAAATAGTAATGTACAGAAAAATATATTCTCTGTTGCCCGTTGTACTTTGATCACAGTTGTCATGGTAAGTGAATTGATCTTGATGCAGGATCTTTTTTTGTGGGAAAAAGGGCTTAGTCCAAGAACGGGTCGCTAACGCGATGCATGGAAAAAGACAAAACCGTACAATATGGTTTGTACATGTGGTAATGTTGGGAGATAGAGGTTTGGGGAAACAGGAAAAGAATTTGCATTTCAGTGATCCACCATAAACAAGCGGGGAGTTGGAACTCCCCGGACATGCCGAAATGCGGCTCGTGTATCTTTCGTGGCCATTTTTCGACTGGGCATCGACTAGGTATAAACGGTATAGCTAAAAGACAAGTGGGACAACTTCTCATAATGTTTCACACATATTTCCCCCTATATATTGCAGATACTATGGGACTATGGCTGATATATAATATGATTAAACACAGTTAGCTGTATGTTGGGTATATGTTTAGTTACACGAATTATCTGACCGAACTACTTGAAATCAGACGCAGCGCATTGAGACTGGTATGCCGAATGTTCGCGCTTTACGTTCTTCGGTAGGGGGGAGGTGTCTTGGTGGGAGGTACTTAAAGAGGAAAATGAGACGGAATTGTCCCAAGCCGCACAGTATGGGTGACCACACTCATTGACCTGTTTTTTCTTCTTGCTTAACGCTGCTATTGGCAATATGAGGTGAACTTTGAGGTAGTTTAACTGTAGATTAGATACCTCTGGTTTTAATTTTAACCCGGCTCTGTGGTGTGGGGGGATAGAGCCGTCGGGCTGAAAATCGGTGGTTCGATTCATATACCAAAAGGTGTTAAACGGTGGAAAATTGTTGTTTAACCGCCTTGGCCTGAATCGGGCAAAACAAGGATAGGTCGACACCGAGTCAATATACAGCATATGTTGTTTCTGAGTAGGTTATCCAAGTTAAACGTCGGATCTCAGCTGACTCTATAAAACGAGCATATGCCCGGATTTGAACACACACACATACACACGCTAAAACGCACGCACGCACACACCCCGCTATATAAATACAACGCTAACCTAATCTCCATTTCACCTCACACCATAACCATGTTGCCGCTATTCTTGTAGATGCAGTGTCCCAATCCCGACCCTCTTGTCCACGAACTCCACGAAATAACACAGCACTATGATGACCGTTTGTGTCAGCATCTCCTGACAATTGACTGCAGCACACACGTGGTGCATGGCCACTCTGAGAGACTGTGTGGGACAGATGTGGTGCAGTACAATAACTTGTAAGTGCAGATTTGTCATTAACTGTGAGTACTATTATGTGGCCAGGTTATTTATTATGGAACATTTTTTCAAGGGTATTGCATTGTTTTTGTTGACAACCAATAGGGTGGCAGTGCAGCGCTGTATTTACACTTGTCCTTTTTGTTGACGGAATGGACCTTTCCAGCATAGTGTAACTCAAATTTGTATGGGTAATTCCAGAACTTTTAAAGTATACATATGTGGCGCGCTTGGCACCGGAATCTCACATCATTTTATATAAATAGACACTTGACATACTGTGCCAAACAACTTTAGGCATCAACATATAACTGTCAAAAAGTGTAGTGGAATAGATTTTTTTATTGTTTGTTGTTTCACGCTGCACTCAGCAAAATGCCAGGTATATGGCCACGGTCTGTAAATAATCGAGTCTGGACCAGGCAATCCAACAGCATAAGCATCCATCTACGTAAATGGGAAACGATGACGTGTCAACCAATCAGTGAGGGGTTGGGGTTGGAGTTGGGAAGCTCATGCGGTCTAGAGGTTAGAAAATCTTCCAGGGACGTATTCAAAAACATTTACTTTGTTGAACAAAACTTTGGGCGTCAAAAACACACAACAATGTAATTCGTAAGGATGCGGATTAGAACTGACCTTCAGCTTGTCGTAAGACGAGACTAACGTGATCGGATGGTCGGGTTCGTTTAATGGTTTAATGCATGTCGTCGTATCTCAATTTACAGACCGCCGCCATAAAGCTAGGAAATTGCCGAGTGCGACTTTAATACGAAACCATCAATCAAAAAACAAACTAAACGATGTTGTTGTCAACGTGGTTTGATCATAATGCATGTCGAGGTCCCACATCGTCTCAGATGAAACCAAGTGTCCTAAAATAATATGAAGAGAACATTAAGGGCTCCTTTCTATTTCAGCTGTGTCTTTGCCCATGCGAGATGCAAAGACCATTCGCTGTCCATGCTGAATAAAGGAGACTGTCCCCTGCCAGTAGTTGCACCTTCTGGTTTTATACCGACTACTGATGGCAAGCCAACTACAGGTGGTATGTTGAGTACTGATGGCATGCTGGCTACTGGTGGTATGTTGAGTACTGATGGCATGCCAACTACTGGTGGTATGTTGAGTACTGATGGCATGCCAACTACTGGTGGTATGTTGAGTACTGATGGCATGCCAACTACTGGTGGCATGTTGGCTACTGGTGGCTTTCCGACTACCGATGATATCCCGACTACTGGTGGCGCCCCAACTACTGCTGCCGTTACATCTGTTAAACCTACCGGCGTGGACCCAGCATTTGCCGTCATCAAAGATGTGTTCTGTAACAACATCCATCAAATCGACTGCGGAACGGCCGTCACAGCCGACATCTGTGGAAATGATGGCAAAATCTACAAAAGCCAGTAAGGGTCCACAGAATTACTGATATTTTACCTTTCTCTGAAAGCTCATTTCTTGTGTCCATATCCGCGTCTTGCACGAGGTCTTCTCTTACATGACTGAGTGAGTGAGTTTAGTTTTACGCCGTTTTCAGCAATATGCCAGTAACATCAGGGCGTGGGACACCAGAAATGGGCTTCTCACATTGTATCCATGTGGGGAATCGAACCCGGGTTCGAGTGTAATGGGCGGTAATATCAAGGGCAGATTTTAACATTACCAACATGGCAATAGCAAGGGCAGATTTTAACATTACCAACACTGCAATAACAAGGGTAGATGTGTAACAGGGACAGGTAACATATCTTCCAACGGTGCAGTCAGTTTCATCAGAATCAGTCAAGATTTTGTTCAGAGTTTCTCTTGGAAAAAAGTAGCTATAATACAGCGGTTGGCAGACATTGAATCTAAAGCAGACATCACAGACATTTATCCATGAATCTGGAATACAAAAACGTGTAATCAACCAAGTCGGCCAATCGATCGGTCTGCCTAACCGATCTATCTAGTCGCTCCTTACGCTAAGCATAGACTGTTTTAGGCCTTAATTCCTACCAGGACTCAACCACAGATATATACCTCTGTTAAGGCATGTAAAAGGTTTACTTACTGATTCACAGATACACCATGATCTTCCAGTAATAATGAGCTTCTGTCTTCCAGATGCATGTTCTCCAAGACGAAGTGCTTCAAGGTTGACCTTGAGGTAGCAGAGGCCTCCACGTGTGGGGAGAAAGGCATGCCAGTCAAGACTACGCCCAGCTCATAGTCTCTACATCTGCGAGCTCCTGTGTCACACGCAAAACTATACCATTAAAACATGAATATAGCTTTTCTGTATGCCCTTGAATTATCAAGCTCCGTGGTGAAGATGAATTGTTGCTCAGTCAGTTCATTTATGAAAGCTATCTGCAGGTAAAGCCATACCTGTAATTCTAACTTTAAAGAATGAAAGAAAATTGATAAATATTAAAGTGTCCACAAAGGAGGTAACTGAACAAACAAAACAAGTCCAGGGTAATAGATATCCGAGATGTATGACGGAGGTCACAGCCGCCTCATAATGGTATGGCATGGTTATTGCGTGTTGTAAGATGGAGGTCACAGCCGCCTCATAATGGTATGGCATGGTTATTGCGTGTTGTAAGATGGAGGTCACAGCCGCCTCATAATGGTATGGCATGGTTATTGCGTGTTGTAAGATGGAGGTCACAGCCGCCTCATAATGGTATGACAAGGTCATTGTTTGTTGTATGACGGAGGTCACAGCCGCCTCATAATGGTATGGCATGGTTATTGCGTGTTGTAAGATGGAAGTCACAGCCGCCTCATTATGGTATGACAAGGTCATTGTTTGTTGTATGACGGAGGTCACAGCCGCCTCATAATGGTATGGCATGGTTATTGCGTGTTGTAAGATGGAAGTCACAGCCGCCTCATTATGGTATGACAAGGTCATTGTTTGTTGTATGACGGAGGTCACAGCCACCTCATTACGGTATGACAAGGTTATTGCTTGATGTATGACAAGGTCACAACCGCTTCATTATAGTATGACAAGGTTATTGCTTGTTGTATGACATGAGACAGACACCTCATAATGACAAGACACCTTCAACCACAATACAATACAATAAAAATTATGTTCTGAGAAACACTGATCTTAACCCAAATGAACCCCTTTTGGATTACCTTCGGGGCCCAGTGAGAGCTGGAAACCCTCCATGTCAAACTAGAATGAACTCGACCAGGAACTGTGCCACGTTTGGTTTGGTTTGGTTTGTTGTTTAACTCCACACTCAAAAATATTCCAGCTATATGGCGACGGTCTGAAAATAATCGAATCTGGACCAGACAACCCAGTGATCAGCATCATAAGCATCTATCTATGCAATTGGGATACGATGAGATGTGTCGACCAAGTCACTAATGGACACTAGTAATGGGCTTAACACACTGCACTTGTGTGGGAATCAAACCAGGGTCTGCAGCGTTACAAGCCAACTCTTTAACCACTAGGTTACCCCATCGCGCCCATTCCACCAGGAATTCAGAGGATCCAAATGTCGAAAATCAGATGTCTGATTAGAAGCATGAGGGAAACCATTGCAAATATCATCCATGGGAGGGTGGATACTCCATGTACCGATTGTAGTGTCAGTGGTGATTCCCAGCCTGACATATACTCCATGTACCGATTATAGTGCCAGTGGTGATTCCCAGCCTGACATATACTCCATGTACCCATTATAGTGTCAGTGGTGATTCCCAGCCTGACATATACTCCATGTACCGATTATAGTGTCAGTGGTGATTCCCAGCCTGACATATACTCCATGTACCGATTATAGTGTCAGTGGTGATTCCCAGCCTGACATATACTCCATGTACCGATTATAGTGTCAGTGGTGATTCCCAGCCTGACATATACTCCATGTACCGATTGTAGTGTCAGTGGTGATTCCAAGCCTGACATATACTCCATGTACCGATTATAGTGTCAGTGGTGATTCCCAGCCTGACATATACTCCATGTACCGATTGTAGTGTCAGTGGTGATTCCCAGCCTGACATATACTCCATGTACCGATTATAGTGTCAGTGGTGATTCCCAGCCTGACATATACTCCATGTACCGATTAGCCCAGTGTCAGTGGTGATTCCCAGCCTGACATATACCCATGTACCGATTATAGTGTCAGTGGTGATTCCAAGCCTGACATATACTCCATGTACCGATTATAGTGTCAGTGGTGATTCCCAGCCTGACATATACTCCATGTACCGATTGTAGTGTCAGTGGTGATTCCCAGCCTGACATATACTCCATGTACCGATTATAGTGTCAGTGGTGATTCCCAGCCTGACATATACTCCATGTACCGATTATAGTGTCAGTGGTGATTCCCAGCCTGACATATACTCCATGTACCGATTATAGTGTCAGTGGTGATTCCCAGCCTGACATATACTCCATGTACCGATTATAGTGTCAGTGGTGATTCCAAGCCTGACATATACTCCATGTACCCATTATAGTGTCAGTGGTGATTCCCAGCCTGACATATACTCCATGTACCGATTATAGTGCCAGTGGTGATTCCCAGCCTGACATATACTCCATGTACCGATTATAGTGTCAGTGGTGATTCCCAGCCTGACATATACTCCATGTACCGATTATAGTGTCAGTGGTGATTCCCAGCCTGACATATACTCCATGTACCGATTATAGTGTCAGTGGTGATTCCCAGCCTGACATATACTCCATGTACCGATTATAGTGTCAGTGGTGATTCCCAGCCTGACATATACTCCATGTACCGATTATAGTGTCAGTGGTGATTCCCAGCCTGACATAAACTCAATTTACCGATTATAGTGTCAGTGGTGATTCCCAGCCTGACATATACTCCATGTACCGATTATAGTGTCAGTGGTGATTCCCAGTCTGACATATACTCCATGTACTGATTATAGTGTCAGTGGTGATTCCCAGCCTGACAATAATCAAGTGTAATATCAGTACATAACAGTCCTGGCTAGCTATTCTCAAAACGTTCGTAGCGCTCGAACTTCTTAAGCCCACTCTTAACACATTGGCTACGATCAAAGTTAAGAATTCTTAGGGCTACGAACGTTTCGAGAATCAGGGCCCTGGTCATTGGCTGGGTGTTTATACTTTTCAGTGTCGTGGAAACAAACATTTTTACTTGTTCAGATAACTCCACTAGATCAAAACCGCTCGCTTGTGAAAACTTTATTTTTTTTAGGGGTGAAGATCGGGATAGAATTGTCTTCAGCAACCCATGCTTGTCGTAAGAGGCGACTAAAAGGATCGAATGGTTAGTCT
The DNA here is from genome assembly GCF_003918875.1 of Haliotis rubra. Lineage (NCBI taxonomy): Eukaryota > Metazoa > Mollusca > Gastropoda > Lepetellida > Haliotidae > Haliotis > Haliotis rubra. The sequence continues at coordinate 2,448,670 of NW_025766003.1, forward strand.
CGATGACTTGGTTGACACGTCATCGTATCCAAATTGCGTAGATTGATGCTCATGATGTTGATCACTGGATTGTCTGGTCCAGACTGGATTATTTACAGACCACCACCATATGGCTTGACTGACTGACTGAGTTTGGTTTTACGCCGCTTTTAGCAATATTCCAGCAACATCACGGCGCGGGGGACACCAGAAAAGGGCTTCACACATTGTGCCAATGTGGGGATTCGAACCCGGGTCTTCGGCGTGACGTGCCAACGCTTTAACCATTAGGCTACCCCACCGCCCCCCATATGGCTTGAATATTGCTTAGTGCAGGATTAACCAACAAAACAACCAACCAACCAAACTTGACATTTTACCTGAGTCAATTTTCAACAGTACAGTATTGTATACATGAGAAAATTCATGCCCAAATCATCCTTCAAATTCTAACAAAGCCCCAACGCAGCTCTGTTTCAAAGAGCTGGTAACTCCACGAACAAAACACAACCAGCTGAAGGAAATCACAGTTTCTGGTTTACTTCAGTAACAACACATTAACAGTAAATCACATACACACCTGAAGATATTTAAACACCCCTATCATATACTGCTATATGTGAATGGGTGAGTGAGTTTAGTTTTACTCTTCTTTTAGCAATATTCCAGCAACATCACGGTGAGGACACATGAAATGGGCTTTACACATTGTACCCATGTACGGACTCGAACCCGGGTCTTCGGCATGACAAGCGAACGCTTTAACCACTAGGCTACCCCACTGTCCCTATTATATACTGCTATATATACTGCTCCACTACTGATAGGGATTTTTATCTTTCGCACAAAATCAACTCTTAAAACATTAAGGATATTTAAATGAAATGGAAACATTCATTTTCTCCATCAATGTTGAGTAGTATATGTCAAGTACATAACAAATACTATGAAGAACTGATTATACCTCTTAAAGATTTTAAGAGCATATTTCCATGTACAATTAACAATTCAAAACACCATGTATCTGCTATTTGTTCTTAGGAAACACCTTGTTTTTGTTTACAAACTGTCAAACTCATTTTCAAATAGAGACACTGAAGTACATTGTGATGATATTGTGTAATAGTTATTTGACTACCCTTACAACAGCTTCCTCTTTGTACCTGCACCATGTGATAAACTACTCAAAATTGGTTAAGGATTCCTACTACAGTTATGACAACCTGATTCTCTACTATTACTATAGCCACTCTGTATGCAGATGAACTATAGAAACATAGAACAAATGGGTGTCCTAAAGATTATTTGAGCAGTTTATAAGCAAGTTAAGGTACATAAGAATTCTGCTTAACCTTTTTCCAGGTGTATATATTCAAACCGTTTTGTATTTATACATGCACACAGACTATCACACACACATGTTTCATTGTCACTAGCTCCAGGTCACTTTTGTTTCATCATCATCATCATCATCATCATCAACATAGAGACCTTACTGGACTCATCAATGATTTGTTTCCATGAAGTTTTCTCGTGTGCATAAATCATGATCACAATATGGTTCACCCAATACTACAGTGTGGCTGAGTTTATTGTTGAATATTCATGCCAATCATATAGTCCATAGTTCCTCAATCTGGCGTAGAACCTGATCTGGTTCTGCCTTGTGCATCATGAAGTAGCCCTGTATTTGAGCCACACTCACTGGTCGACCGTCAGCCAGCACTCGCTGGGCAAACTCCTGAGATGAAGACTCTGGTTGGTCTGGGTAGAACCTGCTGAACATCTGCCGGAGCTGGTGCTCGCTGGCATAGTCAATCCTCTCCTTTAGATCAACACGACCAGGCCGGATCAGAGCTGGGTCAAGTCTACAAAGACAGTGGTGTACTTCATTAGACAAGCTTGTTTTTAGTTATTTAATGCTGCAGTGGCTCAGACAGTCAAACTATTATGTAGGCATGGGAAGTAAATACGAAATATATTGAATACAACACAAATGGACATGTCTGCAAGACTAAGCCTTTTTTAAAGGATGCATCTTGTTCAAACGTTATTTACTACTGACGTGGCCCGATAAATATGAACTACTTTGTATGCAAAACAAATGGACACATCTATAAGCATGACAGTTTTTAAAAAGACATAAGCATATTTCTTCAAAAGCTATTTACTACTGCAGTGGCCGAAAAATTACAAATATTAGTGAGCATAGTAAGTAAAGATTCTACATCTATACACCATGAAGGGACACATCTTAAAGAGGGAACCAGTGTTGATTTGCATCCTCATCAGCAATATCTGTAAATAATCTGGAGCAGATACACCATTGGTTGATAACAGAAGTTACCTGTCAATGTAGTTGGTTGTCATGAAGATGATACGAGCCTCGGCTGATGCCACTCCATCCAGAGCATTCAGGAGACCACTAAAGGTGAGCCGACCCATACCCTGGAAGGCCGCGGGATCTAAGGGAGACAACACTGATAGTTACAATCCTTCATACCACATAAAAATAAGAACAATTCAGTTTACAGTATCATCAACCTGACCTCGAGCTGTTTTGATACGTCATATTTCACCTTCCGTGACAGGATCTACAAGCAAATACATGGACTGTCGATGGGATCCCCTTTATTTCCACTAATCACTGAAAACTTCACGACGTTGTTCTGCCCCCCTCCACAGCACCATTCCAACCCCTCTGTTGGTACCGCAAAGGGGAGACACATTTACCATAAAAGACAACAAGAACAACCCAACAGAGCTCTTCATTGCCCAACACCAGATATTCCACTTCACCATGGAGACAGAAACTAACCAACATCAACACCAGAGATGCCAACCCTTGTTTGGGCCTAAGTGTAATACTTGAGGTCAAAAAGTGTAATTTGGACCTAGAAAGTGTAGTCGCTTCAAAATGGTACACGTTTTCACAAAAGGAAGATTCCAGACAGAAACACATGTGACGAATCATGATGAAGCTCCATAAATTGAAAATTGTTGGTAATGTGACTCAAAATACTTTAATTCCTTGCGAGTTAATTGGAATGAGTGCAATGCTAAGAGTAAGCAATTCCTATCGGTGCAAGGCCATTTCTGCACCCCAGCACCTGTGCGTTATAAAACACTTCCCCTATGAAATTTTATCCACTTTATTGATTTTTCGTAAAACAAGTTGAAAAGCGTAAATTTCGCAGATTAAGTGTAATGGCATAATTCAATGGTCAAAAGCGTAATAATTACGCCAAAAGCGTAATGATTGGCATCTCTGGAACACCAACCCTTCCTGGAGATGTCCCTCCATAATACTGTAAAAGGACTGAGAACATCTGTTTACTGGAAACCTACACACACAGGCCAGTATATCCATTACAACTGCCACCACACCCAGATAAAATAAGTCATCATTGCCACCCTCAACTGATGTGCAAAGCAATCTGCTATCCTGATGTCCTGAACTGAACCAGTGAAGAAAACATTCACTATATTCAATGGTCACTATTCCAACCTTGTCTCTCAAAACATCAACAAGACCATTAATACATTTTCTCCTATATGTGTCATATGCCATTCAAAGACTCTCCATATGATTCATAGGTGACCTACTTTCCTTGGCCAGGTCACGACTGAGGAAGGCTGCATCTACATCTTCCAGGAGGATGATACTCTGCTCCGGGGCAACTGTGAGAAGGTGATTCAGGCGGTCATCTGACAATCCCCGCTCCGACAGGTTCAACACACATATACTGTAATCCAGTGCACCTGCAACATGAGTGTGGAACATATTAAATTTAGGATTACACTTTCTTAGTTAATTGAGTGAGTGTATGTTTTATGCTGCCTTTAGCAATATTCAAGCAGTATCATGGCAGACACAGAAATGGGCCTCATGCATTGTAACCATGTACAGAATTGAACCCGGGTCTCCAGCAAGACATGCAAATGCTTAAACCACAGGGCTACAGACCAACCCAGTTGACGATGAGAGAGATGGTGCTGATGATGTCACTTCTGAAAAGAAGCTATGGTGGTAAAACTGGGTCCAGGGTAATGATAAGAGGTGTAATGACACACTGAGGTCATGATACAATACACATCTCAATATTACAAGTACTACATACTCAATGCAATTTGTATCCTAGTACAGTACTTTTCTATAAGAAGTTGATATTTGTTCTTGTGGCATGTGAATCACAAACCTTAATAATTTGTGTTGAAATGTCAAGGATCTAAGATGGGATATTGTTGTGCAGAAATCTATACACTAGGAGGCATGATGACTGTTATGCCGTTCATTGCCAACTGGGAAATGGGTGTTCAACAATTTTGCATATCAATCTAAATCTCATATTCTAGTTTTAACACCAAAGTGACTTGTAATGTCATCAGGCATCAGATGTATCATGATACTGACGTTGTAAATCGATGTATTGTATCATGGGTACTTGCAGAGGGATTCAATATTGTATTGATGTATCGTTACACTGGCACCAGTATGTAGCAAAAGAGAACATAGATAAGTGGATAAGTTAGGATGTTACTGAATGACCGAGGCTTTTACCCACCTGCTAAAGCCACAATATAGCTGCTCTTCCCACAACCTGGAGGGCCATACAACAGATACCCACGGCGATATGGAATGCCTCTTTCAATGTACCACTCTGGTTTTTCAGTAAACTCTCTAATGTCATCCAATATCTTCTCTGATATCCCTCTATCCAGCACAACAGATGACATTGGCCTCTTTCTCCGTGGGTAGCCGAAAGGCCTCCATTCCGCCCCCATGGCAGTATACATCACTGTCTTCCCTTCCTGTTTCTGCAGGGCTAGTTTTCTGGCCTGGTCTAAGATATCGAAGAACATTTCTCTGTTTCTGCCCACTGATGTCAAAGTGACAGTCTCAAAGGGAACACCTGTCTGCAGATCTAACATCTGCTTCTCTCGATTTCTTTCAACTCTGATCCAATTATTGCCATAACGAAAAAAATGGCTACCTGGACTTGGTACAAAGTCAAACTGTGTGCTGACCTTGCCAGTCTCTGTTTGGTTGAAGGTTGTTTGAACACTGAGATGCTGCGTACGTGTACCATGGGTGGAGATCCATTGCAATAGCCAGAAGTAGCTCTTGTCTCTACTTGATACCTCAAGCGTGATCATACAGTGTCTACGAAACATAATCATACCGGCTTGAAGAGACTTCCTTGAAAGTGCTGCTGCTGCCCCTAGACCAAACAGACCAAACCCAGCTCCAAAGTAAGGGTTGTCTTTCAGTGAAGCAATGATATCTGTTAGTGTCATGGTTGACTATCTGTGGCTGCAGGTACAGTGGAGTCATCTGTTGATTACCTTCATACTAAGCATCTGTTAAGACAAAATAAACATCAATGCTCATGAATTCATTATTCGTACAGTTTACACTTCTATGTACTCATAAATTGCCTAGTTTATTCAGATGACCAGTTTTATCCAATATCTTGATTCTGCATTTACGTGTCTGCTCTCATAAGCTGGTTCAGAGACTATATATATCGGTATGTGCAGAGACCATATAATAGATATTTATATGGTCTCTGGTATGTGGTCTCTGGATGGTTGTGTGATGCTTACGTAATATATACCTTGGAAACATCCGATGCACATTCCCCTTAGAACAATAACCCTGACTGAAATTGACCTGTGATGAACAGATGCCAGTAACTGCTGAATACAAGCCAAACCAAGATTATTGTCTGAAATAAGCAATTTAAATTTCTAACAAGCAAAGATGAGATATCCATGTTCCAATACTTTCAATGTTGGAGTGTTGTTCACAGTTGGCCTTTACCCTTTTCCTAGCTGCTCTAGCATGTGTGGTTTTACGTGTGACTGGTGACATGGAAAAGATTTGCATGGTGCAAAGTTAAAATACACTAAATCGAAAACATTATTTGGTATTTGGTATTTTTCAGCAGTCAGCGACCTATATTAGCCTAAAAGTTCAATCAAAATTGAATTTACAAATTATCTGACACTTTGGAAGGAGACTGCTATGCTAGTTTACTGACCTCGGTTGGAAATGTACTATTTTATCCTCCGCAAGTATCGTTTCTAGGTTCTTCTTCACGGCTATCTTACTCTTAGATCCGCAAGACGAACTGACTGGAGGCATAGAGGTGAGTAACTTAATACTTTCACTCGCGAACTGTCCCTTATATAAATAAATAAAACTTTCCAGACACAATTGAAATTGTTATCATTTTACAAAATGCCGATTCGTGCATCTTGTTATGAATGTACAGTGTCAAAGTCACGCCGGTTCGTGGAAGCAGACATATTTGTTAAGGGAGACAACTCCACCATCGTTACACGCGCGACAGTAGTGAAACCCAGCCCGAAAGCACGATCGAGGCTTGGGTGCCTTGCGAACACACTTAGGCTGACCATTCCAAGCTGAAATTCCACAAATGCTTCAACAACATTTTCAAATCGGGATAGTAACCAGTTCATGGCTTCTTAATCCATTACTGATCAGCACGTTAAAGAGAAACAAAACTCGTTCTGACAGTTAACGTTAGTTCATATAAATAAACTCGTATTCCAGCCAAAGCCTACATCGAGTTGTCGAGCACACCTTGGTAAAGTGCAAAGCCGTCTAGTTATATGTCCGTGACATTGACGTTACGAGTCTAAATGCGGGGCAGCGATGCCACAAAGTCAATGACGGGTATGCTCTTGAAACGTGAAAAGCAAGAACAGCAGTAGTGCATCGCCCACTCATTGAATCTGTCACCTGTCAAATTGCATTTAACATCAAGTAATGCGTTTCTCTCGCGTGAACCTTTCTCACTCAAAAAGATCATGGAACTCACCCAAAGCGATTAATCTCAATAACACGGGGTTCAGCATGACATTCCCCAAGGCGTCGGTCATGTTAAGATGTTGGGGAATGTAGAGAATACTGTTTCACATTCTGTCTGGTGAGCTACATAATAAGCCATCTAACATATGTTTATTCATGCAGTTTAATTGAAAACTCACAAAAGCCAGAAATGTGCACATTCATACAGGACTCGTCTTTGTAGGATAGACTGTACATGACAGTTGATTACTTATCTCCGTGGAGAACCGAAAAACCCATACGTCACCGCTCGCCTCCAAGAGTGACCAAACCTGCTTCTCTGATTCTGATGGATGTTGGTGAAAAGGCCTCGAGTTGGTATTGCTCGTGTTTGAGTAGGTTGGGGTTGGGACGGCCGCTTTTGATGAAAGCATACATGTGTGCGCAGTGTTTAAGGTTGTTGGGGCGGTGGGGTAGCCTAATGGTTAAAGCGTTGGCTCGTCACGCCGAAGACCCGGGTTTGAATCCCCACATGGGTACAATGTGTGAAGCCCATTTCTGGTGTCCCCCGCCGTGATGTTGCTGGAATATTGCTGAAAGTGGCGTAAAACCAAACTCAGTCAGTCAGTTTAAGGTTGCCACCCTTGATACAATTGTGTGCAGAGACTAGACTCAATTGTACTTCCGAATTGGTTAAGATCCGAGGAAAATCTTTGGACAGTGCTGAAAATGGGCTACCCGTGTTAATATTGTTGTTGCGGCTGTTGGTGGTGTTTGCTGCGGGCACTTGTGTTCATAGGGTGTTGCAGGACTTTTCCCCTTGGATCCGCCAATGAGTGCATGTTGATTGTTGAGACGGCAGTTATATTCCTATAACTGCCCTGAACATTCACATGGTCAATACTTAAATATAAAGGATCTTATTCCTTGATTCTGCAGGGTGTATGTGACCACAAATACACATGTTCACAGACATTAACATTGGTTGGCCAGGACGTTCACGTGACGTTCGCATATTCCGAGATATTTATCGAGGGTGACACAGGAACTCTTCTCCCACCATGGACCAAGAAGGTTGTCGATTCCTCCATGCCAGTTGTTATGTAAGCTATTGCAGCTTATCCCTTGAAAACATGCCTATTGAAACCATACGCCAACAGCCAACCTGACCTGACACCCCAAAAACTTTTACTTATACCATGTAGCAAATTTGCACCTAGTGCTGGCTAGGTGTAAATTTACTTATGTGTGTAACATTTGCATAAAAAGCAAATGCGTTCATACGACCAATATTGCTCACGTAAGTATATTTACATATGTGTAAAGTATACTCATGTAAGCAAATGTGGTCGTATGAATGTGGTCTTTGTAACCTGCACGGAGCCATGAATAACATTTTTCAACAATTCTCCTTCAGGGAATTTGACATATACGGCAAAAAGATTTTTCATGATTGCTTCACACTTGATGAATACAAACACATACCGTTGATTTTCCTGCACCAAAGAGATTTCCAACTGTCCTGTATTCAGCCGATGATGCCATCCAACAGATTGCAATCGCAACTTTCTTGTGGACATCAAGTGGTTCCTCTACTGAATTTGGCAAGGGGGACAGATCATCTTTCAGCATATTACATATCACATGGAACGGTTTACTCGCAAAAGTTAGACGTCCCAAAAGTCAGACAAATCAATCAGGCGTGACTGTGTTTACAACCTAGTCTTACCCACACATATAATGAACCTGCCCCATACACTAACGAGATGTTTTTCACGTTTGTACAGAAATACTTTGATCAGAATATTAATGTTGTCTGGGTTCTCCAAATGTGTTTTCACAATGTTCAATTTTATCATAACAGGATTATAGATTTTGCATACTTGTTTTCACAACGTTCACTTTAATCAAAACAAGATTATAGATTTTGCATGCGTGTTTTTACAATGTTCACTTTGATCAAAACATGATTATACATTTGTTTTATGTTGTTGAGTTTCCATCAACCTAAAGGAGTTACTTCCTTCCTAGCATTGTTTTCTAGCATAAACAATATAAAATATATAAATAAGTACAGGGTTAACATTCAATTATAACTGGCAAATAATAGGAAAACATTATCCACTCTACCAAATTCAACACTATCTACACAAAACCAACTTTCATCCAAACGGCAAATGTATCACTTTCAAAATTCCTGAAACATTAGCCCACACAATCTTTAACTGCTCAAAATATAATAAACAAAGAACCCCATTTACCAATGCTTTAAAACAGTACCTCAACAATGCTAACTCTTCTGATCTCAACATTCTAACAAACCCCAAATTAATTAAAACAATCACTAAATATCTTATTCATACAAAATTATATCAAACAATCTAGAAACAAAAACAATAATACAATAATGCCACGTTTTACCATATTAAAAAATTGTTATAAATGTGTATATATGTTCTTTTAACTTTAACTCATTTTTTAACCTTTTACTATGTTCATCATTATTCACTTAATAATTATGTTTTTAAACATAGGTTGGTTGTAAAGCAACATATTAACAAAAGTACAATCAAATTGTTTTTTTTCATGTCAAATAAAGTCATTGTCATTGTCCATAATAGCTTTTCTTTGTGTTTGGATTAGTATACTAGTATCTGGAGTATTCCATTAATAACGAAGGTAGTGAACCTGAGTGCAATCAACCATAACCTTTGTTGTTTTAACGCGTCTAACTTTTGGGACGTCTAACTTTTGGGAGGTCACCCATGGAATGTTTCCTTTCTCATTCTGAAGTTGTTGAACCCTGACGGCCATGCTCCGATGACCTGTGGACGCGTTGGTGGCTGTTTGAGCTTAATAATTATCTGACCCGACGCTTTGGGCGCCATTGTGAATGACTACATCGGGTTTTATGACTGATTTTGCAGTGGTAGTAGATGGATGAGGTCAAGGTAGGCTAACTTGTGACTTGTTTTAGTTGTTGCTGGGTAACGTGCAATCCCATGCATATGTTTCCCCAATCCGCGCTAACGTTTAACTGTAGACTGGGGTAGTTGTTGAAGGAAAACCAAACACTGATGAATTATGTAAATTCATATTTGCAAATAGATTCAGCGTCGAGGCAGATGCCAGTGTATTTTGATAGTGTTTGTGGACACATTCATCTGTTTGCGATTGCTCGCGTGCGAATGTATCACTATATATATTTTCTTTTCTTGTTATACTGTACTTGTGATCGTATCCCTATTGCGCAGATCGATGTTCATGCTGTTGATCCCTGGATTGTCTGGTCCAGACTCGATTATTTACAGACCGCCGCCATATAGCTGGAATATTGCTTAGTGCGGCGTAAAACTAAACTCACTCACTCACTCTTCGCCAGAAGCTGGTCATACAATGCCCAGGTTTGCTCACCAAATGTATTTGGTGAAATAAATTCACATGATTACATTGCGTTGTGTGCCAGACTACTGCAGTGAACATATTATATTTCTGTCACTTTTCCGAAATCTACCTGGGTCTTTCATGTACAAAATTAAACTTTATGAATAACAACTTCTTTATTTCGTGAGTGCGACGTTTGGATACAGATTCTTGTACCTTGTCAAGCTAGGAATGATACATGAAGAGGAGGAGATGTATATATACTGAATTTTATAGATTGCCAACGTGTATCATATTTCAAACACGCCCTGAGTGCGACTTAGTGTATGTTGTCTGTCTCATTACACTTGACGGCAAAAAAATAATGATTCTGTTGAATGCCATAACAAATAAATAAAAACAAAATGTAAGTATTAAAATTAAAACAGAATAAAGTTATAGCAACAATATCAGGCTACTACCTTGTTCGGGGAATGTATCAATCAATATCCACATAAAGGAATGAGATGCCATTCATCTGCAAGCTGACAAAGTATTCTGTTCCATGTCGTGTCTTTTAACAGTCTAATATGCGAAACAGTGATCTATCGTTTCAGGTTTTTCACAGTGATGTATAGTCTCATTGGTCACCCAAGATAGCACACTTGGTAACTAATTGCATTATGTCCGCCATTCTTTTAAAAAGTAACTTAGTTAGCCAATAATGAGCAATCAATCAATGTATTGGCGGTTAATCCTTTGAAGGAAGGACGTTGTTTTTACACAGGCACTTTACGACAGGGTGTATTCAGTATAGATGAGTGAATCTACATACATAAACACTACCTTTTGACAAATCCGCTGTCCAGGATAAAAGCAATTAATTAATCAGCGTGTTATCGGTTAATCCTTTGATCGATGTTTGTTTCGTAACTCAGCTGATAATTCCTCTTACTGCACTTCCATGCGCGTATTACATAAGATGTAATACATTTGCCACATCAGACCTCAATTTATGATGATGAGTATTTACTCTAGACACAAGAAATGCCAAATGGGAACCTTTGTCGGGTAATCTGAGTGGTGTTATCACTAATTATACCTTTTTATAAATTCATTGACTGAACATCAAGTGAATGATGACTAAAAACATACATGTATGTGTAGCTTGACCACCAAACAAGGGTTACAGCAAGAGAGTAGTATTCGCTGTATTGCATGCAAGTTTGATTGCCTGAAAAAAACAACTTATGGGCCGACACTGTTTTGAGGATACGAACGGAACTTCATTGTTACATAAGAAATATATATAAGCATTTGCTGTGTACTTAGTTAAAAAACTGTATATACCTAAGTACCTAAGTAAAATTTCAGATGTTTTTAGCAATGGCAAAGAGGGGTTGTTTAGTTTATGGATTCAAATATATCAAATGTGTGTTTTTGATATCATAGCATACGTAATAGACATCATATTTTTACATGATTAAATATTGAGGTAAAAAAACACAGAAATAGGATCAAATTGGATCAGTCACTATACCATCAAAACATCTGAAAAAGCCTACACTGCTGGGATATTTTATTACAATCAGGCAAGAACTACCGGGGATATTTTCAAATAACGGCATCTGCTGATGGAGCTCCACCCTTCCCAATGTCCCACTGATTAGGTTGAAGAAATTCTGCCAAGGTGGACAGTAGCCCAGTCCCCGTATCTGTCACGGTCGAGGGAGCAGGGGCTGACCAGTTTGCAGCTAGGTTTCGTAATTAGACTGTTGTCGAGAAACATTAATCGCTCTGGATCAGTGGCCCTTTAAGTTGACTCCAATGTTTTTACACCCGGTCACAGACAGACAGACAAAATAGTTTATTTATGTGTCACGTGAATGTACATGTCAAAAAATGGCAACGGTAAAAAGACATAGAAAAATACAGACACCAGGCCAGATGGCCAATGAGATACACTAGACAATATGTGCATAAAATGTATAAAATATAAGATTAAAACATTAAGGAGTATCACACATATGAAAGACCTAAGGAAAAAGAAAGAAATTTATAGGGATGATACCTTACGCCGATACATACAACTAAAGCGGCCAGTGGATTAACAATAATTTCTGTTTGTAAGAGGAGTGTAGCTTGTTCAGTGTTTGATAACTGAGCAAAATTATAAGATACTAGTTTTTCTAAACAAATCATACCGAAGATCAGAATAATAAGGACAGCTAACTAAGAAATGGACTTCGTCTTCGACAGCCTGACTACTGCAGTGACGACAAAGCCTGTCTGCAAGTGGCGTCGCAGGACGAGAAAATCTACCACGTTCTATTTCTAATGGAAGTGTACCACAGCGAAGTTTACCCAGAACGCTACGGTGCCATCTGAGCAGTATAGCTGTTATGTATGGTTCTGGAGTAACAGTGTACTTAAACTGTCTATATGTGCGTATTTTATTACCGTTGGGATTACCCTGGTCATTCCACAATTCCCGAAGCCACTCCTGATGATCTAACAATTAACTGTATATGATGAAATGACAAAGTCAATTCACTACTAGACATGTGTAGCAAGTCTTGCACTGGGAGTTGCAGCGATTGTAATAAAGATGACACTGTGTTATCCCATGATTTGGCTAAACGCCGTGACCAGCTGCTAATAACAGAAGGCAATGCAGGTGCCATACGGTGCAACTTAACCCAAAAACGTAATACTTCTGTTCTTTGTTTTGACAGCTAGGTGGGCTCGATCCCGGCACCTCAACCTCGCTCGATCAGTAGCCTGGCGCCTTAATGTGCATACCCCCTTGTAATACAAACCAATAATACCGATTTGAAACTATGATCGTTTGTTAAACAACTTTTATCCTAAGTTGAATAAAAATCTGAGATTTAAATTTTGAAATGGCAAGGTAAAATTATGAGGATTCGCAATCTTAATTTCTCTGTGAAATTCATCGGTTCGTTTTCACCGCAAACAGACTATAGTTGTTAAGTCTACGCTTCGCATAGCTGATATACATTTCAAGGGCGATAAAACGATAGCTTAATGCATTCTCGGCTGCCATTGTTTTGGTGGGGAACTGAATTATCTCCCTTCTTTCCTTCCTTTTCCGGTGCAAGTGTGATCGGTGCGAGATCGTGCCACATGTGAGTGTTATGATCCGTGCAGGTGAAAGCTAAATACTTTTCATATTTAGGAAGACAATATAGTATGCATCGCTCTTTGCATAGTTCAACCTTTTGTCACATTGCGTCGAGAGAATTTGATTCATCAATTAAGGAGAATAACAAAAGTCTTGTTGAAACTTGTCAGCTTCAGATTCCAAGTATTTGAAGTTTTTTCATAATCAGTAACAATGTCTCCTTTCGGTTTCTGCCTTCGCATACATGTTCTTGCGTGTATGCAATCAGATGTACTCCTAAAACTTTATTTTCAGCCTTTAGGCTTTGCAGAATATGGAGCCATTGGAGGCAATATTGGTCGGTTACTTTGCACAGATGACTATTTCAATGTTTTTGCAACTGTATACAACTGAATTAATAACGTTTCATTTTCAATTGTATTAAAGGTATGTTGCGATACAGCTGTCATGGTAGACGATGTATTGTAGTAGATACAACACAAGACAGCAGTTCCATTTCAAAAAGCGTGAAAAAAGTGTTGTTTGTTAGTTACTAACAGTGTTTTGGTAGTCTGTAAATAAATAATTGAGTCTAGAGCAGACAATCACCTGATTCCATCACAGGCAATCATAAATGTAATTGAGACTAAATGACATGCATCAAACACCGAGTTTGACTGTTGTTTGTTTCCATTTGGTTAACTCCTATGACAAGCATGGGTTGCTGGACCTATGTTCTTATTCAGATTCTCCCATAGGTGTGAAAGGAATGGACAAAACTTTGTTTCAGCGTTTGCAGACTTGGGTGCCTGTAATGTCATTACTGAAAAGCAGACTATTTTCAGCTTGTTTAACTTCTGGTGTCCCCCGCCATGATATTGCTGGAATACAGTGAGACCTCGGATATCCGGACACATTCGTTTTTACGTAAATCGTCCGGATAATTGAATATCCGGATATCTGGATTTTTGGTTTTCATACACCTCAAGGAAAATCCAAAATGTTTATGATCATCAAGCATTTATTGTACATGTATAGACATTCAAAAACAGCATCACAACATAACAATCATACCTTTACAATTATTCAGTTTTGAAAAAGTCTTTCATTGAGGACTGCTTACACTGGGTGCCGCTCCTTTGCAACACGACGGACAACAGGTTTTCACAGTCGCCATTGTTCTCAAAGTAGCTGAGTAGGCCTTCATACTATTATTAAAACTTACTTTGGGATTTTGTTCTTTGTAAAGACATATCTCTTTCTTTTCCTTGGCTGTCACTGCGTAGCGCTTGCGTTTAGTAGGTTGACTAGCCATTTGTGATCAATTGAAAGACCGACTGACTTGAATATCGACGCACTGCACTTTTATTGCTTTGACTGAATAAACAACTTAACAGTTAGAACTCAATGGTTAACTCAGTGTTAGCTAGGCCTTCTAATCACCACCAGTACCTTGATGATCATTAATCCGGATTAGCCGACCATGTCTCGTGTCAAAACACGTAGGACTCTCGCACTTCCCTTCACACGGTTAGCGGTAGATTAAAGCTTTGTGCGGATAGGTGAGTTAATTTTTTGTTGATTTAGCTGGTTTGTTTGTAAAATGTACCGTCCGGAAACAGAAACCGAATATCCGTTATAGACAGTCACTTTTATAACGTAAGAGATTGGTTTTTTACTAAAAATTGACCGGATGGCGAGGTTTCCGGATATCTGGGGTACGGGTATCCGAGGTCTCACTGTATTCAAATTTGCTAAAAGCGACATAAAACCGAACTCACTCACTCTTAGTTGCTATCATGTTGAAAAAGCTGACTGGATCAATTGGTCCATGGTAGAAATGAAGGGTTATTGTTTAGGGCTGCTGACCAGAGATATGCAGAGTATTCTAAAATGAGTCCACAGGACATACTCCCCATCCAGAAATCTTTAATGGGGATTTAGAACTAGAAGTTGTAAGAACATGAATATATGATCCTTTTCGATGAATATCGTTTTTCATTCATTCATAACAATGTTTCAGAGGTACTTGATGCCCCTTCTTCAGGTGAATACAGAGGAAGTGTGTAGAGTTAGTATGGATATTTAAATGATTATGTGTTTTTCCATGTTTTGTGTCCCCAGTACTCCCGTAGAATGACTGACCTGTCCCAGTACGTACTGTCCAATGAGACTGGCATCTGCCTGCTGGACTGTGAGGATGCCTTCAACAGTCTGACGAATAAGGAGCAGCTCTACGCCCACTACATCTCACAAGCCTCCTTCAATGGTGGTCTCATTGTACTCTTGCAGGTAAGGGCAAAAGTGTAAGATTATGTCCCAGCAGACCTAAGTATATGTTGGTATCCCAGTAAGGTGGTGCCTCCAGAGACTTCAGTGTAAAGTGGTGTCCCAATAAGATGGTGTCCCTTCAGACTTCAGTGGAAGGTGTGGTCCCAGTAAGGTGGTGTCCTAGAGACTTCAATGTGAGGTGTGGTCCCTGTAAGATGGTGTACCAGTAAGGTGGTGTCCCAGCATACTTCAGTGTAAAGTGGTGTCCCAGCAGACATATAGGGAAGTTGGTGTGCCAGTAAGGTGGTGTCCCAGCATACTTCAGTGTAAAGTGGTGTCCCAGCAGACATATAGGGAAGTTGGTGTGCCAGTAAGGTGGTGTCCCAGCATACTTCAGTGTAAAGTGGTGTCCCAGCAGACATATAGGGAAGTTGGTGTGCCAGTGTGCCAGTAAGGTGGTGTCCCAGCATACTTCAGTGTAAAGTGGTGTCCCAGCAGACATATAGGGAAGTTGGTGTGCCAGTAAGGTGGTGTCCCAGCATACTTCAGTGTAAAGTGGTGTCCCAGCAGACATATAGGGAAGTTGGTGTGCCAGTAAGGTGGTGTCCCAGCATACTTCAGTGTAAAGTGGTGTCCCAGCAGACATATAGTTGGTGGTCCCAGTAAGTTGGTGTCCCAGCAGACATATAGGGAAGTTGGTGTGCCAGTAAGGTGGTGTCCCAGCATACTTCAGTGTAAAGTGGTGTCCCAGCAGACATTAAGGGAAGTTGGTGTCCCAGTAAGATGGTGTCCCAGCATACTTCAGTGTAAAGTGGTGTCCCAGCAGACTTCAGTGTAATATGGTGTCCCAGCATACTTAAGTGTAAAGTGGTGTCCCAGTAAGATGGTGTCCCAGCAGACTTCAGTGTAAGATGGTGTCCCAGCAGACTTCAGTGTAAGGTGTGGTCCCCGTAAGTTGGTGTGCCAGTAAGGTGGTGTCCTAGCAGGCTTCAGTGTAAGGTGTGGTCCCAGTAAAATGGTGCCCCAGGAGACTTATTAAGTATATGTTGGTGTTCCAGTAAGATGGTGTCCCAGCAGACTAAAGTGTTAGGTGGTGTTCCAGCAGATTCGAGTGCCAGCTGTGTCAGTTCATGTCTATCAATATTACAGACATCTCCAGAATCCCCAGGCATCTTCGTCCTGCTGCAGAGAGTGTTCCGGGCACAGTCGACAGCTGACCTTGAGACAGTAGCCACACAGAATGGCCTCAGCAAGGAAGAGTTTCAGGTGGGCCTCATTCACCCCTCTTGCTAGCTTTAGTATTTAGTGGATGGCATTGTAAGCGAGCAAGCTTTATATGACTTTATTAATCTGAAGAAATCTGAATCTACTGTCATAATGATTCTTAGAACTACAGAAAGATATATTTAGTTCATGAGTTTAAGGATTAGAGCCTTGAATTATCTATCAAGTCGTTAATCTTTAAAAGGTCTGTGGATTTTGTTCTAAACATGCTGAATTAACATTTGTCACTGAGTTCAAATATGGAAACAGCTGATATGGTATCATTCTGTATAGGGCTAGATGATGATCATAGAGATGAATTATAATAATGGAGAAGTAAGTTAGAGCAAAAATGAAAATAAATGTCCAAATTCCATGCCATTGGTGGATAACTATAAAAACCCCATCTATATATGATATAGAGTGCTTTATGTCATCAGAACAGTTCATGTGAAATATTATGACTGACATGATTTCCATGTCAGCAGTTGTTTAAGTTAACAATATTTCCGATGGTCAATATTTTAGCTAACCCTAATTGTATGACACAACTAAGGTGAGGTGAAATTGGGTTTAACGTCGTTCTTGAGAATATTTCGCTCATATGACGACGTGCATGCATGTGTATTTGTAGGTGCGGCTGCTTGTACTAGCCCAGACTGAAGCTGGTTTTATAGTGCTAGCCCACTGAGATACCATGCCGCAGTGAAGCATGAATACACCACTCAGACACATTATACTGACTCCGAGCCGACCAGTCCTTGTTGTACCCATTAATGCCGAACGCCAGGCAGGGACCAACAAGTACCATATTTTAACGTCTTTTGGTATGACACTGTCGGGGATCGAACCCGCGACCTTCCGCTCTCCGGGCGGACGCTCTAACCACTACATCACAGAGGCGGTCGCATGACACAACTAAGGCTACAGCTGTGTTTGTTTGTTGTTTTGTTTGTTGTTTAACCCTGCACTCAGCAATATCCAGCTTTATGGCGGTCTATAAATAATCAAGTCTGGTCCAGACAATCCAGTGATTGATGTCATGAGCATTAATCTAGACAGGATACGATGAACTGTATCAACCAAGTGAGCATGCCTGACATCTGATCCCATTAGTTGCCTCCTATGACCAGCTTGGGTATCTGAAGACCAATTCTAACCCTGATCCTACAGCTGTGATGCTATGTATGCCATTTACTTCACTCCAGGCTGTCCTGATGTACGCGGCTGGTTTCTACTGCAATATGGGCAACTACAAGTCTTTTGGTGACAGCAAGTTTATTCCCAATTTGCCAAAGGTAAGAAACAGATGAGAAATTACCGAGAATAAGTTTTGAAGTTCAAGATTGTTGTTGTAAGAAATGTGAAATCAGTTTCACAAATGTTTTGCCCATGACTGTTAAGTTTGTCAAAGAATATTTTCTATTAGTTTGGATAATTTTTATAGCTGATCATGATGAACACAATGACTGGGTAAAGCTGATATCAGCCACTATTGTTGCTGGAATACCCACAGATATATTGCTGATGTGACTCAGCAACAGTCACTTGTCCCTGCAACTCAGTGCATGACATTGTTTCTGTGTGCAGGAGAAGATGGAGAAGTTGATCCTAAACAGTGCTGCTGCTGCTGCCGACCCTGGGAGCATCCAGTCCCTGTGGAGTTCCGTCCAAGACCGCATGTACTCCCTCGCAGCCAGGGACAAGGAACTGGGGCTTGGGGAGAAAGTACTTATACAGCTTTCTTACTGTCACGGCACGACTATGTAACGAGTCGAACAAATTTAGAAAATATATTGAGTATTTAAATTTTCTCAGGCCAGTGTGTGACATGATGTGGTATGCCTGTTTGTGGTTGGTGGTATATTTTAAGCCTATAATCAGAATTGTGTAACATGTCTATTTTGTATTAATTCTTGATCATTAACATTTTCAAAACAATTGCATGTGCCAATCATTAACTGTATAACATGTTTTCATCATTAATTTTTCATTCAATAGCATATAAGGCATTATCATTTATATTGATAAACTTTAAATTAATCAATGGAGATGAACCAGCCTTTTGGCTGTAGTGTCAGTAGGATGGGTTATTACCTTGTTAGTTAGAAACATGACCTCTTGTACAATATTCACTGAGATATTGCAGAAATACAGCTGAAGTATATCATATTCCTCATTCAGGGAACAACGACCTACTTCTCAGAGAACTGTGACAAGCGAGATGGGGAAATTGCTCAAGAATTTATGAATAAACTGGTAAGTATATATCATAGACATCATCTGTGATGTGATTTGTCTTCTCTCAGATATATCTTACAAGAATTATTAAAGGGCACCTTGTCTCCCCTTTAAACGGAAAGTAATTTGAACAGAGTCATGTTTTGAGGGAGTTATGATGTAACTCAAAAAGTATTTTATCATGGGATAAGGAGAATTGGTCCCTTTAATCTTTTGACAAAACATTTTAGAAATCCATTAGTGATATCTCTGACCTGTCTGAACGGTTTGTGAAGTCACCTTAAGCCGACAGTAACATGTCAGTGTGAATTCTGGCTAGCCGTTTTGGGTGCTCATTCTGACCCATTAATGCTTGCCATTGTATCTGAAATATGTTCATTGGTTCCCATGTTATCCATCACTGGATTATCTTGTCTAGGCTCAGTAATCAAGAGGCAGTTGTTATATAACTGGAATATTACAGAGTGCCTTATTCAGCATACCGAAACACTTTATGGTGAACAAACTCACAAACGTTTTTCCCTTAAGCATGTTAAGAAAATCACACATTAGTAGAAAATCATCGCTCCTGACATTCAGAAATGAAGGCTTCAAAATAGAGTTCTGCATGACATGTATTGATCATATTGATCAGCAGAACTACAAGGCCTCGGTCAAACATACAGAAGGGTATGTGTAAGCATGTGTTGAATATCACCTTTCGTCCTCACACTTATGGAACTGATTCTGTGATGTATCACAGTATATTAGTGTTTCCTCATCTGGGTATAACATATTGTCTCCTCCAGGACTTAAGTCCATATAACACGCGCCTGTTCAAGACTGAAGACAAGCGTACTAGCCTCCCTGTTTATGAGATCAGACTAGCCTCTGTCGAGACAACAGGTAAGCACAACTACATCCATTTTACGGTATTGCTTGTTAAAATGTGCATTACAAGAAATATCGCTGAGAATAAATATTTATGAATATTTATGTAAAATTTGTGTAATTGATAATGTATTATATGACTATTGTAGCGAAATAATGTCCTAGTTTTCATACGCTATACACAAAGTTACATCTTTATTCCAAGTCTGCTTCTAAATTATGTTCAGAACACGTTTTTTGTCATAATCCAAAAATACATGTGCCACCAAATGTGTTCTGTGTAAATGAAAGTGCTATCTAACAGGACTTGCATATGAAGGAAAGATAACTGTTTATCTAATGTGATAATTTTCTGTCCATCATCTTTCTCACCAGCCAGTGGAGATATTCCAGGTGTAAAATCTGAAAATGGGCTTGGAGAACATAAGTTTACACCAACAGATGTTGCCGGACCAGTCACCTTCAAGGTTACCAGGGGAGACTACTCTCCACTTCTCAAACGTGTTGTAGATAACCTTAACGAGGCCAAGGTATGTGTTTTGTCAAAAATTAATAGTGTTTCAGATTTGATTAAATAATGGATTTCATATGATGTGATGATGCAAGAAACCTTTTTGAAGTCCACTAAGTTTTCATGGATTGCCCTTTCTGAAGACAGTAGGATGTCATGGAATTGAAACATGATAGTTCTAACTTGATCAAAGTACAATGACAACTTTTAAGCCCCTATTGTAGCTTATGTATGGGGCATTGCTAATATAACACTGAGAAGGACAGACAATGAATTCAACCTATGTTCGCCAGCATTGCATGTAAAGATGTTTAAAAAGTGAGTTTAATCCTCCAAAATTGATAATGCTGTTTATTCACAAGAGAAAGAATCATTTCTGAGGGATCTAGGTCATCCTGATACTGGGATATAAGTATCATGCATGAGGGTTTCATGACAGTGGTAAACGTCCGTGACATCTGTGATGTCTATAATGTTTGGCTTTCCAGGCCTGTCAAAATGACCTACTGGATGTGATTGAAACACTGTTCAGAGCTGCTTTAAACCAAAGTCATTTTGCCTTCCAGAAAAATGCAGCCACAGAGAATGAGGTGCGAATGTTGGAAGAGTATGCCCAGAGCTTCACAACAGGGTCACTACCAGCACACAAAGATGGTTCCAGGTTCTGGATAAAGAACAAGGGTCCTATAGTAGAGACGTAAGTATAAAATATTAATACTAGTACTCAGCTGTCATCACTTTAGTTGTTCTCATGTGAACATGTATAAGCTCTTTGTTTCTTTCTTGACGTCCACAAATTTCCACCCATATTGTGTATAACTTCTAAATGCCATTCAAAGAGTATATATATTTTTTTTGTACAGATGTCTTGTCTGAAGCCTGTGACTGTCTTGTTTCAGATATATTGGCTTCATAGAGTCCTATAGAGACCCTTATGGTGTCAGGGGGGAATTTGAAGGTAGGTTTACACATATGTCAAACATTGTGTTAATACTGTTGTCAGTCATGTTTATTCTGATGTCAGACATCAGCATTATACTTAGGGGAAACTCTATGTTTGTTTCTTTTCATTTATCAGTTATGTTTCTTCTAATACGAGAGATCCTGTGTATACTTAAGTCCTATAGTGCGTTTGGCGCAAAAGCGGACCGATGAATTGCAATCTAATTAAAAAACTAATAAACATATAGTACTCAATGAAACGCTGATCATAATCAAAACATCAGACCAACTCTGAGCTTTGTTTGCAGAATTTATGTCCTAAAATTAAAAAAAGTTGTTTAACAAACTATCATTAAAATATTGACACAGTTCACTATTTGTTACGAGGGAGGAGTGCAGAGAAAGGGACAGCCAGGTGTTAGAGAAGCACGGACACAAGTGCCGACAAAGTTATTGATTCATTAACCTGTGCTGTGCCGTCTCCAGCCTTTCTCGCACACCTGGCTGTCCCTCTCTCTGCACTCCCCCCTCGTAACAAATAGTGAACTGTGTCAATATTTTAATGATAGTTTGTTAAACAACTTTTTAATTTTTAGGACATAAATTCTGCAAAAACTTCACAGAGTTGGTATGATGTTTTCATTATGATCAGTGTTTCATTGAGTATTTTATGTTAGATTGCAATTCATCGGTCCGCTTTTGAGCCAAACGGACTATACATCATATGGTGTTTATATTTGTGTGTGTAATTCTGCTTAGGTTTTGCTGCGGTTGTGAACAAGAATATGAGTGCCAAATTTGGATCCCTGGTGGAGAGTGCAGAACACTTGCTGGCACTATTGCCATGGCCAGCAGCGTATGAGAAGGACAAGTTCCTGCGGCCAGACTTCACCTCCCTAGACGTCCTCAGCTTCGGAGGCAGTGGCATCCCTGCAGGAATCAACATTCCTAACTGTGAGTTGGCTTTGGTTTAACATCATCAGTTTGCTGAAATAGGACAGCAAGTGATTCAAAGGTTTTGCACTTTATAGTTTGTGTATTTGTTTTGCTAATTGTTGAGGTTCCCCTCAAGTATACTTTATTGTCCCTCTCCGCAACGTGGAACGGGGGACTATGTATTCAGCAGTGTCCGTTCATCCGTTCAGATTCTTGTTTACCCGATATCTCATGAACTGTTGTACCCAATGTCTTCAAATTTGATGACAGCCTACATTGGTGGATTACCCAGACACCAGTCGATTTGGGTGACATTGACCTTATCTACAAGGTCACTATGACACTTTGAACACTTTTCAAGCTCTTGTTAACACATCTCATGGACTGTTGTACCCAATGTCTTCATATGTGGTGACAACCTACATTGGGGGATTACACAGACACCAGTTTATTTGGGTAACCTTGACCTTGTCTTCAAGGTCACCACGACACTTTGACCACTTTTCAAACTTATTTACACGTGATATCTCATAAAACATTGCACCCAATGTTTTCAATTACGTTGACAGCCTACATTGGGTGATTATGCAGGCACCAGTCATTTCAGGCATCTTGTATGTGACCAAAAAATAAAAAGTAGTAAATATAGATATTCCATTCTTTAGCAGCGGGGGACATTGCCATATCAGTGGCAAACACTTGTTGTTTCTGTATTTGTTTTGCTAATTCTGTAATCTAAACCTACATACCAGATGATGATATTCGGCAGAATGAGGGCTTCAAGAACGTGTCACTGGGGAACGTGTTGACGTCTGGCTATAAGGACACGAAGATCACATTCCTTGATGACGAAGACAAGGTGAAGACATTCAGTGCCGTTTCTCTTAATACATCTGTTCTGATGCAGCAATTAAAGGGACAGTACGTCAACTGTACTGATGCAATGTTTTGTAGACTATTGCCTTATGCAAGCTTTTCAGTGTTGCCTTATCTTGTTTGCCTAATTATATGTATATTTATACTCGTACAACTGTAACAGTGAGAGGCATTGGCGGATCCAGAGGGGTGGTTCAGGGGGTTCGAACCCCCCACCCCCCACCCTGTGAAAATGACTTAAGACCACATTGAGATTTTTTTTGTGTTGGAGGAGCCAATGGGGTTGTTTCAGTGGGTTTGAAGCCCCTGAACCCCACCCTATCTTTACACATCATAGTGATGGTATTCCTTGCTCTCCTTTGGGCTTGGATGACTGTGTAGGGCTGTGTTGAATTGAATGAGGCATGAACTAAAGGTGTGCTGTCACAGGTAAATCATTTCATGTATTATTATGAACTGTTGAGGTATTGTCAATTAATATCCAGTGACTGGTGCACACAAGAAAAATTCAAAACTGTATAGATGCAAATTGATGAATATGGATGAATATGGATCTTAAATCGATACCTTTTATTGTGACCTAGAGCCTCGGTTTTCATTCTTGGTGAATGGATTTACTAAGATAGGGAGAGGGAGAGGGAGGAAGTAGATGTGTGGTTGAATTGGTATATGTGTGTTTAATCCCAGGGTTTTACATGACGCACGATTCCTGTGTATTTGATGCAACAATTTTGTAAATGACTCTCAAAATATTATCATACGAGCCAAGCTTGACACAAGTTTTATGGGTGGCGCTCACAATTCAGTTCAATATTATCGATTTGATAAGCAAAAAATGATATTGTTCGATGATAGTTTGACTATTACAGGGCTGTCAGATAGTTCCAATGAACTCAGAGGAGACAGTAATCCTGGCTGTTTGAATTTAGCAATGCTGTAGTGTCATTTGGTGGTTTGACATACACAGCAGGGCGTAGGAACAGGGCGGGCTTGGGGAGGGGGCTTACCCCCACATTTTGATTTTCAATATTTTTCATAAATCAGCTCCCCCTCCCTCCCTCCCTCCTCTGAAAACCGTTCCTACCCCCCCGCACAGTTACATACTGAGAATGATTAACACAAAGAAATATTAAAAGTTTCATGACTCCCAAATGTTGAAAATGACTCCCAATAATGAATATTGTGTCACCATGACTCCCATTTTTAAAAGTCGGTGTAAAACCCTGGTTTAGTCCTTCACTCAGCACTGTTCCACAGCTACATGATTGGGCCTCTGTACAAGCTCTGAAGAAGACAATCCAGTGATTGATATTGAGAACACCAGTACATGTCATCTTGGTATGATTGCACTGCTAGTGTCCCTTAAACACAAAAAAGTTTGAAACTTTGTATGTAATAGTTATTGAATTATCTCCCCTTTCCAGGAGCTGTACGTGAAGCTGAAACTCCCATCCTTCGAAGTCCAGGTTGGACTCCATGAACTGCTGGGTCATGGTAGTGGCAAGCTCTTTAAAAAGGTGAACATGCCAATATTGTGTCTTTGCATTCTCTACGCAAATGGACCCGTAAAAATCTTGGGTAGAATAGGTCTTCAGCAACCCATGCTTGCCACAAAAGGCGACTATGCTTGTTGTAAGAGGCGACTAACGGGATCCCGTGGTCAGGCTCGCTGACTTGGTTGACACATGTCATCGGTTCCCAATTACGCAGATCGATGCTCATGCTGTTGATCACTGGATTGTCTGGTCCAGACCTGATTAATTACAATTACTGGAATATTGCTGAGTGTGGCGTAAAACTAAACTCACTCACTCACTCACTCTACACAAATGATAGCTCTAACACAATAATGACTTGCCCTGGGATTTCAAGTAAATGTTTGTCGTATGATGTATAGCGTTGCTGACTCTGGCAGATCCAGAGCGGAGGTGGGGAAGGCATATGGCTGTGCCACACTCTCCCTTCAGTATTGCAGTTATTATCAGTATTTCATATAATATTAACAGAAACACACTCAGCTAGTAATCTCTATGATTTAAGATAAGCATATTCATCAAAGATGACAACGATGATCAGGGCCCCATTCCGCAAAACGATCATAGCGCTACGACTGTCATAAGTCTATGTTGAAGTATGGGAGTTACAATCACCCTAGGTTTATGATCGCTTTGAGGAACGGGGCCCTGGACTGTATTACAGTGAGTTTGTCAGTTCTAGGGGCACAGCTTTAGATACGTTTTCCCTTGCTACATATTTTTATGTATGTATGAACTTTTGATGTAGAGTAAATGATGTGCATACCTGGTAAATAAACATCGGTTCAACACTTAATGCAAGTGTACAGTGTTGTACTCGTATTGTCAATGTGTGTTGTCAGGAAGAAGATGGAAAGTTCAACTTTGACCAGGATAACGTGAGACACACGGAAACTGGGGAAAAGGTAGGTCCAGTCAGTTAACACTGTCGACTCCCAGAGACATTTGGGTACTAGGTCAACCCTATTGAATCATGATAAGAGCATTACCTAATTGAATCATGGTAAAGATCACAACCCAATTAAATCCTGGTAAATTGCACAACCCAATTAAATCCTGGTAAATTGCACAACCCAATTAAATCCTGGTAAATTGCACAACCCAATTAAATCCTGGTAAATTGCACAACCCAATTAAAATCCTGGTGAATTGCACAACCCAACTGAATGCTGGTGAATTGCACAACCCAACTTAATCCTGGTGAATTGCACAACCCAACTGAATCCTGGTGAATTGCACAACCCAACTGAATCCTGGTGAACTACACAACCCAACTGAATCCTGGTGAATTGCACAACCCAACAAATTGTTCCAACAAATGTTCATAATCATAGTCAGACAACAACTGTATGATATCAAATAGAATGTTTCCTTACAAGATGTTAAGTTTTGATGGATTTATCGTATTCAGATAACAACGTGGTACCTCCCCGGTGAGACCTGGGACAGCAAGTTCTCCTCAATAGGGTCAAGCTATGAGGAGTGTCGGGCTGAGTGTGTTGGAATCTACCTTTGCCTCTCCTTTGATGTTCTAAAGTAAGATATAGGAATTAGACATGACTATTGACCTGTTACACCTGTACATACGACACAAGGCTTGTATATACAGGTTTCTGATGGCAATCTTTTCTGATTCATAGTCCAGGGGGTTCACAATAAAATTATAGTTTCCACTCTAGTCTAACTAATGTGGAATTTTGTTGGCAAAACATGTCTGTGTATTCCAATTGAAATTGCATAAAGGAATTGACATTTGGTTCATGAACAATGTGGCTACTGCCTTGCTGATTTCAGTTGCAAAGCGTATGTATGGTAAAATTGGCTAGATTGTCTTGCCCTTATCCATTTCACTGTATTTCATGCCAACCTTCCTGAAGACATCTGGCATTGGGAACTTTTGTGGTATCAGACTCTGTACACTTCAGGCTGACATCCCTGCATCTGTACCATTCATCTGATGTCCTGTCCCCTTTTGTAATCATCAATTGTTTTTTACGCAAACCGGTCCCTTCTAGAACCAACCATACAATGCATTGTATAACGTTGCAACATGGGATAGGTCTGTTGTACATCTACATGTTATGATTTGCCACTTTATAACCACTCAACATCTGATCGGTCTCAATGTAACCCGTTTACGTCTGATTGGTCTCTTTATAACTAGCTGTTGGTCTCGCATGAATATGACATATGACTGGTCCCCCTATATCTACCTGGCATCTGATTGGTCCCTATAAAATTACCTGAGATCTGATTGGCCCCCCTATAACTTAAGCTTGACATCTAATTGGTCCCTTGAATCACGATTCAACATCTGATTGGGCAGGATATTTGGCCACATTGGAGACTCAGCTGATGACATCATCTACATCAACTGGCTGAACATGGCCCGTGCTGGTCTGCTGGCCCTGGAGTTCTACTCCCCAGAGACGGGTGCTTGGAGACAGGTGAGTTGTCAGATGACAACAGTAAGATGAATCTGGTTATCTCCCTTTACTGAGACTGTCTCCGTTGTGTATTGGAGACAGCGTCTGCCCAGGTGTGAGGTTGCCATCTGTTGGATTGTGTCAAACATGGAACTTGTTGCTACCCTTCAGGTGCCTGGCATTAAGATGATTAGGTCATACTGACACTACTGACATGTTACTGTATCCATCTTACCATCCATGTTGTCCCATCTCACAGTCCATGTGATCCCTTCTCACTCTCAATGTGGTCCCACCTTACCCTCAGTGTGGTCCCACCTCACCCTCAGTGTGGTCCCACCTTGCTCTCAATGTGGTCCCACCTTGCCCTCATGTGGTCCCACCTTGCTCTCAATGTGTGTCCCACCTTGCCCTCAGTGTGGTCCCCTTGCTCCTTGGTCCCACTCCTCAGTGTGGTCCCACCTTGCTCTCAGTGTGGTCCCACCTGTGGTGGTCCTTTTGCTCTCACCCACCTTGCTCTCAGTGTGGTCTCAATGTGGTCCCACCTTACCTCAATGTGGTCCCACCTCAATGTGGTCCCACCTTAACCTCAGTGTGGTCCCACCTTGCTCTCAATGTGGTCCCACCTTGCTCTCAATGTGGTCCCACCTTACTCTTACTGTGGTCCCACCTTGCCCTCAATGTGGTCCCACCTTGCTCTCAATGTGGATCCACCTTGCTCTCAATGTGGTCCCACCTTCCTCTCAATGTGGTCCCACCGTACAATCCATGTGGTCCCACCTAACTCTCAATGTGGTCCCACCTCACTCTCAATGTGGTCCCATCTTACCCTCAAGTGGTCCCCACCCTCAAGTGGTCCACACCTTACAATCCAGGTGGTCCCACCTTACAATCCATGTGGTCCCACCTTACAATCCATGTGATCCCACCTTACAATCCATGTGATCCCACCTTACAATCCATGTGATCCCACCTTACAATCCATTTTGGTCCCACCCTTACTGTCCATGTGATCCCACCTTACAATCCATGTGATCCCACCATACAATCCATGTTGTCCCATCTGACTCTCCACGTGTGACATTATGACTGTTTGTGACAGGCCCACATGCAGGCAAGGTTCTGTATCCTGCGTGTCATGCTGGAGGCAGGGGAAGACTTCATCACCATCACCAACACAATAGGGGAGGATGGTAAACCTGATCTCAGGATCAAACTTGACCGCACCAAGATCATTAAAGTGGGCAAACCTGCCATTGGGAAGTTCCTTCAGAAGCTTCAGGTAATAAATTGTGAATCAAAGTGTATAGTCATTACTAATGTCATTAAGTTTTCAGAAACTTCCAGCTGGAATAGTGAAGCCCATTTCTGGTGTCCCCTGCCATGATATTGCTAGAATATTTCTAAAAGCGGCATAAAACTAAACCCACTCACTCACTCACTCCAGCTGGAATAATGTGCACCTAAACTTATGCAGCTGATACAATAATCAAATGTTATTACGCTCACACATGAACGTCAGGCGAATCCAATATCCAGAAAAGTAAAAGTCTGATAAACTGGATAAGTGGATATTTTTGTTTTGTTACAACTGCACCCTTGTTTATTTTGTCATCATAAATGTTTCAAACTCCAGCTTGCTAGAAATATTTAAGTCAAAAACGTCTTGTGTAAGTGTGGTAAGTGGAAGGTTACTGTGTCCCTTTAGATTATTTACGTAGGAGTCTTATAGATGACCTCATGGTGCAAATAGCTCTGCCATCTTCAGCTGACAGCAGGTCAGCTTGTTGAAGTATTGAGGAATGTACTGCCACTGACTGCTACTTACATCCTTTTCTCCTTGAAAGTGGTTAGAGTGTCCGCCCGGAGAGGGGAAGGTCGCGAATTTGATCCCCAGCTGCGTTATACCAAAAGACCTTAAAATATGGTACTTGTTGGTACCTGCCTGGCGCTCGGCAAAAGAAACTATTCCTCTGATTTAATGTAAGCATGCCTCCAGTGTACTCACAGGGCTGTGTCTAAGTCTCATTAAATGAAATCCATTCAGCATTCCAGTTACCATGGTTATTGTGGTTGTTTTGTATAATGTAATGTTAAGTACCTGTTTACTCTCAGCATTGTGCCATTTTGACCAGTGTTAGCTGGGACCCTGATGTTCTGATGGAAATAATTTTGAAGGAATATGTTCTACAACTGATTTATGGCAACAGGAATAGCCCATGTGTTTCGATATAACATTAGCAGCACAGACAGGCAGTTTCAACTTTTTATCAGTGTGTAGACAACAACCTAGAGTTTTGAACCCTCTGAGACATGGGCGTTAAACGTAATATTTCACTAAAATGAAGTTACTTTAGTCCTTTTTTAGATGTAACTTTAGCTGTAAGAACACTTCTACTGGTAAGAAATGCCAGTGGTATTCTAAGTTTGTGGAATAAATGCACATCTACCGCCTTCGTGGTGTAGTGGCTAGAACGTCCGCCCGGAGAGCGGAAAGTCGCGGGTTTGATCCCCGACCGCGTCATACCAAAAGACCTTAAAATATGGTATTTGTTGGTACCTGCCTGGCTCTCGGCATTAATGGGTACAACAAGGACTGGTCGGCTCGGAGTCAGTATAATGTGTCTGAGTTGGGTATTCATGCTTAACTGCGGCATGGTATCTCAGTGAGTTAGCACTATAAAACCAGCTTAAGTCTGGGCTAGGTGAAGCAGCCACATGTACACACGCATGCACGTCGTCATTCAAGCGAAATGTTCTCAAGTATGAATTTCACCTCACCTTTACTCCTTGAAATCCTCTGTTTAGTAAATCAGTCTCTTGCAAATGGTGTTAACTGTCAGGAACACCTGTATGGGATAAATTGCAGACCAGATAGGTAGATACCTGGTTCAGTTACTTGATTTACCATACAAGGAGTCACTCATATTTTCATGGCGTTTGTGGTTCAGGTGTACAAGTCCACCGCAGATGTTGCAGAAGGGAAGAAGATGTACGACTTCTACTCTGATGTCAACGACAATGCCAAACCACACTTCTTAAGTCTTCGCGAGGTTGTCCTTGCTCGTAAACAACCACGCAAGATGTTTGTTCAACACCACACATCTGTACAAGGTAATGTAACAGTTATCGTTACTCAACAGTTTTACCTTGTGTCTTACCTTCGTTGTTTAGTTAATGTGGTCAGTTAAGTGAGAAATAAATAAATGATGTGTTAAATATATAAAAAGTAGGTTTTTTTAATGGGAGCATGCATGAGGGAGGGTCTTCATAGGCAAGTGGTGCATATGTATTTATTTCTGAGAAAGGTTTGTTAGCTTCATGAAGCTGTGAGTTGGGTTCAACACTGCTCTAACTATGATGCATCGATGCTTTTTCTAAGACGATACAATTATTCATACATTCAAGACTGTATTGATATTTCATTTTGAAAGTATTGGTTTAAATATGTTTATGTATTGTTTACATTTTGCAATTGTATCATGTTTTTTTATGTTATGATAGTTATAAATTATTATTTTTCGTCCACCAAGATGGGAAATTAGAGGTCAAATATGTTGATCTTTTCATGGGCAATTATAAAATAAGAAATATTAATGTTCAAAATGTAACTAAATTTAATGCTGCGAAAATAGTTATCGTGATCCATTCGATTCATGACATTTTTGTATCATGACATCCCTACTTCTAACTGTTTTCCAGTCATTTAATAGCGGGTCAGCTTGCTGTGGGAGGAAAGCATAAAGTGGTGCAGGTGTCACATGTTTTCCACTTTGATGAGGGGCAGTGGGGTAGCGATGTGGTTAAAGTGTCCGCTTGTCATGCCGAAGATCCGGGTTCGATTCCCCACATGAGTACAATGTGTGAAGTCCATTTCTGGTGTCTCTGTCATGATATGACTGGAGTTAAACTACAAACAGCGTAAAACCAAACTCACTCACTCAACTTTGGTGAAATCTATGAGGTATGGTGTTGATAACACAATTGGGGTTAACCAGGATTTGAATCCACAGACTTTTCCTGGTGTACCTGATGGATGCTACTCAATGGATGCAGACAATAGGGCTACCCATGCCCCAGTTCTCTATAAGATAGCTGTGGGAAAAGACATTATACAATAGCAGTGGGTTAAATATTTATTAAAAAGGCTCACAGCATCTTTGATTCTTGAAGATGTTTTACATGTATTGCTATATTTTTCTGACTCATCACAAATGGCAATGTGGGGCAAATTCATAAACGGTTGTATTTTATTTTCTGATTGTATCTCAAGTACGACGTTAAACCCAATTTCACCTCACCTCACCTCACCTCTGATTGTATCTTTTGACTTGAGTGAAATCCATATTCCCAAGTCATCCACCCTTAGTGCTCAGAGTTAAAGCAGCGTCTTGTGGTACTTGAGAAGTGTTAACATGTTTAACTTATAACATAAACATGATAAGGTTATGATGAGGGTTAATTTCACACAATGCGCTCACATTGTAAACATCTGTCTGTTTACAGATGGAAAAGTGACCTTAAAGAGTTATGAAGCCAACGCAGCTGGACTCATCCAGTCCTTCGTGGATCGTTTCTCCTCCCCCCGAAGTTGACAGCGAGATCCTGGCCCTGTGTGACAAGGACAAGCCCTACTTCTAGATAACCCTGCGTCCAACACATTACTGCCGCCTGTCGAAACAAGCTCTGTATTGTGATGCCATTGCAACAGGATCACTGTGGATCATCTCCTGCCTTTGCCAAGAAGATTCATATCCAGGAGTACTGGTTGAGGGCCAGTGTCATGATGAAGTCCATGGTGTGCATTGGATTGTTTAACTGCTTTTGAGGATCTGACTAATTATGAAGAATTTTGTCATTTAATGTTTGAATTTACTCATGAAAGTTCACTTATATCAACCTTTGAAATACAACAAAGGAAACTATTCCTCTGATTTAATGTAAGCATGCCTCCAGTGTACTCACAGGGCTGTGTCTAAGTCTCATTAAATGAAATCCATTCAGCATTCCAGTTACCATGGTTATTGTGGTTGTTTTGTATAATGTAATGTTAAGTACCTGTTTACTCTCAGCATTGTGCCATTTTGACCAGTGTTAGCTGGGACCCTGATGTTATGATGGAAAATATACCAGGCGCCATCAAGTTATTTTGTTAAACTAATTCCATCACAAAATGTCACCTCCTCTCAGTGAACATGGTTCCTAGCAATGCTCTGATAACTGGAGAAAATTGTGCAGATTCGTATGATTCTTAATCTGTTCTCAGACAAAATGCTTGAACTGAAATAATTTTGAAGGAATATGTTCTACAACTGATTTATGGCAACAGGAATAGCCCATGTGTTTCGATATAACATTAGCAGCACAGACAGGCAGTTTCAACTTTTTATCAGTGTGTAGACAACAACCTAGAGTTTTGAACCCTCTGAGACATGGGCGTTAAACGTAATATTTCACTAAAATGAAGTTACTTTAGTCCTTTTTTAGATGTAACTTTAGCTGTAAGAACACTTCTACTGGTAAGAAATGCTGGTGGTATTCTAAGTTTGTGGAATAAATGCACATCTACATTCATGTATGAATAGTTCATCATGATTTCATTCTTCTATTAAGCATTGAGATTCACCAGTGTGCAATGTTAGGGGTAATGGGATAATGTTGTTACGTTATGGCTGATTTCTTCTCATGGTGAGAAAAATGTTAATTGAATTTGTACACAGTGACGAAGTAATTAAAACATACAAAGGCAATACAGGTGGAAAGTTGTTATTCTCTTCTTTGTTGATAGTAAAATCTAAGTTGAGCAAATTAATACAATGTCATTCTGATTCCAGATGTACTCAGAATTTATATATCCTTAACATCATAAATTTTTAAGGAAACAATATTTCTTAACAAATTGTACATCGCATGGTATTTGTTTTGTATTGTGTTTATACTATGACAGCTCATGCAGGTTGTAAGGTGAAATATAATGTTTTGTAGACCAGATGTCAGTATCTGGCATCTGAAACATTTTTTAATAAACCTATTTCACAGTCCACAGGTTGTTATTTGTGTTCCTGATGGTTTGTCATAAACTTGAGACCGCCTCCGTGGTGTAGTGGTTAGAACGTCCGCCCGGAGAGCGGAAGGTCGCGGGTTCGATCCCCGACCGCGTCATACCAAAAGACGTTAAAATATGGTATTTGTTGGTCCCTGCCTGGAGCTCGGCATTCATGGGTACATGGACTGGTCGTCTTGGAGTCAGTATAATGTGTCTGAGTGGGGTATTCATGCTTCACTGCGACATGGTATCTCAGTGGGCTAGCACTATAAAACCAGCTTAAGTCTGGGCTAGTACAAGCAGCCGCACATACACATACACAGGCATGCACGTCGTCATATGAGCGAAATATTCTCAAGCACAACGTTAAACCCAATTTCACCTCACCTCACCTCATAAACTTGACACAGTGATGTCGCTCGCTCTTGATGATGAAATGAACTTGATGTTTACTACGATGGAAAACAAATGGTCATTGATATTTGTTACATTATTAACCTGAATCGTCAGGTAGTAAAAAAATGGATTTCATAACAACTCCCATTTCAGTCTAAATCACAGCTGTGGCCCTGTACACGTACAAAATAATGTTTAAAAATCCCTTACTATCAAAAGCCAACCAGATCTCTGATGGACCTATCTTGTGGAGAAGACATATTGTACTATTTCAATGATATGCGCCGGAAATGCCATTACATGTTTCATGAATGGTGGCCATACCCCATGAACGGATTGCGGTGAAAATGTGTTCGGTCAGTTTTCGCTGTGCAGACTGAAGGGCACAGGGGTAACTTGGTGCCAATAGTGGCTAGAAGCGTTCGCTCGTCCCATGTAGGGATCGATTCCCCGAATGAGAACAATATGTAAATTTATGGTGTTCTCCTCTGCCATGATATTGCAGAAATAAAACCATTTGAACTCACGCCCTCGATGTGGTTTGGAAAGCTGCAGGTTTTTTTTTATCACAGTGCCCTGTCCACGATCTTCTGTCTACCAATAATTACGCTCTTGGAACGGCATTTAGTATAGTATAGGATATTTATATAGCGCACATATCCACGCACTAGTGCATTCTCAAGGCGCTGGTATTTTTTCCATCGATCATTGGATGCCAATCTCAACGGCACATCGCATTATCAATCTCAACTCCCTGGGGAGTATACAACTCTTGCAGCCACTAGGCGCACCGAGTTATTGTGGCTTTCTCATCCTAACGAGGTACCCATTCACAGCTGGGTGGACTGGGACACATAGTCACAGTACTTTGTCCAAGTTCACTGCACGTTGCTGTACCCGCAACTAGGTGTTTGCATGTATTCATGTGGCCACCATCTGGTCAGATTAGAGGTGATACACATAAAGGCACAAATATATGGATGTCAACTTCTTATTTTGATGGACATGACATTTCGGAGTATATACTTACTCCTTCATCAGGTGAATGTACGCCGATACGTCGTATTCATCAAAATAAGAAGTTGACATCCATAAATTTGTGCCTTTAATCAGGGAGAATAGAAGACTGAAGTAGATTATCCCTGCTTTAATCATACTTTTGGTTGTGGTGTACATTTGATATTTAATATACTAATCGATCTTTCTTTAACAGCATGTATATATATAAGGCTTTTGAAAAACACGAGTAAAGTCAGCTTTCCGGTTTACATTCAAATGAACATTAATCGCTCACATAACCCAAGGGAAGTAACTCCAACAGCTCAACTTTTCTCCAGTGAAATAAAGCGGTCATACAATCACCAGTTCGCCCTCACTCGCTAATATAACCTCAAACGTCTTCCGATTCAGTGAATCTAATCCCTATTAATTAATGTTTATTCGTATTGCAGCACGCTACAAATCGCCCTCTGGCGACAAAATGAGCCCCAAAATAATTCTAATAGCTCCAAACCACGGTAAAACCGAACATGTTCCATTGATGTTGAGGTGTTTCAAGCTCCATGTCGCTGATAATCGTGATAAGGTGGTGTCGTGGAGTTTACTTCGCTTCTGGAATGTCTTTGATGAACTCTCTGGTTGCCGCGCGCTGTGTTGTGGGCTCTCAAAATATATCTACATTGCCACATCAAAGATAATGTACGTTTTCGCTCTGTAATTCGATGAAAGTAAACTTTTCCTGTTTGGATAAGTCGTTGTGGGGGCTATCGGGACATGTCAGATTGGGTTTTCATGGCGGTTTAAGTTCATATGTCTTGGGGTGACATAAGTCGATATATAGCGAACTTTAAATCGGATAATGAGCTTCAATGGTAATAGGCTAAATGTAAAACCACTTTAATATGTACTTCTATGATTAATTGAGGCCATGGAGTGGAAACTGAGAAAGAAATCGCCAGATTCTCTCGGTGCTCCTGGTCCACAAAGAGAGGAATTTGTTCATGGTAAAGACTCAGAAACTCACTTCAAAATGTGCGTTTTTAAAAGCGCGGACACGGTTTTGAGTTTGTTTGTTTGGTTTGTACGCCACACTGAACACTGAATACATGACACGTTTTATAGATAACAACTTCTTTTTATATTCTTTATGGCCAAAATCAGCCCTGAAACGTCGTATAAAGAATAAAAAAAGCGCTGTTATTTGTAAAACGTGCCATGTATTCATGTTCGTTCAACTTCAAAATGCCTTTAAAAAACTTCACACTGTACAACGTAGTAAATATTGGAGTGAGTGAGTGAGTTTAGTTTTACGCCGCTTTCAGCAATTTTCCGGCAATATCACGGCGGGGGACACCAGAAATGGGCTTCACACAATGTGCCCATGTGGGGAATCGAATCCGGGTCTTCAGCGTGTCGAGCGAACGCCTTAACCACTAGGCTACCCCACCTGCCCCTGTTAAAAATGAACCACAAGAATGTTTTATTCAGATATGATTATTCTCTGGCTGTCGTCATATAGCTGGAATATTGCTGCGGGTGGCACATAGGTGTAAGGCGTACAAGTGCAGGTATGATCATCCAGAGAAGTCAGGATCCGCTGCATGAGGTGACTGCCAAAAGGGGCGGTGGGGTAGCCTAGTGGTTAAAGCGTTCGTTTGTCACGCCGAAGACCCGGGTTCGAT
Organism: Haliotis rubra; assembly: GCF_003918875.1. Classification (NCBI taxonomy): domain Eukaryota; kingdom Metazoa; phylum Mollusca; class Gastropoda; order Lepetellida; family Haliotidae; genus Haliotis; species Haliotis rubra. The sequence goes on from NW_025766003.1 coordinate 2,484,947, forward strand.
TTCCCACATGGGTACAATGTGTGAAGCCCATTCCTGGTGTCCCCCGCCGTGATATTGCTGGAATATTGCTAAAAGCGGCGTAAAACCATACTCACTCACCCACTGCCAGTACCTTGCGCGTGTTATGGCGGCGGTCTGTAAATAATCGAGTCTGGGCCAGACGATCCAGTGATCAACAGCATGAACATCGATCTGCGCATTTGGGAACCGATGACATGTGTCACCCAAGTCAGCGACCTGACCACCCGATCCCGTTAGTCACCTGTTACGACAAGCATGGGTTACTGAAGATCAATATTCTAACCTGGACCTTCACGGGTACCCCCGATCCTTTGCTTTACACTTGCACAAGTCTCTAAAGTTATAATTAATAATTTAAATGCAAATTTCTAAAATAATGTAAACAGACTGGCGTCCTTACTTGTACGAAGTGACTAATTCCATATGTTGGTAAGGCGCGGTGTCTTAGTTGACCTCCAGTCTTCAAACCACGGTGGACGATGTTCAGAAATCAATCACGGGTTTTTTCAAGCCTGGAGTATATCATTTACAATGTAAATAATAATTACTTATGCCGGGAATATTACTGACCGAGGCTTACTTACCAAACAAGGAAACCCCGAAACAACAACAAGTACAGCTGTCGTAACTGCAATCTTGCCTCAGTGAAGATCCCGTGAAGATCCGGGTAAGAATTGGTCTTCAGTAACCCATGCTTGTCGTAAGAGGCGACCAACGGGTACTGGTGGTCAGGCTCGCTGACTTGGTTGACACACGCCATCGGTTCCCTATTGCGTAGTACGATGCTCATGCTGTTGATCGCTGGATTGTCTGGTCCAGACTCGATTATTTACAGACCGCGGCCATATAGCTGGAATATTGCTGAGTGCAGCGTTAAACAACCAAACAACCAACCAACCAGCCAACCTCAGTTAGTCGATGTTAACCTCTTTTTTTTTTCGCTCTCTTTTTCATGTGAAACTGACGCTTTGACTGGCCTGTACTTAAAATCAGATATAATCAGTGTTTAAAAGTCTCATTTCCTCGATTGGGTTTAATGGGCCTATTTAGGCTTGCTTTCACTGGCGTGATATCAAGTTGATCAAATGGTGGACTGGACAGAAAGCATGCATGCTGTAACTTACTGATACAACCTGCGATAGTATCGAATGAACCACTTCAGTGAAAGTAGACCCCTTACGGCAGCAGACGACATCCGGTTGTAAGTCACGCCGTAGAAATGGACAGCGTGACCTTGGGTAATTTGAGTCATTTATTCGAGCAGGAAATCTCACCAGATTGTGAAATATGGACAATTAGTTATCGGGCCTTAATTACCAGCGTCTAGACTGATTCACATACTTGGTACTTGGTGTTCTGTATAACATATTCTCCATCTTGGTGTTCAGGGTCATGGTCAACAATCGAATATGAGGCATAAATGATGCAAAATCACTTATACGAGTTACTAGTTCTTGGTTTGGATCTGCGAACTTTGTCCGCGTTACGGTTATGTATTTTTGTTCATTGTTAATGCCGAACTCAGTAATATTCCATATATATAGGGGAGTTATGCAGCTATATCCGGTACCCCGGAACCCCCCTGTCTTTAGACAGCGTTTAGCTACATGTCGAATATTATGAAAAATTCGTAAGTATTTTAAATCAGAAATGTGTTAATTACCTAGGACGGTTACCTGAGTTAGGGCACTGTCCGGATTAACAAGGTCCCAAGTGTAGACGTTTTGATTACAAAGGAAAGTGGTCTAGGCCCAATTTTATGTGTACAGTTGTGGTGCGGGTTCGAATCTCGGAGGTAGCATCTATTCTGATCATGGTCTGTCTGCACATTAACTGCGTCCGTTGGTTTCATCACAGAGACAATTAAACATCTTGCTTTCTTCACAACATGGACAGCGCTGTCATATCACTGGCATACTATTCAAAGGAGTGAGTGATTCCGCGTTTTCTCCGCTCTTTGGGGCTTTACACATTGTACACATGTTGGGAGTAGAACCAGAATATTCGGCGTGACGAAGGAGCGCTTTAACCAACCTACAGCCCCTATGGTCAAAGGAATCAAACCCGTTTCTATCGCTTGAGGGCATGAGGTGAGGTGAAATTGGATTTAACGTCGTGCTTGAGAATATGTCGCTCATATGACCACGTGCATGCGTGTGTATGTGTATGTGCGGCTGCTTGTACTAGCCCAGACTGAAGCTGGTTTTATAGTGCTAGCTCACTGAGATGCCATGCCGCAGTGAAGCATGAATACCCCACTCAGACTCATTATATTATACTGACTCCGAGACGACCAGTCCTTGTTGTACCCGTTAATGCCGAGCTCCAGGCAGGGACCAACAAGTACCATATTTTAACGTCTTTTGGTATGACGCGGTCGGGGATCGAACCCGCGACCTTCCGCTCTCCGGGCGGACGCTCTAACCACTACACCACGGAGGCGGTTCTTGAGGGCATGTACTGTCTGAGGTACCGAAATAGGCTGTGTAGAGTTGCATCCCCTAGATGTGACAGGTTCTTGTTTGAATCTCAGATTGTTCCCGTTCATGAACCTTTGGCTCCATGAAAATCCGGGTTTGAACCTTTCTTCAGCATTCAATGCTTGTATGAAGCTACTAACTGGATCGAAAGAAAAGGTACAGTAACTTCGTTGATGACTGGTCTTCGTATCCCATGTGCATAGATCGATTCTCCTCATCTCGATCAATGGATTTTGGGTCCAGACTCGAATATTTTACAGACGCTGCCATATATCTGGAATATTGCTGAGTGTGGCGTTAGCAAACAAACAAACAAACAAACAAGCAATAAAGCAAATGGGTCTTTGGAAGCATCATACCAGGGCGGGGACGGTGGGGTAGTGGTTAAAGCGTTGGCTCGTCACGCCGAAGACCCGGGTTCGAATCCCCACATGGGTACATTGTGTGAAGTTCATGTCTGGTGTTCCCCGCCGTGATGTTGCCGGAATATTGCTAAAAGCGGCGTAAAACCAAACTCAGTCAGTCAGTCATACCAGCGCGACCGCCTCCGTGGTGTAGTGGTTACAGCGTCCGCCCGGAGAGCGGAAGGTCGCGGGTTCGATCCCCGACAACTTCATACCAAAAGACGTTAAAATATGGTATTTGTTGGTCCCTGTCTGGCGCTCGGCATTAATGGGTACAACAAGGAATGGTCGGCTCGGAGTCAGTATAATGTGTCTGAGTGGGGTATTCATGCTTCACTGCGGCATGGTATCTCAGTGGGCTAGCACTATAAAACCATCTTAAGTCTGGGCTAGTACAAGCAGCCGCACATACACACACACCCGCATGCACGTCGTCATATGAGTGAAATATTCTCAAGCACGACGTTAAACCCAAATTCACCTTACCTCACCTCATACCAGCGCATATGGGTTTGACCAAAATGGTAAATCCTGAGACTTGCACCACTTCTGGGTTTCCTACACCACTTGAGTGACACATCGTCATATAACGGACACACTGTTGAAAATGACCCTTGGCTAACTCACTGATTTGATAGTGTCTGTTGTGATCATAATTTTTTACAACAACGTGGACTTTCCTGTCTTTCGGCGAAGGTCATTTACACTCCAGCTATGCCTATGTTTATTCTGGACCACAAGAATTCAAGGAAGATGAAACAGAAATATTCAGAAAATCTTTAGAATGAATTCTCACGTGACTCCCCGAGGAGTAAGTTCTTTTTAAGTTAGATCATCTGGCGGAGTGGCCCACCAGTTGAGATATGTATTCGTATATCTGTCATCGCTATCAGGGTAAATTCACTTAGCAATTGACAATAGTTGGGGAGAATGGGGCTTATCGTATAAATAAAGAGTTTTTTTATTGATGCCATATGTGGCGGTGGGATTCTGAGGTTATAATTTGGTTGCAATCTCGTGCTGTTGTCACGTGATCTACTGACAGGTGACATGACATCAGAGAATAATGGTTGTAAAATTATAATGGACCTTGGTTTAGATGAGCGAAATGAATTCACGAGGCTTTTGGCGAACAGGAGATAACAAAGCTGTGGTGCCAATGTTGTACACTGACGTGATTGGTGAGTTTTTCATGAGCAATCTCGGAGCAGTTCACCTAACCTCATAATATATGATAATTGTAGGAATTGTGGTTAAAGGGGGTGGGGAGTTGGGGTCAGAAGATGGCTTCTCTTCGTCGCGTCTGATTAAGAGCGTTGTAGCTTTGTATGTACGTTGCAGAGGCGGTGGGGTAGCCTAGTCGTTAAAGCGTCTGCTCGTCACGCTGAAGATCCGGGTTCGATTCCCAACAAGGGTACAATGTGTGAAGTCCATTTCTGGTGTCCTCCGCCCTGATATTGCTGGAAAATTGCTAAAAGCGGCGTAAAACCTAACTCACTCACTCTACGGTGCGTTGTATTGTAACGTTGCGTTGACTGTACTTACACCTAGCTATACGTTGTACCTATATATAGCTAACCTGTATTACTGTGCCTGTCTCAAAGATGTGGATGACTCTATGTTGTTCTTGATTCTAAGCCATACATCACGCTACGTTGTTCCTGATAGTACGTTGTATCTGACTATATGTGTGATACCTGACTTTACGCTGTACATGATAGCATATGTTGTACCTGACAGTACGTTGTATCTGACTATATGTGTGGTACCTGACTTTACGCTGTACATGATAGTATACGTTGTATCTAAATATTTGTGTGGTACCTGACTTTACGCTGTACATGATAGTATACGTTGTACTTGATAGTACGCTGTACATATCATACACTTCGTTGTACCTGACTGCAAGTTGTACCTGTTTCGTTTCATCAAACTGCGTTTCTACTGATTGCACATGTAATCTGACTATACGTTCAGCCAACTTCCACGTTGTATCGGGTTCTGTTCTACTCAACTCAAGTGTTGTTTATTTTACGTTGTTCGGTCGTTAATGCCAAAAAATCGGGTTTGGGTCGACCTTGGACGATTTGTCACACTTCGTAACAAGACAAAGAGAAAGGAGAGAACGTGAAGTATTTCTACTTCCTTTTTATTGTCGAAACGATCACACTTCATTACAACGTTTGTATGTTGAGGCAAGTATCCTCGTTCTCATGACAGTTTGTGTGTCCGTCCTCATCAACAACAACATCAACAACACCATCTCCAGCACTACGGTGAACGCAACAATGAACACATTCCCAAAGATGAAGGATTTGGTGTCAGGAGAAGTTTAAGCTGTTGTTCACGACGTAAGGGGAAAATCGGGATGTAGAGTGGTGAGACTGTCAGATAGGTTATGGACACAGACGGCGCGGACGCTACTTGCATACATAATATCAATCACATGTCGGAGATTCCTGGTCAGGTTGGACTTGTTTGTTTGTATGTATGTTTATAGTTTATTGCTTCACGCCACAGTCAGCGGTCTGTGGTTATGTCTGTCTGGGTCAGTCTGGGTCAGACCCGTCACCGGCAAGATGAGTTACGTACAGCGCCTTCGAAATGAGTGAGTGAGTTTAGTTTTACGCCGCACTCAGCAACATTCCAGCTATATGGCGGCGGTCTGTAAATAATCGAGTCCGGACCAGACAATCCAGTGATCAGCCTGACCACCCGAACCGTTTGTCGCCTCTTACGACAAACATGGGTTACTGAAGATCAATATTCTAATCCGGACCTTCACGGGTGAGTGAGTGCGTGAGCGAATGAGTTAATTCCAGGTTTCTCAAAGCACGTCGGCTTAAGGAGAGGGGAAAGACCGAAGTGATGACGTTTACCACTTTGCTGAAAACAACCAACACGGGTACAGTGCTGACAAACTAGAAAACATTACAGTAACGGGAAATGTAAACTTGGATTCGAACCAACAATCAGAGGTTCCTGTAGACTAACGCTTAGTCTCTGAATATATATAATTTTGATAGAAACAAACAAGCCAATTTAAACTGAAAAGGAGCCCCAGGGAGACCAGAGATTCTGAACCTGAGGAAATCTAGACTTGCTTTATTTAGGGCTTTAGCAGTGCAGATAGGGCTTGGCAGTAGGGAAAATAATGTGGTTCAGGGACTGTGAGACAGACTAAGGTTCCTGGTGTGCCCAATGAAAAACATCTTTAACAAACCAATGACCTCAAGCAGCTTTGCATTCTTCTTATTATTAATGCACTGGGAGGGTAGATGAGAAAGGGAATTGGAAGGACCGGGAAAATATTTGCCATCACAACCGTCCCAATCCGAACCTTTATTTTGAATCTAGACTGCACCAACCTGAACAGTCCGTATATATAGTCCCAGTTCAAACTCACGAACATATTCCCTAGTAATGCTTATCTTAAGAACTGATGGGCAAAAGAAAGTATACCTTTGAAATTGGATTCGACCAAAATATTTCTGGGCTAAAAGCTGTCGCTGAAACACTGCACATGTGAGGTCGGCAATATAAACATGACAATTGTAACTTGTAACTTGTAAACTGGGATTTGGACAAGTGTGGATACAACATGACATGGGAAACATTGATATGTTCTTATTGGAATTTAAACAGCGACTGAAAGATAACGTAATCCAGGACTGGCATCCACCCCTACATGGCAACTCAAAGTTTTGCAACTACAAGCTGTTTAAATCTCTCCTTGATGTTGAAAAGTACCTTACATGTGACATCCAACCTTCATAGAATCTGGTCGTCATAAAAATATACCTCGCAGTCAAAGATTATGTGAAATGTGCACAACTAATAATACAAAGTACATCGAAGATCAATACCATGTTCTCCTGTGTTGCCCCAAGTATCATCATCTACGGAAAACATATATCAACCAATATTTCTTTGAAAATCCAACTTTGCATAAATTCACTCAGCTCATGCAATCCACTGATATAAACTCTTCAAAAAAAGAAACGCAAAATGAAATTCAAGAATGATACTTACGATTTTGTACACATATGTAAACTCAAACATTTTTTTAGGGTTGCACATTGTTTCTGGAATGTTTTAGAAGATCATGCTTGACCAAACGCAACCAAAAATGATTTTGAACGGTTTTATCATTCAGGATTGTCATGATGTGCGTGGATGTCATGCAGCACGAATATCAGGCATAATGATTGTTTCTCACGTGCAAAGCATGAGTACAGCATGTGACTCTAAAAGACCCAAATGAATCTCACAATTTCATCCACGATCTTTGCAAGTACTGTACTAGAAAATGGGACGTCTCAACGGTGCCGATCGAAATCAGGCAATTGGACGATTGCAAGCTGGCGAATCAAAGAGTGAGGTGGCAAGGATCTTCAACGTTCATCCCAGCACAATAACTCGATTGTGGGATCGATTTCGTCAAACAAATTCGACAAATGACCGTCCAAGATCAGGAAGACCTAGAGTCACCACACCTGCTCAAGATCAGTACATCCGGGTAACCCACCTACGTGACCGCCATCGTACCGCCCGGGACACAGCACAAGAACAGTTTGGAGCCCGAAGAGTGTCCGATCAGACAATCAGGAACCGTCTCCGAGAAGTAGGAATACGTGCCAAACGTCCAACAGTTGCCCCCTCCTTGACACGACTACATCGACGTCGACGAGTGAGGTGGTGTAACACGGTGCTGCCATGGAACCTGGCAAACTGGAGGCGCATATGGTTTAGCGATGAATCCCGATATCTTCTCAGGCGACGTGATGGTAGAGACCGTGTCTACAGACGGCGTCATGAACGTTTTGCTCCCAACTGCATCAGACAGGTGGACAGATTCGGTGGAGGGAGTGTTATGGTGTGGGGGTGGAGGGAGTGTTATGGTGTGGGGGGATATCTCACACACCCGCAGATCGGAACTTGTGCTTGTCCAAGGCAATCTGACGGCCAATCGATACATCGACCAGATTCTCCGTCCGCACGTCCTTCACTTTGTTGACCGTCAACGGCAGCTCTTCCAACAGGACAACGCCAGGCCCCACACAGCACGTGCCACAGTGGACTACCTGGCCAATAACAACATCAATACCCTCCCCTGGCCCTCCAGATCCCCGGATCTAAACCCAATAGAACACCTTTGGGATCAGATCGATAAACGGGTACGTCGACGTCGTATTCCACCACAGAATCTTCAACAGTTGTTCCACATGCTGCAGGAGGAATGGAGAAGGATTCCACAACAAAACATCCAACGACTGATTCGATCTGTACCCAGGAGGTGTCGGGCAGTGGTAGCAGCTGGAGGTGGTCATACGAGGTACTGACTTCAACACCACCTGGTGGACAGCAGTAATGACTGTTATGGCTGTTATTCTCATGAAATATGGACAAGATAGCAATGCATTGCTCCACAAAATTTCATTCATGTATCTTTGTTTTCCGCTGATCTACACGTCCTTGAATAACACCAAATTTTCATTGATATTTGGGTTTTGCGTTTCTTTTTTTGAAGAGTGTAAAAACAATCCAAGCTACAGTTATGTTCCTGTACAAAGTGTTCAACGCACGTCGTGTAACCTCGTGAACTTTAAAACACTAAATTTATGCATGCAATGTACATTATCAATCGATTGCAACACTATCTTGGACCCGAGGCCTTATACTGTAATAAATCTGTCTGTCTGTCTGTCTGTCTGTATCAAACCATCACCATCAAACAACTATTGCTTGTTTGATTCACTTTAAGCAGCCATCAAACATGAGTGTATGCTTCCTTTAGTGGGCCAGTTTAGACCAGAGTAATCATGAAATAATCGTGGAAGAGTGACCAACTGACAGGAGATGCCTGTCAATCAGTCTTTATTTCAGTACTGAGGAGGTCATAGGCCTATAGTACATTTCATATGTACAATTTTCTTATCATCGTGGCTTGATAAATGAAAACCGCAACGTTTTGGATTACAATTTCTTTTGAACAATTCAGTAGAGAAGAAAATGTATCAATTGATGGATGGACAAAATATAATTCTTTAATATATGTTTTACGTATAGTAATATATGATACAAGAATAAATGATATTCGTGTTCTATAGCTCTATTATTACAGCATCTACATATTCTATCTTCTCTTTTGATATTCATAAACCTACCTTATTCAATAACAGGTCATGAAATGAACAACGGAAACGAGCTGAAGGTATTCTAAATTTCTTACATTAACACATGATAAATAACGTTCAGTATAAATGTGAGTTTTACAGATTAAGTAGTAATTACATTTTGTAGATATTGAAATTGTTTCCAACCATTTTTGCTGGTAAATATCTTTTTATCTTTGCGTGAATGTATTTAGAAACAATGGCGAAACTTCAACCTTTTGTACATACTATAAATGATAAATGAGATGCCTGTCGGTGCAAGTACACTCCCTCAAAGGTTGAGGGACATAGCTCATGCTATGGATCGCGACAACTGGGTTCTGTCTGGACATGGTTACTTTACAAAACCCACCGACACAGATGTATGTTGAAATCTACAGACACATCTCCCCCTGTAGTTTGTCTCACAGTCCCTGAACCATATTATTTTCCCTACAGCCTAGCCCTCCCTGCAATGTTAAAGCCCTAAATGAAGTAAGTCTAGATTTCTCCAGTTTCTGGTCTCCCTGGGGCTCCTTTTCAATTTAAATGAGTTTGTTTGTTACAATAAAAATTGTATATATTCAGAGACTAAGACTTAGTCTACTCCCCCCGGTGACCATATTAGCACTTCACAGGTTTATCAATAACCATGGTGACAAATAGTCCGGAAGTTGGTATGTTTAACTGAAAGATACCAGACGAGGAAGACAAACAAGGTGTTGACCTGTGCAAAAACCTTTACCCAATTAAGAGACCATATTATAACCATATTACCCAGAAATCATCACTTTTCTCGTTATGGCATGAAAGATTTGATCGATAGGACAGATAAAATTGTTTAAATACACGCGGCCACATTCCAGGCGAAAGGATGGTGACTGAAAAAGAACTATATTTTGTGACGGAGAGTGATATGAATAGCGTGGGTTATCTAAGGTCCGCTCGCACGGGGAAAAAGTCCAATAAAACGTAGATTATTTGAGTTGCTTCAGTCGTGTATCCATCCTTGTCAAATGCCATAATTGAATAGCATCACAGAGTAATTGGCTCCACTAAGACCACGGTGCAGAGATGCTGTGACGGAATGCATGCTATCCAGGAATCCCAGCTTTAATTATCTAATTTGTCAGACGGAACCCATTTCATTATTATAACATCGAAGTGTTTCATGGCAAGGTGTGAATTATTATGAATTACCTCTTTGTAATCAAATAGAATGTATGACGTATGTTTGTTTTTATTAAAGCCCATCTTTGCTAAAGAATGTGGCGGTTGAGTTCCTGGAATGGAAGTGAATAATTTAAAAACAATTTAAAACATTTTCAGGCCTCATAGCTGGTATTTGCTTGTTGTGTATGTAGTTTATTGCTCGGGAATACTCGAACTATTTGAATATGTCACTCCAGTTTGTAAAAAATGGATTCCGGACGAGACAAAATGGTTTATAATAGTATGTATGAGCAATGGTCCGCGATGTTGGGGCATAAAGATCAGACCCATTAATTAAGTCGCCTCAGACGATGATTATTGATAGTTGGGGACAAATCGTAACCTGGACTCTCAACGAGGTATTAACTAAACTGACGTTCAGAAGAAAGTACACAGTCACCAGATTCTTTGGTAAAATGTTTTCTTTAAAACAGCATTAATATTTTAAAAAGTGTTTTGATTCTGCCTTGTCACAAACATTGTGCAAGTGTTTCCAAAACACCAGATATTGTACCCAATTACAACGTTGCTAGCGAAATATTTATGGTTTTAATGGAAATAGTCCCCAAACACCAGGTGTGTACTCTCTTATGAACGTCAGTATAGTACTGCCATCCATGATGTATCAAATTATGCGTGTCATTAAAGTTATTGTTTTCGTCTGCCAGCAGTCTTATACACACAGGTAACTGCATGTAGGTAATCGAGCCTGGGCCTGGTATACCAGTGGTCGATAGCATGAGCGAACATTCACTCTCTCGGGTACGAAGAGACGTCTGATCATAGATTGCATTCAAATTTTACTGAAACCTTTTTTTCTGTTCAACCAGTGTGTGTATAACTCGCTTGTCATGATTAGCTACAATTAAGCAATTATATCATTTTAGCGCATTTTTTTCAATTGAAACCATTGATATTGAGCATAACTTGATATACAACCATAACCGAATCATAAATGGTTGCCGATAGCAACGAATATAAGATAGTGGTAAGCGAGTAGATAGAGGTGTATGGGCTGTCTTGGCAACATTATGACGTCACGATTACCTAAAAAAAAAAAAAAAAAAAAAAAAAGGAACAAAGTGCGCACTCTCTCCCCTGGATCCCGGCTTTCTTTGCGCATCGTTAACTTTCGTCAAAGTTAGTTTATTGCGATTATGAGAGAAACTTACAAACCAACCTTTGATCGCGTCACAGTTGTTTACTGGCAATGAAGTAGTACAAAACATCTGATACTGAAACACAAATTATCAACTAAACTGGATAAGATAGGATACACTTCAAAATGGAACTGACCTAAAGCATTACATACCTTGTCAAAAAATAAATATGGGTAGAAAACAGTCGCCGAAAAAAACCCAAAAACGTCCGAAAACTATTGCGATACCCTTATCAAAAACATCACCATCGCATCACCATTTATTCCTTTTTTCACTTTTGAGCCACAATCAAATATGGGTGCACACCCTTATGACCGGCATTCTACAAGTTTTCTTTAACTAATGCCAATGACGTCATCGCGTTCCTGGTTGATGAAATACGCGAGACCAAGGGATGTATTTCAGAGACGCAGATACCTAACGGAGGCCTTATCCCCAGGTTAAAACAAACAGGAAAAAAGTAATCTCTTTTTCGAAGAAAAGATGGCAGCCTATCACATGACCACACATGTTCCCCATGTGAGGAGAAGTGCGCACTGTTTCATATAAGGGCCCGGCACCAACTCCCACATGTGAGTGTCAATTTCTCTTTCATCATCCCCTTGTCCCCTTTCACAAGCCCAGCCTACGACTAAGATACTGAGGTATGATAGCAAAAGATTCTAGTGAATTCATTTTATTCGTGACCAACTCGTGTTATTCCGGGAGAAAACCCGAATAGTGATTGCAAGTTACGGAAAGGGGCGAGTGGTGACGAATTGGAAAGGCCGGGGAAAATGGTGACGACCAACGAGAGAGAGACAAATGGTGATGAGATTCGTCCCCGCACGCCCCTTTCCGTAAACTGCAAGAAGATGCCACCTGGCCTGTCCCTGATTGACACGAGTTGGTCACGAATGTGGTGATGAATGAATTAATTTGTCGGTGATGATCTGCAGAAAAGCGATCTGAGTTTTACGACATTAAGAATGAGCGTGACAACGGACTTGATGCATAAATAATACCTTTAAGAGATTGCAAGTGATCTAATAATCAACTTAGTTGAATCGTTCGTCAGAAAAAATCAACTGAAAAAAAGCTGTCTGACTTCGACGTTCGGAGTAAAAATATGACCAAGTCATCAATTAACTCGGGTACCTCAAAGACGCAAAATGAAACATGTTTAAACTCTCGTTTCATTTCCTAGGTCTGTTCAGTTCCCTGATAGCTGAAAATATCTTGTAGGCTTGAAGTTAATAAACCCCACAAGAGACTAACCTACTCCCTCTTGTTAGAGCTCCATGATATGTTTGACATTTGGGTGACACGACCGTTTCCGCCGCAGTCACGCATCGGGTGGTCTTTTCATAAACAGATCGGTATTACTTGAAAATGTTTAATCGAAGTCTTCCTATGCCGAAAGGAATCCCCATTTTCGCGTACGGAGACCACGTTGTACTTAAAGTCTTGCAACTCGATGAAAACCTCGATGACACTCTGAATGAGTTAAACAACTTATGATTGTGTCAGCTCATTGGCGGGCGGATTATAATAATACACCAAGCACCTTATGTGTCCAACTGTTGTGTTCAATCCTCTCACCAGGCCGGACCTAGATAAAACTTGTTAATCCTCTCACCAGGCCCAACCTTGAAACTTGTTAATGATGCTGCTTCACATATTTTTCTATAGTTTAGAACTTGTATAAATAGTTAGAGATTAAATTTTAACACACTTTAACAAATATTTTAACTACATCACAAATTTTCACGAGAGCAGACAATAGACCAACTTACAACTAATCACCGTATATGTTCCACCCCATTAATGGATGTCACAGTCCATTAGAGAGACGGATCGGTTTACCTGAATTGTAGAGTTAGCAAGAAAATAAATTATGTACAGTCATATAAAAAAATAGGCACCAAATGTGTTTGTTTATAGCTGTATGAAAACTGCTTTGTGTCGAGTTCTTGTTTGTTTATAGCTGTATGAAAACTGCTCTGTGTCGAGCTCTAGCTATATTAAAACTGCTTTGTATCGAGTTCTGTAGTGGTGAAGAATCGGGGAACGCCAGCTCATCACAGACCTGCTGAGTGGCATCTAGACTAACGCCTAGTCTCTGAATATATATAATTTTGGTAGTAACAAACAAACCCATTTAAATTGAAAAAGGAGCCCCAGGGGGACCAGAGACTGAAGAAATCTAGGCTTGCTTCCTTTAGGGCTTTATCATTGCAGAGAGAGCTAGGCTGCAGGGAAAATTATGTGGTTCAGGGACTTTGCGACAGACTAAGTGGCATCAGAAAATAAGCTGCTGCTACCATGTGAACAAGTGCTTCGTCGAAAGGCATTGTGGGAACAGGGTAAGGGGGGTCCATCGATTGTATCTTTAGCAGATACAGTTTTGTTGCCCGTGGCCCTCCGTGGTTAACCCTATACCAACTGTTCTCATGTGTTTATTTTCACTGTTAGTGCTATGTATGGAAAAGGGAATCATATTTATCACACTGTTATATACACTTCAAATTTAAACACGCATACAAACAATAAAATATAACATCCGGTCATGAGTGGCCTACGAGACACTAAATATAAAATCATAGATCAGAATAGGATACATTAAAACCTATCCCACACAATGATTAAGAAATGTGTTAAACGCACGTACGATGAACCCGTACACAGTGAGTGAGTGAGTCAGTCAGTATGGTTTTACGCCGCTTTTAGCAATATTCCAGCAATATCACGGCGGGGTACAACAGAAATGGGTTTCACACATTGTACCCATGTGGGTTCTCGCACACAGACAGACACGCACACACACACACGCACGCACGCACGCACACACGCACACACGCACACACACTATTGCTCCATACTGAAAAATAGGTGCTTGAGTTGATGTCAATTTGAAATATTCTACGAAATAACGAACTCTTGATGCTTTCATATTACCAGTTAATCTATCACGGACAAAAGAACAACCGATTCTTTCAAATTCCTACTTCGTCTGCCAAACCACGACAGATCAATTATAGCAATATAAAAGAATCATGTGTTCCCTCACTTATTTTGGGTAGTATATATCTCATTACGTAACCTCATTACCTAACCTCATTACCCTGCACGTCTCAGTCTTGATATGGATAATGTTATATATTTACAGTGATTGCATGTCTTCGGATAAATGAGATTTCCTGTGTGAAATCTGGACCTCTTGTAACGGAAGGCGTCTTCATGTTCTTTGTTTTTTTATACCTCGGGATTGAAAATAAATGAATTCTTTGAACACAAGAGCGATTCTGGGAGATTACTTGCACACATGAGATAACAAGCGAACTGAACTGTTGTTCATCCTGCAGTGAAGCCTATGAGGGATTTCATGGTTTGTACCATAAGTCTGAGAACAGGGGATATGTCCTTTTCCTTAAATACGGAACATAATTAGCGGGGTAAAAATAGGCCTGTGGATTGTGAAATGTCTAAGCACCTGGCACGGTCCCGCCTAACAGTGGCGCAATCATTGTGTTTATACACTCAATCACAAATACGCCAGGTTTTCAGTATTCCTTCTGGATTTGTTTTCGTGTTATCTCAGTCTTGTCAGGAGTTTATTTGAAAAGCATGGCTTGTTTTCCTGTTGAATCATGTGACTTGCCTGTGATAGATTCCTCATCATCCGCTGCCCAGACCCTCCCCAACCCCCCGTCTTCCTCCCATTGGCCAGAGTTTCTTCCAAATGCTTTATCAATTTAGGCGTATTATAACACTCAGAGTGCCCATGCAGATGTGGCGTGGTTGTATTACATGCGAAATCTCAAGAAAATGTTGTAAAATAGTCGCCACGCGCGTTGTCAGGGTTACACCCCAAACATTGGGAAATAAAAGTCGTGGTGTGGGGGGAGAGGATCCGGGTCTGTTTCCGGTATATCCACTCCCATAATTCTCTGCGGATCACAGCCCTGATGCCATCAGAGGATGTAAATATCATGTAATCGATGTCATCTTCAGCATTGCAGGCAGAAGCTGAAGTGTTTACAGGCGTGGGTGGGAGGCAAAGAGAAGATTCGGCTCTGTTACCTACCGCTATATAGACTTTCCTTTTGATGTTGGGAAAGATGCTTGCGCACAGCCCGTACAATGGCTCAGTGAAGTGACTGGTGCAGTGTGGCGGTAGCGCGCCTGCCAGAAATACGTGTCTGCTATTTGGCAATTTACTCGATTGCATAATGTTCATAAATGTCAGGTTGAATCACGTTAATGAATGAGTATGACTGTACACCGTATCAACAAGTCTGTCGATATTTGCGATAAATGAAACTGCGCAATTCCACGCGTATTACACGCTGAAAGGTCCAGTGTTTACGGGAAGGGGCATGTAATTGGTGAACCTGCATATATTTATTGCAAGATATGCGACAAAACCAAGTCCAAATAAATAATACTAAAATCAGATTCTGTTATACAATATACACTGTTGCATTTACCTGAAGACACCGATGACACCAGGTGTTCGAGCGAATGGTGTTTGTTGTTGGACGCCGCACCCGGCGATATTTCAGCTATAAGATATTTATTGCCTAGCATTCCATGAAGAAACAGTGGCAATATTCTATAAACTACAAATATAACCACAACAGGTACAAGAAATATAGATACAATTCACACATAAATGATGTATATTATAACAATGTATATATAGTGGGGGTCTAAAAATAATAATAGAGTCTGGACTAGACAATCTAGTGATCAACATCATGAGCATCGGTCTACATGACTGGGATACGGTGACTCGTGTGAACCAACTCCGCGACCACCCCATCCCGATCTCACTTACGACAAGCATTGGTTGCTGAAGACCAATTCTAACCTGGATCTTCACGTGTTTCGAGTGACTGATAGACGAGACATGACTCCATACGTTGCCTAACACTTTCTACATTTCACATTATGCTACGTAGAAAGGATCAATCAAATTATTCAAAATACCTTTAAAATCAACAAATCACATCGGGATATCGATACACTGAATCGATACATTTGAGTGATTGAGTGACTTTAGTTTTACGCCGCTTTAAGCAATATTCCAGCAATATCACAGTTGGGGACACCAGAAATGGGCTTCCCACATTTATACCCATGTGTGGAATCGAAACAAGGTCTTCGGTGTGACGAGCGAACACTTTACCCACTATGCTGACTGGCTGAGTATGGTTTTACGCCGTTTTGAGCAATATTCCAGCAATATCACGGCGGGGGACACCAGAAATGGGCTTCACAAGTTGTACCCATGTGGGGAATCGAACCCGGGCCTTCGGCGTGACGAGCGAACGCTTTTACCACTAGGCTACCCCACCGCCCCTTACCCACTAGGCTACCCCGACGCCACGATACATTTGAGTTTAACGACAGAGCATCAAATTCACAGCAGAGATGTTCAATGGTTTTGATGCTCAATATTGGTACGTATGACATATTTCAATGTCTGTGTGCCGGTTAAGATCCGTAAAGCTGGAATGATATTGTTGAATGCGGCATAAAACAACAAACAAACAAATCAATGTCTATGTCAAGCAAGGATCCACCACGGCGCCATGCCCACCCACCCACCTCTCGTGTGAGGTAAGCAGCCAGGTTTAACACATTCCTTGGTAAACGTTTTAACGCAGTGTCCTTGAAATGTCAGTCGGTATTTCGCAGAACTTCGAACATAAATAGTATAGGGTGTAATTAAAGCTATTATGGAGGTGAAGTCAGAAAGCGAGGATTTGGGATTTATGATAAATGTTTCCTTTTCTGTGTCAGCATGACACGGGCGGAAGCTGTCAGATAGCATCTGCAGCCTCCATCTGTTCCATGTCATGGGCGTCAGAAGAACGCCACACAACGCCCGTAGACCTCAACACCATTCCGAGTGTAGAAAAGCAACAGCATGAAGACTGTTGAAAGATCATTAGGCCACGTAAAGGAAAGAATGTTTGTCATGAAGTGTATATTTTCAAAATGACCAGGTAAACGATGTAACATGTTATATTTGAGATTACACCTTCTTAGTAAAGTACAGATTCTAGTACTTTTGTTGGGTTGAGTCCTTTCCGAGATTCAAACTTATCAGATGGGTACACAAAGTATTTTCGAAATAAGCATGCAGCAGACAATCCAGTGATCAACATCATGAGCATCGATCTGCGCAGTTGGGATACGATGACACGTCTCAACCAGGTCAGCGTGCCTGACCACCCGACTAGCATGGTTGCTGAAGACCAATTCTAACCCGGATCTTCACAGTTCGGCTAAGGATGACAATAACAGGATATGCTAATTAATCGATGGTGAAGAGGTTTTGATATACGTGTATCAAAGTTATGCTGCGACCTTTAGTTTACAGTGTTTTCAGGGCTGTTTTTCAGAATAGTGACGTTTCGATAACGTTTGTAATGTATTGGTCACATGAACTTTTAAAGTGTATGGTTACTTCTGCCAGATAGATTTTATACAAGACAATGATCAACCATGGCGTCTCCGAGTTGTACTTGTGTTGAGCCCGTGAAGGTCCGGGTTACAATATTGATCTTCAGTAACCCATGCTTGTCGAAATTGGCGACCAACGGGATCGGGTGGTCAGGCTCGCTGACCTTGGTTGACACATGTCATGGGTTCCCAATTGCGCAGATCGATGCTCATGCTTTTGATCACTGGATTGTCTGGTCCAGACTCGATTATTTACAGACCGCCGCCATATAGCTGGAATATTGCTGAGTGCGCGTAAAACTAGACTCACTCACTCACTTGTGTTGAGGTTTCCCTAGATATGACCTCTATGGCAAAGAAAGTCAGAATGGGCTCCTTGCGCTCATTGTAGTCTGTCATACAGACCCTGAAACAAACAGAAAGCCTGTGCAAGTCTATATGTGGCAAGTCTAGATTTCCACAGTTTCTGAAAATGAAGAAAGTTTCAAGGCTCCTTTTCATTAGATTTTATGTTAGTTTTTATTATGAACCGCTTTTTTCTGTAAAATATGTTCATTTCAGAGACTTGTAGTAACTTATGCACTGGCGCGGTACATAGTTGGTCACAATGAATGCCGGTTTGGAATGTCACATGAAATAGGTCTCATTGATGCTTGGACCAAAACTTAGCTGTGAGCCTGGTCTGTCTTACAGCCCCTGAACCACATCATTTATTGCCTTCCCTGCAATGCTGAACCCCTAAATGTTGCAAGTCTAGATGTCCTCAGGTTCTGAATCTCCCATCTCACTGGGGCTCCTTTTCATTTTAAATGGGATTATTTGTTACTGTCAAAACTATATATTTTCAGAGACTTAAGCATTAGTCTACTGTGAACCAGCATATGACATATAATGGTGCTGTTCTCCGTGCATGAGACAGGTCGTAAGTAACGAAGACAACAGACACATAGAATTAAACCCTCTCTCACTTGATTTCGCTGTATGTTTCACGGCTTGCACGTGCTGTTAGTGGTCGGGTCCATAATAAGAATGTAGACAGCTGCTCTGTACATGTTGAAGTCGTTGCGGTGAAGATACGGTCGTTGATCTGTAGTAACAGCAGCAAGAGGGCGGTCGTACGTATTTACACAACTGTTACATACAAATTTTGCAGAAGGCAAAAGGCGCTTGTTTGTATTTTTCAACATATTTCCAAACCAAAGAAAATATCTATTGGTATTTTGGCCAAGATAAGAACGCGTAAGACATATTTCCACGATGACCGACTTTCAAATTAGATAGTCCTAAGAACACAAGTACATTTTTTATTCTAAAAAATGTAAACTGTTCAAAACGCAGTCTTTAATACGAGTTGTATTTATGTATTGAAATCTGGTAGAAAATGCAGCTACTTCTAACCGATTTGTGCTTGAACTTGAAACATGAGACTACCCAAGGCTATACGTTAGTATCTTGATCTGTGAAAAAGATTGTGTTGAGCTATGCGGTATACTTTTACTGGTCCCTTATGTACATGAGTCAGATGTCTACCACCTACACAACTTCACAACATACATTCACGCTACTTGTAAGGAGCTTATGTTTTCTGTTATAGGACCATAGGGAGACAATTTGTCTGGGTTCGAATCTTGTTTTGTGTCTTGCCATAAATAGTCATGACATTCGTGTCGAAAGTGTGTACATGCAACGAACTTCAGTTTTTCTCTATCAACATAACACTAACTTGATGGGTCTTGTTGTATTCCTCCACGAATATATGATGCTGTGTTACATTGATCGGCAGATGTACCATACCTACAAACATGTATCGTGATATCATTTATTCTTGCTTTTAACACTGTATCTTGTTAAATCTGTGTTGAAAATATTTTGT
Organism: Haliotis rubra; assembly: GCF_003918875.1. Taxonomy (NCBI): domain Eukaryota; kingdom Metazoa; phylum Mollusca; class Gastropoda; order Lepetellida; family Haliotidae; genus Haliotis; species Haliotis rubra. Next base: position 2,504,705 of record NW_025766003.1, read on the forward strand.
CTAGATACATAGGAGTCATAACGTCGAATAATCTCAGAAATGAGAACTGTCATAATTATTTCAGGTGCAGGGAACATAGAGTCCCTGAACAAAGAGACCCTGAACATAGAGTCCCTCAACACTGAGACCCTGAACATAGAGTCCCTGAACATAGAGTGCCTAAACATAGAGTCCCTGAACATAGAGTCCCTGAACATAGAGACCCTGAACATAGAGACCCTGAACATAGAGTCCCTGAACAAAGAGACCCTGGACAAAGAGACCCTGAACATAGAGTCCCTAAACATAGAGACCCTGAACATAGAGTCCCTGAACATAGAGACCCTGAACATAGAGACCCTGAACACTGAGACCCTGAACATAGAGACCCTGAACATAGAGACCCTGAACATAGAGACCCTGAACATAGAGTCCCTGAACATAGAGACCCTGAACATAGAGTCCCTAAACATAGAGACCCTGAACATAGAGTCCCTGAACATAGAGTCCCTGAACATAGAGACCCTGAACATAGAGACCCTGAACACTGAGACCCTGAACATAGAGACCCTGAACACTGAGACCCTGAACATAGAGACCCTGAACATAGAGACCCTGAACATAGAGACCCTGACCACTCAGACCCTGAACATAGAGTCCCTGAACACTGAGTCCCTGAACACTGAGTCCCTGAACATAGAGTCCCTGAACATAGAGACCCTGAACACTGAGACCCTGACCCCAGACCATTGAATATATATAATTGTGATAGCAACAAATAAACCCATTTCAAATGAAAAGGAGTCCTGAATCTTCGGTAATCTAGACTAGGCTTTAGCATGGCAGGGAGGGCTGCGCAGTAGGGAAAACGATGTGGTTCAGGGACAGTGAAACAGATCATCTTTTCCCTTCTAGTGAGAGCTAAACACCCCCCCACCCCACGACACTGATTCAGACAATTAATGAGTTAAAACAACAGGACAATACGAACGTGGAAGTGGACATTTAAACAGAAACCCGACGCTTATACATGATCATAGACTGAAAGTTTCCATTTTGAACACCAACTCCAAATAACGACGATAGACTGGCTGAACCCCCGTATTAATGTCATTAGAATGTATCATTTATTGCTGGGACGCTTTTACCCTAATAGCGGAAGTCCTGTCTCAACTGTTACTGAAATCAGTCTCTCTATATGCATCAAAAGATGGTTCAATCATCACGAGATGCTGACAGGAACCACAGCCTCATTCAGGAGCAAATTTAAGTATGGGCGAGGATGAATTACCTGACGCTAATCGCAAAATTACCAACCATGGTTTCATTCATCTCGAATATGGCCAACCTGTTCATATCTCCTTTACCCGTTATCAGATGTATAAAAGGAAGTTTCTCAGGTAATGTGTAAGTAAGTCACGGCACTTCGCGAGAACTTAGTACTTCCGGTGACAGCGTTTCATACCTTTCCGAATGGTCTCATGGTTGTCAGTTGACAGTAAGGAACCGATAATCCTTGCAGGAATAACAAATTTCCGATCCAACCACCCCCAAATTAGCCACCTATTACGACTGTCAACAGTTGTGACAGCCAAGCATGGTTGTGCACTTGGTCCGGTCTAGTAAAGTCATATTTGGCGGTCGCGCAATTTGGAACCAGAACTGGTTCCTGAATATACGCTTGTAACCGGAAATCTGGTACCGGAAGTAAGCTGGGCCCCGTCTTGTACATCGCAAGTTGGCGCGCGCAAAGGGAGCCGGGAACCAGGGAAGCCGGGAACCAGTTCTTCTCATAAATTATAAAAGAAATGAAATAGGTAGATTCGCCTCAAGAGCACAAAGCCCATTTCTGGTGTCCCCCGCCATGATATTGCTGGAATACCGTTAAAGCTTTGTACAACCATACTATCTCACCCGCTACTTTCATGCAGCTCTCTATGACTCCACAGGTACAAGAACACTTAAAGTAATGCCATTTTTTAGCAAATTGCAACGAACCATTCAGTAATCAAAATATTTGGATCCGGTATAACGGCATCAGCACAGGATTGCGTGGGTGGATTCAAGTAGTACTGTCGACTACAGTATATTTCTGGTGTCCGTAGAATAAAAATATCTTTTCAGAAACTAAACGTGTTGGGGACAACTGCATCAACAAAATGCTGTAATTCCATCTGTTTGAAACAGATTTAGCAAAGTGCGGTTCTAAAAAGGGATATGTTGTTTGCTCCCGTCATTCCGCGTTAATCTATCTTAAAACCATCATACAGTTTTGACGTAAGGTGCTTTAGTCAAAGTGGACACGTTATGAATGGATTGTAGATTATTATCAAACTCTGGCCAGGGATCAAGTTACGTACCGTTTGGGTCTTCACACTACTTCCGGTAATGGTTGTCTATTTTGGTAATGTTTTGAACGTTTCTGGCAAGGGACTATTTTAACTACTGATGCAAATCAACACATGGCCTGTTTAAAGAAACAACTCAACAACACACGTGCTGACGAGTTCAGAGTAAGATCTAAAAATGTAAAATCTAAAACATGTTTGCATAGCCGTTTCCCTTCTTTAATGTCACTGCCGAAAGACAAGGTGCTAAGAGAACTACAGTAAACTAGGTAATAACTAACTCAAAGGGTTTTAGTACGTCATAACCGTAGTTCGTCATATGCATTCTGACTGGAATATAAGGCAAGTGGCCGGGACAAAAAAAAGGTCGAATTTTCCGTCAGTTCGTTATAGACATAGCTTAATCTAGTTATATTTCTGTTATTCGTCCGATTAATAATGAGAGAGAGAGAGAGAGAGAGAGAGAGAGAGAGAGAGAGAGAGAGGAGAGAGAGAGAGAGAGAGAGAGAGAGAGAGAGAGAGAGAGAGAGAGAGAGAGATGCTTTCTAACAATGGGAGAACTCTACTGGAAGTATCTTCTTTCTACTTTATTAACAGCCATTCTGATAGAAGTTGAATGTGGTTACAGCATGATGGCTGACGTTTCACCCACGCACAAACCAATGTCAAGACAGCTGCAATGACGGGCGAACGAACTATGAGACTGTGTCTTGTTTTCACCAATGTATTTATACACCGGAAGTTGCACTTCTGTTCTGACACTGCTCGCGTGACACGGGGGATGCTGGCAAACATTGTTGTCGTGCGTGCTGTGTGTTTATTGTATATAAATATCCCTATTGTTGGTCTCTCCCCACTCAACACAGGAATCACCTCATTCATAGTTATTAAGGCGGAAATAATTCGAAAATTTCGCAAGTCCTTTTTACTTTCGATTTCAGCTTTTGATCCAGCCCATTGACCGCCCACCGGAAGTAGCCGCCCGATGCACCCTGGATCATAACTGGGCTTGTCCTTTTTTCCTGGTGCAACTCATTCAATTAAGTTTTAGATTATCAGTGTTATTTCTTGAAGAAGTGTTGATATGTATAGCTGCTGGAACACTCATAGCCGGAATATTATAGATGTTTGTAGAAACAGTATGGTCAGTCGTGTCATCGTGTACGATGGCGTGATCGGTGCTCATGGTTTCAGCCACTGGATTACATGATTCGGATTATCTGAGTCGGCATGTATAATTATTCACTTGTTCAAATCCTTGTCATAATGCTTTCACAATATTTATATATCAGAGTGAGTGAGTTTTTAGTAGTACGCTTCTTTCAGCAATATTACATCAATATCACAGCGGTGGATACCAGAAATGGGCTTTAAATATTGCACCCATGTGGGGAATCGAACCCGGGTCTTCGCCGTGACGAGCCAACGCCTTAACCACTAGGCTACCCCACCACCCCTTATATATCAGGCACATCACTCCTGATGTCTGTCATGAGTCAGACCAAACAACCTCGGAATATAGTGGTCCACAACACATTCTGGCCCCAACAAGGAACAACAATCCACATGGTATTTCTGGAGGTCCTGCGGTTTGTTCCTATGGTATTTGAACCTCAGGCCCCCAAAATCTTCAGCATCCGACTTCTGAGTCCCTCCACACGGGCAAGGGCCAGACAACATTTTTGCTTAATTTCATACTCAACATACACTGCCATGCCAGCAGTTATTTCACATTGATCAAGTTTATGTGTTAGCGAAAACACCAATGAGTGAGTGAGTTTAGTTTTACACCACTTTTAGCAATATTCCAGCAATATCACGGCGGGGTACACCAGAAATGGGCTTTACATATTGTTTCCAAGTGGGGAATCGAGCCCTGGTCTTCGCCGTGACGAGTGAACGCTTTAACCACTAGGCTACTCCACTGCACCTTATATATCAGGCACTTCACTCCACATATATACACCTCCAGACGTACACAAAGAAAGTTTATCGAGCTAGCCGTAGGAATGTAATTTCCTGAAAATCCCTGAGGCTTAATACGGGCAGATACTGTGTGGCAGCAGATCTTGAATATAGCAACATGTTAGCGCATGTTCTTTAACGCCACCAGTAAGCTTTACTAAGCAATATTCAAGTTTTGTTATCCTGTATGTAATCGAATCTGGAACAAGTAAACCATTGTGTGATGGCATGATTCATTGAATAATGATCCACTCCACCAAGGTCGCTTCCATCACTTGGAATCTGACCACCCGATCTTACAATGACATGTTTTTAGAGACCAGTTCTGCTCCGGAAGCACTGCAGGGAGCTGGGTGTTGCAACACATTGTAGGTCTTGTGAGTCAGGGAGCTAAACGGTGCCAACTGACTGTTGAAGCAATTTGTCTTGATTCTATTTCAACGAGTGATATACCAGTAAATGAGAACTCCACACGAGAAGAATGTCGGAGTTACGACAAGCACTTGAACTGGACATAGTGTCTCCTCCTTTATCCATTGATCGATAAATTCGTATTGATAGTTCAGAGATTAAAATGAATTAAGAATTCGTTTTAGTGTAAATTTGCTGCAAGGTTAACACACCTTCAACATAATTACATGCTAGATTTGCTAATAGCACACAGTTTGTCCGATGAGCAAAACATGGTACAGAGGCGACGTAGGAAGTCTTTAGATGGTCAAATCGCCATAGCAACACTGCGTCCTCAACACGTGCACCATTTTGAATGTTGTAATCCTGACCAAATATTTTTTAGCAAAAGTTCTACGAGGCTAAACAGAAGGCTGCAGTCATCAGCTCATTAATCATCACTCACATCTGACTGTATCCTGCAAGAAACGATCGGCTTATCCCGGACAATCAAATATGCTACGATAAATATGATTTACGATTTGTTTCCAAAGCTTCGCCATCAAAGATAGTTTCGGAACGTACTTGTTGCCATTACTCCTTTCTGTACAAATTCAAATATATACTTTGTTCATGGGTAGAAATGGGACAAAACACGATTTTTGGTCATATTTATGCTCTGACCTTGATTTGATCTCTGCTTTTACTCGTTGGCATATAAATGCCAGTTCTCCCAACTGAGTGCCCCTCACCCCCATGTTCGTTGGCAACGTGCTCAGTGGGCATCAGTTCTTTTCTCCGACGAGTCTAGGTTTACTCTACAGTTCAATGATGGTAGAACTCGGGTGTATCGGCGTCCATGAGGGAGGTTTGCTGACGTTAACGTCAACCAACGTTTGCCATATGAAAGCGGGGGTATCATGGTTTGGGGTGCGTTTTCCTTTCATCAAAGGACACCTCTCTATGTCATTAATGGTACCCTGACCGGAAATCGCTATCTACAGGAGATTATCAGACCCCTTGTTTTGCCATGTTTACAACGTATCGGCGTCGGATTCACATTCCAAGATGACAATGCCCGACCACACCGTGCCCGTGTTGTGACGGACTTCCTTAGACAGAACAATGTTCAGCACATGGAATGCCCGGCGTATTCAGCAGATTTAGCCCCTATGGAACATGCTTGGGACGAGTTAGGACGTCGGCTTCGTAACGACCACGCCCCTCCAAACAACCGTGCAGAACTGACCCAGTATCTCATTGCAGAATGGCAGGCAATACCCCAAGCCCTCTTGCAACGTCTGGTGAACAGTTTGAGACAGGTGTACTGCTTGTCTTACTGCTCGAGGTGGTTACATCCGTTATTAGTCCAATGTTGGCGTTTGAATTTTCACTTCTGTCAGTAGGTCACTTTGACCTTTTTGCTAAGCAATCACTGACAGTCCTGCTGTTTTTGTCTCCCGTTATGGCTATCATGAAATGTTGGCTCGAGTTGTTATATGATCGCTACATTTTACTGTTATTTATAGTTGTAGTTATGGCCATTAAAGGTTTTGACCCTTAACTTGTTTTGAGTAGTATATACTAGCTATTCCGAAAATTGCGTAGATCGATGCTCGTGCTGTTGATCACTGGATTGTCTGATCCAGGCTCGATTATTTACAGACGGCCACCATATAGCTAAAACAATGTTGAGTGCGGCGTAATACTAAACTCACTCACTCACTCATTCCGAAAAGAACTAAAGAAACGCACAGGCCAAAATTATGGAAATGTATTTAACGTATTTAAGTGTGCAAAAGTCGATTAAGCTTGAACATAGATGAAGGGAATTCGACGGATGAACACATGCTTTGCTATCATTGTCAACATTAATTCACTCACAGCACATGTGTGGACATAGGGTGGCGTTCAGGTCAGTACCTGGTGATACCTCCCCTTGCAGCCTTCACCGCCTTGGAAGGGATTGCACAAGTCGTCGGATATTTGCTTGGGGAAGTCTTCGCCATACCTCTTGCAACGCGTTGGCTCGTTCTGCAAGTGTCTGAGAACGATGGTGACGTTTACGGACGCGTCGATCAAGTTCGTTCCATAGATGCTCGATCGGGTTCAGATCAGGCGATTGGAAAGGCCAGGGAAGGACATTGACGTGTAGGACATGAGTACCCACACCATAACGCTTCCCTCACCAAATCTGCACACATGTGGCATTTTTTCATCTTCGTTAACGTCGTAAATTTCATGATAATGAAATGGTGAATCTGGTTTGGCCTTTTGTGGTCGATGTCTCTACTCCGACACACTGTTTCCGACACATTGCACCCTCATTACGTGGAAAACATTTTCTGCATGCATTTGTATCATTATATTTTTTATGACGAAGTCTGAATCACATCGTTTCGTTTTTACAATATTTAATAGTTTCATCTAAAAATGACCTGTGTTTTGACGATACAACCTAGTATGACAAAATGCATTTTTTTATACTTTTGATAAAGAAAAATGACACCGCTGAAATGGAGCTTAACTTTAGCTTATGTTCCTTGCTTATGAGGGGCGGTGGGGTAGCCTAGTGGGTAAAGCGTTCGCTCGTCACGCCGAAGGCCCGGGTTCGATTCCCCATTTGGGTAAAATGTGTGAAGCCCATTTCTGGTGTCGTTCGCCGTGATATTGCTGGAATATTGCTAAAAGCGGCGTAAAATCAAACTCACTCACTCACTCACTCCTTGCTTATGCACGTTTCCTATCGTTCTTTGGTCCAAAAAGGTATGCTTGATATTTCTGTTGTTGGGCGTATTAAGAATTGATTTATCAAATAATTCAAACTCAGCACGAATAAGGTTAATAATAAGGTTATGAAACCAAGGAAAATAACTTAAAACGTGTTTCACATGATCAGTTTATCAATTTTTCAGAAATATTGAATTTCACTTTTGACAACAACTATTTCAGGGCTGCCTTTGTGTCACTTTAATCTGTTGATATTCAGGTGCAATGCAGCGTCGTGTCTCGATTATCATACCATTGACTTTACCCAATACATCTTGACAAGCACCATGCCATACCGGTGATAACAATTTACTTTGCTTAAAGTACTTTTTACTAAATCAGTTACAGATAAACAAATCAGTAAATTGATAAACAACCCAAACTAACATACTTATATACCTCCCATGTTCCACCGTAGAAGTAAAGTGCAACCTATTTGAACTAAGTGGCCCTAAAATGTGGTTTTCGAAATGAGGCCGCGTGGTATCATCAATACCAAACTATTTCTCGTAGGTGCGAAGTAAGTGGCGTATCAGCTCCCCCTCCCACGCAGCGTGATTCACTGCCACTAGTGTTGGGGCTATCTGCCGTGAGTAACGACGACGGAATCGAGGAAGAGGAAGACAGCAAATCTGACCTTGACCCGGGAATCCTAAAACATGGATCGGTTTACCACAACCAGCTGAGCAAACACGGACAGAGTGCCCACTCCCACTTCAAATCTGCTACTATCTGGCCGTTAATATGTCTTGCGAAATGAAGAACCAACGTATGGGTGACTGTAATGTTGAAAATGTAACTAAAGCTGGTGTGCATAGGTGCGATGAACTTAGAAATATGTACTAAGAATCAACTCCCATAAGGACCTGTGTACACGATGTTATAAGATAAGTGCAAACGGGTGAAACTATAACAAATGCCATACGAACAGATGTTTTTTATTGATGTTTTCATGTAAATATCCTCAACCAGACTAAAAACGAACACTTGTTACATTGAATCCCACAATGGAAGTGTGCATTATTATGAAAATAGATGTGTATCATACTGATATCATTTAGATAACAATGCAAACGATGAAAAGGAGATTGCAATGTCATTTTACTGGAAAAATTATGCATGACATGCCATGACCCCCAATGCGAAGTTCACACTGACAAAACCGTTGGAAATGTGACCTCCTTGTGAGTATTCAGTTGACAGGAGAACTTTTAGGAACACGTCGTTGTCATGCATTGATTCGTCTCTTGTCACACTTGCCTTCCCAGCTCATCCCAAATGTGATCGATCAGGTTCAAGTCTGGGAATGTGAAGACCAGACAATGACATCGACGCCGGTGTTACGTCAGAACTGCACTATTGGGTGTAGCGTTGTCATGCTGGACGTCAGTCCAGGACCATGGAGCTGCATGAATGGCAGAAGAATGCTTTGAAACCTCTGTCCTTACACTGTGTGGCAATAGAATTGTCCTGGGGCTCCTTTCACGAAGCAACCTTTACTAAAGTTGAACTTAACTCCCCTGACCGCCTCCGTGGTGTAGTGGTTAGAGCGTCCGCCCGGAGAGCGGAAGGTCGCGGGTTCGATCCCCGACCGCGTCATACCAAAAGACGTTAAAATATGGTACTTGTTGGTCCCTGCCTGGCGCTCGGCATTAATGGGTACAACAAGGACTGGTCGGCTCGGAGTCAGTATAATGTGTCTGAGTGGGGTATTCATGCTTCACTGCGGCATCGTATCTCAGTGGGCTAGCATTATAAAACCAGCTTCAGTCTGGGCTAGTACAAGCACCCGCACATACACATACACACGCATGCACGTCGTCATATGAGCGAAATATTCTCAAACACGACGTTAAACCCAATTCCACCACCACCACTTAACTCCCCTTCTTTGAAATTGCACTAAGGTTATCTTATTGACATCCGATCACCTTAGTGCTTTGTGAAAGGACCTCCAGGATGACATCAGTTGAGATCGACTGCTGGCACAATATGCTCCCCAAACCATAACCTTGCCCCTGTAAATCAATCAACCTCACGAACACAACTTCGTGACGTTCCTCCAGCAGCACCATGTCATTGGCAAAGCACAATGTGAAGCGTGACTCGTCACTGAAGACAATCCTGTTCCATTGTCGCTGTTTGAATCTGGCATGTCTGCTGACCCATCGTAAGCGTTGAGCACAATGAAGTTGCGCCAGGATAGGTCCCGTGTATGATTGTCTGACTTGGATACCACTCTCTGAACATCCGTCTGTCGTGGGGGTAGCAGTCTCAAATTTGTTGCGGACATGACTTAACCTGATCTGCACGTTAGCTTGGTGCGACGTGCCCTGACCATCTGACGCATTTGGTCACCTTTGACGACCAGAAAGGACCCTCGGTTATTGGTGCTTGAGAGGATAGGCGATACCAACTCTACCAAACTCACTCGCTTAGCTGCTGCTTATCGCAAAGTACAATGGACACACATTCTCTAAAGAATTAGGAGGTAAGGACTTCGTAAACTCATCACCCCGCATGTCCTCTCATGAGCTTCAATCAAAAGTATTCTTGGGAATCTCTTGACTGTTTTGGTAAGATTTACTGATCACGACAGCCTGGTTTAAACGACGGAAACGTTTTTTAGAATAATAGTTAAGGGTAATAAAATACGCTTGGTTAACTTGTAGCTGAAAAACAAAGCCTAAAGATTCCATACAAGTGGTATTCTCTCTGAATATAGCATGTCTATGCATCGTATTTTCTTTAACGACATTCCACCGAAGCGTCATTATATGACTCTCCAAAAGCACTGTCTTCACGTTGACACACAACTCGGGCTGTTTGACCGTTGCTGCCTAACGTTTCTCCACCCGGTTGTTTGACCATTGCCCTTCCGCGACTCTCCACCCGGCTGTTTGACCATTGCCTTTTCACAACGCTGTACCCGTCTGTTTGACCGTTGTCATCCCACGACGCTACACCCGTATGTTTGATCATTGCTTTCCTCACAATTATCCACCCGGTTGTTTAATCATTGCCTTTCCTCGACTCTCCACCCGACATTTTGACCATTGCCTTCCTCACGACTCTCCACCCGGTTGTTTTATCATTGCCTTCCTCACGATTCTCCACCCGGTTGTTTGCGATTGTCTTTTCGCGACTCTCCACCCGGTTGTTTTATCATTGCCTTCCTCACGATTCTCCACCCGGCTGTTTGATCATTGCCTCCCCACGACGCTCCACTCGACAAATATTATCTTTACAAATATTTCATGTTTTGTTTTGCAGAATACTCGCAGTTTTTGTCAATACTGTGTTGTTTCAGCTGTCAAGTTCGTGAACCTTGCATTCCAACTTTGCAACTGGGCGTAGAGGTGTCATTTGAATTCCGTGTCATGCGTGCCGCCGGTCGGTTGAATTCTATAAATTGCGCATTTCAAAAACTGTTTAGACATGTGTATAGTTATCTTCGCATGTCACTGAGAAGGATCATTTTGAATGTCGAGATCATCAGATAGTGTTAAAAATAGGCGATATTTCTCGACCTCAGTGACTCCACTTTACCTTACATTGGCAAGATAACCTCCTGTTAACTACTTCCAATCTAACTGCCATCACACGATTTAATGAAGCCCTTAGGATGACAGAAGTCGTTGGAATCCTGTCAGATCTAACAAGTTGTTTGCCAAATATGATTCAACTACAACTTCCTTCTCTGATGAGTTTAGCATACTTGATGAGGATGAAAGATAAGATTATCACAGGTGCGCATGCTCACCCCCGCACTGCTTCCGGTGCTTGGGCTGTGCGTAATCTGAGAGTGGACGAAGGAGGGGATGAAAGCCGTAGCTTGGGACATGGTCAGAGGGGGTTCGTGGAGGGATTATATCAATGGGCGCAATGAAATACTGATTTCCTTATCAACATAAGAGTAAACTGCCACGATTGATGGGTCTCTCATCCCCTGATAACTTATAAATCACAAGTTAATAAAAATATGCTGTTGTGCGATGGCAGTTTAAATCTTGAACTACGTGAACTAGTTATCTGTTGTTATTGACATTCGGGTCTAAAAACGCGTGTTTACGGAAATCCGTCGGTTATGGAAACGTTACTGCATAAAACAACTTATTAATCCAATTAAATGTAATGGAATCACTTGCAAATTATTTATTACATGTATGGCCTCTATTGGGCATTCTTTCCTAAGACACCCTCCGAGGACAATTGCAACCTCAGAGCATTACTTACAGTCATAGTACTGAGAACTTTTTAAGGACCCGAACCCATCATGAAACACGTGTTTCGTAGGTAGGAAAAACCTGTTGGTTGAGAGTTCTTGTTCATGTTGCGGTCATTTCCGTGCCTTTGATGGGATTTGAACCACGGACCTTCTGATTCGGACCAATATCAATATGACGAAATGAGGCTACCCCCTCAGTGGACTGACAAGGTAAAGATATGAAACTGGAAATCCACGCCCTGCTAATCTTAGGTATTTTATGTCTAAACCTACCAGCATGTATATCTGGATATGCTTTCAATGCATACAAATATCTTATATTCCGTTAAGGAGACATCATAAGAATCTGTTGATTCAGGAAGGGGCGGGGTGAATAGTCAGATTCGAGTGATTTTTCTGACCTAAACCAAGTACATTTTCTTTTATTTATTCTTAATATTCAATCGCTGAGCCAGTTGTATTGTTTGAAGTTCATTTTCAGAAAGGCCAGAAAATTCCTATCTCAGAATCAAGTGCAAGAGAAATAGGCTGATTGTCTCTTCGCCTAAAAACGACCACTTGGTTCATTTGTGACGAACCGTTCCTGTAATTCCAGGACAATCCGAATCCAGAATCTAGGTTACGGGAAGATGTTACCGGCGCCGTACGGGTATGCGGTGGAGATGTGGCGTGTGCGATAAAGATGATAGATCTTCCATGAAAAGAGGTGAGGTGAGGTGAGGTGAGGTGAGGTGAGGTGAGGTGAGGTGAGGTGATGTGATGTGATGTGAGTATGGGTCACAGACATCGTGTTATAAGTCTCCTTGATGTAGTACAGCAATATGTTTGGCATTCTGTCGAGCAAGTTCAGGAGTTGCGACACATTGGAGGAGTGATATTGTAACGGTTCTTTTTGAGATGCATGAACGATTTCCCAAAATATGGCATTGATTACAATGGTCCCCGTTCCAAGAATGGATCTCAGCATTATAAGACGAAAGTAACTTGCATACTATAATATTGTGAGCAATAGCACTAAGATGGTGTTGCCTTACGGTACGGTGTCTGGCGTAATTCATAGGAACATCCAAATATATATACACAGAGAATCAAGCACCCCCTGGCATATCTCACGATTGAACGAGCCCCGTTCTTAACCCTTTGGAGCATATCTGGGACATGATTGGTCGTCGTGTACAACAAAGGGATCCTCCTGTAGAGAACCTGACCCAATTGGAAGCTACTTCACACGAGGAATGACGTAGACTGTCCCCTCAGAGGATCAGGAGGCTGACAGGGGGTATAAGAAGGAGAGTGTTGTCAGTCATACAGTCACATAGAGGTTACACTCGGTATTGACCTTGAATCGTGTAAGACACGCAAAATGACATTTTGAATGTTCACATTCACCAATAAATTCAACAGTAAACATTCCAGGGCCATACTTGGACAGACATGGTTTTGTATGAAAATTATCATCACACAAACAACATGGATTCTAATCAATGTCTCGTTTTTTATGAGTCAAAGGGTCATACGGGTCAGAAAAACTCTGTTTTCCATCGTGGTCTCCACGAGAAGTGTTATGTACGTGTTGAAAACCTATCATTGCAAAAATACAAGGGGTGATTAATTACGTTCTTTGTGTATATTAAGGAAAAAATAGATTTATCTATGAATACTGAAGAAAACCGAGTTTCAGTTATATCTCCAGAAAACCCCCCGATGTAATACAACTTTGGTATATAATGCTGACAGAGTCTGAGTAACCTGGACTATACACAGGGAGCTTCAGCACCTTTAAAACCATGGGCCAACCGTGCAGCAAGAGAACAAAGCAAAACAATCTTTACACACACAACAACAAGACTAATGCACCAAGTATATATAGTCTGTCTCACAGATACAACCAGGTCAGTGTGGATGGGCGATCCATATATGTTAGAGACCGCCTCCGTGGTGTAGTGGTTAGAGCGTCCGCCCGGAGAGCGGAAGGTCGCGGGTTCGATCCCCGACCGCGTCATACCAAAAGACGTTAAAATATGGTACTTGTTGGTCCCTGCCTGGCGCTCGGCATTAATGGGTACAACAAGGACTGGTCGGCTCGGAGTCAGTATAATGTGTCAGAGTGGGGTATTCATGCTTCACTGCGGCATGGTATCTCAGTGAGTTAGCACTATAAAACCAGCTTAAGTCTGGGCTAGTACAAGCAGCCGCACATACACATACACACGCATGCACGTCGTCATATGAGCGAAATATTTTCAAGCACGACGTTAAACCCAATTTCACCTCACCTCACCCACAGTCCCTGGACCGCATTGTTTAACCTTCTATCCAGACCTTTCTGCAGTGGTAAGCCCTAAATGATACAAGTCTAGATTTCCTCAGGTTCAGGAATCTCCCAGCGACCCAGCGATATTTGACCTAATAAGGATGTAATGGACGTTCTTCAGTGAGTCCCTCATAAACATGTTTTCAGTGGATTTAGCGTAGGCCTGTTTACAACATCTATCAATGTTCGGTTATGTGATGACCTTTAACCTCACAATGACCCCATTCCGTTACATTACACAGACAAACATATTATGTACACGGGAGAGTCAAGGGGGGCTGATAAACAGAGCTCGATATAGCTGGTATAATATCATGGCATGGGTCCCAGCATATCAGAGGAATTACATTTATAGGTATATGAATCAGACATTGCTATGGACTTGACGGGATGGGGTGGTGGTTGGTAGCTCAGTGGTTAAAGCGTCCGCTCGTCACGCCGAAGACACTGGTTTCATTCTTCAGATAGGAAGAATCTGTGAATCCCATTTCTGGTGTGCTCTCGTCGTGATGTTCGGTCGTCGGTGTAGACGTAAGCAAGAGACGACTTTAGTGTTTGGTGCAGTCTTTGTGGGCCTTTGTCGTCATTCATACACCGTATGGTCTACAGGTGGGTCAAGGGAAGTCCCAGTGGATCCGACTCAAGGTACCTCCCCTGGGGCTCGTGTCGTCGATGTAGACCTATGAGAGGGGGAGGGGTGGTGGTGGAGTCACCTAGTCACGCCGAAGACACTGGTTCGATTTCCCACAGAGTACAATATGTGAAGCCCATTTCTGGTAATATTTGGTTGTCGGTGTAGATGTAATCAAATAACGTCTTTAGTTTTCCGTGCGGTCTATGTAGGTGTATCAAGGGATACCTATATGTACCTATATGTCTATAGGGTCTCTTGTCGTCATTTTAGGAATATCAGGGACGTTCCTTGGGGCACGTGTTGTCAGTGTATATGTGTTAGTGGACGTCGCAAGGGTGTTGTTGGTGTAGCCGACTACTAGCCGTATCAAGGGACGTCCTTAGGGTCTCGTGTCGTTGGTGGAGACGTATCAAGAGATGTCCTTAGGGTCTTGTGTCGTTGGTGGGGCCGTATCAAGGGACGTCCTTAGGGTCTCGTGTCATTGGTGGAGACGTATCAAGGGACGTCCTTGGGGTCTTGTGTCGTTGGTGGAGACGTATCAAGGGACGTCCTTAGGGTCTTGTGTCGTTGGTGGAGACGTATCAAGGGACGTCCTTAGGGTATTGTGTCATTGGTGGAGACGTATCAAGGGACGTCCTTAGGGTATTGTGTCGTTGGTGGAGATGTATCAAGGGACGTCCTTAGGGTCTTGTGTCGTTGGTGGGGACGTATCAAGGGACGTCCTTAGGGTATTGTGTCGTTGGTGGAGACGTATCAAGGGATGTCCTTAGGGTATTGTGTCGTTGGTGGAGACGTATCAAGGGATGTCCTTAGGGTCTTGTGTCGTTGGTGAAGATGTATCAGGGACGTCCTTAGGGTCTTGTGTCGTTGGTGGAGACATATCAAGGAATGTCCTAGGGTCTTGTGTCGTTGGTGGGGACGTGTCAAGGGACGTCCTTAGGGTCTTGTGTCGTTGGTGGAGACGTATCAAGGGATGTCCTAGGGTCTTGTGTCGTTAGTGGGAACGTATCAAGGGACGTCCTTAGGGTATTGTGTCGTTGGTGGAGACGTATCAAGGGATGTCCTTAGGGTATTGTGTCGTTAGTGGTAACGTATCAAGGGACGTCCTTAGGGTATTGTGTCGTTGGTGGAGACGTATCAAGGGATGTCCTTAGGGTATTGTGTCGTTAGTGGGAACGTATCAAGGGACGTCCTTAGGGTCTCGTGTCGTTGGTGGGGCCGTATCAAGGGACGTCCTTAGGGTCTCGTGTCATTGGTGGAGACGTATCAAGGGACGTCCTTGGGGTCTTGTGTCGTTGGTGGAGACGTATCAAGGGATGTCCTTAGGGTATTGTGTCGTTAGTGGTAACGTATCAAGGGACGTCCTTAGGGTATTGTGTCGTTGGTGGAGACGTATCAAGGGATGTCCTTAGGGTATTGTGTCGTTAGTGGGAACGTATCAAGGGACGTCCTTAGGGTCTCGTGTCGTTGGTGGGGCCGTATCCAGGGACGTCCTTAGGGTCTCGTGTCATTGGTGGAGACGTATCAAGGGACGTCCTTGGGGTCTTGTGTCGTTGGTGGAGACGTATCAAGGGACGTCCTTAGGGTCTTGTGTCGTTGGTGGAGACGTATCAAGGGACGTCCTTAGGGTATTGTGTCGTTGGTGGAGATGTATCAAGGGACGTCCTTAGGGTCTTGTGTCGTTGGTGGGGACGTATCAAGGGACGTCCTTAGGGTATTGTGTCGTTGGTGGAGACGTATCAAGGGATGTCCTTAGGGTATTGTGTCGTTGGTGGAGACGTATCAAGGGATGTCCTAGGGTCTTGTGTCGTTGGTGAAGATGTATCAGGGACGTCCTTAGGGTCTTGTGTCGTTGGTGGAGACATATCAAGGAATGTCCTAGGGTCTTGTGTCGTTGGTGGGGACGTGTCAAGGGACGTCCTTAGGGTCTTGTGTCGTTGGTGGAGACGTATCAAGGGATGTCCTAGGGTCTTGTGTCGTTAGTGGGAACGTATCAAGGGACGTCCTTAGGGTATTGTGTCGTTGGTGGAGACGTATCAAGGGATGTCCTTAGGGTATTGTGTCGTTAGTGGTAACGTATCAAGGGACGTCCTTAGGGTATTGTGTCGTTGGTGGAGACGTATCAAGGGATGTCCTTAGGGTATTGTGTCGTTAGTGGGAACGTTTCAAGGGACGTCCTTAGGGTATTGTGTCGTTGGTGGAGACGTATCAAGGGATGTCCTAGGGTCTTGTGTCGTTGGTGGAGATGTATCAAGGGACGTCCTTAGGGTATTGTGTCGTTGGTGGAGACGTATCAAGGGATGTCCTAGGGTCTTGTGTCGTTGGTGGGGACGTGTCAAGGGACGTCCTTAGGGTCTTGTGTCGTTGGTGGAGACGTGTCAAGGGACGCCATTTGAGTCATCAAGGGATGTCCTAGGGTCTCGTGTCGATGGTGGGGCCGTATCAAGGGACTTCCTTAGGGTCTTGTGTCGTTGGTGGGGACATATCCAGGGACGTCCTTAGGGTCTTGTGTCGTTGGGTTAGACGTATCCAGGGACGTCCTTATGGTCTTGTGTCGTTGGTGGATACGTATCAAGGGACGCCATTAGGGTCTCGTGTCGTTGGTGGAGACGTATCCAGGGACGTCCTTATGGTCTTGTGTCGTTGGTGGAGATGTATCAAGGGACGTCCTTATGGTCTTGTGTCGTTGGTGAAGATGTATCATGGGACGTCCTTGGGGTCTTGTGTCGTTGGTGAAGACGTATGTTAGGGTCCTTTCGTCTGTCCAGATGTATCAACGGACAGGATTAGTACCCTCTGTCGTTACTGTAGACGTATCAGGTGGGATGTAGTTAAAGAGGAGCGTGGGCAAGCCTTGGCTGGAGAGATGTTATCGCAAATAGAGGAATGTTAAGTGGCGAGTAAGAAAATTGGTCGAACAACGCGAAAAATGTTAATTACCGTGTCGCACGTGTTTTTAGTGACATTATGTGACATTAGGTCCCCCTGGGTCAGCAGTCTGGAGGCTGAATTAAGGTCAGTGCGGGGTGAAGGGTCTCAAGTAACGACGGACACACAAAATACGTTTGGAGCCATCAATGGTGGGGAAAGTAAAATCTCCTGGGGTGACGAAAGGGGCCACGGCGCGAAGGATGTATTTAGTTAGACATTTGTGTATAGAAAAGGTTTTCTATGAGAATGATTAAATATCGGCTAATGCCGTATAGGGAAAACAACTATTTATGTGGAAAGTTATCTGTGGTCAAATGTATAATTATTGTTTTAGTCAGTGAATTGTAAAGGCCAACATCTGTCAATTTATCAACTGACGTTCACAAGAATGTACAGACAAGGTTTGTGGATTTTTTTCCAGAAACGACGTAAATGTTGTGACTGCATGTGACTTACAAGTCAGAAACACTGTGAGGGTATTTTCTTTTGTACGTCAAGACCGGTGACAATCGAGCAATATCGAATGAGTGTGTGATTGAGTTTAGTTTTACGCCGCACTCAGCAATATTCCAGCTATATGGCGGCGGTCTGTAAATAATCGAGTCTGGACCAGACAATCCAGTGAATTGACATTAGTGGCATAAGAAGCGACTAACGGAATCAGTTGGTCAGGCTCGCTGACTTGGTTGACACGTGTCATCGTATCTCAGTTGCGTAGATCGATGTTCATGATGTTGATTATTTACAGATCGCCATCATATGTCTGGAATATTGCTGAGAGCGGCGTTAAACAACAAACAAACAAATCCAATGTTTATATTTCTTTCACAATGGAAATTCCGTATGAATTTCGAATAATCGTTTTTGTCCCCAACGATTACAGCAACCGTCCATACAAAATCAGTTGGATTGACTATGTGGCTTCGTTCATTATGTGTCATAGTGCCCTCATTGCATAAACGTTCTTCATGCTATCAATCACTCGTTTGGTTAAGACTCGATTACGAAATAGCTATTAAATTGTTGAACGCGGCGTTTCACAACATTCTCTCACCCACCTATGTAAATATATATACATGCCGTCAGCATTGCGTTTCGAAGTAAATTTTATACCTTATTTCAAGAAGACTGAATAACACATGTCTCTTTTCACCATAATTGCCAACTCCTTCCATATAGTAACAGGGTGTTTCTGTTTCTTTAAGGGCAAGTCCAATCCTCAAGACATTAAACTTGAATTAGTTTACAGTATACATTCTCATGTTCAACCGGCAATACAATACACGCTGACTCGAGCGACGCGCACTGGGTGGAACTTTGTCGTTGGTGAATATCCACTCCACCCAAGAAACAAGGCTTCTAATCTATCCTCACATAATACATGGGCATTAGAAATGTCAGAAAGAAAAGGACTGCCCTTACCTCAAATACAACACTCTCGCAACGTAAAGGTAAACCTTCAGTACATAACATAGGGATATGGGGCCATACATTATCTCTTTCAATATATGTTTAGATTTGGTGTGTCGTTTACAAGTATTTGCTAAATTTGGCGAGATTATTTCATCTGCAAATGATACGCTTGGAAGTCCACGCGGAAATTCCTCGGAAAACATGTTACATATGAATAACAATACTTCAGCAGAGTGGGTCACGTGACCTATGACGTGCATGAGTGTGAGATGTTTTGGTGGCTCCACCTGGATTTTCTTTCAGTTAACAACTGGTATGCAAATGTTTGCTTTATAGTGATAACGCGGTGCGTCTTCGGCATACCTGGGATGTATTGAGGTAACCTTTGTATGGCCACCTGCACGCCAAATGCAGACGAAGTCCGATCTCAGACAGCGTGTAACGTCTCCGTCACGGACATCAACAGCAGTGTTGGGGAGGTTCAATGCGCATTTAAGCGTATGTACAGTGAAATCCCTTTTGTCCAGACACCTGCAGAGTCGTCACGTAGAGACGTCATGTAGTGAATACGTCACGCAACATAGACGTCACGCCGCATTGAACGTCGGGACGCGTGAAGAATCTCGTGAAGAAGAAAAGAATGTCCGCTATTTAAGTAGATTACAGCTGAGATGTGATGAAATGAGGTTTCCACAAGAGATCATTGCACTTCTATGGCGATGCTCATTCATAAATATGTGTGTGTGTGTGTGCGCGCATGTGTGTGAGAGGGTGTGAGTGAATGAGTGGATGGGTGGGTGAGTGAGTGAGTGAGTGAATGAGTGCATGAGTGAGTGAGTAAAATTCTAGTCCACCATGCGGCAGTTTAACATGCATATGACACTCAGAATACGGACGCCAATCCAACCAGTCCTGGCTTTATCCCTTTAATATCGGGCACAAGGAAAAGAGAGATTGAATGGAACCTTTGGGTACATACATACATATATATCTCGATTTTGAGAAAGATTATTGTAACGACATCTCACTGACTTCAGTTTTCAATTCGATATTTGAGAAAAGATAATATATTAAATATTAATAGCATTCAAATCTAAATATTTAGATTCAATAGGCAAATGGTGCTTCACGACACAATGACCTTCAAGAACATGTCTCGATTGTTTGATTGCAGGCGCAATCTCTCTCTCTCTCGTTCTCTCTCTCTCTCTCACTGACCCGTGAAGATCCGGGGTAGAATAGGTCTTCAGCAACCCATGCTTGCCACAAACGGAATCGGGTGGTCAGGCTTGCTGACTTGGTTGACGCATGTCATCGGTTCCCAATTGCGCAAATCGATGCTCATGTTGTTGATCACTGGATTGTCTGGTCCAGACTCGACTATTTACAGACCGCCGCCATAAAGCTGGAATATTACTGCGTGCGGCGTAAAACTAAACTCACTCACTCTCTATCTCCCTCTTTGTCTCTCTCTCTCTCTCTCTCTGTCTCTGTCTCTCTCTCTCTCTCTCTCTGAAGTTTATGTGCCAGAGTTCCCTTAACGTGTACAACCCTTCATTTGTTACTGCAAGTACTTTACATACATAGTTTGCAGGGTCCACAGGCCTATTTCAGTGTATACAGACAGGCGGGACATTGCACAAAACTAAACCATAGGCGGATCCAGTGTGTGTGTGTGTGTGTGTGTGTGTGTGTGTGTGTGTGTGTGTGTGTGTGTGTGTGTGTGTGTGTGTGTGTGTGTGTGTGTGTGTGTGTGTGTGTGTGTGTGTGTGTGTGTGTGTGTGTGTGTGTGTGTGCAGGGGTGCCCCCCCTTTTGTCCAGAAAGTTTGTTATATGGCCATTGAAACTCAGGTGGAAATGAAGTGTGCACCCCTTTTCTCAATAGCAAGCACCCCTTTCTCAAAATGCTGTATCCGCCCCTGTAAACATTGTGTTCATGTTTTTGAACAGCCATCAATGTATACGAAATGCTTTAAGATAAGACATGCAGGGCTAAAACATTCATTATTTACTTCGCAATATATGCAGCTTCGGTTCCAGGCTGACGCTAATCTTCAATACGATCGCTATACACACACGGGCTGTATTTGGGCGTGATGGCTTGTGGAAACTATGTTATTGTTAGCCGACCTTGGTGCGTGGGAGGAGAGGATCCTCTGCCTGTTGGTGCCTCCATACCACTCACTCTGTAACACAAATGCTGCCATGTAAGCTGCACTTCCCTGCGCATGCTCACACGCGTGCTTCCTTGAACACCGTTCTTCTCAGATCAGATTTTAAACAGTTTCAGAGATGTATGTCAAATCAATAGATTTGGTTTACTGGTTACATATAGGATCATATTTTTTCGATTGGGTGAATTGTTTCCGCTACTTTCTGTCATGCGACGTCAGATCCAGCAATATGGCCATAATTACCCTGCCCAGTGAGATGATATCGGGCGTACGCCGACGGGAAATCCGTATTACAGAAATAGCTTCATGTGACGAGATCTTGACAAGAATGTTCCACGTATACATATCGTAAAGGTGTCACGAGGCAATTGAAACAGAGTGCCATCGATAGGGCGAGTTGTTGCACGCCTGTTTTAAGTGATTTTCCAGCTATGATGCTCATATCGGGTATCGAATCCGGAGCGACACCATTAACCGTTTGGCCTCCGGCAGCCCCACCTGGAAATAAACCGATAAACCTTTGCGTAATAATAAGAAATCTCTTCTTAAAACAATAATTCGTCCTAGTACAAACTTCTTTGCACCACGTGACACATTCTTATACACGTCAGATAACTGGATGTCGTTGTGAGGAGTTCAGGATAACCCTCTGTACATTGGCGTGGCGTGGCGTGGCGTGGCGTTAAAGCTGGCGTTTACACAACCAATAACATGCCTGTAGCCACATTACTTTACAAAAGGTCGTGCAAGAAAGCTGTTACTTAGTTGTACTGTTAATTCCACATTTACGTGGATAAACACAGGGTCATTATACTTGGTCAAGTCTGAAAATAAGTTGCTAATTCACCATTAGTTAAAGGGAATCAAGTTAATGTGCTAAATAAGTACTTAACTTTGTTGGAAGTTAATTATCGCAATATGGCCAAGTGTTTGGGGTCATTTCCGCTCCTACTGACCTAATGACGTGACGTCATGTCCGGATACACTCGAACACTCCCGACATAAATCGACAACTACTGACAACACCAGATTGTCATGTGCTTAAACTCGACTTGAGTCACTCCGGTACATCGTTTGCAGAACAATTACACTGCCTCACACAGCGATGACGTCATGACCGGCCACTCGCGTGCCGCACGTGCTTATACGAATCCCCACCGGAAATGGTGGTCAAAACCGGATCTGATCAGTATGTTTGGAGACAGTTCGTGTCTTTGATAGTTCGACATAAGTGAAATTATATTGACAGTCGTGTCTTGAGATTTGTCAGCCCACACAACAACCCGCCAAGATCTCGCTGTTGTATGAACAACAAATGAGCATTCGGAACATGATTCTTCAACAGATTAAACATTAAACGTTACGAGAGCACGTTATGCGGAAACTAATGATTATTTCCAGGAATATCAAAGACTTGCTGATACCTTCACTTCCAATATTTTGATTTACATTTTATTAGAACAATGTTTCCCTGGTGTGGTGAGCATGATGTACAGTTGTTCTCTTGTCTCTTTGATGCAAGGGATTGTAGGTTTTAAGGGGATGGCTGGATTTCATTCGCGATTATTTTCATATCAAGTATGAAATTCTACAAATTCTTTCTCCGACTATAAATCGAACAATCATCTTGTTCATCTGTAGTTTCATCCGGGAAGTTACTTGGTTCATGTATCATAAAATGGGTTTTCCTGAACAGTATTTATCATTTACCTATTACGACTTCCATTAGCGCTACCATTTTGTCTTAATAAGATCATAACAGTTATTATCGGCGTCAGGGAATCTGCAAATAACAGTTGCAAATAACATTTGACGGTGAATGAATTCTCACAACAGGTTGCATCTTCGTAAAGGGTCATATTCAACGGGGAATGAATTCTCGTTCAACACGTTGCCTTTTCGAAAAGGATCATATATGACGGGGAATGAATTCGCGTTCAACATGTTCTCGTTCAACATGTTGCCTCTTCGTAAAGGATCATATTCGACGGGGAATGAATTCTCGTTCAACATGTTGCCACTTCGTAAAGGATCATATTCGACCAGAAATGAAATCGCGTTCAACATGTTGCTCTTCGTAAAGGATCATAGGCGACAAGAAATGGATACTCGTTCAACATGTTGCCACTTCGTAAAGGATCGTATTCGACAAGAAATGAATTCGCGTTCAACATGTTGCCACTTCGTAAAGGATCATAATCGACAAGAAATGAATTCGCGTTCAACATGTTGCCTCTTCGTAAAGGATCACATTCGAAAGGAATGAATTCTCGTTCAATATGTATCCAATTTGGTTCTGTGACAATCGACATATAGGTTCATCGACATATTTGACATTTGAATTACCATTCGACATATTGCCTGCTGTGTATCCAATTTGATGCAGTGGCATATTGTTATTCGATATGTATTCAATTTGGTTCAAGTGATATATTCGATAAGAAATAAACTGTATTGCCAATCCGGTTGAGTGACATATTTGTGAGGCACTGGATTCACTTTTAGCATGTTGCAAGTTTGTACAGGAACATGTTCGACGGGGAATTCTCAGTGACAGGGAACAATTCTCATTTAGCATTATTTCCAGTTTCTTTCATTGACATATATACATTCGACATGAAATACATTGCATTGCCCTTTGTTTCAGTGATATACTAAATCTATGCCAGTGGAACAATAACAATCATTAACACAAACAGAACCGGTCAACATAAGTAAATAATTGCATATTTACAAACGATATGAGTTGTTTCCTTAGACCGGAACTATCTTAGGAATGATGGGATAAAGATTCCGGGACTATTATCCTAACAACTCATCCATCATTGATTATGGGTCAAGGCCAACCATTGTTTAAAATAAAGATACATTACACACGCAATATGGCCATATAGCGTAGGCATGTCAGACTTGTATCGGAATATCTATCTTGTATTTTGTATCGAGCGGTTGTAAGCCCAAGGCTTAGTACTCGTACAACAGATCGTATTCCCGAGATCACCACTTACATGAGCTATCGGTTTGCGGTTCGGGGGATCGGGTTGCCTCGGAAGTAAGCTCGGGTGGGTATCGGGTATTTGGGCGGACACAACTCGGGATTTAATGCTGTTTAATCTGTTGTAGTTGGTGTAATACTACCCCTGGTTTTAACTCTCTGTCAAGAAGCCCTTGTGCCAGTGCCAGATTACACTTGGGGATTTAAAATGTTTCACACTAATGTCAGTCCTAGGTTGGAGATTTGAGTGGTTTATGGCTTCAGGTTGTAATCCACAGATCATTTTTACTTAATCCCGTTGAACAATACGCCCATGGGGAATGCATGGATAATCGTGACAGCGGCAACCACTTGTGAAATCAGTGAAATCTGGGAAAAATAAAACCCGAGGATAGCCATGTGACCTGTATTCAAGTTGTCGTTTTGTAATCTACTTTAAAAAGCGAACGGTCATTACACACATCAGCAACCCCAAAATTTGCGCGAGATGGCTCACATGTTCTGACGTTGAACAACGTGACGCCTTTGTTGCATGACGTATCCGTAAGACAGGCCGTTCCTGACGTCTCTTTGCGTGAAGACTGTGTAAGTGTCACGAAGTGTGGCTAGTCAATTTGTCTTTTTCACTCGGAACTATAAACACTTCACTGTCGGATTTAAAAGAAACAAGCACTTTCTTCTTTTTATAACCGAACGCCCAGTTTTAAATCTCTTCCATCATTTACACCTATCTAGGGTTAAACACTGACATCAATCATACGAAAATGAGAGTGTACTTTTAAAGTCAATCCCACAAGCAACAGTTGTTTCAGAAATGCGGACAACCTACAGATATAGATACAGGTGATATTTTGGGTCATACTGCTGGCAAAAAATAGCCACAAGCTTTGAAGATGACAATACCATTCACTATGCCTGCGTTTCATAGTCCTCTGCCCCCGCTCAACAATCAGGTGCTAAGTGTATCAGCGACTGGTATCAGATAGACTTAAGTCACGGCGCCTAGTCGCGATGGTCCTCTAGCACAATAACAGGTGTGTACATACTGGGATACAAGCTATTATCGGGGCAATAAAAGCGGTTGACGTTAGTTATAGCTTTCAAGCATTTCGGTAATAACGCCTTAACGTGCACATCGTGAAGGCAGACATAGACACTAGCCGCGAGGGCACCGGCCATATGACCGCACCCATTGTATAAAATTCAGTTTGGGTAGGGCTGAACACAGGACCCCCGGGGGCTGTTTCACAGATCATTGCTATATACGTTGTTATAGGGCGGTGGCGGTGGGGATTGTAGTCAAAGTACTTTGATGATCGAAAGGTTAATATTTATTCAAGTCGCTTTCAACTAGTGACTTAGGCTCGGTGTTAGTCTTGACGTTAAAGTGCTCGCTTTTCACCCCCACAGTGTGGGTTTCGAGATACTTGTAAAAGTGAAACTGGAGCTTTATGCCGACACTAAATTGTGATCTTAAGCAGCTAAAACCTCTTCTTCAATCACAGTTTCTCAGGAATTATTCTTTTATGGATCTGCAGTTCCATAATAAGTATACTAACTTAGTATCTGGAGTTGAAATCGAAACTGATTTTTTCTAACACTTTCCTGATTTCTGCACCATCAACTGGATTACTGGTCTATTAAACTTTTCATTCTGACCCAAACAAAGTTTCACCAGTCCGCAATATAGATGACAATAACAGGTGGTGTAACCTAGTGGTTAAAGCGTTCGCTCGCCACGCCGAAGACGCTAGTTCGCTTCCCCACATGAGTACAATGGGTATCTTCCGATATTGCTGGAATATTGCTGAAAGCTTCGTAAAACCATACTCACTCACTCACTCCAGTATGCCATCATGTTCGTCTTAAGGTGTTCGTAACATTTTCAATATCGTGTTTGAAGTTGTAGTTAGCGCTGTTCGAGTAATGTCTCTTGGGTCGGTGATAACTGACATCACAGACTGACTCCCTGTACGCTTTAAGTATCTTACCCATCATTGTAACCTCTTGCTGAGCAACGTTTAAATATTACTCGTTAATACACACTAGCTGTTTGGCTGGCTATTTTGAGCGCAAACAATATTGTAACAGTGGCTCGTAAATAAAATATTTAGCCAACCAAGGTTGAAAACATGATTAACGAGTTACACACTAGACTCTGAAACGTTTCTCAACAACAAAAAACGAAGACTAAACGTCTGTTTTGCCAGTGAAATATTGATCTTGGATAGTTGTTGTCGTTCTGCGGGCATTGCCCCGACCCTGAAGGAGAACAGCCTCCACCTGCTGCATCATTCTGTGGGAGGGGAGGGGGGAAGGTAGGGGGTGTTCTGGAACAACACGAGGAGTGAATGCCCGCTCCCCCCGGCTAAGCCACACAGTGCACGTTATAACATCCACAGTATATATAAATCAAGTGCGGCGATTTGCCAGGTGTCGCAGCTTTAAAGCCTGAATAAGTAGTTATATCTGTAATGGGGACACGGTTTAGATCCATAGTTTGATACGCTGTGTAAATAGTATTACTGTGAATAGTTGTGTTTCTCAGATAATGGTTCCAGCGTGACACCTGGTCTGTACCAAGATAGTGTAGCGCATCCTGGTAAGTAAGGGACAAAGCCCTTCCGGCAAAGTGGAGTGCGTTAGACGACGGCCCATGGAACTTACATACCTAACATATATTGGTGAGGTGAGGTGAGGTGAGGTGAGGTGAGGTGAGGTGAGGTGAAAGTGGGTTTAACGTCGTGCTTGAGAATATTTCGCTCATATGACGACGTGCATGCGTGTGTATGTGTATGTGCGGCTGCTTGTACTAGCCCAGATTTAAGCTGGTTTTATAGTGCTAGCCCACTGAGATACCATGCCGCAGTGAAGCATGAATACCTCACTCAGACACATTATACTGACTCCGAGCCGACCAGTCCTTGTTGTACCCATTAATGCCGAGCGCCAGGCAGGGACCAGCAAGTACATGTACCATATTTTAACGTCTTTTGGAATGACGCGGTCGGGGATCGAACCCGCAACCTTCCGCTCTCCGGGCGGACGCTTTAACCACTACACCACGGAGGCGGTCTCTAACATATATGGATCGCCCATCCACACTGACCTGGTTGTATTTTGGTAACAGTATCCATTATGTTGATTCTGTTAATGTTGATGGAGAACTATAGTGTGAACGCTCGTTTGAATAGATTTGGTTTGGTTTGTCTGTTGTTTGAGGCGCGCTCAGCAAAATTACAGTTATATGGCAGCAATAATAGAGCCTGGGCCAGACAATCCAGTGATCAGCAGCATGAACATCGATCTACGCAACAGGGATACGATGACATGTATCAACTAAGTCAGCGATTCTGACCACCCGATACCGTTTGTAGCCTCTTATGGCAAGCATGGGATGCTGAAGACCAAATCTAACCCGGATCTTCACGGGTTTCGTGCGAATAGTAAGCCGATAACAGTATGTTATTACATGCATATCGTGCGTATACAGTTCTCAGTGTCTTCGTCGGTTTATTGATATACGTTACGGTATATAACACGGGTCGTTCCTTTGACTAAAAGAATTTAAATGGAACCTGCCGTGAAGCGCCTGGCTAACAATGACGATTACCCTGATTGGGTGACTATGGTGCCGTTGTACAAAGCAACCTTAGCGCCACGACTGTCGTAAGTCTACGTGCAGGTATGGGAGTTACGATCACCTCAGCACTAGGATCGCTTAGTACAACGGACCAGGTCGCTGATAGGGCTGCGCAATATAACCGGTTTACCGGTATTTACCGGTTCAGACATGAAAGCGATACGTATTGCGATACGCTGATCGAAAACCGGTATTTGGACATGCATTCGGAAAACTTCGTAGCACTCGGAAATCCTCGCATATTTACCGCTTTTTAAATTGTTCTTTTCCTTGTTTCATTAGTGCCAAATATTACTTACATTTTTATTTTGTCATGATTAAAAGTTTTATTAAAGGTTAATCAATCATAGTGATTTTGTTGTGTTTTTGCTTTATAATCAAGCATTAAATCGATTATATTATTCTTGCAATATATTGCAATACATATCGCAATATATGCTTTCGCATCGCAATATATCGCAATATCGAAATTCTCTGCAATACCCACCCCTAGTCGCTGACATGGTTAATGCATGCTACACTATTCCATCTGCGTAAAACAATGCTCCCGAAGGCAGTCACCAGGTTCTTTGTAGACTGTTATGTAGGTTTAATGTTGCAGAGTGCGCCGAAAGACAAGAAACAAAAACCAGCATGTGAGTAAAATGTACAAATCGGACACTTCCCCCCAATTCAGCATCTGTACCCATCTCATACCGTGACCTCAATGCACCTATCCCCCTGCCACATATCTGACATAGCAAGGACTTAGTCTGAGCTGGTTTGATGAGATTTATGATGAGGTTATGCGTTATAAATGACTTGAGGAAATCCTTCTATATCATGCATTATTGACTCGGCTGATATATATCAGCAGAGAGCAAAGGACGCATTAATTGCTCGCTCCACGAAGGAGTGAGGACAATGACGATTTACACGTTTTCCGTAAAGATGGGATCACGAGGGCGGTCATAAACGTGCACATCGTCAGTTCGAGGAGTTCCTCGTTGAAACCTAAGCAATTACTGCATACAACTTTATGATCGACGCTTGTCGAAACTTAATCCGGTACATTTGTTGCAGAAGAAGTAGGCGTTGTTGCGTGCGTTGATGACGTGGAGGAAGCGTCCGTCATGCTGTGACATTGAATCCCCCAAAATAGCCGACATTACGGCGGTATTCATGCTCCAGTCTGCCCCTCCTGTCTCTTTCAGCTCCCAACCGTCTGTCTTCCCATACAAGACTATTTAGCAGGTATATCTCGGCGCTCGTTTATAATGCTTGTTTCATCTTTTATCTGGTGTTTCGTAATATTTCGCCTCCTTTGAACATTCATGCTAAATGACAGTGGGAATTGGTTTTGCCCTTCTTTGCAACTATATTCCAGCAGTACATTAAAGTTAACATCACTATCCATGCGTTGAACGTTATGGTTTACATATTGGGTACAGTATGTGAGATCTGAGGTACTTGGAACCGAACCCCTGAAGGATGACCCTTACCTTTCACATCGGGGGCACAATGGTCCAACGGGTGAAGGATGACACTTACCTTTCACATCGGGGGCACAGTGACCGAGGGGCCTGAAGGGTGAACCTTAGCTTTCACATCGGGGGCACAGTGACCCAACGCCTGAATTATGACCCCTACCTTTCACTCCAGGGGCACAGTGGCCCAACGACAGAAGGATGACCCCTACCTTTCACATCTGGGGTACAGTGGCCCAACGCCTGAAGGATGACCCCTACCTTTCACATCTGGGGTACAGTGGCCCAACGCCTGAATTATGACCCTTAGCATTCACATCGGGGGCACAGTGGCCCAACGGTTGAAGGATGACCCCTACCTTTCACTTCGGGGGCACAGAGGCCCAACGGGTGAAGGATGACACTTACCTTTCACATCGGGGGCACAGTGGCCCAACGGGTGAAGGATGACCCCTACCTTTCACTTCGGGGGCACAGAGGCCCAACGGGTGAAGGATGACCCCTACCTTTCACATCGGGGGCACAGTGGCCCAACGGGTGAAGGATGACCCTACCTTTCACTTCGGGGGCACAGTGGCCCAACGGGTGAAGGATGACACTTACCTTTCACATCGGGGGCACAGTGGCCCAACGGGTGAAGGATGACCCTTACCTGTCACATCGGGGCACAGTGACACAGTGACCCAACGCCTGAAGGGGATGACCCCCTACTTTTCACATCACATCGGGGGCACAGTGACACAGTGACCCAACGCCTGAAGGATGACCCCTACCTTTCACTTCAGGGGTACAGTGGCCCAACGGGTGAAGAGAAGGATGACCCAACGGGTACCTTTCACTTCGGGGCACAGTGGCCCAAGGCCTGAAGGGTGACCCCTACTTTCACATCGGGTGAAGGATGACCCTACCTTTCACATCGGGGCACAGTGACCCAACGGGTGAAGGATGACCCCTACCTTTCACTTCGGGGCACAGAGGCCCAACGGGTGAAGGATGACACTTACCTTTCACATCGGGGCACAGTGACCCAACGGGTGAAGCATGACCCTTACCTGTCACTTCGGGGCACAGAGGCCCAACGGGTCGGGCACACAGTGACCCAAGGCCTGACAGGATGACACTTACCTTTCACATCGGGGGCACAGTGGCCCAACGGATGAAGGATGACACTTACCTTTCACATCGGGGGCACAGTGGCCCAACGGGTGAAGGATGACCCTTACCTTTCACATCGGGAGCACAGTGACCCAACGCCTGAAGGGTGACCCCTACTTTTCACATCGGGGGCACAGTGACCCAACGCCTGAAGGATGACCCCTACCTTTCACTTCAGGGGCACAGTGGCCCAACGACAGAAGGATGACCCCTACCTTTCACATCTGGGGTACAGTGGCCCAACGCCTGAAGGATGACCCCTACCTTTCACATCTGGGGTACAGTGGCCCAACGCCTGAATTATGACCCTTAGCATTCACATCGGGGGCACAGTGGCCCAACGGTTGAAGGATGACCTCTACCTTTCACTTCGGGGGCACAGAGGCCCAACGGGTGAAGGATGACACTTACCTTTCACATCGGGGGCACAGTGGCCCAACGGGTGAAGGATGACCCCTACCTTTCACTTCGGGGGCACAGAGGCCCAATGGGTGAAGGATGACCCCTACCTTTCACTTCGGGGGCACAGTGTCCCAACGGGTGAAGGATGACACTTACCTTTCACATCGGGGGCACAGTGGCCCAACGGGTGAAGGATGACCCCTACCTTTCACATCGGGGGCACAGTGGCCCAACGGGTGAAGGATGACCCTTACCTTTCACATCGGGGGCACAGTGGCCCAACGGGTGAAGGGTGACCCCTACCTTTCACATCAGGGGCACAGTGACCCAACGGGTGAAGGGTGACCCCTACCTTTCACATCGGGGGCACAGTGGCCCAACGGGTGAAGGGTGACCCTTAACTTTCACATCGGGGGCACAGTGACCCAAGGCCTGAAGGGTGAACCTTAGCTTTCACATCTGGGGCACAGTGGCCCAACGGGTGAAGGATGACCCTTACCTTTCACATTGGGGACACAGTGACCCAAGGCCTGAAGGATGACCCCTACCTTTCACATCGGGGGCACAGTGACCCAAAGCCTGAAGGATGACCCCTACCTTTTACATAGGGGGCACAGTGGCCCAACGGGTGAAGGGTGACCCCTACCTTTCACATCAGGGGCACAGTGACCCAACGCCTGAAGGATGGACCTTAGCTTTCACATTGGGGGCACAGTGGCCCAACGGTTGAAGGATGACCCTTGCCCTTGTCGAGGGCACAGGTGGTTTAGTTGTCTCTGGAATCGTAATTTTCTGTGCAGAGTTGTGTTCACAGTTGTGTCATAAGTCTTTGATAGTTGGTTAGAATGGGAGATTTGCCCTGTTTGTGTTTCAAAGTTATTCAACACCCTACCCGTGCGTGTGGTATCACCAAGGTGGTAAACGTCACCCTTCAAGCTGGCACGCCGTGATATAACTGTACAATACTGGGAAACGACATTAAAAAAACTCTCACTCACTCCTTTGGCATTGCGTCATGAGTGTACGCATGTTCACTGATAAAGTCAGATCTGCCAAGGTGACTTAATCGACGGCGTTGTTTTTAACCTTACTTAGCAAGAATGACACGTAACTGTGAGTGGCTTGGTCAACAATGATATATATTTCAACGTCCACATTCTTCTCATGACTTCATTGCCACTGAAGCTTTCAGCCGTCAGTTACGTAACTTCTCCGAACCGTTTGAGGATCTGCATGTATATAGTTAGGGATAATATCGTATTTGGATTTTCCTGGTATAATGATCCGGGTTTTGGTTTGGTCCCTGCCGGAAACTGATCCGGATTTTATGTCTGTCCCAGTGAGTAAAGTGATACGGGCGGCTCATGTCAACATGGCACACGTTCACTGCGGTCAACAAATTTTGGTAAAATGCGTTTGAATAATATTTCAAAATATATTTTGGCCACTCCACTCGTCTAGCTGAAGTCCATTTCCAACAAAGATTGCTTCGTCACAGTCTTGTAGTTGTAGAGTACGAGTCAAATCTGTCTCGATCCATTAAGATATCACTCACGCACTCCAAGTGCTTAAAAAGTATGTGAATCTGCTGAACTGCACTTATTAACAACTGTAATTGTGTAGGATATATTCTAAATAGTAGAGGGGCGGTGGAGTAGCCTAGTGGTTAAAGCGTTCGCTCGTCACGCCGAAGGCCAGGGTTCGATTCCCCATGGGTACAGTGTGTGAAGCCCATTTCTGGTGTTCCCCCGCTGTGATACTGCTGGAATATTGCTAAAAGCGGCGTAAAACTAAAGTCACTTACTCTAAATATTAGACATCTGAAATAACACTTGTCTGTAATCTGTGTTGAAAAGACGCTCTATCGGTGTCCTTGAGAAACAGTGGCACAAAATCACTCTTTTTAAGTGTGAATTATGAATAAAGTTCGTATAAGAGCTGTTTAGCGTTTATTTATAATGTAGCTGTTATGTTGAACATGCGTTTTCAGACATTTGCAATTTAATCATGCTCGAGACATTGCCAGGCCTACATTTATTGTCACGACAGAAGGCGACATGACCGTTCACATAAATCGTTAATTACAACCAGGGCCCGACTTTGTCACGCGCCGAGATATGGCGACACTGGATGAGTCGCGTGTCTCGCTGGCTTCTACCTGGTCGTTATCGCATACCCAGCGTTCTTTAACTCTCTGCCACATTCCGCCACTTGATCGTTATCTCGCTCCACGGGGGACCAGTCAACCCACTGTAGTCTCATTCCCAACACTTTTCGACTCCAGGTCATTGTGGAGTGTTCAAGCCCTGCGAGGGGGATTACGTACCCGGTAGATAATGTATTGTTAGTTAACATATCAATCAATACCCGACGCCGCGGACTGAAGTTTGGGGTGAGGTGTTAATCCCCCACGTGTAGCACAACGGGGATAAATCCTTCCTTCGCTAACCAGCGTTACAATACACAGTCGGCTTCCTCCATAACGCTCTCCTCGTTAATGACTTGTGTATACGATACACACAGATTGTTCACAGTCATTTAAATTACATGTGTCTTTCTTGGTACCACGCAGTGCTTAAGTGGCGGCGATGTTGTGATTCCGGGCAATACATTAGAGCTTCGCACTGCCTTTGTAATGTGCGTGTATTGCATAACATACGTGCTCAAGTGTTAATCACATAATCCAAGTCATGTGACTAATGGCGAGAAGTTATTTGAGACATGCTGAGCAACACGTTGGCTTCTATAAACACAGACGTTTAGTCCCAGAATAAAGACATATCTTTAATATATATATATAATTAAAATCTGAAGGTATCCATAATTCTTATTCCAGAGCAAGGGCGGTGGGGTAGCCTAGTGGTTAAACCGTTCGCTCGTCACGCCGAAGACCCGGGTTCGAATCCCAACAAGGGCACAATGTGTGAAGCCCATTTCTGGTGTCCCCCGCCGTGATATTGCTGGAATATTGCTAAAAGCGGCGTAAAAGCATACTCACTCACTCACTATTCCAGAGCTAATTCTTAATGTGCCGATCCGTGAAGATCCGTGATAGAATTGCTCTTCAGCAGCCCATGCTTGTCGTAAGAGGCGACTAACGGGATCGGATGGTCAGACTCGCTGATTTGGTTGACACGTGTCATATCCCAACTGCGTAGATCGGTGCTCATGATGTTGATCACTGGATTGTCTGGACTCGATTATTTACAGACCGCCATGATCTAGCTGGAATATTGCTGAGTGCGGCGTTAAACAACAGACCAAGCGACCAACCAGCTTATTGTGCCAAGAGCTGATTCCGTCTTGCCAGGTATTCGTATTGTTGAGTTGGACTCCATTTTAACGTATTCTCTGGGGTCTGGTTAGACTTGCGCAGATCTCCAAGGTAAAAATTCATAGTTTAAGTGATAATTTCTAAAATACAACATATAACAGACTGGTGTACTATTCACTTCTATACTTGCCTCTCTGGAGGATATAATTACTACACATCCGTGGGCTCAGCATACCATACAGCCTTGGAGCAAGGCTAGGGTCTGGTCTACAGATTACATTGTAAACATAATAGGGTAATACATTACTGTCGGTTGCATACTAGACAAAAACCAAAGGATTGTTTAATAGTATTTCGGTGTTCGTCATACGACTGTTTAATAACTACTGTGGTGTCATTATGAAACAAAATCGTTACTGCTACACAAGACCAGCAACCATTTGTAATAGATCTTCTCATGTGAAGTGATTCAGGATTTTCGCCATAACCAAAGACTTTGACTATTCCATGTTTGGGATTCCCTTCACTTACAGGTGCTTTTTGTTCTCGCCACTCCCGGACTATGGACTAACAGTAAATCTATGAAATGATATACTTTGAAAAGACTTGTTTTGTTTAGTCGCCTGCTAAAATCAAATATATATGAGCTCAGAAACTATCTCCACTGTTCATCGAATTAAGGAAGCTGCAGTTTCTGTGAGGGGACTACTTGATACAATCCCCAGTACCACATGGCGTCGACTAACCCGAGACAGGATAGTGTCATTGTTTGACGTCGTTGGTCGTTGCTCATGGCCCTGAACAGTCGAACCAACACCTGTTTCCATACTGCACTGTCTTTACTTTGGGTACAACAAGCAAGTTCTTATCCTGTGAGCGAAGAGATCGGGAAGGCGTGTACACGGTTAGAAAGTTGGATAGATAGGAAGGCGCAGTTCCAGTGAAGCAGCGCAAAACAAGGCATAAGAGTTCTAAGACGTTCTGCTCTCTCTGTAGCTTGGCTATCTGGGTCTTTGATGCACCGACCAGTAAATAGTTACAATAATCAAGCCTACTCATTACAAGTGACAATACAAGAGTCTTGGCATATTCAACTGTAAGACAATGGCGAATATGTCCAATGTTGCGGAGTGACATGAAACAGGTTTTGACAAGATGAGATACATGAGAATCAAGTGACAAGATTGAATCTAAGAACACGCCAAGGTCTTTGACTTGATCAGCAAAGTAGATACATGAATTGTCAAATTCCAGTGAGTTGACTCCACACTTGGACCTCTGCTTCTTGGTCTGCAAGAAAACACTTGTATAGCTGTGCGTCATCTGCGTATTGATGACGATCTATGTTGTGTTCAGCAATCACACTTCCAAACTTCTTAACATACAAAGTGAAGAGGACCGGCCCTAGGACCGATCGCTGTGGTACACCATGTTTGAGATGGACTGGAGCCGAGTGATGTCCATCTATGAGCACAGTCTGACTGCGGGAGGTTAGGTAGGACTTGAACCAACAGAGAGCGGTGCCATCAATGTGAAAATCACACCTGAGACGATGAATGAGCATGTCATGATCAATTGTATCTAAAGCCGAACTTAAATCGAGGAGTGTTAAGATACCAATATTGCTGTTGTCCAAACCAAGTCGTAGATCATTTAGGACTTTAACAAGAGCAGTCTCACTGCAGTGGTGAGCACGATAGGCTGACTGAAGATGGTCATATCTATATCTAGATGTTCATTAAGAGACAATCCTATATACTTGTAAGGACAAACATATTCAACAACAGACTCACCACAACAGTAAACATGCCACATACATTTCTAGAATAGTTTCTGTTTTCAAAGCGTGACTATTTAGACCCATATATTGAGAAAACAGAGAGAAGGCAATATCATCAGCTTAGACGTATATATATGAACTGATTCATAAATTGTCTCACAAGGTAAACACGGTCGGAGATAGTTCCGTCCTTGTCTTACACCAAACAAGTCAAACGCTGAATGAGGTGATGATGGCTTTGAAGACCATGTTACAGCAATATTTAATGCTTGTACAGCTTGAAGCAGTCGGTACCAAAGGCAGCTGCGATCTTCTCTTTTAATGTCCTCTGTACACAAACGAAGTTGACACAAACGAAGTTGACAAATTACAGCTTTGACGGTTGTTGATCATATGAAGTAGATTCTGTATAAGTGGTCAGTGAAGTAGCTATCCGATCTTAGCCCGAAGTTGCGTGGGAGGCCATGGTTAACATTCCGGCGTAATAAATGCCTAATATGACACGCCGGCGC
The DNA here is from genome assembly GCF_003918875.1 of Haliotis rubra. Taxonomy (NCBI): domain Eukaryota; kingdom Metazoa; phylum Mollusca; class Gastropoda; order Lepetellida; family Haliotidae; genus Haliotis; species Haliotis rubra. The sequence continues at coordinate 2,541,077 of NW_025766003.1, forward strand.
TGGTTACAATGCGGATATACTATATCACCCTTGTCTCTCTCGACGCATTCGCAAGCCTATTCCTAAAGCAGGCAGGATAATACGGCTAGTGTTTCTAGCGCTAATCAGGCTGTCCGCTCATCGCCAAGGCATGTGTAGTGGGACCCGGACGCATGTGTGAATATATTACATGCTTTAGATAAACATTAAGATAACCGCAATTCTGTTGATACGAACACTATTTGAACTGTTCAGATCTTAGACATTATATATTTTGCATCCTCCCATATGACAAAGGAAGAACATTTATTCTTAGCAATGTTGTTCTCTCTCTCTCTTTCTCTCTCCTCCCACACGCACGCACGCACACACACACACATTTTAACGACTTAAGGGCATATAACTTGTATTTGTAAGACCAAAGAAGGCTCTGGGCCTGATCTGACCTGTTTCTATTTTCGGTATATAGTATATAGCGTCGGATTTCCTTTAAATACTTTTTTCTGGATATGTTTTCTTGTTTTCTTAGTATTGAGTATAGTATTGAGTCTTCTGACATCGGATCAATAAAATTAAATTTTGAAAAAATATATTACGTTGGTTCGAAGAACATGTTTCCCAAGGACAAAGCGTTAGCCTACGCCAACCTCAAAGTGTAACGGAATGTGGTTAATGCCCTCGTGAGTGGGCAATGATAATATACGTACTTTCATTTTATTGATATTACGATATTCTTTCTATATTTCGTTATCGTGGCTGCTCAGGGTTCCGCAGATGCCATCTTTTCCCGGTGGAATTAATGACAAATGAAAACCTAATCCAAAATAATTTTAACACGGTATAGTCTGTAGATTCATCAACTTAACCTGCTCATCATAATTTCACGTAAGTTAAAAGTCGTGTTGCGTGTTGACACTAATTCCTTCCACAGCCTTCGCAAGAAAATTCCATTGAAAACATACTTAACAAGTTCCGAGTTAAAAATACCCAACTGGCTTGAATCACAATGCGTTTCCTTTCCCCCTCTATGAGAGTGTAGTTCCAGCTTAAACACCGAGCCATTCAGTTGCTGAGCGTCCCTTTGACTGAACCGTAGATAGTATCTGTCTCAGTTAACATCAATGAGAGACGTTAATTGGGCAAAAGAGTTTTTACATGATGAAGCGGAGAGATCATGTAGCTCTATTCAGTAACAGCACGGGGTTGGCTCAGCTCCAGCCGCTAGGCCTACTACGACGAACTTTCGAGGTTAGGGTTGCGGGAAAAAACACGTGGTAGGCAAAAACAGGAAGTGGAAGTCAGCAAAATAATTCGGATTTGATAGAAAAAATAGAAGTCATCAAATCCTAGAATGTTTAAGTACATTAAGGTCAGTGTATTTAACTGCACTTGGATCTGAATATATTGATGTTAGTTGATGAATCTGTGGAACTAAAAACAATGAAAGTCATGTTTTATCATACTTGTAGGATACTTGTTGCTCTCATAGACTGTCTCTCAGATGTTCTGTTACATGGTCAAGGATATATTTTGTGATAGGTTCTCTTAGATGTTCTGCGATATTATATGTAAAGTGTTCTGTGATATTCTCTGTCTTCTTAGATATCCTGTTACTATTCTGTTACACGCCCTGTGAAGTCACGTGACAAGTCGTGGTACATGCTCTGTGATATATTGTTTTATAAATATGTTCTGTGATACGTTCTGGTAATGGGCTGCATCGTGTTCTGTTTAAGAATCCGACGTTCTAGATCTCTTACATTGTTTTCTGTGCGATGTTTGGTTACATTTTCCGACGTTGGCGATGTTTGGTTACATTTTCCGATGTTTCCTGTGCGATGTTTGGTTACATGTACTGATGCATGTAGACATTCTGCTTATGTTTATGTTTCAGTGAGATGTTCTGTAACATTATCCCCTGCTATGTTCTGTAACGTTAACTGTGACGTGGTCTGTAACGTCATCTTTGAGATGGTCTGTAACGTCATCTGTAAATGTTCTGAAACGTCATTTGTGAGATGGTCTGTAACGTCATCTGTAAATGTTCTGAAACGTCATTTGTGAGATGGTCTGCAGCATCAGCTGTATATATCCTGAAACGTCATCTGTAACAGCGTCTGTAACGTCATCCGTAAATGGTCTGTAACGTCTTCTGTAAATGTTCTGAAAGGTCATCAATGAGGTGGTCTGTTACGCCAATAGTGAGATGTCCTACGAGAGGTCCTAGGTGTCAAATGACTGAACAGAATTCCAGTTGTTATCATCAAACTCTGTTGGCCATCAAACGTAAACAATTCCGCTTGGCAACCACGGGTTGTCAGCTGCGATCATAAGCGTTAGGATGACCGGAACTCCCATGCTTCAACATAGAGTTACAGTAGGCGTAGCAATCAGATCGCTTTGTTGGAAAGGGGCCCAGCCGAATCAGAACATGGGCACACGATCTCTTTGAGTCTCATTCCACGAACCGATCTTAGTGCGACCACGTTCTTTGATCATTATCATTGATCCAAACAATCTACATTTTCTCGCTAGTCCTGTTTCATCAAGTTTGTGATATTCCTGAAGCTCCACCTTCAAAACCACATTTGTCCACCTTGGTCAGGACTGAGTCAACGCTGAAATCACTACAAGGTGTTGCAATTTGCCACTCCTTAAACTGACTTAATCTCCTTGTCTTAATCTGCCGGGGAAAAACGTTGGATTTGACAAAAAAATGAAAAAACTACAAACGTTATCAAACGTTACTAGGCTGAATGTCTTGTGTCTGTGAACCACCCGATCATGGTGATACCTGCTTCACTATGCACATTACATTGAATGAGCGTTTCCGGTTTGTTTCTTTAAGGTAACATCAAACATGGGTGTCTACTTTCATGGGTGTCGTCATTTTATAGATCACTTGTGGTAGTCGATGTCGTTGTTAACGGGATGGTTTCTTGTGTGATTTATGGCTGGTGAAGTCCCACCTTTAGATATTGGAGGTTCCTTAGTGACAGTTAGAGCAATCATTTGGTATGTGGGACGGACGGAAGGGAGCGTCTCACAGCTTTTAAAGTAATGAAACACAAAATATGACCTAAACTGGTGTGTAAAATAAGGTACATGGGAACACATGAAAGTAGGACACATTAGACATGTGGAAAACAATACAAACTTCATCCGAGAGAGAAAGTACGAGAGAGAGAGAGAGAGAGAGAGAGAGAGAGAGAGAGAGAGAGAGAGAGAGAGAGAGAGAGAGAGAGAGAGAGAGAGAGAGAGAGAGAGAGAGAGAGAGAGAGAGGGAGGGAGGGTAGTGACAGTGTCCACCTATCGCTATTTCATGTACACAAGGTCAAGGCCGAGACGATGTTCCACGGTTGAGTGTCCCATCCCTCAATATAACAACAGCGGTTCACCGCAGACAGACACAATGGCTGATAAACAACACAAAACAAGAGTTGACCGACTTCCACCAACGATGTTATCTATCTAACTATCACAGGAAAGCCAACCGTCAATTGCAATCAACCCTGATCGTCTGAATGGCGTCATCCAGTTATGGCACGGATTCAGACATCTCGAGGATAATGAAATCGGTTGTAAGATTCAGCTGGAAGGAAACGTTTTCGTCAGAAGTATTTATGGATCGGTTTCAGCTTTTAGATGAATAAATGTTGAACTTGTGAAGACATGGAGGCGCTAGATGTTGATGTACATAGTGTAAGATCTGCTTAATTTATCATCTGTTATCCTCTTTAGATGTTGATCAAAACCTCTTTTGACAAGCTTCTTTTTATCCAAAACGATAGTTTTGCACCCGCAACGCCCTCAATCCTATCCCCCGTCACGGCAATGTAAATTGTTCTGCAGGATTTTATCCATTAGACCACAAACAATTGTCACGATCTATCCTGGTTTTTTATTTTATATTTTGGAATATCATTCATAGAAAGGGTAAACGTTCGCGTTCAAAATATACAGCACTTCATCTTAGAGTTAGTAACCGCGTTATGTTTGTTTGTATGAAACATTGGAACATTTTGTGGATGTTTCTGGGCACTCTCTCAGCAAGCGAAGTACCGGTGAAGCGGGCTCGCGTAGTGTAGTTAGTGAATGAATCGCCTGACTTGGCGTGTTCGCCATCTGTTATGGTGTAAATCCCTAGCTATGAAGGGCATTTCAAGCGTGTCTCCAACATTCCTCTGACTTTAGTTTCAATCGCAGAAACCAGGGAGAAGTTGATTCTATCCTTCAGGTCACGAGATGTGTAAACGTACCTTAAAATAGTCATAGAGGCCTAGCGTATAACAATGAAGGTTATAAGAAAAGACCACGCCCCTCGTGAGAAACATTACAGAGCTAGCCAATCACAGCAGACCAGCTCGTGACGTCAGAACGATGTTGTGACAAATATGGAAAAAGGGTTGAATTGAAGTCTCCCATCGCCTGAGCGTAAATACTGTCCTGGGTATTTAGCGGGCGGGGGGAGAACCAATTTCTGTACACACGTGTTGATGAAGGAATTCCCCGCCACGTCTAGCGCGTAGTCTGGCTCTACTATAAATCACGACGTGAACATGGGGCGCCACATAACATCAGCTCTCGTCTGCCGTGCACGTTCGGGTCAACTCACTGTCCTGGTCGTCTTGTATAAGTCGTGCACAACAGATTGACTTCTGTCATCCACCGACACCCATTCCGTTACACCAAACTGGATATGAATTACTTACTGGCCAGTTTTCCTATTCACGGACTTGTGTTTTTAATTGTAAGTAGCACTTCTTCAGTTCTTCCTTGCCTAGCGTAGTACTCGCTACACACGCAGGGCGAGATTTCATTCATACTCACTGGGTATTGACACAAGCGTGCGCTAAACATGTGCAGTCGGTAGACCTCACGGCTTGTGCTATAAATTCAAATACTTTTGAACTTTTTAACATGATATATGAATGTTATAGAATTTTAAGATTCTTACTTTTATTATAGCCTTTCATCAGCTTATTATCGTCATAATACCTGTGGTTAAAGTATATTGTAGAGTGTGATCCCTGATGTCTAAAAATAGGAACATTACTAAGGTTTGTGTATATCAATGAAAATATCACAAGAGAAAGAAATACCATAGGCATGACGCCTATATCATTGAAATCCGAGAAAGATGCAATGAAGATTGGAGGACTGGCGTCGTATACTTGTATATATGGAGGACTAGGTGCTCAGCAAACAGTAACGTCGTATCACTAAATTGTCAAAGTTATTCATTGTCAGCCGTTGTAATCATTAAACATTTAAACTGTTACAGGTTAATATAACACGTATGAATAAATAACAGTTACAGCTAGCAATAATAAATTACTCTTAACAGGATGTGCAGTGTCTGATGAAATATCGCTCAAGGAAATAATATATGTATTCCTACGCAGTTTAACTGAATTGTTAATGTACATGAAATCGGGAATACCGAGGGTTCACCGACAGTTTATGTTTCCGCATGCCAACCGCTTGAAATGCCATATGACTCATTTGACCAGAAATTGCACATAGTTCCTTGTGACTAGTCTAACTCGTCTCTATATGCGTCCTGTTCAAGATTCGTTAAAACAACACATTGTATCTCAGGATAGGGAAGACGATCCCAATCCCTTCCAAAACTGTGTGTTAAAATATGTACATCAACCTTAAGCAATCGTCATAGTCTTGGCGGTGTGTAATTGTTTTCTCTCTCTGACAATGTGTGATATGCGAAAAAGATATATTTAGCATCCAGACCCCAAATATATCCCCCATGGTGTGTGATACGTATTCCATTGTTTTCATTGGCTGTTTGTTACATTGCTGGTCTAATGAGGCTAGCATGGTTCGGTATGCCCTCATGGCCACGGGCTGTCAGTGTTGTGGATCGAGGAAACGAACAACAGCCTACAAGGGTATACATAGCTGGGCTTTGTGTGAACACATTGTCAGAGGAGCAAGTTTACATGGTACAGAGTAAGAACATTCACGGGCGTTAGTATATATACAGCACAAGCTGGGGTGGTATTCAGAGATCTATATCAGCTGTACCGGACGCTCCGCCTTCAGCAGCCAGAGTCTTGGGTGATCATTTCAATATCCTGGTGTGGAATCATATTAAGACTTTTATATTGGCAAATCGGAAGCTGTTGGGCATATATGATAAATTTTCCTAGAAAAACGCCTAGTCTTTGAATATATATAATTTTGTTAGAAACCTATAATACATTTTACATTATAAGGAGCCCAGTGAGATGGGAGATTCAGACCAGAGCCTGATGAAATCTAGGCTTGCTTCATTAAGGGCTTTAGCATTGCAGGAAAGGACTGGACAGAAGTGAAAACTGTGAGACTAAAACTAGGTCTATGCCTAGAGATGCATTTACAACATCGCCTGTTGAATAATCAGTTTCCTAACAGAGAAATTACGCAGCGGGGTCACATTCTGTAACTAAGTATGATTTTAAAAATGGCAGTTACACAATTAGAAAGATATTCTAGGGTGCAGAGTTACTGGTGCGATGAAATTAATTTAACGTGAGCTTGATAGCTTGACCTAACGCCACTTTGACGCGGTATTTCGATAATGTCTTAAATTATATGACAGCGTAGCGGGGTACAGCTGAAGCAATGGTACATGAGTGTTTGTGAACCAGTGATCATAAGGATCACAAACCGTTGAATACTTGTCATGTTTACCCCAGATATGAGATTAGGAATGCATTGCTCTATCTTTTAAAACGAGGATCGAAATGGTGTACATTCTTCAACTAAAGGGGCGGTGGGGTAGTCTAGTGGTTGTAGCGTTCGCTCGTCCCGGGTTCGATTCCCCGCATGGGTACAATGTATGAAGCCCATTTCTGGTGTCCCCCGCCATGATATTGCAGGAATACCGATAAAGCTTTGTACAACCATACTATCTCACCCGCTCACTTTAATGCAGCTCTCTATGACTCCACCGGTACAAGAGTGAGTGAGTGAGTGAGTTTGGTTTTACGCCGCTTTTAGCAATATTCCAGCAATATCACGGCGGGGGAAATGCGGTACAAGAACACTTAAAGTAATACCATTTTTATATATTGCTGGAATTTTGCTTAAAGCGGCGTAAAACTAAACTCACTCACTCTTCAATTGAAAAATAGATACTGAATTTTACGTACGCTATTCTATTCTACAGTAGCGAGTGAGTGTGTGAGGTAGGTTTACTCCTCTATGTAAATTATTGCAGTGTGGGAAGAAATCCCGAAGTTACGCAGTTATTATGATTTGAAAACAAACCAAGAGGAATCATAAGAGCAGATAAATTAATTCGATCACACAAGGGATGCAAAGCAAATGGCAGAGCGTTATTCGACAGAGTCACCTGTGCCCCCACAATCTCATTCAGTTTTCTTCGAAATCCAACACTGACTGTATGTAACGATCCACATCTGCCGAGCGTGTTATAGGCCATGTCATTACAAAATCACCTTTGTCAAAATGCTTCACAAAATGATCTGCAGCTATGATCATGTGATTTCAGTATTAATAATTCGATCTATCCTATCCCTTCGACATAAGGGGCGGGCGGGTAGCCTAGTGGTTAAAGCGTTCGCTCGTCACGCCGAAGACCCGGGTTCGATTCCCCACACGGGTACAATGTGTGAAGGCCATTTCTGGTGTTCCCCGCCGTGATATTGTTGGAATATTGCTTAAACCGGCGTAAAACCCAACTCACTCACCCACTATTTCGACATAAACGGAGAAAAGTTCCTCCATTTAATATGTGAAAGGAAAACATATGTCATATGTTATTTCCTCTGAGAATTTCTTTTCTGAAATGATGTTTACGACGACTGGTGACTGGTTATGTATACGATATGCTCATTGGTTTCAGCTGTGTGTGTTGCCAACATATGCATCCACCTTCTTCTCCGGTAACAGCAAGGAGTTATGGCCGTACTTCAAGATCAAGTGCGGCTTCTTAGATTGCCCATATGGTTACGAGACAGACGTGGAAGGAAGCCCTATCTGCAAGTGCCACGATCCCTGCAAGGTAAGACCTGTCTCAACATGTTTCCCTCAGGACACGGGTACCCTGACGTCTAAGGCGCCGCAGTTCGCTCGCCAGAGTTGCCTCCCTTAGTCGTGCCAGGAACCTATAATTAATGGTTGGAATCTCAGATTTGCCCTGACTTTTGTATGTTTTTCAGGTGGGGTAGCCATGTGGTTAAAGCGTTCGCTCGTTACGCCAAAGACCCGGGTTCGATTCCCAACATGGGTACAATGTGTGAAGCCCATTTCTGGTATCCCCCACCGAGATTTTGCTGGAATATTGCTAAAAGCGCCGTAAAACTAAACTCACTCACTATGTTTGTCAGCACCGCATCGTTGCGGTAAAGGACCGCCGCGGTAAAGGGCATGCATCGTCCTTTCCTGGCAGATAACACGCCGTGATATAAGTATTGTAACTATTGGCCTGATCTTCAGTTACCCATGCTTGTCGTAAGAGACGACTAACGGGATCGGGTGGTCAGGCTCGCTTACTTGGTTGACACAGGTCATCGGTCCCAATTGCCCAGATCGATGCTCATGCTGTTGATCACTGGATTGTCTGGTCCAGACTCGATTATTTACAGACCACCGACATCTAGCTGGAATATTGCTGAGTGCGGCATAAAACTAAACTCACTCATTCACTATTGGCCTGAAACCAGGAGAGTAATGATTGCGTAAGAAGATTCAGACACATCAACGACAAACGTTTCCGTACTTGACCATTTTTTTACATCTAAGACATATGTCCCTTTTATACACTGTCCTGAGTTCAGTTCCAGTCTGCTTGATTGAGTGAGTGAGTGATTAGGGTTTCACTCCGCCTTCAACACTATTCCATCACTATCACAGTGGGTGGTGGACTCTGCGAACGCTTTAACCACCAGTCTCCCACTGCCCTCTTCTTAATTGTAAAGTCTACCCTTCGCCGTTTAATGCTTTAAAAAGTACACTTTGCGATTTACAATTCCATGCATAGCCCGAATGTGAAGTACGGGAGGTTTTAAGCTGACGTGTTTTATCAACATGGAAGCAAACAGTACATATTTAAACTGAAAGCAGCTGTTGTGGAAATCACTAGGCGTTAGGTATCAATGAGACGTTCAAGTGGCCTGGAGGTAATGTATAACCCCAGATAACGCCTACACGTACCGGTTACATATCCGCCATTACATCCAGTATTATGAGCAATGGTAATTCAAGTACGGAATCACTGTGGTGTAAGACAGGCATAGAATGCCAGGATTTACTGTTCAAAGAGACCGCTTTGTTACACGTATAGAGTGGAGGATGTGATGTCAAGTTTTCTTGAGTCACAATTCCGGCGAACTGACCTAACACCACAGAGCAAGATTTACAACTCATTCGAGTAGATTTCCACTACCAGAACTCTTGTAAATCAGTTTTATTCCCTAGTGCAGTACGACAGAAAACAAAGGCCCAACCAAACACTCGCTTTATCACCTGCCTCGGTAAAAGCCTTAATAGAAAAAGGTTGGGGTCATAAATCTACGGTGTATCTGCCAAATAGGAATGTGTATCAACTTACGTTCACTGTTTCAAGTGGCGTTTAAATTCTCTAAGATAAAGTTTCTTAAATGTTGGATTTTTTAAGGTCAGGGTATTCAAGAAGTGTTGTTTAGACCCGGTGCTGCTTTTACGGGGATTTGTCAAGGTGGTTCCGAACAATGTTAGATATTTGATTTACATTCCCGGGATCTCAGCGCGTCATACCCCCGAAACACTAGACACCATTGACGAGAGTTATCGTTACTTGTCACGACGGGCTCAGAGATGACAACCCGCACGTGCGGGGATAAATAATGTCGTAAATATTGCAATGCGACGGACGATATTGATTCAGCAAACACCAACTTGTGTACTTGCGACTTGTTTTGGTTAAATGAAATGCAGATATTCTATTTGCGCGTTTGTGTCTCCCGGCTGAATAACGGTATAAGGATCTACGTCGAAACGTCGCTATATGTAATAAACCAGACGTTCCGTAAATACCCTTAGTGTTAGTGTTTCTACCCTACTAGCCTAGTGTCGTAAGGCAAGATACTATAGCCTTTAGTGCTAGTGTCTCTACCCTACTAGCCTAGTGTCGTAAGGCAAGATACTATAGCCTTTAGTGCTAGTGTTTCTACCCTACTAGCCTAGTGTCGTAAGGCAAGATACTATAGCCTTTAGTGCTAGTGTCTCTACCCTACTAGCCTAGTGTCGTAAGGCAAGATACTATAGCCTTTAGTGCTAGTGTCTCTACCCTACTAGCCTAGTGTCGTAAGGCAAGATACTATAGCCTTTAGTGCTAGTGTCTCTAACCTACTACCCTAGTGTCGTAAGGCAAGATACTATAGCCTTTAGTGCTAGTATCGCTACCGTACTACCCGAGTGTCGTAAGGCAAGATACTAAAGCCTTTAGTGCTAGTGTCGCTACCGTACTAACCTAGTGTCGTAAGGCAAGATACTATAGCCTTTAGCGTTAGTGTCGCGAAGCTAGATACGATTTCCTTTGGTGTGGCTTTCTTACGACCACTATTTAGTGTAAGTGTCGATAAGCAGCATACTATCCCGCAATGTTGTTGCCTTGCTACATATGATAGACGTTAGCCTCAGTGTTGCTTGGATGATGACTACCCTAAACGTTAGTGCCGCTATGTTACATACTATCCGTTAATGTTAGCTCCGGTAGGTTAATGACTATTCGGTAAGGTCGGTGTCGGTGAGCTAAAGACCAGAATCCGATGTTAGATACTACCTTGTAAGGACGGATTTTCTAGGCTGGCAACTACCCGAAAGTGATGGAGTTACTATTGTATTCTCATCTATACAGTGTTGGTATTGTTATGCTAGAGACAGCCATGTACAGTTAGATTCCTGCAGTGTTTCTAGGCTATAACCAATCCCGTTGCTAGTGTTGTTAGGCTAGAGGATATTTTCTTGCAAGGTTCCACTAGTGTAAAACCAGAGGCCAGAAACATTCAAGCCCACCCAAATACCAAGTTGTCGGACCCCAGGGCTGTCAGGTTATACTGTAGTGGTAATGAGATTCCTTCTGCCCGGAACTGATCATCACCTGGGAAGAAAACATTAGAATGAACTTAGCGTTAATCAATAACTGTTCCCCAGTCGACTAAAATCGTGATACAATCATTACAGATTATGGAAGTTCGTTAGTGTGACGAAGAACTGATCACAAACATGTGTGTGGAAACGCAGGTCGAAACACTTGCCTTGCTTTCAAACGTACAGCCTCTGGCCGTGAGAGCATAGGATGATTACAGAATGAAAACATACATTTGAAACATGCACTGGGGAACCTTGCCCACTGGGCCAATGCGGCGATGATCTATTTCAGTAAAGGTTTCGTGGGACATTTAACTCGAGGCAGTTGTTCTACTGGGAACAATACCAGCTCAGCAAGTAACGTCTGTGGTTGAGTCTGGGGATATAGTAAATCTGCCGTCTATTACTCCCACCCCCTCCCATCCACGACCCCACCCACTGTCGTGTAGGTCCCCGTGGCATGTCGTGTTACGCCACACATGTCAACGCATGACCTCGGTTTTGTTTATGAAGAATATTGTCGGCACTGGAATGACAAGGTAACAACTTGTCAACAAAAGGTTGTTCTTATCCGTGAATATCTGTCACCGCTTTGCGATAAGGCGATAAGGACACTCCGTTGATTGCCTTGCTCACAGACGCCTGCACCTACCTGCGAGAGTCTCGGCGTCGCGACGTGACCCGTGCGTCGATGGGCACGGCGATATGGGGATGACAGCCCGCCATGACCTGGCGATAGGGGTGTCTGGGTACTGCTTGTCCACGGGTAGGAATGTAAGGTCTGGGTGGCTTGATCGGAGGATCCCAGGAGTTTGGGCAGAGAGCTATGATGGGAAAATGGCCTGAATGTTGACAGCAGGGAAGAGCTGTGGAACAATAAAGATGCCCTTTACCAAATTCAGAAAGCGAGTATTTTATAGGTTGTGAGTGTACTGGCATCTCCTACTGATAGGAGTTTCCTGGTATTTCAGAAGTAATTAAATGTCATGCTGAAATACGACAGTGAGCCAAGGGAACTAAAATGCCCTCACTAAGGCAAATGAATATGGTTTTACGCCTCTCTTGACAATATTCCTGTAATAACGCGGAGAGGGGACACCAGAAATGCGCTTTGCACATTGTCACCTAGCAGAAAGTCGAACCCGAGTGTTTGGGGCTCAACGGTAATGCGCGAAGATGTGTAACAGTGACTCATTCAGACTTCCATGCTCTCTGAACCTGTTCTTCACTCTGTGGGTTGATGCCACTAGGCTTGCATCAGTCACACTGAAAAAAATCATATTGGATCCGGTATAATGAAACCCTGCTAGTTCGAATCCCGTTTCGTAAACCGGATGAACGTAGTTTTGCTCTGTATGCATCTGCGACGTAATGCAACGGAGAAACACTACCAAATGAGACACAAATCTTGCAGGATTTGACTGTGGAGCCATCTGCATGCAGAGACCATATGATTATCATATAGTAGTGATTATCATATGGTCTCCACTGCCTGTTCTGACTTTCTCCGCAGTAGTCTGTTGGTGTATGTTTTGCACTGCAGGGAGCCTGTTCAAGGTTGGTATTTCTGGCTCCTCCACAAAACTGCAACACATAGCACATGTAATTCCACTTGTATATACTCCTGCAATCTGACATTTCTGCAGTTCAGAATACAGTCAACGTGAAACAAGTTTCAACTGGCGTCCAGTCACCGTGGCTTGTTTATTTACCAGTATCTTGGTAACTCGCCCCAAATAGACACGTTTGACGATGGCAGGCAGCCTAGAATTAGACCTCTGGGACGCTGCCAGATCTTCTTATAGACCGCTTGTGAACCTGGCAGCAGGGGGGGATAATTACCCTGAGTATGGTAGTCGCTATGTACTCTCATTCAACATAAGTACACACGGAGGCTTGAGCGATGAACGATCTGCAATTCCCAGGACGCTGGGCATAAAACAACAATTTATCGGTAGTAGCACTTGATATGGAATAGAGGTTTACCAGAAGTAGTATTTTAAGTACATGTGGTTCATCGGTTGTAGCACGCAGTGAATCACACCGGCTCAGCGGGATGGTTAGGGAGCAGGTATTCATCGGTCGTAGTGCTGAATATGAAACGGTTTCATCAGTCGTACCGTTGAATACGAAATGCGTTGCACATGAACCACATGTCCCTTGATCGCAGTGTTGAATATGAACCACAAGTCCCTGGTGGTTTTATTGCTCGACGATTTATATGAGATATGATATCATTGCTCGTGGTAGTGTTATAAGACGTGATGTCAACACTCTTAGTGGTGAATATGAGACATGATATCATCGCTAGTAATGGCGAATATTAGACACGATGTCAACACTCGTAGTGGTGAACGTGAGACATGATGTCATAACTCGTAGTGGTGAATATGAGACATGATATCATCGCTAGTAATGGTGAATATGAGACATGATGTCCTAGCTCGTAGTGGTGAACGTGAGACATGATGTCATCGCTCGTAATGGTGAATATGAGACATGATGTCCTAGCTCGTAGTGGTGAATATGAGACATGTCATCGCTAGTAATGACGAATATGAGACATGATGTCAACACTCGTAGTGGTGAATATGAGACATGATCTCAACACTCGTAGTGGTGAACGTGAGACATGATGTCATCGCTCGTAATGGTGAATATGAAACATGATGTCATCGCTCGTAATGGTGAATATGAGACATGATGTCATCGCTCGTAATGGTGAATATGAGACATGATGTCATCGCTCGTAGTAGTGAATATGAGACATGATGTCATCGCTCGTAGTGGTGAACATGAGACATGATATCATTGCTAGTAATGGCGAATATTAGACAAGATATCATCGCTCTTAGTGGCGAACATCGACCGAGGTAGTATATATGAGAAAAGGGAATTGATAGTTTAATGAACGTTTGCCAATCACTAGACTAACAACTTGTCTCTGAAATGAACATATTTTACTGAAAAAAGTTCATAGTAAAAAAACAAATATAATGAACAGGAGCCCTGAGACTTTCTTCATGTGGAAATCTCGACTTGCCACATTTTCTAGACTTGCGCGTTCTTGGATATATTTGCTTCAGGGTCTGTATGATAGACTAGGGTGTGTGTTTCGAGTTAAACTTGGCATTTATGGTTGTTCTTGGGCTCTCACTAAACAACTCACAGGGGTTGTACGTATATTCTTGCAATCTTATCAAACACACTGTGTGTAAGTTGGCAATGGATGAAGCATAAAAGTAACTGCTTTTCAGAGTAATAGTCGCTGCTGAAAGGCTACCTAGTGTACACTCAAGCAGTATAGTCTACTCTACATCCACTCTCTGTAAAAGCAACATCTGGCTCACAAATTTTATCAGAGACTTAAAGATCTGATTTATTTCAAGTTTTTTTCCATTTCTGTCTGTTAATGGGAATCGTCAAGTTATTTCAAGATAACTTTACTGAAAACTAAATTGCTTCTACTACCGAGAGGAAACTGCGATAGTAATCCCATACATCAAAATATTAGTCACAAGATATAGTGTCTATTTCTGTCTGAGAAAACGCACTAACCTAGTATGGCTTCACATTAAGTGTAAAGTACGCTTTGCATCAGCCAGGACCAGTCAGCAAACTTCTTTGTTTCATCGTCAAGAGGTCCAGCATCCTGATGACTAAGGGCGGTGGGGTAGCCTAGTGGTTAAAGAGTTGGCTCGGAACGCCGAAGACCCGAGTTCGATTCCCCACATGCGTACAATGTTCGAAGCCCATTTCTGGTGTTCCCGGCCGTGATATTGCTGCAATATTGCGAAAAGCGGAGTAAAACCATACTCACTCACTCACTCCTGATGACCATCCTGGATAATCCAGGGTATGAGAACGTCTACCTGTTACGATATGGACCATTTGATACTATATGTTCGTTTAGGAAGTGACACCACTATCGGCATCCCTACAGTGCATGACATACGCTTTATCGCTCTTGAGTATTACCCAATTGCGCAGATCGATGCTCATGCTGTTGATCACTGGATTGTCTGGTCCAGACTCAATTATTTACAGACCGCCGACATATAGCTGGAATATTGTTGAATGTGGCGTAAAACTAAACTAGGGGACTACGGGGACACCAAACATTGGCTTTAATCGAAGCTGGAGATCGCAATAATCACTTGGTTACTCCCCCTTGCCCAAGACCAGTCGGGCATAAATGAAACCAATAACCGAACAAATGAAGGTTAATGTGACGTTATGTGTTAGCCGTTAGCGTTCGAAATTAACGACGGGCCTTAGGCCCGAAGACGACTGAAAACCACTCGGACCCACAGCTTTTGTTTTTTGCAGGTCCTTATGGCCGACATCCCCAATGACTAAGAGTATTATTTCCATAGTAAAATATAGGGCCTACACATTATGATCAGGACCCACTACTGTTTATGGTTTTGGGTCCTTAGGACCTGCAGCTATTCAGGGTTAAGGGCAAACACTGTTACCCGTGTTTCTTAAAGACATTCTATGATTCCGATAATATCATGAACTGTTCAGAAATGTTCTAGTCTTTGAAATCCTTATCACAGGATATATTAAAGTAAGCATTCTATTATCCTCAAAATCAGCCCGCATTCAATACATGACGTGTTAATGATCACAAGGACACTTAGATCCGATATCTAGATCGGCACTCAAAATGTGATTCAAGCACAAGCGCGTGCTTCTTTCAACGCCCAATAAATACCATACGACGAAAGGCTATGGAAGCCTTGCACATGTTCCTGCTGCTGAGAGCAGGGGTGTATTGAAGTAGGTTATGACCTGCACTTTCATGTGACTAATTTGAGGCTTGATGTCAAGTCAGCATCCTGTTCGTTAAGACTAACTGGGGAATATGAGACTGCTTCCTGTGGCACATAGAGAAGTCTTCAGCAGATACCGAGACCGGGGATGTGATCTATCTCCTTCGTTCATCGTCAAACTCGCATCCGGATACCTCGTTATATTCTCCAGAAGTAACCGGGAATATTGATGGGAAGCATCCGAATGAGAACCAAAGTTCATTCATTGATGTACATCAGTGTCTCTGATCGTCTTATGGTGGGTCTAAGACTAACAACTGGTCTCTGAAATGAAGATATTTTACATGAAAAAAACCCATACATAATAAAAATAAAATAAAATGTAATGAAGAGGAGCCCAGAGACTTACTCCATTTTCAGAAACATTTTCCTGAAACTGTCGAAATCTAGACTTGCCACATATTCTAGACTTTCATGCCCATTGGGCTTTCTTGGATATATTTGTTTCAGGGTCTGTATGACAGACTAGGTGGGTCTGTGAAGTTTGTAGAAGGTTTATTCAGGGTTAGGCACTTAGGTTTATTCACTAGACCGTTAGGCCGAGACAAGTAAAAATCCAGAGACTGGTTGATGTCTCCCTATGCGTAGTTATTTTACACAAGTCTGAAATGAATTGGGGGCGGTGGGGTAGCCTAGTGGTGAAAGCGTTCGTTCGGCACGTGGAGCACCTTTCTGGTATCCCCTGCCGCGATATTGCTGGAATATTGCTAAAAAGCCTCGTAAAACTAAATTAACTCACTCACTCACTGAAGTAAATTGCAGGCCCACCAGTTACCATGGCGTGTGCAATCTGCACAGTAGGGTTGTCGTCCGAGGGTACGGCACACATAGAGATATCAAGGTGTTGCAGGGATGCACTCTGCTCTGAAATCGTGAAGACGGGAAGTGACTTCCGCTAAGATAGGAGGTCAATATATGCCTGACTTTTTGTGTAATATCTTCGATGCATGTGTCCAGAATGTGCAGCCACTGTGCATCGAGATTCTGACTATCACAACTGCGTATTTCAAACATTCCACAAATAACCCTGACACCTGTTTACGGTTGAACCTGTCCCCTTCGGCAGTCGTGCCACCTCCCAACATTCCTTCCTCCAAGTCAACAGTTGTCATTTGCTCGTGGGTAACTGCACATCAAACGGACATTTTGCCCCCCACACTCTCTCCCTCACCCTACCCTTTCCAACTCGGCCCGACCTGGTTGGTTTGTGAAGGGTAGGATTACCTGAACACCTTTCAACAATAACAGATCCCCGGGGTTGGGACGATCTTATCCCACCTCGTATCACGTACCTCCCACTGGTGTCAAAGGCCTTACTGTGCTATCTGTAATATTACTATAAACATAGCCTATAGTGAATCATATACCAACCATACCATAATCTCGAATTAATCAAAGAGAAGTTAATGTTCGAGATATCACGACTATATTCGTATCAACCTTTGTATTGACATAACTGTCTATAACATCTGGGGTTAGTTGCCCTGGTCGACATATAAACAGATGATTCGACGTCAGCTGTTACGAATTTGCTAAAGTTTGGATAAGAAGAAGAACAGACACCATTTAAATGATTTTCAGTTCTGGTTGGTTCTTTTATGGTCAGCGTGGCCATCTCACGTTCATGACCGGACATGACCGACTCTCTGTCTTTAGGAGGGCCCGGGTTGCCCAGCCGCTTCAGGCGACGGAGAGTTACAGAGTTGCCTCCCTTGGGAATGCCAGGATTAGTTTCTTGGTTTGTCAGCACCATTCCCGAGCTGGTGGGTTTCTCGAAGACTTTCGAGACCTGCATCACCTGGATTCCTAACACATCAAGCTGACACGTCATGATAACTGTATATTGTTCAAAGAGGCGATAAACTCAACTCACTCACTCCTTGTATTCAAAGACTCACAAAGATTCGATGATAAAGGAGTGAGTGAATTTAATTTTACGTCGCTTTTAGCAATATTACAGCAATATTACCGCTTGGGACACCAGCCATGGGCTTCACACATTTTACCCATGTAGGGAATCGAACCCGGGTCTTCGGTGTGACGAGCGAACGCTTTAACCACTAGGCTACCCCCCACCGCCCCCAGTGATAAAGGAGGATAGGGAAGCAATAAGTCCCACATTATCAATGCAGGTGTCTAAGTAAGTAAATTACTTAAGATTAGAGATCAAAGGGAGGTAGCAGACATAACTTAACTATCAGAGTAATGAACGCGTAGAGAGGGTCATTTATAGATGACATTGCTGTTTAATCTTCAGACATCTTACAACACTTCTTGACATAATCACTTATCGCCATACCTCATTAAAACCTCTTGCCACTGGCCACATGTGGTTCAAATATATACCTTTAATTCTGATTTCATGTTTCTGAATGACAGTATGTGCAATGAAAGTGACATGTTTTTCTTCTATTCCAGTATGTCTACTGCATGAAAGGGACGAAGTGCGTCATCCACGTACCGAAGACGTGTAACTGGCAAACATGCAGACCAAAAGCAAGTTGCAAGGGTGAGTTGAAACGAGTGCTAAAATGGAATGTATAAAGTTAAATACATACCCTCTCTGTATCAACATGTAAGCTATATCAAGGGCGTTCGTTGAGCATGTTGAGTAGAAATTAGATATGTTCATGTTTGTACACATATCTTGTATATTTTTTAGGTCTGTAAGAAAACCTACATTTAGCCCTATTCATCTTAATAAATAAAAACATACATCTGTAAAATGGCAACCGGAATCAAAGAACACTTCTTATTTTCTGGAGCTGAGGTAATCTAGACTCGACGTTTAATTCTAGACTTGGATTGGATTCAATCAATTTATTGCCTAGGGTGTAGAGGACAGCTAAGGTCTTTCAAAACCAAGAAATCCAGCATTCGGACCCATGTCGTCATTATGAGATCAGATACACTTGAACAAAATTAGACAATATGGATGTTCTATTTCGTATGTAACCTTTTAAATCGATATCCTACAGAATATTGAACAGGTATTTTGTTAACCCGACATCATGTTGCTCCTAGCAACGCATAACGTAATAATTTCATTAGTAGGGTATCTTCACACACATAGATATTCGTCAGTCAGAAGTGATAGGAAGTTTGCCGCTTGAAGGATTATCCCACCAAGCAAGCAATACATTGTAGGCGTATTCCCGGAGAGCTAATTGGAAACTTGTTGTATTTTCTGCATTGGTATTTGTGACGTCGTGACTACTTAATAAGAAGCTGATAGTCACTGGGACACACATGCGTGAATACGCGTTAAAGCGACATTGGCATCCAATGACGTGAATGACAATTTGTTTATTTTTTATACCCAACTATTTTGGACTAATCATTTTACAGTCTTTCGCAATATTTTGCTAATATTCCATAAGGGAACATCAGAATTACACTTCGAACCCGAGTCTTTGGCGTGACGAACGAAAGCGTTTACCACTTGGCTACCACATTGCTTAACATTTCAGATCGCGAGAAAATGGTAAATAAACAAACAGCTGCATCGTAAACAGTGCGAAATATCGCAAATGGCATTAACCTATTTACTGATTTCCCGAAATGTTATTAGACATACGTTATCATTTATGCATATACCGTAATGTCATCAATACACGTAAACAGGTAATCGCTGCAAGACGCCCAGTCGGAGTGAACAATCTGAGCGATAAGATAACGAGTACGAATATGACTACTTTGCTGATAGGAACAACATGTAGACATGCTCTTCTCTCCTACTACATACACCCTCCACACAGTCTCGTCATGATGAAGGATATGAATAGACCGGAGATTAAATGCATGTGAGTGAAATCGGGGATGTTATCTAGCTCGAGATAAACATGCAATTATAGCATTCCTCAGGATAATCGCGGTGATATGTTACATAGCTGGAGGCCTCATCTACTTGAGAGTGACTGGGTAGCACTTGAAACTGTCAGGACACTAGACGTGCTTCATTCTGGGTCAGTAACCGTATACACGCACTCAAGTTGCGACGAACCATAGACAATATACAGACGGCAAATAATACACAATTATGGTTAAAACGAACAATAATGTTTACATTTTTAAAGAGATTAGTCAATTAAAATTTCAGTAGTCGGTTATGCCGTGGACCAAAACATGCAGCATTTGACAGTGACCATAAAAGGTTCGTGATATCCGTCAGTTCATTGCAAGTTTGTTATAAACGTAGTTTACTGTACGATACTGTTATCCCTAGTGTACAGTACACAACCCTGTGCACTTAAAAGAACCCACGAATCCGTTGGCATATGACCAGATGGTGGCCACATGAATACGTGCAAACACCTAGTTGCGGGTACAGCAAACTTGGACAAAGTACTGTGACTATGTGTCCCAGTCCACCCAGCAGTGAATGGGTACCTCGTAAGGATGGGAAAGCCACACTAACTCGGTGTGCCTAGTGGCTGCAAGAGTTGTATGCTCCCCAGGGAGTTAAGATTGTTAATACGACGTGCCGTTGAGATTGACATCCAGTGATCGAGGGAAAAAACAAAGCGCCTTTGAGCAGCTGAGCTATACAAATGTATACAAATGTATGTGTGTGTGTGTGTGTGTGTGTGTGTGTCTCTCTCTCTCTCTCTCTCTCTCTCTCTCTCTCTCTCTGTGTAGGTATGTATAAGTCACAGTGGACCATAGCCATATACATGTCACGGCGAATCATAACCACGTTTATGTCACGGTGAGATATAAACTATATTTGTCACGACGAACCATGCACATGTAGAAGTCATGTCGAACCATACAGATATTTATGCCACAGATGTAAATATGTGACGGGCTATCACAGACATATGTGTGACTGCGAACAATATTCATATATTATTGTTAGATACTTTGAACATAATTTGGATACAATTTTTTTGTCATTGACAGGCAGATATTGAAAGAAATACAGTTGTGAGATAACTTTATACACAACAGGGGGTGGCATGGCCAAATGGCTAAAGTGTTTGCTCGTCCAAGCAAACCAGGCGGTTCTGTGAGGCATACTCTCTCAGTGAATAGATCTGTGTCTCAGATACTATAAACGTAATGGTCAGTGATGTCGATTACTTAAATATATGATGCATCTGCGAGCAGCAACGAGTCAGCCATCTCTTCCAACGGGATGTGGAAGCGAGTTTGTCAAGACACGCCCACTTTCCACTGTTCTTTGTGAACAGGACAAGTCAATTGATATCAGGTCCTATTAATTTTGTCTTTGAACGATATTAAAGCTTTTGCTTTGTTATCCGACATTTACATTTACAGTTGTAAAATCTCAGACCATGGAATTAGCTGATATTTACATCATACCATACTGATAGAGTGTGTCATTCGCAGCAGATCAGGTAATAAGTGAAGCATGTCTAAGTGTCTTGATAAGTGGTTATATTAGATGATTTTGCAAATGTTTTAGGTCAACAAAGTTCAGTCAGTACGTTGCATTTGTGGATATGTTTGCAAGTACCACATGGATATTAATACATAACACTTGTATGGTAAAGATTCTTCAGATAAACAGCATGCTAATGCTTCATTATTCCACGATCTGGAATAGAAAAGTCGACGTCCTTGCATTATATCCTTCAGAAAAAAAATGGAAGTGTTCATGTTGATATGTTTGTTGAAGTACATGGGACATTCCTAAATAACATTCTAGAACTTAGCAAACTCATTATCCTTAGGTGCCCCTCAAACACAAGTATGTACCCTGTGATCCCACAGCTCACCACAGATATCGTATTGTATAGAACTACTTTCACCTGAAGTATTTCGGGTCAAAATAATAAAGTAGTGAGGAGCGCTTTCTATTGTCCAAGGTAATAAAACCACAGCTTATCACCCCGTAAGGACTTGTAGGCGCGGGTGGTTTGTGTAAGTACGGGGGTGTACTTGATGTATATATGGACCCACAGCCCTCGCATATTTCACACACTGACAAAATACACATCCTCCTGTTTACCAGGTGTATAGAACAGTTCATTATCCACTCGACAAACCGCCGAATGTATTGTGCAACGTTTACAGTAAAGCGATAGGGAGTAGAATATCGCCTTGCTTCAGACCAAGCGAGGGTTCGCCGGGTGCAGTCAGAAATGCAAATTGTGATTTACGTAATAACAGCTGATCATATTTATATATGTGATGACATGGGCGTTATCTAAAGATATGGTGTTGAATTTTCAGTGTCATTATCGCATAATTTACATTCTTTAAAATTGTGTGTGGAAAACGTTGATTCGCACGGAGCATCCGTTATTTCGTTCGTGATGTTTTGTGGTGCCCCCTGTCACCTCAATCTCCAGCTACTGTCAAAATCAGGATGCGACCGGGACGCACAAGTATATACGAGCCGAGTGCTTTGGTGCACCATCATTCCTCCAGCTCCACCACGCTGCGGGAATGATAAGTTGACGTTGGGTCGGTGCATGGCGCTCTGGGGGTAAGGGCGATGGTGTTACGAGTAATCTGTTGGCACGTGGCCCGAGCCCTAGGGGTCAGGCCTTGGCCCGGGGGTAAAGATACTGACATACAAGGCGATTAAGATGATTTACATGGAAGAAGGAGGGAAGGGAGGACATTTGTTTGATTTTTCCGAGGAAGATTACTCACTTGATGATTAAGTCTATTTGGTATTAAGATGTGTATATACATTAGTCATACATGCATGAACTGTACTTGTCAACTCCATCTTGGTTGCTGTGAGATGGATTAATGCTATAACTCTTCTAAACATTGGTTATTGGAATTCAACTTGGAGCTTAGTTTATTGTACAGCGTGTTTCAAGCTGTATCTCGAGCACCACACTATTCTTTGACTCATTCATTCTGAAAGGAGGCAGCGGTGTACTCTTGAATACAACCTGTAAAACGCATTTCTAGTGTCTCCACCATGACAGAGAGACCATATACCGATACCGTGACCATGCTGT
The DNA here is from genome assembly GCF_003918875.1 of Haliotis rubra. Lineage (NCBI taxonomy): Eukaryota > Metazoa > Mollusca > Gastropoda > Lepetellida > Haliotidae > Haliotis > Haliotis rubra. The sequence continues at coordinate 2,563,935 of NW_025766003.1, forward strand.
TGCTGAAATATTATTAAAAAAGGCTTAAACCCCAACTCAGTAATCATTGTTAAATGGCCAAATTTCTGATATATCATGCACTGACACAACTCGAATGAGCAATAATGTTACGATCAAACATTCGAGATAGTACTTTCGTGTTCGAGACATACATGGTTGTTTCAATAATCACATGGTTGGAGTCAGTCCGACAGTTTCCAAATACAAAGGTTTGCAGTTCTCAACTAGACTATCAACTGTTATGTGTGACCATGTATTCATCTTGTTTCAGATATTGGCGGAAAGGGCCGTACGAAAATCACCTTGTATACCACACCATTGTCGGATGATGCCACGGCGTCTACCCACGCCTCCAGCCCCAATGCCGTGTGTCTCCTACCCCTCACGGAAGAGGCAAAGGACTGTAAGAAGATGAGGAAGAGGTGGTACTTTGATCCAGAGACTGGAAAATGCCGGAAATTCCGAGGATGCAAAACGGGAGGAAATAACTTCGGCCGGAAGAAGAGGTGCAAGAGGAAGTGCATACGGAAGCGGAGGTCACCCAAACGGAAAGGTAAAAATAGCATCGATTCATTGTGGTTACTGTGTAAACGGGACAAGTTTCTGTTCAATGGAAACTTGCGGGGGCCGGGGGTGGTTTTGAGAATGGATATTTTCACAGCTGGAGCAGCAAAGCCTGACATATGTTCTGATTGAAAGTATGAAACTTAAATCTGCAATGATAATATTTCTTGGTACATGACCTTTTGGAACCTCATATGTCATTTTTGCTCATATGTCGGGATTTACTTTACACAATAAACATATCGTACAGAATGTAAAAAATGCATTACCAAGAAATGCGTTTGGATATTTTATCCTTGACCTTCAACATGGTGACTGCGAGAATTGGTCTTCACCAACCCATATATGTGGTAAGAAGCGACTAACGACCCGATATGGTTGATGCACGTAACTTATCACAGTTGCGTAGGCTGATGGTCATGATGTCAGTCACTGGATTGTCTGGTCCAGACTCGACTTTATACCGACTACCGTAATATGGTTTGAATATTGCTGAATGCGGCGTCAAATAACCAGCGAGCAAACGAACAAATCTTGTGTAAAACTAAAAGTAACGTGTGTCTTATTTTCAGGAAGGGGTAAGAACGCAAGAAGGAGAGCAAAGGAGTGAAGAACGAGGGAAGGTCGTCTGATCCGAAAATATGGCACAAACACCATCAGATGTTTAAATACGATACCCTGTCTCTACCGGAAGTAGTATTCCTCACCCTATCGTCTACATCCGGGCGCCAAGGAACAGGACGCTGGGTTCGCACATGCGTACAAAGTCTCTTGGGCAGGACATGTTCGGCTGTGATAGGCTCTCTCGCTCCCAGCATCAGGCCATAGGGCAACGTGCGGTCTCAGCTTGCGGTCTTTGAGGGCATAATAACAGTGCTAGGGTATTCATCGCCTCTTTTCTTTCTAGAAATCCTTCCTCACTTTGTATTCTGTTTTAAGGACATGTTTCATCGGTCAGTGCCACGCCTACTGCTATTGCAAGAGGTAGTAAGAAGACGGATACACTTTGACAAAGCGCTGTGGGCGTTGCTTGATGTATGACGTCACACATGGCGTCACAATGATGTCACCAGTAGGGCTGCCCTCGTTGTGAGGCTGCCAAGGACGAGTCTATTGATGTTGAAATCCACAGGCCAGCTGCGTTTGGCTCTCGCGTTCTCCATCCCTTGGATTTTGTGTTGACGGGTGCTTTACGTACGACAGAAAATGACTGTAATTGTTGAACATTGTCTTCTAAGAATACTCCTGTGTTGAGTTTCTCAACGATGTAAATATGTATAGGCAGTTTGTGTATAAGTCTAAACAAAGATGACTGCACATATTGATCATTGTTGTTGGAATTATTATATACCAGATGCAAGGTTTATTTATATTTATTTGAATTTTATTTTTGTACACTTAAGTATCAAAATACATGCTTCACTCTAGCATATGTTTGTGTTAGTTCTTTGTCATCGTTGTGGCAATGACCCACACACCAATTTGACATGAAAGGTTGATTGAAAGACCTGAAGGTGACAGCGTTCGCTCATTGCACCTGGAGTCCGGGTTTGAACTTCATTACATACTCTACCATGAAGTCCCTTTCTTGGAATCCTTAGCAATTTTCATGCTGGAAAGGGAATCAATCCGCTCTTTCTTGTGTCATGGGTATGATTCGATCAGTTGGCATAGTGCTTCGTCTGATGCGACAATCCCTGGATGGCGGAGGGATGTAAAATGTCCGTGCTCTTGAACACTCACTTCAAAATGGAAATAAACCCCCTACTTTATACTTACATGTTTGGATTCAGAGGAACATTTTCTGTTCCGTAATATTTCCGCTGTAACACTAATATTAGTCAGAGCAAACCTCTAAAAGTTAGGTAAAAATCTGTAAGAAGAACATAAACAGAATGGTCGAGGTGAGCGGCGGCCATATTGGATGATATTGACAAAATCACGAGTGCCGTTTTTCATCAAAGTCATCGCACACGTCCTGGAATTCACAGCATATATATTTTAGATTCACATGACAAATTCCCACATCACAAATTGTCGAGGAGAAATAATCTATGGAATATGTAGAAACAAATTCTTTTCTTTATGAATTGTACTTGTTCAAACAAACCTAATTTAATATTTTTAGGCTGAGAGTGAAATGTGCCTGTTCGTTGAGTTCTTCGGCTCAGTTAATGTGAATATACACGGGAAGGATATGAGTTACCGCAATGATGTGGTAAACGAAACGGTCACAGTTTGTAACGCCATAACGCGTACACTTAATGGCAACTGTATCTCTTGTCGCCCGGCTACAAAGCAACAAATGAGTGAGTATGGTTTTGCTCCGCTTTTAGCACTATTCCAGCAATATCACGGCGGGGGATATCAGAAATGGACTTCACACATTGTACCCATGTGGGGAATCGAACCCGGGTCTTCGGCGTGACGAGCGAACGCTTTAACCACAAGGCTACCCAACCGCCCCAGCAACACGTAAAACAACTAGCAATACAAATTGTTGGTTTGATTCTAATTACCTCAACTAGAAATACACAGACCAGTGAAATCGAGACATCTGTTTCATAGTTTGATCTATACGTGAAGATTGAAACCGCACAAGGCTGCAAGACAAGAGGAATGACTGCAACATTTCATCACAGTATTCAAGTAGTTCCTTCTTTTAGTGTTCCCATCCCACAACGTCCATACACACTCAAGCATTCTCAATCTACGGGGATTTCAAAGAAACACTTGTGACACTTGTAGACTCGTTGTTTGATCAGAGTAACTGCATTCAAAGCCTTAAAGTTTCGAAACAAATTACAGTTCAATTGTGGAATACATTTCCAATATCTGCTAAACGAATATCCAATACAATGCCCTTTTTGACTTGAAAAGTGTGTTCCCGTGTTTGTTCAAGTAAACAATTAACATGCCTTTGCGTGTGTTTCTGACTCTCGTCACCGGTGGTCCTGAGTATGCCTACCTTTTTGCGAACACCTGGTATCATCACTATTTGTGTCATACTCGCAGGTGACAAGCATATGATATATAGTCGGAATGGTACAATTAACTCCGATTCTTGTGGAAAGGTTTTGTGGCTTGGTCTTTTTAACACATTTTTTTGGTGAGGAGATCTAGATATCTGGCCCAATGTCACATCCTATAATTATCTGAAACTCTGATAGTCTGCTGCTTGTGACGTTATTGGAATCATTGTTTGGGTGTTGTTTTACACTGGAAAACTGATTTTGTATCTTCGATGTAATCTACTCATACCCGAGAATCTATTCCATGAGTACCACCCCTGGCTGAAATCACTCAATCGTAGATTGGCAAAACATGTTAGATAATACCCAAAGTTCGAAAGAAGTGTGTTGCAACACCCATCAGCCATAACAAATACAATAGTTCAAATACAGTGGTGTCTGATTGAATTTCTTCTCAGACGAATATGTCTCATGAGGTAAACCGACGTTGAGGATATATAGCCAAATATCTTTGTGACCATGACTCTGATCGGTTAAATATATTATTAAGCAACATTTTATCCAAATATTTATCGAGGAACGTTCATAATCTTTTGACATACAGAAATGATATAGCATACTTCAGTAGTACGTGCGTACCCTAGCCTTGGCATGCATGTTCCGCCTCTGTGCAAACCCTTGTTTCAGCAAGTCATCTAGACTAATATTTAGTCTCTGAATATATATAATTCTGATAGTAACAAACAAGCCCATTTATATTGAAAAGGAGCCTCAGGGAGACCAGAGATTCAGAACCTGAGGAAATCTAGACTTGCTTCATTTAGGGCTTTAGTATTGCAGAGGGCTTGGCTGAAGGGAAAATAATGTGGTTCAGGGACTGTGCAACAGACTAAGGTTCCTGGTGACACCAATAAAAAACATCTTTAACAAACCAATGGCCTCAAGCAGCTTTGCATTCTTATTATTATTAATGCTCTGGGAGGGTAGATGAGAAAGGGAATTGGAAGGACCGGGAAAATATTTGCGAAAACAACCGTCCCCTGGTTCAGGGACTGTGAGACAGACTACAAGTCATCCTACAAGTGCAGCTATCGGATTTATGTGTTTATGCGTGGTACCTATGACATTAACATAATCTTTTTTAGATGGGACATACATTGATAATTTGAAAACAAAAAGATGTAGTGATGGTACATTTGATGAGGAAAACAGCACTCGGTTAGGCATTGAACATTATAAACTACATGTACACATTTTTGTAAATTCCGTCATTTATGTAGTGATCAGAATGTTAGGTGGTGAATTTGAGATCTGTAAGGCAACATTCTGGCAGAGTTCGAGGTCACCGTGAACCAATGAACCTGAAGCAGGAGATGTTTACAATTTTCCCGAATACCTGGCGTCACTAGGGATTTTAATATCCATTTTGCCTATAATGTGACATGGAATGTTTCGGCAGTGAATCAAGTATTCTCTGTCGTTACCATGTCCATTTTTGTCTATGTATTTTGCCCTTGTCCATGTGTGACTGAAATATTATCTTAAAAATGGCTGCATAAGGTGGAAGATTTGCGTTTAACGTAATTTTAATCAGAAAGTCTCGTGGGACTAGTTTCACTACGAGTGAGTGAGTAAGTTTGTATGGTTATACGGCGCTTCTAGCAATGTACCAGCAATGTCACTCCGGGGGTGGCAGAAATGGGCTTCACACATTACACCCTAGTCTGTCTCACAGTCACTGAACCAGCAAGTCTAGATTTCCTCAGGTTCAGGCTCTGGTCTCCCTAGGGCTCCTTTTCAATATAAATGGGCTTGTTTGTTACTATCAAAATTATATATATTCAGAGACTAAGCCTTAGTCTTGTTACACCCATGTGGGAAATGAACTCGGGCTTTCGGCGTTACGAGCGAACGCTTTGACCGCTAGGCTACCCCACCTCTCCAGTTTCACTAAGAACGCACTACTCGCTGATCTAGCCTACAACCCATAACAACGACTCACTGACAGAATCATTCTGAACTACTTGTGCCATTACACCTGTATCGTCCTGTATTCAAAGATCATGTAAATGGGTTTGCTATCGTGTGGTTTATGATGGACGAGTATAGAGGTTTTTCCTCGCTTTGTGATATTGTGGCATTGAAATAGACGATGAACATTGATAAACTCCTAAACCATCCACAAAACTCTTCATTAAGTCAAGAAGCTCTAACACTATCGGTGCTGAGGAGAAATACATCATAGTCAAAAATGTCTATTTCAGAGATGTGTGGAAAGTCAGAGAGAGAGGAACTGACTTTCTGAGGCCCCGAGATAAGATACGAAGAGTATAATAAAGCACACACGAGCGAAAGTCTTTGAGAAGAACAAAGGGGAATCTTATCATTTGTCCATCATTTCTATCTACTCATACTGAGCAAAAAACACCTCAAGGGAATAACACAAATACCGCCCGACTCCCCACATCACGCTCTGGCGCCATGATCGTCGTCTGCTCCGTGGATCTCGTTCACAGTGCCGAGAAAACGTGAGAGTGGGACAATAAACCACGGTAAATATCACTTAGAAATGCCATCTACCCAAACGTGTAATTTTTCAAGGGTTCCACAAACATTACGCAGGGGGGATTGATGTCAACCCACGATGTGCATAGGTTGGCATGTGCTTTTATTACACGATATCCTGATTGTCAAGGGTTCAGGAAATGCCACTGGATTAAAATGAATTAAATTGCTTATATCACCCGAGGCGGATCATTCGAGACGAACAACATGCATTTGAAGAAAACATGCCCCGTATGTCTCGTTACACAGCAATCTGTAATTGGAACTTGTAAGGTATATGCCGGAAGTCGTAATTGACATGCGCTAAGGAATGTGAGACGACTTCGTCACCGGTTTTTCATCGTCAGGAAACTAAGCACTCTGCGTGCCTCGCGCACCAGGGCAGTTACCCGGATGTAAATGTTAAGACTGATCGTACGCTTACATAAGAACTCTTTTGGTTACGTTTTGGAGACTTGACAGCCGAGCTCGAGGCGTAGCTAATCAAAAGCGTCATTCTGTCAAAACATGGGCCCGGAGCATCTGCCCTGCTTGACCGGAGATGAATACGCCATAACAAAATGCGAGTAGGGGCTGCCATTGCCATAATAGGAATGCTTCCAGGAATTGTTTAAGCATCCTAGTAGCAAGAGTTTAACTAGAGTTTGTAGAAACAACTTAGAAACGGCTAAAAGATGACAAACACATCGACATGCTGTATGTAAGCATTCACCGCGCCAGCAAAATGGCTTGCTGGATATCATTGAATTGTCCTCGGTTTTGTTCCCCGATTTCCCCGCGTTACAAGCACGAATCAACGCCCATTACTTCAGACAGGAGACACTGCGGTCAGACTACGCGACAACTTTCTGTCATCCCAATGCATGTTTCTGAAGAACATGATATAACTGTTTGATGTTTGAGTTTGAATGTCGTATGGTACATGTTCTCGGTTAGATCCTGTATGTTGAATGTTTGTTGTATTATGTATATGTGACAAACGATGTTGTCTGTTAAATGTGTACTATTGTTTGATAAATGTTGTATGGTGTTTGGCGTATTCTTTATGCTGTATGTTGAATGACAAGTAGTGTATGTTGTATGACAAGCAGTGTATGTTGTATGACGTGTAGCCAATGTTGAATGACAAGTAGTGTATTTATGTTGAATGACAAGTAGTGTATGTTGAATGACAAGCAGTGTATGTTGTATGACGTGTAGCCTATGTTGAATGACAAGTAGTGTATTTATGTTGAATGACAAGTAGTGTATGTTGAATGACAAGCAGTGCATGTTGTGTGACGAGTAGTGAGTGTTATATGACGAGGGGTGTATATTGTTTGATGAGGGAAGTGTGTTGTGTGACGAGGGTGTATGTTGTATGACGAGGAGTGTATGTTGAATGACAAGCAGTGTATGTTGTATGACGTGTAGCCTATGTTGAATGACAAATGATACAGGTTGTATGACAACTGGTATGTGTTGTTTGACGAGTGGTGCATTGTGTTTGACGAGTGGTGCATTTTGTTTGACGAGTGGTGTGTTTATGAGGAGCTGTGTCTGTTGTATGGCGAGTAGTGTATAACGGGTGCTGTATGGTGTTTGACGAGTAGTGAGTGTTGTATAACGTGGGGTGTATATTGTTTGATGAGGGAAGTGTGTTGTGTGACGAGTAGTGAGTGTTGTATGGCGAGGGGTGTATATTGTTTGATGAGGGAAGTGTGTTGTGTGACGAGTAGTGAGTGTTGTATGACGAGGGGTGTATATTGTTTGATGAGGGAAGTGTGTTGTGTGACGAGTAGTGAGTGTTGTATGACGAGGGGTGTATATTGTTTGACGAGGGAAGTGTGATGTGTGACGAGTAGTGAGTGTTATATGACGAGGGGTGTATATTGTTTGATGAGGGAAGTGTGTTGTGTGACGAGGGTGTATGTTGTATGACGAGGAGTGTATGTTGTATGACGAGTAGTGAGTGTTGTATGACGAGGGGTGTATATTGTTTGATGAGGGAAGTGTGTTGTGTGACGAGTAGTGAGTGTTGTATGACGAAGGGTGTGTATTGTTTGATGAGGGAAGTGTGTTGTGTGACGAGGGTGTATGTTGAATGACGAGGAGTGTATGTTGTATGACGATTAGTGAGTGTTGTATGACGAGGGGTGTATATCGTTTGATGAGGGAAGTGTGTTGTATGACGAGGAGTGTATGTTGTATGACGAGTAGTGTATGTTGTATGACTAGTAGTGAATGTATGACGAGGAGTGTATGATGTATGACATGCATCACCCTGTGAGGTTATGAAACGTTATATTTGCAGCATCTCATCAAGTTAAAGAGTGCACGTTACATCAGTAGGAATTTAGATCCCCTATTTAATTGCCGTCGTACGAACTACCTTTCATCATACTCTCAGACAAAATACAGGAATAAACCTGTTCTCCCTTCCTTCTTACTGACCTTTCACGAAATATCTTGAGGTGGAAGAATATGATTTCAATTAAATCTCCGACGATGCGAGTTTCAACAGTATATGCCGTTTTATTAATATTGCAGTTATAAGCCTTCGGAGATGTGGAGGGATCTTATTGCACCAACATGTCATAACAACACTCTATGGAAGTATCTGGAACTTCTCTAAGAGATCCTTTTTCGATATAATGTGGTTAACATCTTATCAAGATGGCTGACATTGAAACATACGTGTACAGTTATCCTAACGGTGTTTTGCCTTCAATGTGCGCTATTAAAAGAGCTATTTTCCTTCATTTTCTGATATATTTTCAGCTGTTGACGAATATCAGAAACATCATCTCAAGTTATCAAACAGCACAAGCCGTTTGACTCTGATTCGTCTTTAAGCGGTTGTCCAGACATGAGTGCGATATTATTTTGTGTATGTGTTCGAGCCTGGCTCAGGCAAACCAGAGGTTGATACAATGAGCAACGACTGGTATATGTTGTCTTGTAATGTTGATACTGAAGTAAATAATCATCAATGTCCGAATATCAAGTCTTTAGCACGCATGCGTAATTACTGACGTCAACCATCTCCGGCGGTGATTCCCCACTTGAAATGGAATCAAGAGTACAAGTATACACAAAAACTTAGATAAGGGAAGTAAACCCAAGTACAAAATATTGCACTTTGATTTGCGATTGTACGCTTATAATTTTGTTTATTTATTTTTTTCATAATCAGCAATGTATATTATATGTCATGAATAAATGATAATTGTGTTTTAATCATGTTTATGTTTTTGGTTTCATCTAAACTTAAAGCACCCCTGACATATCTCACGATTGAATGAGCCCCGATCTTAACCCTTTGGAGCATATCTGGGACATGATTGGTCGTTGCGTGCAACAAAGGGATCCTCCTGTACAGAACCTGGCCCAATTGGAAGCTGCTTTACACGAGGAATGGCGTAGACTGCCCCTTCAGAGGATCAGGAGGCTGACAGGGGGTATGAGGAGGAGAGTGCTGTCAGTCATACAGTCACATGGAGGTTACACTCGGTATTGACCTTGAATCGTGTACGACACGCAAAATGACATTTTGAATGTTCACATTCACCAATAAATTCAACATTAAACATTCCAGGACCATACTTGTACAGATATTGTTCTGTTTGAAAACCAGTATGTTTTATTTAAATGAGCAAATTATCATCGTAAAATCAACATGGATTCCAATCATGTTGTCGTATATTATGAGTCAAAGGATCATACGGGTCAGAAAAACCCATGTTTTTCCATCGTGAAATTTTTTATGTACGTGTTGAAAACCTATCTTTGCAAAAATACAAGGGGTGCTTAATTAACTCAATACGTATTGAGATACAATCAGTACGTATCATATACAGTGAATACGTATCGTGGTACAATGAATACGTATCGATATACAATCAATACGTATCATGACACCCGTGAAGGTCCGAGTTAGAATATTGGTCTTCAGTAACCCATGCTTGTCGTAAGAGGCGACTAACGGGATCGGGTGGTCAGGCTCGCTGACTTAATTGACACATGTCATCGGTTCCCAATTGCGCAGATCGATTCTCATGCTGTTGATCACTGGATTGTCTGGTCACTCACGTATCATGATACAACCAATACGTATCGTGATACATTCAATACATATCGTGAGTGAGTGAGTTTAGTTTTACGGGGCTTTTAGTTATTTTCCAGCAATATCATGCCGGACACCAGAAATGGGCTTCACACATTGTAGCCATGTGGGGAATCGAACCCGGATCTTCGGCGTAACGAACGAACGCTTTAACCACTAGGCTACCACACCGTATCCTGATACAATCAATATGTATCGTGATACAGTAACTGTTTAGTATGTTTCAGTCCACAATTCAGTGACAATACCACCTACAGTGGGAAACTTGGTCTTAGTTTTTGATTAACCGTCTCCAGTTTTTGCATAACTCTTCTCGTACTGTTTACCCTGCACGTTAGGTGTGGACATTAAACAAGTTCATGCACACACTTTAAACATTCCCTAATCTAATGTCATTCTTGGGCGTGGTTCATGCGACAAGGTCAAACCAACACCCAACATAATCGTATTAAAATGAATTAAACCAACAGATAAAATGTCTCAAGTACGTAGTTGCATGTGTAATGGAATCGCAGTTTTCAACAGGTGCACGAGAAAGATACAAATCAGTGCGGAGAATTTCACTGTAGTGCCGCGTGGGAAACCCGAGATCAAACCAGCAATATAAAAGCACTCGTTAGATGAAGGCTCTAATGTGAATACTTAAAATAGATCGTATTGGGGTATTTTTAGGAGGCGAAATAATTGGCCTCTTTGCGACTGTTTCACGCTGGAGTGAAGAGGGGATTAGAATTCCAAACAAATTTTCACGCATCAGTTTTCCACGTAAACATACCTTTCGACTGATTTATGGCTGAGGTAATGAGAAGGTATTTAAACATCTGCCATACAAGAATTATGTTCACCAGCTCTAGATTACAAAAACGACTCCCCCACAATTTCAAAATATAATCCCATTTACCTGTGCAGTTCGCCATCTTGTTTTTTTAACTGCCGCGCATTACAGTCTATTACGTCGTAAGATTCGGAAAGATTTTTAGAGATTTTTTATTGATGACTGAATATATACGGTGCGAATATATTTGTTTGAGAACGAGTGGACGTGTCTGGATTATTTGGTGATGGGTTCGAATCCTAAATTGTCTCTGATGAACGAACGTTGGTAAGTTCGCTCGTGCGTTCCTTCTGACACGCAGACAACGAAGATACTGCTCCAATCGGCGTTACGGTAAAATGCCGTAAACGACCTTCACCGTCGCACTTCATGAACCACAATTTTATCTTTGGGGTTACAATTGATCATTGGGCATGTTAAAATAGCTCAATATTCTCAGTAACTGTGCAGACAGCAAATAGCAATTATAGGTCCCTAAGCACCATTGCCAGTAAGTATTCAGAATGGACTTCACCAGAGGTAAACAGTATGAACAGCATGGTTCATATAAGATGCAGGGAGAACTGGTGACTCCGTTGTAACCCGGTGCTGTCGGCTCTCGTCGTGGTGATTACACATACCAAACCCTCTGAAAACGCATTTCCAATTCGGACCCGTGCAAGCTAATGGCCGTTATTAGTTATATCATGCCTAAATACCAAGAACAGCTTAATCTTAGCTTTGTGCCCATTTTGCCAAATGCTATAAAATGAAAATACCCGTTTTCATACAAAATGAAAATACCCGTTTTCATACTTCCCCCTTTAAATATGTTGAAAGAAAATGGAGAGTCTATACCTAACAAGTGTCTATGGTTGTGTTCGTAAAGATAAATCATGCAGGACAACACGACCAGAGAATAATTCCCTTCCTATCTCCCAGATTATTTCAAGAATTCGACAGTATCTGTTTTGCAATGTATTCAAGGTATGTAAACACAATACTCGGCACGCGCACACGTGTTCCCCCTACGTTGACCCTAACGCTGCCCCCTCCCAACCCACTCCCTCCCACCACCGACACTCCTGTTTTTATGGCATTCACATATCTAACTATAGCCATTTCTTTGCCTGTAATTCACAACCCATCCACATTTCTGTTATGATTCATAATTTATATCCCACCATTTGCGCAACGTAAATAAGCTGTACGTGTCAAAACAACCCTGAAGTATGCTCATTTATCAATGAAATTCCCGAGTCACCTGTTGATGGTGCCATAGCGCCCCCGCAGGACGAGAAACGTGACCAGCTGGCATCGTCCGTGGGGGTGAGGCACCTTATATGTTTATCCCACATCTGAATTTCTGAAGACACACAAACAGTATTAACCCTACCCTTATATTTGTCACATATGTTCGTATGTAAACCTTCTGACGGGACGCAGATAAAAGAACCAAGGGGTGCATCTCAGTTAGGTGTTTTCGACGCTACGTTTACGAAGCACTTATCTCAACCACTTTCAGTTTTCTTTAAATGTTTAAACTACCCTGGCAGCTTAAGCTGTTCATATTGGCTTCTGGTTTAGTTGTTTTTAATCCAATTCTTTAACTCAACACGTTGCTAAGGAGTTTGGGCATTAGTGCATACTCCGTGTCGTCAATTCCCATTAGAGTTACAACAATTGAACGTTTGACGTCCGTATGTGTTTTTACTTCGATAAATACGGACAATGGCAACCTTAAAACTGTTTCCTGTGTACCCATTTGGATGTAAATTCTCTTTCAACCTCCTCAAGTAATAATATTAATTAGTTCCGTTTAATGACAAAGGATCCAATATGAGCACTCTGATGAGTCAATATGAGGATTGAGAGGATCAAACAATCCACAACATGTTAACCAACTTCCTCCTCGTCGTTTGTCATTTAACAACTGTTTGTTTGGCAAATGAATGACGTGTTATCAAGTTTATGATTGTTCTTTGAATCTATGAGTGAGTGAGTGAGTTTAGTTTTACGCCGCACTCAGCAATATTCCAGCTATATGGCGGCGGTCTGTAAATAATTGAGTCTGAACCAGACAATCCAGTGATCAACAGCGTGAACATCGATCTGCGCAATTGGGAACCGATGACATGTCAACCAAGCCAGTGATCCCGACCACCCGATCCCGTTAGTCGCCTCTTACGACAAGCATGGGTTACTGAAAGTTCATTCTAACCCGGACCTTCACGGGTTTTGAATCTATGAATAGAAGCGACAAAAACCCTTTCCACATCCATGAGACATCTCTGCTAAAAGAGTTGATTGTACAATTCTGACTATATCATTGGTATGTATTTGTTGCAGCAGTATTACAGCTGTACGGTGTCCTGATCAGACAATCCAGTGATTGTCAACATGCGACGCGATGACAGAGCATGTGTTCATGAATCACTATCAAATAGTGATGATACCAGGTGTTCGCGATACCAACTTGTTATCTGAAATGAAAACATTTGAAAGCCGTTTTTGGTTTAAATAAAAAAATATAAAAAATGTTAGAAAGGAAAGGAGTGACTATCTTCGTTTGTATGCCCTTATACTGAAGGAGGTATTGGCTTGCCAGGGAGTGTTTAGATATTTGTGTCTGTTTGAAGATGAAAACTACCATTTGTCTGTGAAATACACTGTGTGCCTGCAAGGAGCCATTTGACTTCATGTCACCGATTGATGGTCCATGAGGACATTCAGGTGACCAACAGTAAAATTAGGTTATACATTGATCATTGTAATGTCATTATTGGCACTATCCTTCTATGAACACCCGTAGTGTAAGGACAGGAAGTGTTTATGGTAATGAACCTTAATTCCAACCCACAATCTGGTAACAAAGCACCCATCTTGTCGTACAGCTAGCGAGGACTAGAATGTGACTATTAGTCAAGAGTTACAGGACAAATTGAAATAATTCCTCGCGACAGAAGTACGCTCACACACTCTGATGTTTCAAAAACTTTAGGAAAGGAAAAGTCACAGTATGGTGTCAGTGTAAGTGGGTACATAGGATGTTGAAGAAGATACGCCCTCTTTCCCCGGAGTGCACAGTGCGTTGTTATGGAGGATGAGGAATGTGTGATTCCCCGTGTTACCAGGTGTGTTGGTGGTGATCTCACCTTGCACAATCCAGCCATCAGTCAGATTCCTCTCATTCTGATCTCGCTAACACAACAAACACGTGCCGGGTGCCGTGGCTTGACCAAGGTGTTCTAGTGTGTTGGCAGTAACGATGCAGGGTGTTTGTGTTTGTGGGGCGAAGACTCGTGTGGTTATAACCTTGAGTTCGTATCCTAAACCAGTGCGAGTGTTGGCGTGTGTATTTGTATCTAAGCGCTTCATATAGAGCTATTCGCTGGCCACGAAAACAAATGTGCGTTTGGTGCCTGAACCATATTTGTAGTGTACCAGAAAAACACACATCTTTTGTTTTTTGTAGTTCTCTATTTCAAGACTCCATTAATGAGCACGCTGATGGACACGAAATAAATGTACATTCCTTCTCGAAGCGTGTTGCATGTGAACAAGAAGTTCCTCATACCGGAGTATTTGAAAACTGTTAAATTGTCATAAAAAATATACATGTTCTTCTCGAACCTTATGGCAGACGACACGAATGCCATCGATCTTTACATGCTTCTGGAAGGCGGTGAAAAGCCCGGGCATTTCATGCTCATTTCTTTCTCCAACAATTCCAACTAAAATACCATATTTTCTTCCTTCGTGTGTTTTCTGTGAAGAGACCGAGCATTACATTAGCAGATTTGTGATAAAAATCTGAATTTCGTCCTTCTCAAACCTATTGCATACATGAAGACTTCCGATGTTTACGAATTCTCATTGCTTTTTCAAAAATCCTTATGAAATAACCATTGGGAAGGCATATGAACGAATCTGTACATGTTTTTATTTTAGTTGTGTGAGACTTTTTTGTATGTATGTATTTGTTCTCCAGCATGAAATAATCTGATGTTCTTGAAGACATGTGCTGCTGAAACCTTCTGACATGGTACAATGTTTTCTGATGTGCCAGTCTCGCTAAACATGCAGTGGCCATGTAAACACACCTGCATCTCCTTCCCTTATATAAATATCGTCTTTATGAATTCCAAACATCTAGTTCACATCCTCCAAGAGCTACCCCTTTCCCCACCCCCTTTCCCCACCCCTCCTTTAATCGTTGATGGCCCAGGCAAGGCATTCGAGCAGTGATATACTTGTGTGGTTGTTATTGTTCATGTTAAATACCATTATTTAACCTCAGAAGAACATTTAATAGTTTTCAACTCTCGCATCTTGGCTGAATCAGTGTAAGGTATAACATGGTATATTTCACCGTGCATTTACCATTGTGAAGGGAGTATCACTTGGGACAAACATTCACTGGAGGGAGAAGAATCTCGAAAGCGATAATGGTAAAAACAACAAGAAAAAAGGTTTCCAGAAAGGAAATCGTGTTGCAGGTGTGTAAAGGAAACATCGGATGATGTTGTTGGGCCACACAGTCCCCAGCAGTATCGGTGTGTGGAAAGATGCTACTGTAAACATGGAAGAAGAACCTGAAATCTGGTGATCTACATGCGTATCACGGCTGATGAGAAGTAGCGTTGCATGTGGTCTCATCGAAAAATCAAGTACTGTTAATCGTAATTTTTGTTATTTTTATTTCATGAATGTGGAAAGTTCTCGATTCCGATTTGTCAGTCAAAGGTTTCAAATCTCAGTAACCACCTCCCACTGAAACAGCCGATGGGACGACCCCAGATACTAAAATGTGAGGAAAGGTATTCCTTTCTCAACGATTGACAGTATGAAATACACATATGGTTACAGGGGCGGTAGGTTAGCCATGTGGTGAAAGCGTCCGCTCGTCAAGCCGAAGACCTGGGTTCGATTCATTCCATGGGTACAATGTGTGAAGCCCATTTCTAGTGTCCCCCCGCCGTGTTATTTCTTGAATATTGCTAATGGGGCTTAAAACTAAACTCACTCACTCATAGTTTGTTGCAAAAATTCTTATCGCGAGCACCTGGTGTCATATCTGATTTTCAGTAGCCCCTTCATATACTGGTCACCCCTATATTGCCTTAATTAACACCCTGTGGAATCTGCTTACGCATATAATCGAGTGCAGTTATTCCCTGGCGTTCACACATTATAGTGTGATAGTACATATTTGACACAAAACATAATATGTGACGAACGATGGAGAGCTAAATCTTGCTAGGTTTGCTTCATGCTGACTTCAGAAATTTCCGTGTTTCACACCTTCAGTGTCTATGACAGATGCCAGTAATAAATACGAAAACGAGCACGCATAGCATTGATCCCATTACAAATATATAACATAGGTTTATATTTTGGTTTGTTGTTTTACACTGCACTCAGCAATTTTCCAGCTATATGGCGGCGGTCTGTAAATAATTAAGTCTGGACCAGACAATCCAGTGATCAACAAAACAGTGAGCATCGATCTACGCAACTGGGATACGATGACATGTGTCAACCAAGTCAGCGAGCCTGACCACCCGATCCCGTTAGTCGCCTCTTGCGACAATCATGGGTTACTGAAGACCAATTCTAAACCGGACCTTCACGTTTATGTTTTTATACATAAGTTATATGCTTTTATACATTTACATTTTGTCTGCCAAATGTGTATATGTTCTGAATGCTCAGAAAATGGTGTTGGGTGGTAGAGCATCCACGTTAGACTAACAACTAGTCTCTGAAATGAACATATTTTACTGAAAAATGTTCATAGTAAAGAAAAATATAATATAATGAAAAGGAGCCCTGAGATTTTCCTCATTTTCAGCTGAGGAAATTTAGACTTGCCACATTTTCTAGACTTGCGTGGGCTTTCTTGGATATATTTGCTTCAGGGTCTGTACGACAGACTACATCCACGTGTGCTCCTATAGATTCACACATGCGTTATGAGAACATTCAAAGAGCTACGTAGACTTACGCTTAGTCTATGAATGTTAATAATTCTGTCAGAAACAAACATGTCTTTTTCAATTGAAAAGGAGCCCCAGTGAGTGAGGAGATTCAGAATCTAGACTTGCTTCTTTTAGGGCTTTAGCATTGCAGAATGGTCTGGGCGGAAGGTTCGGGCTAGAAGGTACGTACGTCATTCTTGTCACTCCTGCCTACGTATTTCCAACACTACAGATAAAAACGTAAACCTATGCAGGGATCGAACACGAAGGGCACGCAAGAGGAACTTAATACAGTTATTTATACAAACTGCAAGAATGCTTTCATTGTTGCTCTGTTGCACGCATGTCTGACAAAGCTATAGGGAGAATCCCTTCTTTCATGGCCGACTCGAGAACAGGCGAGCACCTAGAGACATCTTGTCTCAGTGTGGTCTACACAGCGGAAAGTTATCTCCCGGAGTCAAGAAAACAACCAATACAAGCATGTGTTGTAAAAGTTTCCTTGACATAACAGCATGGTTCTATTAGCTCACACGCAGTAGTGTCGCGCGATAAACACCCACCACACCGTATCCCGCATGCAACACACCATGCACGTGCGCTTCTGCTAGACAAGTGAGAAAGAAATATCTTTTCACACACACCGCTCCTATTAAACACGTAAATACACTCTCAGTGATGTTTGCTGATGACTGTGTTAAGAGCCTACTTTGCACTTTTCATCATGTTCCCAGAATATCATTGGCATCGTATGTTGCATCTTGAAAATAGTTCATTTGGCTCCGATTTTTGTCGGGTTTATTCACAATATCGGATTATTGCTGTTTTAAGAAATGGCGATTAGTATATATTGAATGAAACACACTCACAGTGCCAACAGTGAAACTAAATCATTATTCTTATCCACAAGAGTGAGTGAGTGTGAGTTTAGTTTTACGCCGCTTTTAGCAATATTCCAGCAATATCACAGCGCGGGACACCAGAAATTGGCTTCACCCATTGTACCGATGTGGGGAATCGAACCCGTGTCTTCAGCCTGACGAGCGAACGCTTTAACCACTAGGCTACCCCACCGCCCCTTATCCATAAGAACACTATATTGTTGTTTGTGTTATTTTGAGAAAGCGTGTATGAGAGGCTGAATGACAAAACCTCGTATTTATCCTGTATCAGACGCTACGCTTGTGTCCCATACATATTCTGTAAATATGGAAAAAGAGCAAGTCTACAATGCAATGACTTTGGCAGATCTAGATTACGTTTCAGGAAAATAAACATATTCACTTAGCTCCTTGTATAATACATCTCCTAGGACAATTTAACCTCAAGAAATCTGCAAGAAATGTTTACAGTTGTAAATGGTTCTGACCAGACCAACATGCTGTTGACGTTGTCATCAAACTACACTACTTCATCGTAGTGGGCCCGTCAGACACGCCGAAGGTCTAAAACGGATGTTCTCAACACGTTTTATCATTTCAGTTACACCTTCTTCTACGACATCTTTGGCACACATTGCGTTAGTGAGGGTTATTGTTTAATCGAAAGAACACAATGCATGTATGTGTCAATCTTCTCGCCCATCATGCTCCAAAAAGTTTAAAGTAAAACTATGAAATGTAATTTGATTTCGTCTTCATGCTCATGCAAATATGAAAGTATGTCCATCCGTCCGTCCGTCCGTCCGTGCGTGCGTGCGTGCGTGCGCGCGTGCATGCGTGCATGCGTGCGTTTGTTTGTTCGTCCATTCGTTTGGTCGGTCGGTCGGTCGGTCGGTCATTCATTCATCGTCCATATCACTTAGAAGTGAAATTGTGTTTCAAATATTACAAAATCCACTTCAGTCTTTTTTCTGTAATTTCCATCGGCGGTCACAGAAAAGTATTTGCTTCCTAAAACATTTACTAAACTGATAATGTAATATAAAACTTAACTGATAAATGTGTCAAACTTGAACCATTTCATTCATGACGTCAATCAAACCACGCAAATCAGGCTGCTCTTTAAGTGTTTATGGTATAGCGATGAGTTGATCTATTTGCCGCTCTTCATGGTCCCAAGTGACAGCTTGTCAGCTGGAATGTAATCAACAACTGCAAAGTAAATCGACAAGATTTACTTTCGACGTTCCGCCTCGCTGGGAGAAGTTGAAAGTTTTAGCCTGTACAATCAGGACCTTGGTGCCAATAGGTTACGTAATTATAAAAAAATACAAAACCTGATACGGTGGTGGAAATGCTGGAGGAATGTTCCCTGAAAGGAACACGTGGTCTGATAGCTCCTGTGTTTGACACATACCGACAGGACCAGATGGGTTTCAAGAAGGGGGAATATTAAAAGGGTATCGCTTGTCTATCTCGCAGTCCCTGAACCACATTATTTTCCCTTCTGCCTAGCCCTCCCTACAATGATAAAGCCCTAAATGAAGCAAGTCTAGATTTCCTCAGATTCAGGATTTGTTATAATCTGCAAGAAAACTAACTCACTTTAGGGGTCGGACTACAAAGTAAACATATCTAACTTCCATGGCTGGCCGGACCAACATCCTCACTAGTGGTCTGGAATCTTGCCTCACGTTTGCACCTGTCAACTCTTAATTAACAAGCACATTGGGTGACACGAAGTTGAATTTCACATCTAACTGAGGCTCCTTTTCAAATGAGTTTATTTGTTCCTATCAAAATTGTATATATTCAGAGACTAAGCGTTAGTCTGGGGTATCGCCAACGTTGGCCATGGCACTCTTAGACTTTACCAGTCTCCTGTTACATATATTCCAGTATATGTGTGTCCGTATCCAAAGACATACATCTATTACAAATGAACAGTGACGTGATTTATCTTCCTTTTGTTTAGAATCGATGGTTTGGTTTGGTTGTTGCTCACCGCCCCGGGTCTCCCTCGGCTGCACAACCTCTATAATGAAAATGTATTCAAGTATCGAAGGCAAATTAGATGTGGTTAGGAGCATTACTGTTCCATGTGACTGCTTCCTGGTGTTTGGGTTCTACATTTCGACATTCGTTTGGTTGATCTCGTTACTAGGTTGTTGAAGCCTATTTGGTACGCCTTAAGAAGATTCCCACCGACAAAGCGTTCGTAGCGCTGCGACAGGCCAAAGTCGTTTTTTAGCCTCCATGCGTGCATGCATTAGTGAGTGAGTGTGTGAGTGAGTGTGTTGAGTTTTATGCCGCACTCAGCAATAGTCCAGCTATATGGCGGCGGTCTGCAAATGACAGAGTGCGGACCAGAAAATCCAGTGATCAAAGTCATGAACATCGATCTACGCAATTGGGAGACGTGTTTGTTTAGAGAGGGTGGGTCGGGTTTTTTTAAACAAGGAAATGCACGTTGACAAAACGTATGCCTCCCTCGTCAAAAGAAGAGTGAGAGAAAATGGTTTTAAGCCGCAATAGCAATATTCCAGCAGTATCACGGCAGGGGAAACAAGAAGAAGGCTCCCTATATTGTACCCATGGGGCGGGTCGTTTCTATGTCTTCGACGGGATGAGCTAACGAGGGGACGGGTGGTTTGTCGTTTAAAGGCCCCGCAATTCAAATCGCGCGTAGCCTTGAAAATGTTTCTGGGTTTGTCGGCATCACCTGCATGGTAGTGGGTCTCCACAAAGTGACTCTTATAGCACTTCCGGTTTTGATGACACTCATGGTTATAACTGGAATAGTAGTATATTACAAAGCAGCGTCATAACATAAACACTCACTCACTCTACATGTAGTTACATGTGGCAATGTAGCCAGGTCCCGACTTAAAGCCCAAAACTGCAGGTGGCTCGAGTTTGTTATCGTTCAAATACAGTTTCAGCTACTTCATGTTTACCCGCTCGGCCTATTCCCTGAGTTCATCCAAACCAAGATGGTTGCCGCTTGTTCAGAGCTGTGCAGTGTTGTTGTACATGTAGTAATTATCTACATTTGCAATTTAACATGTCATTACATAAGAGGTATTTGTATTTATAAACAGCAAATCAAATCTATGATTTGCAGTTGTGTTGCATTTGGCCAGGGCATGTATTTAAATCAAATATCAGAAGAAGACATGCTGAAGATGCTATGCCTGAAAAGAAAATACAAAATAAAACAATAATTGGGACCTTCGACAAGCATTCCACACAGGTAATCTCGGTGAACATGTTTTCTCACATGCATGTAAGCATGCGAAATATTTTGATTACCTAACGTTGTGGTTTCAAACTTGATTTTGGCACATGTTGAATAAATATTAATGCGCCACTTTTCATTTAACGCTGTTTGTTTTATATACGTTTTTGTGAATAAATCACATACTTGTTTATATACAAACGAATTAAAACAACTTTTTAATACTTTTATCGAATTTTATACTTTGTGTTTAGGTTATGACAAGGTTGAAACTGGACCCCCGGGAGGGGCACCTGTTAAGTGTGTCCTGCAGGGAGAGCACCTGCCTCCCTCTCGCTCACTCGACGCTTTGTGACAGATTCCGCTAACGTGATGGGATAGAGTAGGAAGGGGAGAGGTTATATTTTACACATACAGAGATAAGTGGTTTAAAATCTGCCAACAGAAATTCCCAGCTGTGCGAATCTATACACTCGTCAACATTATGGCAAAAGGGTGTGTAAGATTTTACAAGCAGTTTAGTTCAGTACCTTCACTGGGTCATATAGTTGACGAATATGGCCTCGGCGCCCTTAAAACAAGTGTGAGAGTAGCCTGGAGATCGTTAGACTAACATCTAGTCTCATAAATGAACATATTTCACAGGAAAAAACAGTCCCTAAATGATAATAATAAATATAGAAATAAAATGGAGCCCAGAGACATTCTTCATTTTCAGAAACTGTGGTTTTCAAGACTTGCCACATATAGCATGGGCTCTCTTGAGTATGTTTGTTTCAGGGTTTGTTTGACAGAAAGGAGATCGTATATATATGCTCTTTACCTACAGCTCGTCTACTTCATGGTTATTAGGTTCTTAATAACATTTTTCTAATACAAATACGGCACGTGCAATATACACCTGCTATATTTAAACCATAAGGATTTGACACAGAACCACTATTCTTCACATTGTTTCATTTTATTGCCTTTCCTTCGTTTGATGGTAAACACCTAATGAAATAATAAAGTTGTTGTTGGAGGGTCACACAATTCAGTGATCAACATGTGCATCGATCTACACAGTTGGGATACGATGACGTGTGTCAACCAAGTCAGCGAGCCCGACCACCCGATCCCACCTCTTACGACAAGCAGGTGTTGTAGGATCTCCCCGGTTCTTCATGGTTCACATAGAGAAGTAAGACGTCCAAGAATATTATTCTAAAATCATTACTTCCATACACACTGTCCATGTTGTCTCGTGAACATAGGCCTAGACTAACATCTAGTCTCTGAAATGAACATATTTTACAGAAAAAAAACATGTTCACACAAAATAATCATAAAATATAATGAAAGGAACCCAGAGACTTCTCCATTTTCAGAAACTGTATGACAGACTAACATATGCCCTGGTTTTTTTTTTTAATAAAAAAACCATAATATATTATTTAATAATAATATAATCCTTAATCATGTTTCCTTGAAATGTGAAAAGGGAAAATGACATTGCTCTCATATAGCAGAATCAGTGTCAAGACACGATCATGGACCTGGACCACGTACCCGTTTTGTATCACATCTGTACCAGATCGTGGAGACCCAATATGCAGGCTAATGTGTTTACAAGTACAGCAATAGTGTACACATGCGTCTCTGAGTGGCGAGGCGTCACGCTCAATCACCATCTAACGCATCTCGGAGTGACGCCAGGCAAGGAAGCTCTGGCAGCAAGCATAACGAACATCTGTCCAGCATCCGAACCAAATTTAAATCTCGATCTATATCAAACCTGCTTGTTTATATTGGGCGATAAAAAAGATATCATGTTAATCAAGGTCGTGAACTCTGCACGTGCAAGATGTGACAAGGGATTCTGACTGGGTTCTGGCTCCCTGTTGCTGTTGTGGTCCGTCCGTGATGTATTGGCTGTATCTCCGTCAGCGGTTGATGAATAACACTTGTAGAACCTGTCAGTTTTATCATTGACACACGAGCTCCCGCAATTAATACCATGATTGAAGAGTCACGATGGGCTTGATGGATTCCAGGTGAGCTTTCCAGAGCATCAAAACAAACATGTTTCACGAATGATGTTGGACACTGTTCATATTGTTCATTTATAGCCAATTATTCCTTTAAATATATTCTAAAATGTTACAACTTCAAATCAACTACATCGAATAAAAAAGCAAATCTGAAACGCCCTCATAATGATGTTGGTAACGCCGACGTCACCGATCTGGCCTCGACCAACGTCTCATCGTGTTTTGTACGGGAAGCAAACATTATCATTGAATTAATAAAATTGGCAAAAATGCAATAAAAGCAATAAGAGCATTACAAGAAGAATATGGTGTATTTCTATGTCAATTAATGTTTCACGTGAATCTATTTCTGATAATATCTGTCAAGGGTTTCGAAACTTCTTCTTGGGATGATTGATGAGGGTACTTGGCATCTTGGCTGATCTGAGAATAAACAGAACCAAGTGCAATGTAATTTGACCATGCCAAAAATATTCTTGTTCCCAATAATCGACCGATGCCAAAAGCTACAAAACATTTGTCCCCACATGCGTATAGCGCATGTAGCCTATTTCTGGTGTTACTCGCCGTAGTGGTGCTGGAAAATACATACAATACTGCGTAAAATCATACCCACTCTCTCACTGACTTATAAAACACTATTGCAGCAAGCACATGACACAAACGGAGAACGGTGGTCCCAGAAGCATGGGGGTCGAGGGAGGTCTCTCCCCCCTCACTCTCACTCTCTCAAGGGTCTATTCTATGTACTATATATGAGTGCGCTACGCCAGAGAATAGCCAGTCTCGATATATAACAGTTATCTTATGTTAACGTGTTATCGTATTCACCCTTCTTACCCCTCTTTACCGACAATCAGGAAATACAGTTTCCCGACCCTATAGCTGGCGTGTTACATATGAGGTACCTGCCACAAGCTGGGCTGAAACATGTCCGTCAAAGGTTCCAATATGTCAACTAGGAATGGAAGAGGATAGAAATAGAACCTAATCTACGGTGTCCACCTCTGTCAGCTGCCTGTCGAGGAATGTGTATTCTCAACTGAGTGCAGCAAGCAGCCGCACACACCGGTTCCTCAGAAGTCGGAAATGTAGAGCATGTGTCTTACTTCTTCGTTTCTCTGTCAGTGCATTCAGCTGTTACGTCTCATGCCACTAGGCATTACTTCTCTAGAACTACAGAGGTGTGTTAACCATGGTATTGTCTCTGACCGCCTCCGTGGTGTAGTGGTTAGAGCATCCGCCCGGAGAGCGGAAGGTCGCGGGTTCGATCCCCGACCGCGTCATACCAAAAGACGTTAAAATATGGTACTTGTTGGTCCCTGCCTGTCGCTCGGCATTAATGGGTACAACAAGGACTGGTCGGCTCGGAGTCAGTATAATGTGTCTGAGTGGGGTATTCATGCTTCACTGCGGCATGGTATCACAGTGGGCTAGCACTATAAAACCAGCTTCAGTCTGGGCTAGTACCAGCAGCCGCACATACCTATACACACGCATGCACGTCGTCATATGAGCGAAATATTCTCAAGCACGACGTTAAACCCAATTTCACCTCACCTCACCTCACAAAGCCAATGGCCAAAGTGACTTATGCTGGACTTGTGGAGTAAATTTCATTATTGACACATCAATGACAAGAATGCCCGATGCCCTGCTTTGCTGTTCACCATACGATCCCGATATTCTTCAGCTGAACAATTTACTTTGTTTATGACGGGTGCCACCTGTGGAGCAGGATACTCTCACCTTTCTATTTGAAGAGTGAATCATAAACACATATGCTCATGATATTGTCGGAATCATGTTATGGGCTCTGCTTTTAGCATGGATGTCGAAAGGATTGTGTTGCTTTTATATGATTAATTAAAAGCAGTCAATAAGCTTGAAATACAGCAACTAAAAGCCTGAAAATTAATTCACGGAGGAGCACGAGTCGCCTTAAAGACTTTTCATTTCGAAAATAACGCCTAATGTCTTTTCTTGGTTAAAGAAAACAAATCTTGACAAACAGAACTTACGTCACCACAACGCCACATTTCCGACATCAAGATACGAAGCATGTCAAATGTTCCATCTATAAATAGCATTTAATGACTTTGCCGTGCTTGAATGGAAACCAGAGAGGGAGCCCAGTCGATAAAACAGTTATTGCACAAAGGGTTCTGGCAATGAACGAATAAAGAAAAGTGTTTAAGGTTAATTGTGCATCTTGAAGTTCACACGGAACTTGGATCAGGCAAGGGCGTGGCAGGTAGACAGATAAGAGCAGCTTGTGACCTAAAACATATCATCCTCTCATTGCTACGCCTCCGCCATCACGCACGTAATTGCAGCCCTTGTTCATTGTTGAAACAAATTTTATTTTTCACAGCATGTGGAGGAAACTACGTCTATTTCCAGTCTTTCTGTCGGTTTCCTTGAGTGTTTGCATTCATTAAAAACAGAACCATCAACAGGTTTATCATGAACAGATAGGAAGAAAGTCATTTTCGGCGAGCCATGCTACAGATTACGTCAGGATTTCTCCAGTGTCTCTGAGGCAAACCTTGGTGAGAATAATGGCTTATCTCTGGACAATAAACAGATGAAAGAAGATCATTGTTTTGTTTTTCAGGTGCAGATACTGGGAAGGCCATGCTGCGTTATCTCTCGCCACAGAGTCAGCAAAGGAGGTGATGAATCGGCAGGAATCACTGTACTGACGTACAGGACTATTTTCATATTTGATAAATTTCAAATACAATATGGGCCCATTATTTAGTGTGACGTAGGGCTTTAGATACCGCCCAGGAATTTACTGTTCTCGCGGCATATCATTTCAAGAGCGTACCAAATGAGGTTTGCAGTTCAACCAAGACGATGCACTTTCAATTAAAACATATCCCAAAAGAAAAACATTTTAAAACTAAACTGCACTAGACGATTTACAATAAAGCAATTCTCCTTAAAGACGCCATTAACTTCTATTGTCTCATCTTAGGTCGTGCGCATTCTGTGTTTCAGAAAAGACCATGTTAACCGTTGATTTCCATGTTGCACTTCTGTGCATTGGTGTGGGATATTCATATAGGATATTTATATATCCACGCATATCCACGCAACTAGTACATGTTCAAGGCGCTGGGTTTTTTCCCTCGATCGTTGGATGTCAATCTCAACGGTACATCGTATTATCAATCTCAACTCCATGGGGACCATACAACTATTGCAGCAACAAGGCGCACCAAGTTATTGCGGCTTTCCCATCCTTACGAGGAATAAACAGACCACTGTTGAATATACATTCCCGAGCTCTAACATCATCGTATTACAAATTCTTAACATATGTTATTTAGGGTTACACTTTCTCAGCAAAGTACATATTCCGCACTACCTTTCAGGTACAGATCCCAACCGGGATTCGAACCCACACTCTTAGTCAGACACCTAATCATCAGCACACGAAGTCAGCGATCTAACCCACTCAGCCAGCGAGGTTTCCTTAGAAATGGAGTGAGTGAGTGAATGAGTTTAGTTTTACGCCGCACTCAGCAATATTCTAGCTATATGGCGGCGGTCTGTAAATAATCGAGTCTGGACCAGACAATCCAGTGATCAACAGCATGAGCATCGATCTGCGCAAATGGGAACCGATGACATGTGTCAACCAAGTCAGCGAGCCTGACCACCCGATCCTGTTAGTCGTCTCTTACGACAAGCACGGGTTACTGAAGGCGCATTCTAACCCGGACCTTCACGGGTCCCTAGAAATGGAAGTCTGACAACTCATAGCCTAGATCACGTGCTTTGCCTTCCCTTCTGTCAAATGTATTACACATTCCATGCAGTGCTCGTGCACTGGAAATGCCGGGCAATTCTGTCGTGTTAACTTCATATCATTGAATTATTTGATTATATCTCTGATCATTTAGTCTACCTACGTCTATCAAATATAAACATTTCCATCCTTGTATATAAATGAAATAAACTGGCCCGAATCACTCTCCTTCTCATGGCAGACGGATCACCATGTTTGTTCGGGTTTATGTATAATTTCAATAATTTTATTCATGGTTTTCATAAACACTGATGTCACTTAAAGTAGGGCTTACTCGGAAATGAAATAGGTTTTAGTAAAGTATAAGAGATGTACGTTTCTAGTAATATTTGTATGACAACAATAAACGAACTGGGAACACATTACAGCCAGTATGACGTATGAAGTAGGTGTTGTGACCAGCAACGATCTTGAAGGACGGTGAGGGTAGGATGCGAAATTTCCAGAACAACGAGGAGAGTTCTATGGATATACAACTTCTTTAATATTTTATATACATAGTAAAGTTGCACAGTAAGTGATTGATGTTTGCACAATTAATGAGGTTGATGTACAAGGTTGGAGGATGTTTAGACAAGAAGGCAATTGTTACGCAAACAGAGTAAGCTATGGGGGATTATTGGGGCGAAATTTCCAGGTTGACGTTTTTGGATCAGTAGTGCGTAACACCGTCAACATGTTTCAAACATTCATTCACTCAACGAAGCATAGTGCGTATGGGTCTCGCAATAGCGATGTGATGGAGTTTGCCGATCTCCAAGTTAGGAGCCCGGCGAAGTTCAGCCAACGTTGTCAGCGGCTCTATCATTTCCTAGACGAGTTCAATGGCAGAAAGGTCTTGGCTCATTGTTGACCGTGACATTCAAAGGCCAAATCGGTCTTACGACGTTTGTTCACACTGGCTTGACGTTGATATTGACGTCAACAGACTCGTTGATACTGACGTGAGTGAGTGAGTGAGCGAGTGAGTGTTTTAACGCAATATTCCAGCAATATCATGGAGGGGGGCACTAGAAATTGGCTTCACACATTGTATCCATGTGAGTGAGGAATGGCTACCCCACCGTCCCAGCCTTCCAAGAAAGTGAAAAAAGGACACGTGACCAGAGACAACACTCCAGTAGCGACGTCGTTGGCAACATGACAAACTGTAAAGAGCGGATCTTCACGTGGTGTTTACGTGGCACTACGATGACTGATCGTCTGACCTGGAAGTCGTACTCCATCCGTATGGTGAACGTTTGCATCAGTTGGATTCGCTGTTTGAGCTCGATTTCGTTGAACCTGTTATCGGATTAATCGACCTGGCCCCGATTTCTTGAAAGAAACTTAAGTCTGAGTTTTGACTTAAGTTAGAGTTTTTACTCAATTTTGAGAAAATGCAGGAAAATGCATTTCCAAGAATGAACTGAAATTGATATTAAACTCAAACTTAATAGACAATTTGAGTTTGGAGGATAGATTACTTAAGTTGTTTGGGATTTTCTATTTCAAAAAAGCATTTGAGTGAAAACTTCAGGTGTTTCAAATTGTCAAACTAAGTTTGCTTCGAGAAATCGGAGCCTGTACTCTGAACGAGGTTGCTCTTCGACATTTTATGTTGGTTGGTACCCGTTTCATAATCTGCTAATTCATGACTGTAAAACATTGTACGAGCTGACAACTGTACGCTGTATGCCAGTTTGTAGCATATCATTAGATCCGCAGGTTACAAACGCAACATGGCTAGTTTATTGACTGTAAAACATTGTACGATCTGACAACTGTACGCTGTATGCCAGTTTGTAGCATATCATTAGATCCGCAGGTTACAAACGCAACATGGCTAGTTTATTGACTGTAAAACATTGTACGATCTGACAACTGTACGCTGTATGCCAGTTTGTAGCATATTATTAGATCCGCAGGTTACAAACGCAGCATGGCTAGTTTATTAACTGTGAAACATTGTACGATCTGACAACTGTACGCTGTATGCCAGTTTGTAGCATATTATTAGATCCGCAGGTTACAAACGCAGCATGGCTAGTTTATTGACTGTAAAACATTGTACGATCTGACAACTGTACGCTGTATGCCAGTTTGTAGCATATCATGAGATCCGCAGGTTACAAACGCAGCATGACTAGTTTATTGACTGTGAAACATTGTACGATCTGACAACTGTACGCTGTATGCCAGTTTGTAGCATATCATTAGATCCGCAGATTACAAACGCAGCTTGGCTAGTTTATTGACTGTGAAACATTGTACGATCTGACAACTGTACGCTGTATGCCAGTTTGTAGCATATCATTAGATCCGCAGGTTACAAACGCAGCATGGCTAGTTTATTGACTGTAAAACATTGTACGATCTGACAACTGTACGCTGTATGCCAGTTTGTAGCATATCATTAGATCCGCAGGTTACAAACGCAGCATGGCTAGTTTATTGACTGTAAAACATTGTACGATCTGACAACTGTACGCTGTATGCCAGTTTGTAGCATATCATTAGATCCTCAGGTTACAATTGCAGCATGGCTAGTTTATGCATAAAAAATATTCAACATACGAAACCAACTTAATCTGAACTGTATGACACGCAGAGTCAATGACTGACAGGAGTAACGATCCCCTGAGATTAAATGACCTTATTTGTAAGTGTCAAGGCCAGCAATGACACCAAACGCACTGATGCTTGCGGGCACGTGCAAACTTACAGATGTGTTTGAGTGTTAATTTTTTACAGATAGATTAGGCCGTTTGTTGTCAGATCATCTACATGTTGTTACTCACTGGATTGTCTGGTCTACACTCGGTTTACAGCCCGCCGTCATATAGCTGGAATATGTGTGGCCTTAAACAACAAACAAAACAAACAGAGTCACCGGTTGCCATGCGGTGAAGATCGAACTGGAATTGGTTTTCGAACCACACATTATTCGCACACCATTGGGATCCTTGTTCAGAGAGCACCATTCTAGTGGTAATGGATTTTTACCAAAGTGGTGAATGTCTGCGACCAACCTGCCTCACCTTTGGTTCCTCCCATCATAAAACTGACATCTAATGGTAAAAGTTGAATACCGTTTCGGCGACATTATACCAACCTCGCTAATTCTCCAGAGTATTAATAGGCTAACGTTGTCTTGACAGAGCTATCGCAAAGTATGTCAAATGCGTCCCGGGTTGTCCATGCAGTTTATTGAAATCAATTTTGCAGCAATGTAATAAAGGCTTTTTATCCAAACACTTTAGACTGATGATTGTCATTTGAGACTTCGGTAACCTTTGAGTTGAAATATTCCTCCATAGTGTTTGAGAAGTGCTGAGGTGAACTCTTTCACAGTCCGTAAAATTCTTGATTAGAGATTCAGAGAAGAGATGAAACAGAGTGGTGTTAGTCGATAACGTTCGGGGGACTGAAGAATAGAATGTGTCAAATTTCTATTTTCGGGGAAAATTGAAAGAAATGAGAATGACAACATAGAGCTATCAAAGCGGCCAGACATCATCTCGTCATATCCCGCAAATCTCGCGAGAACAGCCAGACCGGAAGTTGCTCATCCCTCATGAAGACACAGCTCAGAAGACCAAATGCATCCTAATTATCACCCTATTGTTAACGTTACGATCAAAATCTGAACCGAAACCTAACATCCTAACATCGGAATGGATGTCGCGTATGTTTCTGTACACTTGGCAATATTGTCTGAGCGAATCCTGTGTAAACCCATGTTCTAACATAACGCAGTGGAATATGATATATTTTAACATGTCTCCAAACTGAAACTTTTCTTCATGTTTACATGTTAATATTTTTAATTTTCTTTACTTTCGGTAATGTAATTAACTAAATGAAGCTGTAACGGATATATTCGAAGAGACACACATAATACGTACTCCCCTACAAACCTTGCAGAAACACACAGCACAATATCGTGCGAGAAGGCTTATGTCAAGTCACGTGCCTGGACGCTGATCTCCACATTTCGCTTCTTATGAGGACTTGAACTTATGTTGACAAGTCACGAACAATAAACGTCTTGAATAGGTGACATAAGTGTAATTCACCGGCCACATTCGTTGACGGCGGAAAGTGCGGAAAGTTCATGCACTTAGAGTTATCTGCGGTATCTGTATAGAAAACAGTAAACAAGACTGAATATTGGAGGGGTTGGGGGATGTTATTTCCCAGAGATAAGACTCAATGGTACAGTCGGTATCATCACTACTTGATAGTGATTCATAAACACATGCTAATGATAAAGTTGGAATCGCACAATGGGCGCTGTTTTCAACAGATATTTCGTATCATTCTGGGGTTGCTATGTGGCTATTATTAGATATAATGTATAGTAATTCTAACTAGTGTTCTTATCGTTAAACATATGTGTACAAGTAATTAAATGGTAACAAAAGTCATGCACTTCAATACTCAATATTATTATTTATTAATCTGGAGGCGGTGGGGTAGCCTCATGGTTAAAGCGTCCGCTCGTCACGTTGAAGACCCGGGTTCGATTCCCCACATGGATACAATGTGTGAATGGCACTCAGGCACTATTTAAATATCTACCTAATCTTAATTAATTATATCAGACAGATAAATAAAAACAGAATGTCTTAAAAGTTTATTTATCCATCTGGGCCCTTGTTCTCGAAACGTTCGTAGCCATAAGAATTCTTAACTTTGATTGTAGCCAATGTGTTAAGAATAATAGCTAGCCTGATAATTATGACTGTACACCTGTACTATTTTGGGCATTTTGTGCGTATATATATATGTGTGAATGTTTGACACCGCCGCATAGTGGTTTCTTGTAGAAGTGGGTTATGTATTGTACTTGGTGCCTTTGTAGGTCCAAACCCAGAACCTGAAAGGTCCAAGTCGCCCAAACCTCCCCACCAAGCCACCAACCAGTGACCATACATGCTTTCCCATCTGACTGGAGACTGAAGCTGAGAGTTCAGATGGTGCGCCGTTAGATCGTTGGCCACTCGAACGAGCGGTAGTTGCCTTTCGTCATCTCTTCTTCAGGCAGATCAATGCATCTCTTAAGCCCCTTACATTTGGATCAAATGGTAACAAAGTCCCCGGTTATATTTAGATGTTATTTTGTTCGTAAGGCGTCCACGCCTGAGATTCCTATTCAACAAAATACTCTCGTCTGTGACGGGAAACTATATTTGATATCATTTACGACTTTTTTATCAAACAACTGTCTCGAACCATTAGTGTTCATGGGACTAGATCACAAGCAATGTTATCGAATCGGAGCTTGTAATAGAACGGCTGAGTAATTCGGTTTGGTTAACTCGTATTGTCCCACATCATGGGCGTCTGTTTGGGCCGTAGATCAAAGACTATCAAAATACAATAACAGCTGTTATGATTGCCCGGTTAATTGACTCCCAACTCTCTTCAACAAATGGCCACTTACGCCCCCGCCCTATAACTGATAACTGAGCCGGTAACCCTGGTGTGCGCCCCCTACTGACCCTGTAAGGAGCTCAAGAGTGGGTGGGTCTCCCTCGGCTGCACAACCTCTATAATGAAAATGTATTCAAGTATCGAAGGCAAATTAGATGTGGTTAGGAGCATAACTGTTCCATGTGGCTGCTTCCTGGTTCTACATTTCGACATTCGTTTGGTTGATCTCGTTACTAAGTTGTTGAAGCCTACTGTATTTGGTACGCCTTAAGAAGGTTCCCACCGACAAAGCGTTCTACAGAGCTGCGACAGGCCATTAATGAGTGGATAGGGATGTGCTGTTTCAGCAATAGTTTCAGAAATATATTTAATACATTGCACCCATCTTTGGAATCCAACCAGGGCTTCTGTATAACGAGCTAACGCTTTCCCATATGGACTACCCAAACGCCCCTCAATGACAATCATACTGAGGTGGTGAAGGGTGCAGCTAAGATGGCGACGGCTTTACGTGCCCGTACGAATCGTCGCGGTACCGGTAGTGTTGGTTGTGGCTATAATATACGTTATGATGGTATTAAATTTTGTGACAACACGCTGTGGTGATGATGACGTGAGACATACCACTGCGTAGCTATGGTGACGTGACACGATGTTATCGTATGAAGGTTCGATTCCCCACATGGTTACAATGAGTGAAGGCCATTTCTGGTGTTCCCCACCGTGATATAGGTGGAATATTGCTAAAAGCGGCGTAAAACTACAATTACTCACTCACCATCGTACACCGAAGTGATAATGGCTGAACCAATGACATAAATTGACGTTAACGCGGATGGCGACGTTACTTACGTGATAGTGAGGGTGACTCTACGTGGCGTTTCCACATATAATAACGGGTCCATAATAACGTGGATGTAAATGACGTTACGTTGTGACAGTTGACAAGCATATATATATGCAGTGGTTGAAAAGTTTGTTACTGCACCTGGTACAGCAACGACATTCCATGCGTGGGAACGATGACGTTGGTCGTTGTGAGCTGACGTTTACGTAGCCCATGCTGGAACAATTATTACATGAATTATTGCTATTTGTAGCTGTGGGGAGTCCCTTATTTATTATCATAATTATGTAATTGCAATGATGGTATATTCTCGCTTAGTCTAATTCGCTTTGTGAGGAAGATATTTTTTTAGCTTACAGTCCGTCGTTGCTCATTATATCATGCACTGGTATATTGGAATATAGAATGAGTGAGTTTAGTTTTACGCCGCACTCCGCAACATCCCAGCTATATGGCGCCGGTCTGGGAGTATAGAATGGATCCAGTATAAAACGAGAAACAAACACACAAAGACTTTAGTAGCTGTTGTTTTAGCGACGTTTAGTAATAATAATTGTGACGACACAACGTGTGCGCGCGTGTGTGTGTGTGCGCGCACTTAAATACAGTCCAAAGGATAGGGGGAAATGCTCCTCAGGGTATATTGTTACCCCCTCTGGATCCGCCCCTGCGCATTCGATGACTTGCTACCCGTGGAGATCCGGGTTAGAATTGATCTTCAGTAACCCATGCTTGTCGTACGAGGCGACTGAAGGGATCGGGTGGTCAGGCTCGTTGACTGGGTTGACATGTCATCGTATCCCAATTGGGAAGATTGATGTTCATGCTGTTGATCACTGGATTGTCCGGTCCAGATCTGATTATTTACAGACCGCCGCCATATAGCTGTAATATTTCTGAGTGCGGCGTAAAACTAAACTCACTCACTCACACACTCGATGACTGGCCCTCGCAACCCCTTGTTCTAATAACAGCTTCTAGCATAACGAGAAACCGGCACTGACGTCAATTTCAGGACCGTACCAAGCTGGACATGTCTCGAGTTACATTATGAAACCACAAGCAAGGGTATCACATCTGCAATACATCCCTCCCAATCAAGCACAGTCACCCGTTTCTTTAACAGGCCTACCAAAGAAAACTTTCCCACTGTGCAGAAAAACGCAGAAAAGCCCACATTAATCGTGGAAATAGCAACATAAACACATTACCTCGCTACTGAAACAGTAAAAACGGCAACTTTAAATCGCTAACACTGCATCATAAAACGAGGAGCCCGCAACTTCGATTTTGCACATGAGCACATGGAAGAGGAAGTCAATATCTCCTCACCTTGCCATACAACACAATCCCTTTAACTAGTAGGTTCATCAAAACAGCTGTAGCGAAACATCAGATCCGCAAAGGCGAAGGTTCATCTACTTTATTGAAAATATTCATGCTGGCATTCGGTGGATATAACAGTAACGAGCGTGAAGAGATACACACTGATGTTATTATATCTGCCTCGGGGTTAAACGTAATCTCAATTCGTTCATAAATATGAACATAATATCACAATGTACCATGGCAACACAGGCACTTGTTTCAAATATGGAGAATTTTGATTCGGATACAACCTGGTCTAACTGCCCGGGGTTGTCCTGAGGCGGTGAGCTTATTCCTGGTATTTAGTTCACTGACCGTAGAGTGACCTAGTGGCGGCCAGGCAGATAACAACATGTTTACCTCGGCGATAACATGGAGTCAGGCATGGGTTGGAGATCCATACACTACACACGTGTGGGCCGCTGTCAAGTCTTGTGATATATCAATGGAATATCGGCGTGGTTTACTGATGCACTTGTGAACTCTTTCTGAGGTTTCCTGGTGCACATGTAAATCACCTATACGGTTTAATGATGCACGTGAGAACCGCTTGCATGGTTTATTGTTTCATTCTGAACCTTTTCAACGGTTTACAATCGCCTTGTAATTGCATACCATCTCCTTGGTTTAACATTGCACAAATTTACAATCTAATTGGTTTACTGATGCAAATGTTCACAGTCTTATGAGTGAAATCTCCTTGGTTTACTGATGCAAAAGTTTACCATTCAAACGGTTTAATAATGCACATGTGTGTCATCTCCTTGGTTTACTGATGCACATGTGTGTCATCTCCTTGGTTTAATGATGCACATGTGTGTCATCTCCTTGGTTTACTGATACACATGTGTGTCATCTCCTTGGTTTACTGATACACATGTGTGTCATCTCCTTGGTTTAATGATGCACAACTGTGTCATCTCCTTGGTTTAATGATGCACAACTGTGTCATCTCCTTGGTTTACTGATACACATGTGTGTCATCTCCTTAGTTTAATGATACACATGTGTCATCTCCTGGGTTTACTGATACACATGTGTGTCATCTCCTTGGTTTAATGATGCACATGTGTGTCATCTCCTTAGTTTAATGATACATGTGTGTCATCTCCTTGCTTTACTGATGCACATGTGTATCATCTAATTGGTTTACTGGTGTACATGTGTGCCATCTCCTTGGTTTAATGATGCAGATGTGTGTAATCTCCTTGGTTTACTGATGTACATGCGTGTCATCTCATTGGTTTACTGATACACATCTGTGTCATCTCCTTGGTTTACTGATGCACATCTGTGTCATCTCCTTGGTTTACTCACGCACATGTGTGTCATCTCCTTGGTTTACTGATACACATGTGTGTCATCTCCTTGGTTTACTGATACACATATGTGTCATCTCCTTGGTTTACTGATGGACATGTGTGTCATCTCCTTAGTTTAATGATACAGATGTGTCATCTCCTTGGTTTAATGATGCACATGTGTGTCATCTCCTTGGTTTAATGATACACGTGTGTCATCTCCTTGCTTTACTGATGCACATGTGTGTCGTCTAATTGGTTTACTGGTGTACATGTGTGTCATCTCCTTGGTTTAATGATGCAGATGTGTGTCATCTCCTTGGTTTAATGATACACATGTGTGTCATCTCCTTAGTTTACTGATGTACATGCGTGTCATCTCATTGTTTTACTGATACACATGTGTGTCATCTCCTTGGTTTACTGACACACATGTGTGTCATCTCCTTGCTTTACTGATACACATGTGTGTCATCTCCTTGCTATACTGATGCACATTTGTGTCATCTCCTTCGTTTACTGATACACATGTGTGCCATCTCCTTGGCTTACTGACGCACATGTGTGTCATCTCCTTGGTTTACTGATACACATGTGTGTCATCTCCTTGCTTTACTGATACACATGTGTGTCATCCCCTTGGTTTACTGATGTACATGTGTGTCATCTCCCTGGTTTAATTATACAAATGTGTGTCATCTCCTTGGTGTACTGAGACACATGTGTATCATCTCCTTGGTTTACTGATACACATGTGTGTCATCCCCTTGGTTTACTGATGTACATGTGTGTCATCTCCCTGGTTTAATTATGCAGATGTGCGTCATCTCCTTGCTTTACTGATACACATGTGTGTCATCTCCTTGGTTTACTGATACACATGTGTGTCATCTCCTTGCTTTACCGATACACATGTGTGTCGTCTCCTTGCTTTACTGATACACATGTGTGTCATCCCCTTGGTTTACTGATGTACATGTGTGTCATCTCCTTGGTTTAATTATGCAGATGTGTGTCATCTCCTTGCTTTACTGATACACATGTGTGTCATCTCCTTGCTTTACTGATACACATGTGTGTCATCCCCTTGGTTTACTGATGTACATGTGTGTCATCTCCCTGGTTTAATTATGCAGATGTGTGTCATCTCCTTGGTGTACTGAGACACATGTGTGTCATCTCATTGGTTTACTGATGTACATGTGTGTCATCTCCCTGGTTTAATTATGCAGATGTGTGTCATCTCCTTGGTTTACTGAGACACATGTGTGTCATCTCCTTGGTTTACTGATGCACATGTGTGTCATCTCCTTGGTTTACTGATGCACATCTGTGTCATCTCCTTGGTTTACTGACGCACATGTGTGTCATCTCCTTGGTTTACTGATACACATGTGTGTCATCTCCTTGGTTTACTGATACACATATGTGTCATACCCTTGGTTTAATGATGCACAACTGTGTCATCCCCTTTGTTTAATGATGCACATCTGTGTCATCTCCATGGTTTAACTGATGCACATGTGTGTCATCTCCTTGGTTTACTGATACACATGTGTGTCATCTCCTTGGTTTACTGATACACATATGTGTCATCTCCTTGGTTTACTGATGGACATGTGTCATCTCCTTAGTTTAATGATACAGATGTGTCATCTCCTTGGTTTAATGATGCACATGTGTGTCATCTCCTTGGTTTAATGATACACGTGTGTCATCTCCTTGCTTTACTGATGCACATGTGTGTCGTCTAATTGGTTTACTGGTGTACATGTGTGTCATCTCCTTGGTTTAATGATGCAGATGTGTGTCATCTCCTTGGTTTAATGATACACATGTGTGTCATCTCCTTAGTTTACTGATGTACATGCGTGTCATCTCATTGTTTTACTGATACACATGTGTGTCATCTCCTTGGTTTACTGACACACATGTGTGTCATCTCCTTGCTTTACTGATACACATGTGTGTCATCTCCTTGGTTATACTGATGCACATTTGTGTCATCTCCTTCGTTTACTGATACACATGTGTGCCATCTCCTTGGCTTACTGACGCACATGTGTGTCATCTCCTTGGTTTACTGATACACATGTGTGTCATCTCCTTGCTTTACTGATACACATGTGTGTCATCCCCTTGGTTTACTGATGTACATGTGTGTCATCTCCCTGGTTTAATTATACAAATGTGTGTCATCTCCTTGGTGTACTGAGACACATGTGTATCATCTCCTTGGTTTACTGATACACATGTGTGTCATCCCCTTGGTTTACTGATGTACATGTGTGTCATCTCCCTGGTTTAATTATGCAGATGTGCGTCATCTCCTTGCTTTACTGATACACATGTGTGTCATCTCCTTGGTTTACTGATACACATGTGTGTCATCTCCTTGCTTTACCGATACACATGTGTGTCGTCTCCTTGCTTTACTGATACACATGTGTGTCATCCCCTTGGTTTACTGATGTACATGTGTGTCATCTCCTTGGTTTAATTATGCAGATGTGTGTCATCTCCTTGCTTTACTGATACACATGTGTGTCATCTCCTTGCTTTACTGATACACATGTGTGTCATCCCCTTGGTTTACTGATGTACATGTGTGTCATCTCCCTGGTTTAATTATGCAGATGTGTGTCATCTCCTTGGTGTACTGAGACACATGTGTGTCATCTCATTGGTTTACTGATGTACATGTGTGTCATCTCCCTGGTTTAATTATGCAGATGTGTGTCATCTCCTTGGTTTACTGAGACACATGTGTGTCATCTCCTTGGTTTACTGATGCACATGTGTGTCATCTCCTTGGTTTACTGATGCACATCTGTGTCATCTCCTTGGTTTACTGACGCACATGTGTGTCATCTCCTTGGTTTACTGATACACATGTGTGTCATCTCCTTGGTTTACTGATACACATATGTGTCATACCCTTGGTTTAATGATGCACAACTGTGTCATCCCCTTTGTTTAATGATGCACATCTGTGTCATCTCCATGGTTTAACTGATGCACATGTGTGTCATCTCCTTGGTTTACTGATACACATGTGTGTCATCTCCTTGGTTTACTGATACACATATGTGTCATCTCCTTGGTTTACTGATGGACATGTGTGTCATCTCCTTAGTTTAATGATACAGATGTGTCATCTCCTTGGTTTAATGATGCACATGTGTGTCATCTCCTTGGTTTAATGATACACGTGTGTCATCTCCTTGCTTTACTGATGCACATGTGTGTCGTCTAATTGGTTTACTGGTGTACATGTGTGTCATCTCCTTGGTTTAATGATGCAGATGTGTGTCATCTCCTTGGTTTAATGATACACATGTGTGTCATCTCCTTAGTTTACTGATGTACATGCGTGTCATCTCATTGTTTTACTGATACACATGTGTGTCATCTCCTTGGTTTACTGACACACATGTGTGTCATCTCCTTGCTTTACTGATACACATGTGTGTCATCTCCTTGCTATACTGATGCACATTTGTGTCATCTCCTTCGTTTACTGATACACATGTGTGCCATCTCCTTGGCTTACTGACGCACATGTGTGTCATCTCCTTGGTTTACTGATACACATGTGTGTCATCTCCTTGCTTTACTGATACACATGTGTGTCATCCCTAGTTTTACTGATGTACATGTGTGTCATCTCCTGGTTTAATTATGCAAATGTGTGTCATCTCCTTGGTGTACTGAGACACATGTATCATCTCCTTGGTTTACTGATACACATGTGTGTCATCCCCTTGGTTTACTGATGTACATGTGTGTCATCTCCCTGGTTTAATTATGCAGATGTGTGTCATCTCCTTGCTTTACTGATACACATGTGTGTCATCTCCTTGGTTTACTGATACACATGTGTGTCATCTCCTTGCTTTACCGATACACATGTGTGTCGTCTCCTTGCTTTACTGATACACATGTGTGTCATCCCCTTGGTTTACTGATGTACATGTGTGTCATCTCCTTGGTTTAATTATGCAGATGTGTGTCATCTCCTTGGTGTACTGAGACACATGTGTGTCATCTCCTTGTTCTAATGATACACGTGTGTCATCTCCTTGCTTTACTGATGCACATGTGTGTCGTCTAATTGGTTTACTGGTGTACATGTGTGTCATCTCCTTGGTTTAATGATGCAGATGTGTGTCATCTGCTTGGTTTAATGATACACATGTGTGTCATCTCCTTAGTTTACTGATGTACATGCGTGTCATCTCATTGTTTTACTGATACACATGTGTGTCATCTCCTTGGTTTACTGACACACATGTGTGTCATCTCCTTGCTTTACTGATACACATGTGTGTCATCTCCTTGCTATACTGATGCACATTTGTGTCATCTCCTTCGTTTACTGATACACATGTGTGCCATCTCCTTGGCTTACTGACGCACATGTGTGTCATCTCCTTGGTTTACTGATACACATGTGTGTCATCTCCTTGCTTTACTGATACACATGTGTGTCATCCCCTTGGTTTACTGATGTACATGTGTGTCATCTCCCTGGTTTAATTATGCAAATGTGTGTCATCTCCTTGGTGTACTGAGACACATGTGTATCATCTCCTTGGTTTACTGATACACATGTGTGTCATCCCCTTGGTTTACTGATGTACATGTGTGTCATTTCCCTGGTTTAATTATGCAGATGTGTGTCATCTCCTTGCTTTACTGATACATATGTGTGTCATCTCCTTGGTTTACTGATACACATGTGTGTCATCTCCTTGCTTTACCGATACACATGTGTGTCGTCTCCCTGCTTTACTGATACACATGTGTGTCATCCCCTTGGTTTACTGATGTACATATGTGTCATCTCCTTGGTTTAATTATGCAGATGTGTGTCATCTCCTTGGTGTACTGAGACACATGTGTGTCATCTCCTTGTTTTACTGATACACATGTGTGCCATCTCCTTGGCTTACTGACGCACATGTGTGTCATCTCCTTGGTTTACTGATACACATGTGTGTCATCTCCTTGGTTTACTGATACACATGTGTGTCATCCCCTTGGTTTACTGATGTACATGTGTGTCATCTCCCTGGTTTAATTATGCAAATGTGTGTCATCTCCTTGGTATACTGAGACACATGTGTATCATCTCCTTGGTTTACTGATACACATGTGTGTCATCCCCTTGGTTTACTGATGTACATGTGTGTCATCTCCCTGGTTTAATTATGCAGATGTGTGTCATCTCCTTGCTTTACTGATACACATGTGTGTCATCTCCTTGGTTTACTGATACACATGTGTGTCATCTCCTTGCTTTACCGATACACATGTGTGTCGTCTCCTTGCTTTACTGATACACATGTGTGTCATCCCCTTGGTTTACTGATGTACATATGTGTCATCTCCTTGGTTTAATTATGCAGATGTGTGTCATCTCCTTGGTGTACTGAGACACATGTGTGTCATCTCCTTGTTTTACTGATACACATGTGTGTCATACCCTTGGTTTACTGATGTACATGTGTGTCATCTCCCTGGTTTAATTATGCAGATGTGTGTCATCTCCTTGCTTTACTGATACACATGTGTGTCATCTCCTTGGTTTACTGATACACATGTGTGTCATCCCCTTGGTTTACTGATGTACATGTGTGTCATCTCCCTGGTTTAATTATGCAGATGTGTGTCATCTCCTTGGTGTACTGAGTAACATGTGTGTCATCTCATTGGTTTACTGATGTACATGTGTGTCATCTCCCTGGTTTAATTATGCAGATGTGTGTCATCTCCTTGGTTTACTGAGACACATGTGTGTCATCTCCTTGGTTTACTGATGCACATGTGTGTCATCCATTGGTTTACTGAGACACATATGTGTCATCTCCTTGGTTTACCGATGCACATGTGTGTCATCTCATTGGGTTACTGATACATATCTGTGTCATCTCATTGGTTTACCGATGCATATGTTGGTCATTTCATTGGTTTACTGATGGACATGTGTATCATCTCATTGGTTTACTTTTGTACATGTGTGCCATCTGATTGGTTTACTGACACACGTGTGTGTCATCTCCTTGGTTTACTGATGGACATGTGTGTCATCTGTTTCGTTTACTGACGTACATGTGTGTCATCTGATTCGTTTACTGACGCACATGTTGTCATCTCCTTGGTTTACTGACGCACATGTGTGTCATCTCCTTAGTTTACTGACACACATGTGTGTCATCTCCTTGGTTTACTTATACACATGTGTGTCATCTTCTTGATTTACTGACGCACATGTGTGTCATCTCCTTGGTTTAATGATACACATGTGTATCATTTCCTTGGTTTACTGATGCACAGGTGTGTCATCTCCTTGGTTGAATGATACACGTGTGTCATCTCCTTGCTTTACTCATACACATGCATGTGTGTCATCTCATTGGTTTACTGATACACATGTGTGTCATCCCCTTGGTTTACTGATGCACATGTGTGTCATCTCCTTGGTTTACCGATGCACATGTGTGTCATCTCCCTGGTTTACTGATACACATATGTGTCGTCTCCTTGCTTTACCGATGCACATGTATGTCATCTCATTGGTTTACTGATGGACATGTGTGTCATCTCCTTGCTTTACCGATGCACACCTGTGTCATCTTCCTGGTTTACCGATACACATGTGTGTCATCTCCTTGCTTTACCGATGCACGTGTATGTCATCACATTGGTTTAATGATTGACATGTGTGTCATCTTCTTGCTTTACCGATGCACATGTATGTCATCTCATTGGTTTACTGATGGACATG
This sequence comes from Haliotis rubra, assembly GCF_003918875.1. NCBI lineage: Eukaryota > Metazoa > Mollusca > Gastropoda > Lepetellida > Haliotidae > Haliotis > Haliotis rubra. The sequence continues at coordinate 2,606,629 of NW_025766003.1, forward strand.
TGTGTCATCTCCTTGCTTTACCGATGCACATGTGTGTCATCTCATTGGTTTACTGATAAACATGAGTACAATGGTTTTAACGCCTGAGTACGCGAAACATCTCCTGATTTACTGATAAATACGTGAACATATTTGTGATGTTCTCATGTGTAGTTGAACCATCTGCGTAACGAAAATCTGAATAGGTGATGCACTGTCATTCTGCACGTTTACTAATGCACGTTTGTGCCATCTTAGTGGTTTACTATTCAAACATCCCTGAATTCTGACAATAAAAAGACCAAGTCGAAGTTCGTTTATAATTTCGTTGTCAAATGCGCGGTTGAGGGAAAGTAGGTAGAAATTCAAATTCAAATTATTTGATGAATATTTTCCGGATATGGGATAGATTCACAACATAATAAATGATTAAAATAATGATAATGATAAATGACTGTGTACCTTAGATGGTGAGCTCATTTACAGCGTAATCGCGCATTCCCGTGAAATCCGAGGTGCATTATCCTATAACACTTTTGAAATACAAACAAACGGTCCAAAAATTACAAACACGTTTCACACGATTTCATTAAACTGCAATAAACGTGTCAACATTCATCCGATATTTAACAGTACTCTAATGAGATCTTGATGTACACTGGATATTGACGTGGGTCGAGCATTCCTTTGACAAACAATGAATGTTGTAACCATGTCCTCTACTACTGTTTCTCTGGGTCGTCATGTACTTGAGTCATTTCGTGTTTTAGATGCGGACTATTCCTATCGTGAAGTTCAAAGTTATATTTAAAATAGTTGAAACTAATTATTGTGTACATAGTACAGATGAATATGGAGACATATATTTGCAGTAAAATTACAGTACAATCAGGAAAAACATGTTATGCAATGTATATTATGTATATATAGCTCTATACACAATTATTCAGCTGACGTTATTCATCGTGTTTAACCGATATATAATGTTACACGCGTGTAATGTTACGTGTCAGGACTTTTCTGTTTATTTCGTTACACTGCCTGGATGAAAAATAACACTCCTTTCCTGTACAAAATTTTGCTTTGCATGGATGAAACGGGACAGGTCATATCCTACGAGTATATAACGTTTAGCACCTTATATTCCAGGAATGAAATATGACATACAGTGCTTGTATTAATGAATTGACTTTTAGTTCGTGTGAGCTAGTTGGAGTATAGACCTTCATAGAGTGAGAACCAAACTGTATGAACGACGAACCCGGCGAATGTGGAAGTTGAGATTGCTGTAGACTGTCACGTGTTACTGAAAACACTGATCGAGTCAGTAGTTTGGATGTGCTTCTTCGTTGCGATCGGTCGATGTGGAGACATTCTTGAAACGGAATCAAACTATCTGACTTATCTCAATTTATGCTTAAATGTTAAGTTCAAGATTAAACGGTCTGAACGGTCTATATTAGGGGGGACTGTTGAGGGGGAAACAACTATTGCGATATCGATAGTTTATTGCAACATACTATTGCGATAGCGATAGTCTAATGCGACCAACTATTGCAATACTATTGCGATAGTTTTATTCTCCTTGAATTGTCTCATTTGAAGTCATTTCCCAAATAAATGTATAGCTTATATAAAATACATACCTAAAATACATACATACATACACACACACATACACATACATACATACATACATACATACATACATACATACATACATACATACATACATACATACATACATACATACATACATACATACATACATACACACATACACACATACATACATAAAATACATACATAAAATACATACACACTTACACGCATGCTTGCATGCATACATACATACATACATACATACATACATACATACATACATACATACATACATACATACATACATACATACATACATACATACATACATACATACATACATACATACATACATAAGACGTTAAACTGTATGGACGAAATGTAACACATCGTTTCTTTCCTGTATATGACGTTAAACTGTATGGATGAAATGTACCACATCGTGTCTTTCCTGTATATGACGTTAAACTGTATGGATGAAATGTACCACATCGTATCTTTCATATATATGACGTGCATATCATGCTATGTATAACATTATTCCATTGATGTGTATTAAAAGATCGTATTTCATATATATATGTATATAATCACACACACAAGGAAAGCAGCAAGGGGACCCCTGTACGAGATATGTTCGTTCTATTAGCGGTCTAACGGAATCCGTCCAAATGCAGCGCCTAAGGGAGAATACACGGACTTGGTTGACTTTAAGTGAAACTGACACTTTATAAATGTTTCCTAACCATTTCAAGAACTTCAAGGATGTTTGCATTTCAGATCAATCACCAGTGGATGGCTGAACTACCAGTGCTAAAACAGTGAGGAAACTACAAACATTACCTCAGCCTCCGCTATATCTATGTATGACAACTTTCAGGAAGGTTACGGGAATTCAAAGACCGTGAATTCATTATCTTCCACCAGCAGGACAAAAATGTTCATTTACCTGAACGAAGTTTCATAATTACGTCAAGATGGAATGATGTCAATTTGCAAACACAAATTCAACTTAAAAAGAGCAACATCTGGATTCGTGGTTTGACATTCCTAACTGATTAAAGCCAAGGGTGTCTTAAAACAACTTCAACCGCCTGGTCTGTACATGACGCCACGGAAGATTCCTGGAAGTATTAATAGCCTGCAGACCTCAAAGACGGGACCGGAAGTCCAGATTAGGACTAGGTAATTACCAGCTGGCGTAAACACAGTCCCGGAAAATGTCAAGGTTACGTGTCATGGTCAGCCCAGCTGCCACCAAAACAACTAGGAGGGTGCTATTTACCAGTCATAACCCTGACCCACTATAAACAACTTGCAGGGAAATGAAAATAAATATGTGTTTCTTATTGAAACGGGAAGCTGTGTTTCGTGACTTATCTGTGAAAGTCACTTCGGTTGACCATGTGTCAATAATATGTTCATTTCCTGCCCGAAATGCGAGAACGGTTAATTGTGAAATATATTTACTGACATCTAATTCACTGACAGTTGGGTGGCCTTGTGGTTAAAGCGTTCTCTCGTAACGCTGAAGACCCGGGTTCGATTCCACACATGAGTACATTTCTGGTGTCTTCCGCCGTGATAATGCTGGAATAATGCTCAAAACGGCTAGAAACCTTACTCCATGTCAATGTCTCCAGCACGGAGTTAACAAGTGAGTGACTTAACATTTAGCGTTATTGGCATACTTTCAGCCATTCAGCAACAACCTGAACAATGGTTGATAATGTGAGCATGTCACATTGGTCCATCAGTTTACGATTTACAGTGTCACTCAAAACAAGGAATATCAAAATGGTCACACATTCATGTACTAGTATGCAACTATTCAGAAGACATTTGAAAGAATCAATCCACATCTATATGGGCTCTTCTCTATCTTCTTCTACCTAGGAAGCCCAGGAGACGATTGGCAGTTAGCCGAAATTACAGCGCCACGCGTTCTGTGTTCGCTTCTGTGATATTTTACGCTACATTCGGCAATAATCTTTCTGTATAACGCTGGCCTGTGAACAGTCGAATTTTGGGCATGAAACACCAGTAAATGAACGTCCCGCGCCGTCGGGGTATAATGACATACAACCAACTAAGACCGTCTCCGTGGTGTAGTGGTTAGAGCGTCCGCCCGGAGAGCGAAAGGTCGCGGGTTCGATCCCCGACTGCGTCATACCAAAAGATGTTAAAATATGGTACTTGTTGGTCCCTGCCTGGCGCTTGGTATTAATGGGTACAACACGGACTGGTCGGCTCGGAGTCAGTATAATGTGTCTGAGTCGGGTATTCATGCTTCACTGCGGCATGGTATCTCAGTGGGCTAGTACTATAAAACCAGCTTCAGTCTGGGCTAGTACCAGCAGCCGCACATACACATACACACGCATGCACGTCGTCATATGAGCGAAATATTCTCAAGTACGACGTTAAACCCAGTCTCACCTCACCTCACCTCACAATCAACTAAGTGACCGGGTCTGACCACCCTAGCTTGGAAGTCGTCTCTTATAAGTATTGGTTGTCCTGGAACGATCCAATCCTATATTTATCAAGGTTAAGCTTTTGTTAGTGAGTGAATGAGTTTAGTTTTACACCCCTTTTAACAATATTCCAGCAACATCACAGCGGGGGACACCAGAAACGGGTTTCACACATTGTATCCGTGTGGGGAATCGAACTGGGTCTTCGGCGGGAACCATTAGGCTAACCTACCGCCCCGTTAATCTTCAGAAAAATGCATGAAATTACACAATAGAATACATATACATAACCGATGGGATTTTAATAGCTCGGTATTAAATAAAAGAAATAACAGTTACAATAAAAGAAAATTAAATGTTCAAAATTTTGTAAATTTGTTTGTTTCTTGTGCAACAATACTCCAATGATATAAGGTCCGTCTGAAATGAATCGAGTCAATCGAACAATCAGGTGATTGATATCATGAGCGTCGATCTACGCAATTGGGATACGATGACATGCATCAGCCAAATATGCGAGCCTAACCACCCGATCCTGTTACAAGCATGGGTTGCTGAACATCAATTGTAACCCGGATTTTCACGGGTGCACAGTAGGTAGTGAGTCAGTCTTATAGTCAGATAACGTTCAACGTTCAACTTGTCATTTTCCGTCATCCCAAAACTCGCTTCTTTCAAGCATAGGTTGCTGAAGATCAATTATTACCCGATTCTTCGGGGGTATTTTCTGTAAAGGTGATAACAATTATGTATACGTACCCATATACATGTATGAAGCACTTAGCACTACGTTAGTGTGATAAAAGAACCTGTCATTTAGTGTCCCTCGAGACCAGGATCCGCGTAGTATTTATTCTATTAAATTTTAGAGTATTTTACTTTTCACTCCCAAGGTAGTTCATATTCTTTGAGGCGCCAAACGGTCAATAGGAATGTTTCGGTCTTAAAATTTTGTAGGATGCTTGACGGCTATGACTTTAATCCTTTGGCATTTTGATCAAGTTCCCGTCTTCTAACAACTACTGTTTGAGATTCACATGGGGTCTTGAGAACATTGCCAAGCATAGTAATACAAGGGAGGCTACTCTCGTTTCTAAGGTAAAATTTCAACATATAAGTAACACCCTTATTGTAAACAATATGGAATCAACATATCTCGCTCATGACACTGTACGCAAGCGAAACACGAACGCATCGTATGTACATTTAATTCATAGTGTGGATTGGGAAATCATTATTTACTCGTGAATCGCACATAAAAGTTCAACAACAAATGAACAATCCTAATTCACATAGACGTGTCAGAAATGCCACAGGCCAGCCGTATATTTTAGAGAATTTGTCTCAAAATATATGGAAGCACAGGAGATCATTGATACTCTAGATGAGCGTTTTTAATTAAGTTTATCCGCATCCTTGGGAAGACACTTCCAAATTAGACGCATTATTGACAAAAATGATGTCCGATGCAAATCACCATTTTGACTTGTGGGTCCATGTTTGTGCATTTTCACGTCCACCTTGTGTGATAACAATTTGACAGGGATTCATCAACACGTGCAGCTCGAATGGCAGATTGACTCTGCACAGATTGGGTATGGAAGTGTTTTGTCGCTTATATGTCATTGATTAGGGTATGGGGGCGTTGGGGTAGTCTAGTGATTAAAGCGTTGGCTCGTCACGCCGAAGACCCGGGTTCGAATCCCAAATGGGAACAAAGAGTGAAGCCCATTTCTGGTGTCCCCCGCCGTGATATTGCTGGAATATTGCTAAAAGCGGCGTAAAACCAAACTCAGTCAGTCAGATTAGGGTATGTCACTGAAAGTATATAATAATAGAGAACATTTAATTGCTGTTGCCGAATGGGCTGTTAATGATCTGACCGAGATTAATCTTTTACACGTGCCCCAAACGACCAAGTACTGATAGCTTCAGCCTTGCTAAGTCTATCGGTATCTTGTCATGATTCTATATCTCCAGTCTCCCGAGAAGGTGGGTGAAAACAATACAATTTGTGCATCATAATACAGAACAAACTTTATCGATAACAACTTCTTTTATTCGTGAGTGCGACCTTTCGATACAGATTCTTGTACCGTTGTCATTGCTGAAACGTCGAACTCACGAATAAAAGAAGTTGCTGTACATGAAAATTGTTCTATATTGTACCTCTCAACTTCTAAAATGCCACTCAAAAAAGTTGTACATCATATTTTACAATTTAGATCATATTATGATAGTCATTACTTTAATTTATTTTAGCTTTTAGATCGATTCGCTTTGCTTCGAAAACAATTTATAATAAATATGTACACATAGAAAACAGTATCGGATCAGCCCATATTTCCCCATAGCATCAGTACGTTAGCAGCAATAGTTGACCATAGCAAATGAACTTAACAAACCCTCAGTTGAACTTACTATCGGGATAAATTAAATAATAAAGGGCATAACTGAATGGCAAATCTAAACGTAACAGTTTCTGTAGTTTATTCAGAAGAGCAAACAGCAAAGCATTCACTCATTTCATAGTGCTGATAACTATGGTAGTATGACTTTAACAAGTGCCGTCTTTTAAGCATCAATAAAAGAGCACAATATCAGTAACTGGTGTAACCTCCACTCATGACCCTCCTCATCACCAGACGTCGAATTTGAAGTTGCGGGATTGCGTTCCATTCTTGTTCCAATACATCCAGATTTTCTCGGGTCCCATAATGTCGCAAACATGCTCTGTAGGATTGAGATCTGCACTTCCGGCGGGCCAAGGTAGTGTTGCTACCGCTTTCTGACGTACGAATTCACCATCTTGCACGTGTACGATGTGGCCTGGCATTGGCGTCCATAAAGATTGGTCGTGTGTCCAGGATAATCATCGAACTGTGGTACAAAAACCCTGGCTTGTATGTTAGTGATATAGCGTTGGCCATTCAGATGTTGTCTGATCGTCACACGATTATGTTCACAGTCATGTAAGAGGGATCTACACACGCTCAATTAACCATACTAAACGGTGCTTGCTCCAAGATATTCCATTCTCCCTATGCGGTATTTCTGAGGCGCTAAATACGAGCTCGGCCATCGGACTTGCGTCCAACCAGTGAACCCTTCCCCATGACGTCAAATTCCAGTGACGTTGAGCTTGATGCCAAGCTTGTCGCGCTGCATTGTGCTCTGGACATAACAACGCATATGGACCAACGGTCATTTGGGTTTACACCCGGCCGATTTTAGGTGATTTTGGACCGTTCTATTGGACGAACATGATCTTATCACATTTAGGCATGAATGTCAACAGCGTCAGGGCATCATTATACAGAAAAACGTTATATTATTTTACGTCGGAATAAACAGTCTGATCAGGAGATAGGGAAACGGAGACTTAGAATACCGACAGCATATAATAGGCTGCCTTAGTACTCGGGGGACGTTGAACGTTGCTGGGAGTCATTCGTAGAAGTAAATGCCATGTGTTGTCTACAATATGCAAATTCCCATGAAGAGACGAAAGTAGTTTATTCACATGCGAAATACACATTACATAAAACACCCGACAAAACATTAATTCGTGTAGCAATAAAATGTGAAGATATCACGAAATGAAATATATTTCAACCATCGAAATATATATGATCATCATGATTATACAAAAATATATAATCCATGAAGTATAAATGTACCATAGAACTGCCTTGTAAGTATTGACATAATGTGCTGACCTGTGAAGATCTGAATTACACCAACGAATAATGGAAAGTACAAGTGTTCTTTTATTCTTTTCCAGGTTTCTACACAAAGTATGTATTGCACTGTTGGTGAAATTCTGAAAATAAATAAAGGAACACTTGTACTCTCATGTGTTCCCTTATTCGTTTCTATGAGTATATTCTCCTTGAACACCATCCCCAAGTTACAGTTTGTTCAAGCTGAAATGTGTTCTATCCGGCGGGTCTCGTCAATGAAGACTGTTGATCCCTGCCTTTACCTTGCGGTACCTCGTCTGGCCTAATCTCACTGCAATTCTGTTAAACAGGAAGTAAAACACGTTAAAGTTACAACTGAATTCTTGAAAAACATGAAACATGCACCCGGTAGGGTAGGATACACTCACCTTTTCTCTACACCTGGTGTCGCGGCTAGTTAATAGTGATTCAAAGTGGTTGAGTTCAGTTTTACGCCGCACACAGCAATATTCCAGCTATTTGGCCGCGGACAGTAAATAACCGAGTCTGGACCAGACAATCCAGTGATCAACATCATGAGCATCGATCTACGCAATTGGGAACCGATGACATGTGTCAACCAAGCCAGCGAGCCTGACCACCCGATTCCTTTAGTCGCCTCTTACGGTAAGCATGGGCTATTGAAGATGAATTCTAACACTGATCTTCACGGGTAAAATAGTGATTCAAAACAAGCTATAAATGAGCTATAAGTAATCGAGTCTGAATCAAACAACTCAGACAGTGGAAGTGGAAGGACTGGACATTACGGACTGGACATTACGGCCGGGACGGAAGCGGACAGGTTAAGATGTGTGTTGTCGATGTCGGATCAAAACCCGGTTTGAGGTATGGCGGAATACTGCTGCTTTTGCGCTACTGACGAATCAGTGTCATATGAGGACAGACTCTGGCAGATATTGTGTCCAGTAATCTTAACTATTTCCCTTGCTTCCATTCGCTTTTCACTTAAAAAATATCAAAGATGCTTCCGAGATAGAAATCGCCCATGTCCGACATGTTTGTTTACGAACAAAAGGGTCAACGAGTCCATTGCATTCATACACGGTCAATCGGTCACTTTAATTAGCGGTCCTTAAACTGCCTTTAAGTATGGTTTTGATGATGAGCTCTCAGCCAATCAGAATCGAGTATCACACAATGTCATGCAAGAATTGGAATTCAATAAGCCGCATTCAATAATATTCCAGCTCTATGACGGCGATCTCAAAACAATTGAGTCTGGGCCAGACAATCCAGTGAGTGACACCATGGGCATCGCAATTGGGACAGATGACATGCATCAACCGAGTCAGGGAGCCTGACCACCCCGTCCCGTTAGTCGCATAAACACAAACACAAACACAAACATGTGTTGCCGAAGACCAATTCTAACCCAGATCTCCACAGGTACAAACTGTATTAACCAATAAATTCACGTTTCCATCTCACGTTGAGTAATTATCACTAGTAAGGAATACTTACTTTCTAGCAATGGCGGGGAAATACTGGAACAAGTAGCAGTAGGATAGTTCTGGGTTCCGAGACACCCACACTTCATCCAGACTGTTACTCATGGCGACAGCGATAAGATGGGCACATCGGTCTGTTGCCATCCTGTTTTCTGAAGATCTCATCTCCACACCAAGACCCTGTGATTACACAGATAAAGTACAAACCTTATATCGGGTGAGTAATATGTTCGTTCTATTCCATAAAGAATCGACGTCCATTCACCACGATCTCATCGGTTGTGTCACAAACTCCAAGTCTTCCGTTCTGTCTTAGCACATGTACATATCGGATAGTTGTCAGGAGTCCAATGTGTTTAGACAGATATAATTAAGCTTGGTGTCATTCGAATCGGTAAATGACAGTTCCTGGGTATTTCAATCACCCAAGACATTTCCCGGATTGAACAATCGTGTTTTGTAAAACACATGCTCTATTTCAAGCACACAGCGCATCTCAGGTAGATTAGGATGCTCGATTATATTTAAATATCAGTCCTTCTGCGGTTTCAGAGAAGTCCACAGAAGAACTAACTTGGTCTCCCAAAACGTATTAAAATTACATACATGGCATTCTGTCTGCAACAATATTCCATGCCGATACCGCCCATTATCAACCTAAGTATGGGAAACAGTCGGTTATATAATATTTAGCGTCTTAAGAAATTGCATCAATGACTCATGTTCATCATATTTCAGCGTACACACTTGGACAGAGTGACTATAGCGTTACAACGATCCTCACTTGTTTCTCTGTTACAGGTAGGATCACATTCTCTTACCACAGAGGTTACTTGTCGTATCTTCCTACGAACCGTGTTACATCGACTTAGATCCAACTAGACTAATACAAGCAAATGTGGGGCCACAAATATCCCTCCTCTGCTGGGCACTTGTGTTGATGTGACGCACAAGGCATTTAATGGCTAGCTCGTCCGTTGTCAATGGGGCCATGGAGATGATATTGAGTTCTGTCTAGAAAAAACGTTTGCGCATCGCGCAGGGGAAGAGGTTCTAGTTTTACCGAAGCATACGAAAAATACCGAGACCTTGCGAATGATCACTTTTGAAACAACGACGGTGATTGCACAACTTAATCTGATTGCAACCAATCACGAAACCTGAACACTCGCACCATGAAAGGGTCGTATTAGAACAGAGGTTCGTAGGAAGATATGACGAGGAACCTCTGTGGGAAGAGAATGCAAAGGGCCATGCAACAAGTAAACAAAAGAAAACAGATGTCCACATTAATAATAATAATGAGAATGTTTATAATGCACCTTTTCAGGCTCAAATCTCACAATCTGATCATTATTACACCGGATAACCTAAGCTGCCAGTTAGGTGCTAGAAGGTTATAGTCTCAAGAGTACAGTGAACAGAGGCAGTTTTGAAAAAACTCACTTGCCTAAGGTGAGACCACATGTATCACATGTGCTCCGTTGTGGGAGAGGACTGAAGTCCTAGAAAACGCCAGGACTCAAGCTGTCACACACGGTCACCCATCCAAAGACTCTCCGTGCCCAACGTTGCTTAACTTCAACTGATTTGTGGTAGCTTTTACATGTAGTACCATGCCCACGCCGTTCCCCTGGACCTACCTCGCTACGCTGCTCAGTAAAGGCCACCTTGAGAGCATCTGAGAAGACCGGACCCGGACAGACCATAGTAACCTTGATGTTATCGTCGTAACCCTCTATGCGTAGACTCTCGAACCAACCCTTGTGCAAATAGACAAAACAAACTATAGTTTGGAGATAAACTTCAGCTAATCTTCTTGTTTCTGAGGAAATGATGTCGACAGTGTGAAAATCAAAATATATGTGATGAGTGCAGCCCAATATTTTTAGATTGCAATATGACTAAATGCTAAGAAAGACGAATAAGCATTAAATATTGCTTCTGTGGTTGCCATATTGGAAATCCTGTTCGAACCGGCAAACAACGAACTAGTCACCAGCTTGGAACGATCTTAGATCCTGGCACTAGCATGGAACGTGCAGTGCACAGTCATCGTTTCCCATTTACAGTCAAGGTTCATGGATCCATAACAATTGCCGAACTAAATACGTACATGCAGAGCGTGTTTGGATCCACAATACGACCCGATCCCCGGAGCACCTGAACACGAAACAACAAGACAATCATGAAACGAAAATGAGTCAGTTGAGCTCAGAGAGAGAGAGAGAGAGGGATTTTACCAAATAATGTAATTAACGTTCTGCGATATTTTCAAGGTCTCAATTTCCGTTTTCACAATAAGTTAACAAGCCCACAATTGTCACTTTACCACTATGTCAGAATGTCTTATTTTCGGCCAAGCATGACAGAGTTCCCTGATAAACGGTAGCGATTCCAGGGATATATAGTACCGTATACTTGGAGTGTACGTAATGAGGTTGACTGCTTATCAACGTATCCAACGTCGTGGGATGTTGGTCAACCGTTCGCCTGACACAAGGTATTGATTTACTGTTAAGATGGTGGGCGATGAGGTAGCCTAGTGGTTAAAGCGTTCGCTCGTCACGTCGATGATCCGGGTTCGATCCCGCACATAGGTACAGTGTGTGAAGTCCATTTTTTTGTGCCCCCCGCCGTGCTTTTGCTGGAATGTTACTAAAAGAGACGTAAAACTAAACTCACTCATTCACTGAAATAGACTGCTGACTCCTGATTAAACCAACAAGAACACAATTTTTGTAACTACTTACCAAACTTGCCAGCAATGCTGGTAACGACAACCACCTGCCCCTGTTTCCGCTGCACCATTTGGGGCAGCACAAGCTTGGTGAGGGACAGCGGCCCCAGGGTGTTGAGCTCCAAACACTCCTTATCCACCTCCAGACTGGTCTTCATCCAGAGGGCTCGCTGGGACCGCCCAGCATTGTTCACCAAGCAATCAATCTAGAACGGCACACGTGAAGATCCGGGTTAGAATTGATCTTCAGTAACCCATGCTTGTCGTAAAAGGCAACTAACGGGATCGGGTGGTCAGGCTCCCTGACTTGGTTGACACATGTCATAGTATCAATTGCGTAGATCGATGCTCATGCTCATGCTGTTGATCACTAGATTGTCTGGTCTAGACTCGAGTATTTACAGACCGCGGCCATATACATTGAATATTGCTGAGTGCGGCGTAAACCTAAACTCACTCACTCAATCAATCAATCTACAACGGCGTAGAGAGGGGATGTTTAATTCAGAAACTCCAGATGTTTGAAGGGCTGGTCGGGTAGTAATATAAGGGTAATGCTATTTTAGAGGGCATTATCGTTTGCAGAAGCCCGAGGTCTTCCATGAAAAAGACAGAGGGCTTCTGCAAATGATAATGCCCTCAAAAATAGCATTACCGTTATTATTGCTAAAATAGATGGAATTTGTGTTGAAAGGAAAAAGGCAACAATGAAGGAATTTGACTGTAAGTTTACCCAAATCAACTTCTGACGGGGTCGACTGCCCGAATGCAATTACGTCATCGAACAATTCAAGTGACGTCACAACAGAAAGTGACGATATTCGACCTTGGCCTTTGACAAGACCATAGCCTGCAACATGTCAAACTATGTCAGTGTTCGGTTTTGGTCCTTCAACAGCCTTAATAGTGCGATTGTTAAGGTTAGCACCAACAAGAAAGCCAATATTACCGCTATTTAAAGCGGGAATTCGGGTTGCTTTGACTTGTTTGACCCAGAATATCTGCCAGTCGAAAGCCAATTAATGTCGAATGAACCGTAAGCCCACGCACCCACTATGACGTCACTTGACAACAGAACTGATAGTGGCCCGTCGTTAAGGTTGAGCGGTCCGATATCATTTGCAGCGGCCCGCAAATTTCTGATAATGGGAGGGCCGTTTCATGATAATTCCATGTATTTTAGCTATAATTCCATGTATTTTAGCTATTATTATAATATACAGCATCAACCTGACTAAGTACAGACATGACTGTGTTGGCTTGATGGAGCGCAATTATAGCTTGAAAATATTTTGTCATCCTGAATGTTTGATTTTCTTGAAAGCTACGGACAGTAATTGAAAAAAGCAAGAAATAAACAGACAGATATCACAATCAGCGTTAACTGGGAACAAGAAGAGATGATTTTTTTGGTGTGCATTTCCAAACACATGAACTAAAATTCGAACCTGTGTGACGACATTGTTTCTTTGATGATCTCGTAACTAAATCCCCTGAGCAACTATTGTGGACATTTCGTTCAATATTTTGAAAATCAGAACATTCGCGTTCATAGTGTTCCAGTTTAAGCAAACTAAACAAAATAAGAAATACCTTTTTATTGGTATATATTGTAATTGGGTAATTGTTTTCTTGTTGAACAAATAAGGTAATGACATGAAGGCTGGTTGAACATGGTCTAGGCAACCGACGTGAAACATTTAGTCAGAACGTCGCGCAGAGGTTCCTGTGAGTTTCACCGATTTGGACAGGGGGGCAGCAAAATCTCTCCATTATTCCAACCCAGGTTGGCGTGGGTGGAAACTGGGCTGTTATAGTCAGTTAACCCTTGTGATTGGGGAAGATCCTGATCCACCATGAGGGTTGCCTGGTGAAGATCCTAATCCACCGCCTCAGAACATCATAGAAATGAGAGGACGTTTGACACTGACCTGTTTGAAGTGCTGGATGACAGTATCCACCGCCTGCTGGTGAGTGTCTCTTTGGACCAGGTCGACGGGAACAACCAGAATGTCCTCGCTTTGGACACCACCATACCGAGCTGAAACACGGTACAGAGTAACTGAGGAAACATACGACAAGACATTTTACCTTTGGTTAATAACTCATTGCAGCGCAGATAGACCCCCGATATAACAATATATAGAACACAGTTGATTTGTGAGGATGACCAGGTATACGGAAAGAAATTGTGTAGACTGACATTTTCTTATTACACGTTTTAAAGATAATATTCATTCAGATAGCACATTTGTTAACTATTATGTGTGAAGCTTATATCTGGTGTCCCTCGCCGTCACATATAAACGGATTTGAGAGTGTCTTCGTTTGCTGACTGATAAAAATGAAGCTGCAGCTCAGAATTGTGTGTAGATATTCAACTCTGTCTGTTTCAAACGATATCACAACGCGAGTAAGGTTCGAGTTACGCTGTTGTTTATCTTTTTTGCCAGGTGCACCAAAAATGTCATCATACATTGTACCCATTTGGTGAATCAAACCCGACCCTTAGGCGTGAAGATCGGACAACTTATCTACTTAGTTCCCGTCTGCCCTTCGTATACAGGGGCGATAGGGGTAGCCTAGTGGTTAAAACGTTCGCTCGTCACGCCGTAGACCCGGGTTCGTTTTCATTCATGGGTACACGTTTAAAACAAAACGTGGCGTGAAACTGTATTCATTCCCTCAATCGATATAAAGCGACAGTTTTGACGTTACACGTCACTGTTACCTAGACAGGTCTTCTTGACCCTGTTGAGTTCGTCTTCCCGCCTAGCTGACAGGATCAGACGACATCCGGCCGCTGCGAGCCTGTACGCGAGTCCTTCACCTATACCGCTGGAGGCGCCCGTCACCCACACGACCTTCCCCCTTCAGGCGCTCTGGGCACAGGAAAAATATTATATTGCACTCAGTCTGATATATTTGAGCTTTCTGTTTGTCCCCCTTTCAATTACGTGACACCCTGCTTATTCGGTTTCTGAATAATTTGAAACAAAGTGTTTTACACTGGGAATTATGGAAACTGACGGATATATGACGGGAGCGGAAGACTCCGACTGACTATTGTTACTGTTCCCTTATAAAGTGTATTGAGAAATCCTATTTTTCTGATCAAGTGGTTTTTTAAAATATTCAAAATATTTAATCTAAATATGGTTTTATAGTATTAGGTGATGTGAATATTTCACTTACATGGCAACCTGCACAGACGTTTGTAGCTGCTCGTACAAATCTGGACTTTAGCTAGTGTCTTAGAGTCCACGCCGCTGTTTATTACATAGACCCGACTCAGATACAGTAAGCTGACTCTGAACTGGCCTGTCAGGCAGGACAAGAAGAAGTAAACGTCTTTGGTATGGTCCCCCAAGGGATCGAGAACCAAGCTTCCGCCCTCTATCCTGGAGGTCACGGAGACCACTCACTCACTCATTCACTCACTCACTCACTCACTCACTCTGTTGTATCATTAACTGAATACTTGCATGCCTCACCCGGGGACCGTCCAAACATTTCTGCCCATTGCAGCGTGAGGTCACAGTCGGCGAAGAAGAGTCGGAGGACCTGAACGACGACGACAGTGACAACTGCGGACACCAGCAACTCCAGAAACATCCCGGTCAGTTGTTTATCAGATAAGAAGGGTTAATCTTCATCAGAAGAAAAGGTGAAAGGTTACTTCTGAAACAAGGTCTGTACACGGCGATATACGATAAGCGCGCTTTCGATGTGAAATTAAGTAGTATAATATTAATCATTCTGATTTTATATCAGTGATGGTAATTTTACAGTTTTAGTTCGTCATGAATATTTATATCTAATTTTGTTGTATGTTTCAAAGATCAATTCTCACAAATTCGATCAGGATTCATTCAAATGCTATCTGTTGAAGATAATAACATATATTTATCCGTCACTACGATCACAGAAGCGGTGTTCCCTCAATCACCAAGACCCGTGAAGATCTTCAGTAACACATGCTGATCGGGATCGGGTGGTCAGACTCGCTGACTTGGTTGACACATGTCACCGTATCCAAATTGCGTATTACGTACAATGCTCATGCTGTTGATCACTGGATTGTCTGGTCCAGACTCTATAATTTACATGCAGCCACCATATAGCTGGAATATTGCTGAGCGCGGCGTTTAACAACAACAAAGCAAACCCCAATCGTCAAAATCATCAATCGTTATATGAAGAATATTTTAGCGGTGCTTCAATCAATATTTGTCGGTTTACAATGAAAGCTTCCTGCTTCCCTTGTAAAACGCGTACACTATATGACCTGGACGAATATACACCTACGAGTTACGTCTGCTTTCCTGGATAGTTATACTTCTACAACCTCCTCGCCGATTCGTGTTGAAAACTGAGAAATCACCGCACACACAGCAAAGACGCACACACATTCCAAATGTATAGACATGTGACTTTGATTACCTCCCTTTGAAAACAAAAGGGAGCTAATCGCTGGTGATTTTTTGTAAACTGGTTTCACGTTTTGTTCGCGAAGCAAGCTTAGCGCTTTTAGACAATCAAACAGGGATCAAATATTAATTCTTGTGAGAACATTTAATTCACAAGCCTCCATATTGTCAGCTGTGTGTTTTCTTGTTGTCTTCTCTTCTAAGGACAATCGTACAGTACAATTACGTGTTATAACGGCATTAAGCCCTTACCTTAATATACTCCCCATCAAAAGTGTAGACTCACTAGTGTAAATGTAGCCACTTACTTCAGTCAGCTCATCTGAAGTAGATTTTGCAAAATATTCTATACAGTTTAAGGGTACTGTTTACACGTGAACTAATGTATTGTAAAACAAATTCGTAAAGTTGAACAGATTATTGTCATGAGTTCAATAAATGATGAAACTTGGCGAATTCTTAACAGAACCTTACACCAAAACGCAGCTGTTCACATGCACGATATTAGCACATACTTTCCAGCTATTTAATGCACGTTGCGAAGAGGTTGAAACGGTTCTGATGTCAGCAATAGAAAGTGTCCAGAAAAGAAATAAGCACATGAAAATTGCGGATTCTAGTGAAGGGGGGCTGGGAAACTGAGATATTATGTTGCTAATGATCTCGCTGGTGATTCTGTGTGTTTGCTATTGAATTCTCTTAGAATTCTCAATAAGCAATTTACACGTGAGTTATCACTTCTTCTGTTACAAAACAGTGGTCTATAGTGACAGTAGAAATATTACGTTTGGATCACCAATGTTTTCCACAATTTAAAAACAAACGGCAGTCATACTTGACTGATGCAACACAACACTTAATTTATAGGCCCGGTTGTTCAAAACTCGGTTATCTTTTAACCAGCCGTTAAGTACATTTAACCGACCGTTAACTAATAACAGAGGGTTATCTTGTTGTTCAAAACTCTGTTAACTTTAAACAGGTTGTTAACGTGACGTAAATGTAAAACACACCTAAGGACCGCCGCTAACTTTTTAACAGTGTGGTTAACTCGCAAATGGCGTTCATGGCTAACACTGCTTTCATGAGGCCAGTTCAGCAAAGAAAGGATAGGGTGTATCGTGGACTGGACTTCGATACTGGAAATTATTCTGACGAAGAGTTACATACGAAACTGTAACTATGCACTTCATAGGAACTAAAATACATGTTGTACAAGAACATGATGCCTACGTTTCATCTTTTAACACTTGTGTAAAGGTTTATATATGTTTTACTACACTAAATGTGTGAATTTCTTCTGTAAATATTATTCAAACAAACACTTTCAAAGAATCAAACACGTACACCCTATACCCACGTATGATATGATATTGAACAAGACTAAATGTAGATAATTAAATTAGTTTCATGAAAAAATATCCGAATGATTACATTATGATACTGAAAGTGTAATCGGCGGGATATGGTGATTGTGTATACTCTTATTCTACCGACCTTCACCTCAGAGAAATTGCCAAATATGTACAACAATGTTGACGTATGACATCACTACCGTTGAGATTTCTTAAAAATGGCGGCTGACATGGGTTTTGCGAGGACCCTTCCCTTGATTCAGGGATCGTTTGTACATAAATATGAGATGTAAGTAATCAGAATGATTCTGACTATCTGTGTATTGTTACATGTTTTTATCGTTTTCATTTTAAGAAAGAGAAGAAGCGGCCAGAAATGCCGATTATTACCGTTGTCGTTCTGCGTGATTTTGCGTCAGTCATGGCGTCACGCTGCACAGAAACTTGACAGTTTCGTATAAACACATCACATTCCTGTATTGCATCTATTTTTAATTTCCTATTTCTTGCTACTATGCTCTTTCCATGCAAATGGGTGTCTGAAAATTTGAGAAAATGCTACACAGTATAAAGTCTGAAATTTTCTTTGTTTACATTTCAAACAGGTGTTGTCTTTCGAGCACAGCATTTGTTTCCACCCCAATATCTTTCGTTTCAGTTTATCTAGACACTTGGTATTGGTGACAAAGACCAGTTGTAATTAGATTCTAAAATGTATGAGGAATTCAGTAGGGCTGGGACGAGTAGGAAAAAATGGAATCGAGTACCCGCATGTACTTACCCGAATCGGAATCGAGTACCCGGAAATGTAAGAAATACATTCGGGTCAACCTCTGAATATTCAATCACGATTTGACAGAGACTATTATAGAAAACTTGAAAAAGTGGTAATAAGACATTAAAACTGACCTCAAGCTATTTAATTTACGTCTGTTTAACCAATATAGAGAGTAACACCATTACTTACACTCCTCGTTATAACAACGAACGTTTCGTTCCTGCTGCTACTGTAACTTAACTACTCACTGCACATGCACAGATAAATTACAGTCATTAAAACTATGCTCCATTAATCGGACAATACCAATGATGTAAAAACCCGTGAATTTCCGGGTTAGAATATTTATCTTCAGTAACCCATGCTTGTCGTAAGAGGCGACTAACGGGATCGGGTGGTCAGACTCGCTAACTTGGTTGACACATGTCATCGTATCCCAGTTGCGCACATCGATGCTCATATTGTTGATCACTGGATTGTCTGGTCCAGACTCGATTATTTACAGAGCGCCGCCATATAGCTGGAATATTTTTGAGTGCGGCGTAAAATATTTAGGTAGATATAATACTAACCTATGAAATTAAACACAAATCACTCACTCACTCACTGTGTGGTTGTTGAATGATAGTAGGGCTTCACTTTAAGTGTTTGTTACGTCAAAAGACGAAAAACTCTATTCTAGACATAGCTATTGTCTGCCCTTTTCATTGAGGCTCATTACAGAGCTTGTCTGCCTCCATTACAGAGCTTTCCGGGTACCCGATTCCTAGAAATAGGACTCGATTCCAGCTGTACCCGACCCGGATTCGAGTACCGTAGTACCCGTCCCAGCCTTAGAATTCAGTGATGCATTTGTCGCCGCTGAATATGAAATATATGTGATGTAATTGGCGTCTCAATACCGGCCTTCGCGAAACGTTGTGAGTTGTGAGTGATATGCAGGCCTACTTCGTAGTCACTTTGATTAAATTTTATATTTGAATATCGAAACCCTTTTGTCACAGCGAACACAACACTATCTCTTGTCATTTTACACGATAATGTTTGGAATTTTAAACTTATTTTATAACAATATCTGAATGCTAATGTTATACACTGATGTATTTTATATAAGGAATACAATGGCACAATAGTATTTCTCTGCCGAATCGTTGCAGCGTTCTATAATACACTTATGAAATATAATACATGTTTTCCGTCCTTGAAGAAATTGAAAAGAACTATCTATGCATTTTCTATAGTCACTTGTGTCACTGTGTGAATTGAACTAAAATTGAACTAAATGAAGGTTCATCTGATTAATGAGTATCGAGGAAATTATGTTCATCTATAAATTAGACGCAGCTTCATGTTTTTCAAGACATCTTTCCGGAATATGCGTCTGTGAAGGCGTTCAGATAATGACGATATTGCACAGTTTTATTCATGAGATTCCTGTCAACAGTAAGGTCGAATAATAGATCGATTAAATTCAGCAGTGTTGGCCCTGGGGCCTATAGTACAATTACAGTTTGATTACTTGCACGTGGTGCTAGTAACATATTAAGTTTCTATTGGCATTGAATGCATATTTCAGATAAAAGCTAATGGTATTATTGTCACAACATCTATATTGTTTGATGTTAAAAGATTTGGCAATGTGTGTTCATACATTACAATTTTTGACAGACTTGGCAAATAATTAATAAATGATATTGATAGCATCTTAATGACTTGGCCATACAGTCATGACAATTTAAGGAG
Source organism: Haliotis rubra (assembly GCF_003918875.1). NCBI lineage: Eukaryota > Metazoa > Mollusca > Gastropoda > Lepetellida > Haliotidae > Haliotis > Haliotis rubra. Next base: position 2,626,927 of record NW_025766003.1, read on the forward strand.
TGAAAAGTGAGCGATAGGTCTTGTGGGAATTCAAAGATTCATTAAGACTGTAGCCGTCTAAGCGTAACTCCTGTGTGTAATATTTGTAAATATTCTATCCACTGAAAACATGCTTCTACTATTAATATTACATGTATTTTCATGGATTCATCATATTTTATCTATAGCTGTGCTATAGTTTCTCATTAAAATGTCTTTTCTGTTGTCGGAATTGAAGTAAGTCCCACACAGAGCTGGGATCATATGTCTTTGAAATATATATGCAAACGTCTGGAACCTTGTGTTCCAATACAAGCGTTCGTAGCGCTACGACATTCGCATGCCTATGATAAACTATAGAGTTGGTCTCAACCATTGACTGGATTACATTCTCATCGTCAGCAGAGAAATTTCGACTTCTCTTTTTCCTTGGGGTGCAGGCGACATTTCGCGATTCCATTTTGGTAATCCGTAAGTAAACAGAAAACGGAATTGTGGGATATATGAAAGCTAACCAGTGACGTTAACCACACTATTAAACTTTGACGGCGACGTTAGCTAACGGCATGACTAACCATGTTTTGAACAACGCATATTTAACGTTCGGTTACCTAACGGCCGGTTAAGGATTTAACCGGCCGTTAGACAAGAGTTAACCGGCGGTTAAGATAACCGAGTTATTGAACAACCGGGCCCAGGTTGTTTATTCAGATGCGAGTGATGTTGGATTTGCAGGCTATAGTGTTAACGGAGATTGTGTACCTAGTTGTGGTCAGTGGTCAAGTGAAGAGGCTAGGCTCAGTTCAACTTGGAGAGAGCTCAAAGCTTTGCAACTGGTGTTTGAAAGTTTGATTTCAAAGTTAAGTCATCAACACGTGAAGTGGCTCACTGATAATCAGAACGTTGTTGACATTATAACAAAGGGGAGCATGAAGGAACATCTACAGTCCATTGCTCTGAGGATTTTCGATTTGTGCCTGAAGTATAGCGTTGAGTTAGAGGTTCAGTGGATTCCCCGTTGTGCTAACCAAAAAGCTGATTTTTTTAGTCGGTTGCCTGATAGTGATGACTGGGGTGTTTCTCAGGAGGTTTTCCATTAAGTAGATGCCACCTGGGGACCCCATCATGTGGATAGATTTGCTTCTTACTACAATACGAAGTTGGAGTGTTTCAATTCTAATTTCAGCAATCCTGGGAGTCAAGCGGTAGATTGTTTCACTGTCAACTGGAAAGGAACTATGAGCTGGATCGTCCCGCCTATAGGTTTGATTCCTAGAGTTATCAAGCATTTGAGGGAATGTCGTGCAGCTGGTACTTTAGTGGTTCCCGAGTGGCATTCTGCGTGTTTCTGGCCGTTGATATGTGCTAAAAAAGTGTTCATTCCACAGATCAAAGATTGGATGTATCTTCCCACAGTTAAGGAAGCGTACACAGCCTATAGGATACAAGAGGGTTTGTTCGGCCAGAAGGATTTAGATTTTAATATGCTTGCTCTGTTGATTGATTTTCGTTAATTTATGTTATATGTGTTTACAGAGGTTTTCCATCATGTGTACAGGGACGAGAAAGTGTTAGAGCATTGGCTGATGATATCCCATGGGTGTTATATCAAGCTAGAGCTTACAAACAGAAAGTATCAGTACGGGTTTGCTGCCTGGAAAAGGTGGGCGATATGTAATGAGATTTCTTGTGATTTACCTGTATCGCCGTTGCATTGTGCATTATATCTTGTATCAGTAATTCAACAAAGTGAAACTCTTTCACCTGTGTTGACAGCTTTTTACAGCTTGCGTCATGCGCATTCAAGTGTAAGGTTTGTGAGCCCCACTGAGTATGGTTTAGTCAAGAATGTCATGGAAGCAGCTAAGAGAAAGCTGGCTAAAGCTGTAGTTAAGAAAGAACCTATCGCGGTAGCTATTCTTGAACACTTGTATGATGATAAAATACAAGGAGCTGGATTTAACCTGAGCTTAGATTACTTTCTATGTGTTTATTGGCATATGCAGGATTTTTGCAATCAGCTGAGTTATTGTATATATCACGTTCTGTTGTTTTATTTTGTCAATCTCATATGCTTGTTTTCATTGAAAAATCAAAGACTGACATTTACAGAGATGGTGCATGGTTCGTGACAGGAAGAAATTTTTTTTTTTTTATTATTGTGTCACATGCTAATATGCGGTACATAATGACACGATTAAAACGTTTACATAGCATCCGGCCATTTGTCTTATGAGACACATATCACAGTAAAACATCTAAGGAAAAATAAAAATGTATATTGCACAAACACAATCATCACAATTCCTGCACACATAAGTACATTCATGCATGCGTCAAACTCACTCACCCTTATAGGTCGCACACATAATAATAATAACAAGTACATTTATAATGCGCCAAATACAGACACAAAGTGTATGCTCATAGCGCTACATGAGAGATTCAGACATCACCAGGTTAAGAGATTGCGACTAGAAATGATTAGAGTCTACCGAACTGAGTGAAGAGAAATGTTTTGAGACTGTCTTTGAACATGTGGAGAGTAAGGATCCCTTTAAGATGACCTGGGAGTTTATTCCAGAGAGTGGTGGCATTGTAAGTAAATGATCTCTGACCAAATCGTCTCAGACGTGGGGTTGGAACAGAGAAGAGATGTTGTCGGGCAGATCGGAGGACTCTAGATGGGTGGTAGACTTGTGTAAGTTCTGACAGGTAGGAAGGTGCTGACTGGTGGTAACACTGATAGGCCAGTGCAAGCACTTTATACTGAACATGTGCATCAACAGGTAGCCAGTGCAGTTACATCGGTATGGGCGTGATGTGCACAGATTTCTGTGATCGTGTAACTATCCTTGCGGCAGAATTCTGAATGCGCTGAAGCCTGGACATCTGTTCTTTGGTGATGTTACATGAAAGACTACTACAGTAGTCCAACTTGGATAGCACTAAATTCGCAGGCATATTGGCAGTATCAGTAGACAACAGGTCCAGTAGCTTGTTTACAACGTTATCTTGATATGGCTGCTATTGATTCTGATTCGGATCAGTACATATTAAGAGGTGTGACAAAATGTGCTTCTGGATATATCCTCAGGAAAGGAAATGTTCCTATATCATATACAAGTTTAAGAGAGATATTCATTGATGCTTTACGGTCTGATGTTGATAACATAAAACTATTTGGTTTGCATAGCTTGCGTAGCGGTGGAGCAACGGCGTCTGCAAATAACAGATTACCAGATCGAATGCTTAAACGTCAAGGACGATGGAGAAGCGAAAAAGCTAAAGACGGGTATATTAAAGATAGTTTGGAGCAGAGGATGAAAGTTTCACTTTCTCTTGGCCTATGACTTTCTTTGCATATCTCACCAGTCACAAGCGTATTCCAGTAAACTGTGTTGTGTTGTGATGTGGAACGAGGGGATTAGGAGAAATGAAATTTACAACGTTTGAAGTATGAATAAGTGGGAAATTGCCTTCTCCTAGCGGTATGTATCTACTGTCACGTGACTGGCGATTCCGCCAGGTGGCGTTGATTAAAGGTATATATAAGGTTGGTTATTTTAAATTAATTATTACATCAAGACCAACAGTTCACAATTTATAAGTGAAAGGATTTCACCAATTGGCCTTAGCTCCCTTTTACTGATAGTGAGAAGCGTTCACTAATTAGAACAGACCATAGTCCCACATCCACAGTCCAGTGACCTCCTAATCTCTTATCAAAACATTCAAATGTGGGGGAAGTGAGGTTAAACCGGTGAATTTAAATTCGCTCTCTCGCTTGTGCAAACAAGACCGTGCATCTTTAAGGTTCTATTATGTGTATCATATATCGTGTAAAATGGTCTATGTGTGACTGTTTCAGGTTATCAATTTGGTCTGGTGGATCGTGGGGGTGAAGATGAACAAATATAAGTAAGCTGTATGCTTCATGTTTGTTCATTGGCCTGGAAAGTCATTATAATATTGCATCTGTTCTCTATGAAGGTTTTGGCTTGCAAGCCATTATAACACTGTATTGTTTGGCTGCAAGCCATTAGAATATTGCACATTTCTGTATGAAATGTATATCTGAAAGCTATGGACTGGCAAGCCATTATAATACTGTATTTTTTGGTATGTTTTGGGGCTGGCAAGCTATTAGAATATTGCGTCTTCCTATATCACATATATATGTAAAGCTGTAGGTTGTATTCAGCTGGCCTGGTAAGCCATTATATTATTGCACATTCCCGTGTGAAGGAAACTTGTAAAATATGTTGATTGAATATTGCTAGGGTGGTAGGCCATTAAAATCTGCGTGTGTCATTATATATTTTTCAATCACAATCTTAATTTAGTTCAAGTTGTGATGTTTTTTATTCCAGTGTTCTGTACACTGTATATTGTATATCCATACAAGATTGATTATTTTGTACTGTAAGCCCTCCAGTATAATGCTATTACAGGCGATTATGCTTGTCGTAAGAGGCGACTAACGGGATCGGGTGGTCAGGCTCGCTGGCTTGGTTGACCATGTCATCGGTTCCCAGTTGAGCAGATCGATGCTCATGCTGTTGATCACTGGATTGTCTCGTCCAGACTCGATTATTTACAGACCGCCGCCATATAGCTGGAATATTGCTGAGTGCGGCGTAAATCTAAACTTACTCACTCACTCATCCACTACGCCCCTGCTCACCCACTTCAGCCCTCCTCATCCGCTACGCGCCCACTTATATACTACACCCTAATCACCCAACGCAGCCCTCCTCATCCACTTCACCCTTACTCAAACCACTTCAGCCCCCCCTCATCCGCTACGCCTCTACTCACCCACTTCAGCCCTCCTCATCCGCTACGCCCCTACTCACTCACTTCAGCCCTCCTCATCCACTTCACCTAATCAACCACTTCAGTCCTCCTCATCCACTACCCGTATATCCAACCGTAGACTAAGGCTTAGTCTCTGAATATATATAACTTTGATAGTAACAAACAAGCCCATTTAAATTGAAAAGGAGCCCTAGAGAGACCAGAGATTCAGAACCTGGGGAAATCTAGACTTGCTTCGTTTAGGGCATTAGCACTACAGGGAAGGCTAGGCTGTAGGGAAAATAATGTGGTTCAGGGACTGTGAGACAGACTAATCCAACCGCTACATCCCTACTCACCACTACAGCCCTAGCTCCTCACCTACTACGCCAGTACACGCCAGCTACAGCCCTCCTCATCCACTTCTCCCCAATTCATCAGCTACAGTCCTAACTGTCAATTACACCCGCTCGCTATATCTCACCCATTCACCTGTTTCACCCACATATATCGACCCATCACATACCTACTCAACCATTACGCTCCCACTCATTAACCTCGCCCTTATACCACCAACATTCAGAAGTCATTCTTCCATGTATACGGACGAGCCCCGCCATACCGCCGTACGTGATGCCATCTCTGACCATGATTCCCTCTGCTCTAATGAACACACAAACATGTACATTATTTAACACGTGAAGCTGGTTCATATCGACCGACGCACAGTCCAGTGTGGACTTCACCGATCACGCTGGTAATTGATTCTTCTCATTGTCAGCCAAGAAGCTTGCACATCACACGGGCATTCGTTGATGCTCAGGCAATATGTCTGCCTTAATTTGATTTCGTTTCGAGATAATAGAATATCACATTCAGATAAGGACATCTGTGGTAATGAAAGTGCAGCAGAATGTTACTGAGAGCATGTACACATCGGAGAATAGGGGAAAAGATGACAACAAAAGATTTCTTCTGTGAATGTTGGGGCGGCGAGGTAACCTAGTTGTTAAAGCGTTCGCTCGTCACGCCGAAGTCGCGGGTTCGATTCCAAACAACGCATCCTTAACTACTCGCCTCTTTCCGTGACCTACAAGAAGACTCTTAACCCATCCAGGCATACAACAGAAAACTTTCCCATTGTGCAGAAAAACGCAGAAAAGCCCACATTAATCGTGGAAATAGCAACATAAACACATTACCTCGCTACTGAAACAGTAAAAACGGCAACGAAAAACTATGAAACTGCAACATTAATATATCAACGAACCATGCGCATTACGATCCGGGCTTCTTTCCAATTTCCGAGCAACCGTGAATAGCCTGGCGTGGAAAAAATATTAAATATGTCGAAATAATTGCTGTCAATCGTTCCATACGAAGGGAAAGTAAACTAAACAAGTGTGCACACAAATATCATGATGATAAATGCCAAATAACACAACAGAAGTACTTTAAAAGGAATGTAACTTTTGTCCAAGCTGGAAAATGTCAACATGCGGTCGAGACTTCCTCTTGCATGTGCACATGCGCAAAATCGAAGTTGCGGGCTCCCCGTTTTATGATGCAGTGTTAGCGATTTAAAGTTGCCGTTTTTACTGTTTCAGTATTATGTTTATGTTGCTATTTCCACGATTAATGTGGGCTTTTCTGCGTTTTTCTGCACAGTGGGAAAGGTTTCTTTGGCAGGCCTGCCATCGTACGCCATTATTGCCAAGAATTGTGGCAAACCAATCAAATCGAGCGTAGTAAACGCATTCCGAAGCATGAAAATGGCGGCAACGTTGAACTTTGAAACTTCGCTAACTATGCAAAGTACAATTTAAACATAAACTTGAGCTTAAGGATCAGCTACTTTCAACAATAAAGCATACTTACAAAGGGAATGACTGTATAGTTCTTTTGTCCACGGGATATAGCTATAGGATATTCTTGATGTAGCCATGTTTGGAAATTCAGAGTTATCTTTCCTTGGTACTAGTACAAGACTATTTTCATCTCTGTGCCCGCTTGCGCTTATTAGGGCCTAGTCGTAAACATGGCCACGAGAGGGGTACGAGACGCCATCCGGCTTGCCGGAATGACATGAGTAGTTACGAATGCCCACATGGGTACAATGCGTGAAGCCCATATCTGTGTCCCGCGCCGTGATATTGCTGGAATATTGCTAAAAGCGGAGTAAAGCCCAATTCAATCGCTCACTCTTTGAACGTTCTGCTCACATTGAGGTAAAATGGCGGTAATGACCGGCGAGTCCTTAATTCACGGACACTTTGCCATGGAAACCTCTTGACCGAAGGAAACTGAAACTTGACACATTCATTGATTCAAAATTAGACTAAAATATTAAGAAAATATTCTGCAAGCTTCTGCAACCATATGGCCTATAAAGATGGGATAAGAACTTCATTTTAGCTCTGAATTCAAGGGCATAGTCAGTGTTTCCCTTCAAAGGTTGTCAATGATTAAACGATTTTCAACGTCTCCTTGGTATCTTGATTGTACGGATGTTGGTCAAAACTGTTAAAAATGTTATTACTTCTTTCAGGAACTGCTGCCTCAACAGTTTTGAAACCTTCAATATTTGAATATTTATGATGGCATACTGCTGTAGATATGAGGTCCAAATAGTCTAAAAATTAATTATTTTATTAACAAATGTTATTTTTCTAGCGTCTTTTACGCTCAAGATTATGATATTTGCCATATGAGGATAATGCATCTGGAATTTCTTTATAGTAGATTCACATACGACACCATAAAAGATCTTTTGTAGATACTCTCCCTTTGGGGCAATTGGATCCTAATACTAGTAATATATGTTCTATATCTGTATATTACTGGCAAACAAGCACAAATTGAGCACCGTCCTGACAATTGACCCGTATGAGCATGTATGAGTGCCGCTCACTGGCGCATGCCGTTGTGAGCGAAGAGGCCCAGGTTGTCCGCGATCAAGTGTAGTGCTACACCGACCACGTGAGAGTCTTATGAGCAAGGTGTCAATTTAATCGTCATGTATTGCACGTGTATAGCCTACATCTGCCCCACCATTCACAAACCAAATGGGTTTGCTCATTGCCTTGCACCGCATACTTCTCGTTAACGCGTTCTCTGCGCCGGTCCAACATATTCTTGTTTGCCAGTATAGTCCTAGGCCAAATGTTAGAAAAGTCCCTATCTTTTAGGATCTCTCGGCAGCAGTAAAGGCGTTATCCAGTAATTGGTATGACAACTCCCACCCTCCAGAGATTCTTGTCAATGTGGAACTAGACACAGAATGTATCAGGTTACTAAAACACACAAGGTTCACCTTGCTGTTGAAACAGTGTCCACATGTCCATAGACCAACTGCATGAGTATTAACCACATGGTTTAATGGACGGTGACAAGCACTGATGTTCAACATGATCAGGATATGCAGTATGGGTGATAAGGCCTGGTGTATCATGTTACCTGATAATGATGTTATCTCTACATTTGGCCTAGGAGTAAGTAGTTCTGTATCTGTATATCGTGGGAGGGGTTTACGTGTAAAAGAGATACAAACATGTTCTGCCTATTCCTATTTGTAAGGACCTTGCCACTTCCACGTTGTGTTGCTATGACTCTATGTCTCTCCACTGAAATAGTGTTGTAAATAAATAATGGAGCTGTGATTAACTCTGTGGGCTTCTTTGTTCTGATGCTTACACCTGGCGTTGGTTGGCTGGTCGTCTAATGCTCTGTCATTTGCAAGATACAGTCATTTGCAAGAGTGAGTGAGTGAGTGAGTGAGTGAGTGAGTGAGTGAGTGAGTGAGTGAGTGAGTGAGTGAGTGAGTGAGTGAGTGAGTGAGTGAGTGAGTGAGTGAGTGAGTGAGTGAGTGAGTGAGTGAGTGAGTGAGTGAGTGAGTTTAGATTTACGCCGATTTTACCAATATTCGAGCAATGGGCTGCATCTATTTAGGGAATCGAACCAGGGTCTTCGGACCTTTTAACCACTAGGCTACCCCACATCGCCCAGAAATCTATGACAATGTGTTCAAATCCCGTTGGGGATATGCTGGGGATATGCTGTTTACCTGCACTTTACCTGTGCTCGTTGGTTTACAAAAGTGGTTGACCTTGCAGCCCCCCATCAGTCCCGGCGTTCCTGTATAGGTTACACACCACGATGTATCGGCATTACCGTAAGCGGCGTCAAATACAACTCACTCACTTATTACTGAAGTACATGTGCTAAGATGTGTATCCCCAAACAAATGATGTGAGGAAAATATATCCTAAAACGCTTATTAATGTTACACTTTGCAATATTCAAGCTATACAACGACGGCCATTATATATGGTATCATTATTTTTTAACGCTGAGTAAATGAGTGAAATAAAGCCTTTTGATAATATCCATACTTTATCAAGACAATTGTTTCCTTTACTTTCATACATACTTTATCAAGACAATTGTTTCCTTTACTTTCATACATAGTTTATCTGGACGATTGTTTCCTTTACTTTCATACATAGTTTATCTGGACGATTGTTTTCTTTACTTGCATACATATTTTATCTAAACGATCGTTTCCTTTAATTTCATATATATTTTATCTGAACGATTGTTTCCTTTACTTTCATACATATTGTATCTAAACGATTGTTTCCTTTATTTTTATACATATTGTATCTAAACGATTGTTTCCTTTACTTTCATACATATTGTATCTAAACGATTGTTTCCTTTACTTTCATACATATTTTATCTGAACGATTGTTTCCTTTACTTTCATACATATTGTATCTAAACGATTGTTTCCTTTACTTTCATGATTGGATCAATCGATGGCAAAACATTTGCAAACTTTTTCAGTAGGAACATGGCTTTGTGCATTGCATCAGTCCCTGAAGTTGCTGTTAACACAGTCTTCCCTTCAAGACCACGTGTCCACGTGTTGTGGTACTTAGCCACCTTGCCATCAACAGTGTCCAACAACACGTGCGGTACGTGCAGCAGAGTGGACATGATGTGTCCGTGTAGACGGTCAGTGACAACTACCCGTCCGCGTTGGAGGAACGTAAATCCATTTACAGCAACAAGGAACATATTTTCAGTGGACGTTGTCCCTTTCGCTGTCAACCACTTTCTCCAATCCCTTGCTGTGACTGACACGTTTGATGGGAATTTCGGAATTTTGTAATGAGCAGACTCTATGTCATTACGTGCCATCCACAGAATGTCATAGGAGGGCTGAAGGTATCTAGGCACTGATCCAATCTGAAAAGCAGAATCCGGAACAAGGAGGCATCGTGTTTGTGGGAAATGCTTCGTAGCAAGCCTCAACGAATAAACGTCTCTTAAAAGGAGTGTCACGCGAGGGTGTCTTGCATACACCTTCTCAGTGTCGTGTAAGTGAGTTTTATCAAGATGTCTCGGATTAATCCATATACTCTGTGGCATCACAAATATTTCAAAACCACGGAATATTTCAAACACTTTACCCCTCAGGATATCAGAGTCTCTATATGCAATCATGTTTCCTCCCCCGTGGCACAAAACAGCAACATTCTGGACGCCGTATAGAAGAGCCTTCTCTCTTCCAGCCATCAGGTTTGCATCACTACAAGCATATGTGCTGCAGTAAAAGATGACTTCTTTACCGAGGTCCTTCACCAGAAGCAGCTCCCCAGCACTGATTGATGCATCTCCTTTATTCTCATGAACTGCCAGATCGGTCAACACAACGTAATCATAACGCCCAATGAGACGACGGAATATATCTGTTTGAATATCCCGACTTTTACTGATAACGTTTTCGAATGTTGACATTGATGACACCTGTCTGTAAATATTGTTGTTCCATTGCTTATCCAGTAGAGCTGTGTTCCAAGACGGACCATACAATATGCGTCTTTTGTCACTAGCGTTACCAATGTGAAGTACGTTTGAAACTCTTTGCTTAAATACAGTTCTTTGTAGTTTCTCTCTTGCTCCCGGCTGGATGTTCTGTACTAGAGTTACAGGAGATTCATTAAAGAATTCAAACACGCTGGGTTGATTCTGCACATGTGGACTTATGTTGGGGTAGACACGAGGATTGTTTATTGACCCCTCCTCCATTGTTGCTCGGGACAAAGGGGTTCGAACTTGGAAAATCAGCAAAAGACATGTAAAGGCTGTCACCAGATACGTAAAGTTTTGTTGACACACGAAGTTTATGTTCTTCCCTGCAAATAAACGAACAGGATATGAGCAAATGGTGCCTATGTAGATTACTGGAACTCGAGATTTCATCTTCACCATCAGTTGGTTTGCTCTTATCTTTTCATCGTGCTGCGCCCTTTCATAAATATTTGTACGCAGTGAAAAATACATAGGGTGCATGTACAGAAACAAAATATCCGACATAGAATCTAAAGATGTTTTGCCTTGGGGATCTGTTGCCCCATCATCAGAAGTACATTCTTTAACAGGGGAAGTCACGAGAAATCTACCAAACGGCGTTACATGAACATTGTTTCCATCGTAAGATCAAGTGTACATGTACTTCCAACTTGTAAATGCCTATCGCATTCTAAATATGTGAATCAAATGTTAGCATGTGGTTCCTAATCTACCTGTGACGTCTTGAACCCTTCCTCTGAAGGAATACACTGCTGAGCCCAGGGATGCTGTTGTTAGACCAATCAGGTTGAATGTCGTCACATATCTTTGCCCAGCAACACACAGCAACAGAACGACGGTAACACGTTTGAAGATGTTGATGACGGCGTGGGAGACTACTGAGACTCTCTTTAGCACCATGGTCACCGAGCAATAGGTATACAGGGAGTGGAAGATGGCAGTTGTCGTTAAGAGAACTGTTCTCAGCAAAACATCCTTTTGGCAAACAAGCATTGAGATACCAATGCATACCACGGTGACAATAAGTACTGATGCTGTACGTTTTGGATTCCTCGGTACTATTGAGCTGCCCCGCGTAAAACCGTTCTTCAGGAATATGTTTCTGAGTCCTAGTGCAAGATTTGACATTAGTGCGACTAGCACCCCTCCAAACAGCGCGCCATCTTGAAGGGGATCCCAAATGAACATTACACCACCGAGACCAACAAAGGCTAAGCTTATCATCACAGTCATTTCTGGGCGGTATTCTTGTATCACACATTGAATAACGGCGCTTGTAATTGGCTCTAGCATTCTGACGGCGATAGTCGATGATGCTGGAATGAGTGAAAGGCTGTTATTGGTTAAAAATGTTGCTGTCACGTGATATAGTACGATTGGTAGTGTGTGATTTCTGTCTTCAGATGCTGTTTTACGTCGAATCTTAAACACACTGATGCATAGAATCACCTGAGTGATCGAGACCGCAAGAACGCCATGTACATGGTCATGTGCTTGGCGGAGATACAAGGCAGCAGATTTGTGACAAATGAACGCTGTTACTGTCCACGTAAGAAAGATGAGGAGGTTGACAGCCATACTTGGCAGAGAAGAAACCTGTAAACAAGTGTGGAGATATTTATTTCCATCGAAATCACTTGATTGTCTGATCAAGACCCAAACATTAATTACTGTAAATAATGACTCCATAACATTCAGAACATTTATAGACAACAACTTCTTGTAAATTGGAGCTTATGTTTGCTCCTTCAGCGGGTGGTAAATGCAGAGGTGGGATAATGCACAAAATAACAATATATAGGATAAGGTAATTTAAGTATAATGATGAGAATGAACAGGCTGCACAGTGGTGGATGATATGATTACAGAAGTAAACACTGGGAAGGTAATTGCCTTAGTCTCTGTTACTGACTGGCTATTTGTTTCGGATTTAGATGCTTTTGGAGTTTCCTCTTTTTCCAATGATTGATGTTGGTATGAAGTGGCTTGGTTTGTTGCCAGGAAATATGGTGTTCATGATTTTTGATGAGATGTTCCGATAAGACAGTTTTCATATAAGATTTGTTTCAGCAGAGGTGCTCTTTCATTCTGGTTACTGTGGGGCGTGATGTCTCTCCTATGTATTTGCCCCCACGGTTGCATATTTAATACACACATACACCGTATCAACATGAAAGATTCAATCCGATCTCGTGTGCCTCGTCATTATATTGTCTTCGTACATTCCAGTTGTCAACCACTACATCTGATACATATTTCGTTGCTTGAATAAGTTTTAGTTACTTTAAAGAATTCCGATAAATTCCAAAATATGTTCAACTAATCATTAATTAATAATTAAACATACAACTGCACTTTATGGATGAAAACGTCTTCTTTTACTGCATGTATCCGGTGTAGATAAGTAAACCATTATCCTGGAAACGTCGCTAAATGCATTAGGGTGTAAGCAATGAAGTTGTATAATTCCATATTTATTCACCAATCCCGAATACTAATTACACAATGAACATGGATTAACGTTACAATTGTGATTGATAAACACTGCAATATCAGGGAACTTCGGAAAGAGTTCTAAACGCTGTCATTTCACTTACTGTGTGTTCTTTGCGCGCCATCTTAGCGTCCCTCCTTCCTGTTGCTGTCCCTTGTGTTGGAATAACAAAACGGTACACTCTGCTGCTTATGCAGAACTCGTGTGGAGACAGTGCTTTTGTATCAGTATAGACTTTGTCTCATGTCATATTGATGGCCAAACAAGTCACACAGAGCGGCGGACGTCGTGCTAATGACACTGTAATAACTCACTTAAACATACAGAACAAATTACAGGGACATAATAATGTCTGGTTTAGCTGACGTAACACACGAGTATTTTGTTTTAACTTTTCAAAGGATGTTGAAGAAACCCGTTGAATTAAAATAGCAGTTTCATAATGGATGGTCTGCTTCTGTAAGCCTGGTTGCCAGGTATCCAAAACCGTCAGCATTACATTTACGTGTACTACGTCAGCTAATCCAATCATCATAGGTCAAACTATCCTAGTTGACAATAGCCATTTATAAAATATTCAATACCACTGTTCTAATGTGACATGTCTACACAACTGCTACATTAACTTTGTCGCTCCGTTCTACTCGCCCAACAAGCACTAACCAGAACAATCGATATCTGTCCAGGATCCCAATGGAAAAATATTTAATTGTTGCTTTTGTTACTGTGCCATGGATGCGAAACGGCGAAACATGGATGCGAAACATTACACGATGGCATTACATAAAATTGATTTAATGCGAAATATTACGAACCATGCAGAGGTTTTTGAAAGTGGCCGATTGTTATCTTAAAGGTCACATGCAACCAAAAAAATGAAACATAATTAAAACACAATTATCACTTATTCATATAATATACATTGCTGGTTATGAAAAAACATATAAACAAAATTATAAGCGTACAATCGCAAATCAAAAGTGCAATATTGTGTACTTGGGTTTACTTCCCAAGAAACGAAGCAGCCGGGATACCGAACCCAGTCAGAGCGGGTGGGTGTGCACTCAAGTGTAACGGCTGGTTCATTTGCAGATGCCCTCACGGCTCATTGTGTGTGTATATATAGAGATGTTGGATTTTGTAAATACATGCTCATTTTTTTGTGTATAAGATTTTGCAATCAACAGACATCATAACATGTCATGTGTTCAAGTATCACACCTGCCTGTCTGTGTAATTACATAATGTGACAGAGACCGAACTCGGGCCATAAATCAATGCATTTTGTTTATGGTGTATAGCCTGATTGGTGTTAAGTTCAAATTGCATGTGGTCAGTGATAGCAGCTGTGTATTGAATATTGTCATTAGCAGACAGGCAGGCAGACACACAGGTGTCAATAAAACAAGACATTGAGTTTTGTCTGTAACAACGACACATCTATATCACAGTTAGAAATTCTGTCAACGCTAAATAATGACATTGCTTTTAAGTATCGAACTGAGAAAGTGACTCGGTAAGAAGAACGTGTGGTGAAATAGACAAATGAAATTATATAAACTGTTAATTTACTGTCATAACATATAAAAAGCTCGCGCCTGTGAGATATCAACAAAACATTAGAAAAATAGCTCACACCAAAGCCTTCACCGAGTATTCACCGGACAACCCGCTTCCACGCTGCGCGAACCTATTTCATTGCGCACGTGCTATGAGCGCAGCCCAGCTGTTGAAACCAGTTTTCCCCCGAAAAGTCTGGGGAAAATTAGTGAAACGTTTGAACTCCGATTTCGCGCGGTTTTTTTCATCGCGTTATTTTTCAACTTCATAAGTTGAATCTGCATTTCTGATGATTTGTTTCGGTAAGTCCATACCGAAAAGTATCAGAATCTGCAAAGTTGTGTTTTACGTTGCATGCGACCTTTAAGCCAGCTCTTTGAACCCTTTAATATCATGTATATGTCATATGATATGATAAACGTATCTCAGGAATCTGAAGATTAAACAATTTCCAATATAATTATCATACTCTAAGCTTATTATAAGCTGCAACATGTTTTAGTTTTACTAATTATTAGACCGAATATATTAAATTTCATAGATTTTGAAATCACCATTTTATCGTGATTGCATGATGTTTATGTAATGCATGAAAGAATATTCTTTCTCCGTTGAATTTTCTAGAGGACTCCAAAATGCTTTTAAAGTTCAAAATCGGAATATGTTTCATTCCAAGTGACCTTTCACATTGATAAACAACAATAGGAAGCATGGCTCATTAGTTTGAAGGGAAGATTGCTAAACCGCGAAAAAGAATCATGTAAAGCCTCCTTGTAAAGAAATGCAAAAGAAGTGTTCCAGAATCGTTTATTCCATAATGAGAAACTGTGAACGATTGCTTGGTCGTTTAGGGACATTCCGATTCATCGGAACACCACTGGTGAGAGAGGGTGGGGTGTTCATTTCAGTAAAGGGGCCACAGGCCCATTATACAGTTAAGACCATGTGCTGTTTAACAAGCTCCAATATAATCATTAACATGAAGCTACGGAGCAGGATACACATCAGGATATGGAGATATTACAATATTATGTGTTTTAAGAGCTAGATAAAAATATTTCCAAGATCATTAATGACAATTATTACCCACGTGGTAAAGGGTAGAGGGGTTTCATAACAAAGTGTTATGACACATGTGTCATTACACCTTCGAGTGATTTGATTGGCTACTAGGTGAACTTTGACATTATCGGTACTTCTTTCATTACTCATTCCATTCTTGATTTTCATTCAGAAGTGTTCACACCTTCTGAGAGCATGTAATATGAGAACACTTCTTTGGAATTAAATAAAAATCTTTTTTAGTGTGGTTACAAGGATAAGTTTTCAATCCTTTGATGACTCAAGTTTCTGTACATAAAAACAAAAAAAATAAAATACATCTACTAGGTCTATCGTGAGTGTAAACAAATATGGCGTCGCCCGTAAAAGTTAATGAGTTTGTCAAAATTGACGGACACCTGGTTGGAAGAGTTGTGTATATTATCAGGCCATTGAATACCTTCAGCGTGTATGTTGTGTAGAATGCACAGGGAGTTTCTAACACACAACATCAAAAGATGAGCGGCGCTCTTGTATCTCGATCATTGCCACTGTCCACTTGTCCTCCCGCACAAAACATGTGTTCTACTGCCAATGCCATGCCTCCCGTGGTTTTTCATGTAGGGGTTAAAAACACTTTCAGAGTCAGAACAAAATAGGCTTGAAATCGTCTTCATTCGAGGTTGTAGGTGGTGTGTTAACCCAGAGTACATGAAGAAAGGTCCAGAGTCTTGGCTTAGTTCAGACCTATCGTGATGATCAAGACTTCAGATTGTTCTGTGGCAAGCTTGATGCTCTTGAGGGTATGGGTCATCTGAAGGACATTGTCCATGAGGATGCTGAGGAACTGCTCACCTACTTTGGCGAGAACTATGTTACTGGCACCTATAGACAAGGCCCGCCTGCAGCACCAGTATCAGCCTTTCTAACAGACAGAGACTTTAATGTCTCCATAGACCAGAAAAATGCAAGTCAGATCTCAACATTATTAAATACCCATCACATAGTAAATGGGGTAGCAACAAACAAACACTACTACTACTATATAAATCACTCATCATATCTAAATTACTCTATGGCTGCGAAATATTTCAAGATATGACACAAACACATAAAGCAAAATCATGCTCGGAATTGGTTTCATGCAAATGCAAAAAAGGCTGCAAACATCGCTATACCTGCCGCAAAGGCTCCCTGAAGTGTTCATCACTGTGTTTGTGCCAAGGAATATGCTAGAAAGGGTCAGTATTGATGTGATTGTAAGTCAAAAGCTTTTCAAAAACATATAAAAACTGTTTGAAATAAAAAGTATTATTAGTTTTCGTGAAATTTGTCATTGTATTATTTAAATGTTGCGGATGCGCAGAAGAATGATTATTTCTAATGCCTCCTTATCTTAGAATGATCACTACATATTAGTGAACGTTTGTGCCAAGTTTGGTGCTTTTATCACATTTTGCACAATTATTTTGCTAAGCAGCCTCACTAAAGTGTGTGTCCCTCTTGAACAAAGATTCTTTTTCCTGAATTGATTCAAAATCCCTGCTCGTAATTTTGCTTGACATGCACGATAACTAAATTTGGCAAGGACAATAATAATAACAAACCTTTTCCCAAAACTTTAAAACATACGTGGTACTTACCATAGTTAGTTGCAGTAATGAAATCGCTCTGTCAGAAGTGGAAATGGCACGCAACACTGAGAGTGAGACTGGCGAGAGCTGACGGCTACCTAATCTTGCTTTGGTTTGATTATTCGTCGCTATTTCGAATGACAGTCAACAACCATTTCAACAAGTTTTGACCTCTTGGACCGTGCAACAAACTTTGAACGCCATCATTATACCGGAAGTTAACTTAGGACCGTAGTGACTGGCGCCATCTATTTGCGAAGCGGTAAAGGGAGATAACTGAGGAATGTTCTCCATTCCAAGCACTTGAATGTATAACTGGAGCCTTCCCAGGAACATCCCTCCAAACATTATTGGTAGAATGCGGGGAACTAGACCTCACTCTCGAACTGGAAAGATGTACAATGAAATATGTAACTCAATCCCTTAACAAACCCATTACAAACAAAACTGAAAACCACTATACATCTCTTAAAAATAAAAATAAAATCATTATCAATAAAGGCAAATACCAAAAAACCGTTTGGACAAAAAATACAGGAAATTAAACAACAACTTGATTTATATGCTACAGAATATAATACAAATCCATATTACAAATCTCTTCCTCCAGTATTACTGCCTAAAATCCTGGCCAACACAAAACGTACTGAACGCAATATACTTAATAAATTCACAGTGCAAGAAATCATACAACAAAATTACAATCCACAAGATAATCTTCACATTTATACTGACGGTTCCAAGGACCAAAATGGTAATACTGGTTTTTGTAGCTACATAGCCCCCAAAAGCCTTTAACAATCCAATAATCTCTCAGCAAACTCCAGTATCTTTGCTTAATAAGTGTACTACCCCGTCGCCGAAATACCTTAGTTGTGGGTGCGACGATAAATAAAGCAAATAACAACATATCGTTTATTTTAACGATATTTTCATTGTTTTCAATTAGGACTCGCTAAACTCGTGACAAAGGAAAATTATTTCACTCGGGACATAAACTTGATATGAAAGGGGAACGAGTTTGATATCTTATAATTATATTCTTTGAATTGAACAGTTGAAACAGCTTCTCATGTGATGGGAGATTATAATAATATTTGAGGATTGTATGTTCTCTAATATCATTGTAAAATGGACACTCAAGGCAGAAATGATATTTATTTTCAACAGTTGGAATGATACAAAAAGGACACAGGCGATCACTTCGCTCAAGACCAAGGCGTCTACCGTATTCAATCATCAACATATGACTGGAACGTCGGAATTTACTTAAAATAATACGAAATACTTTAGACTTGATGTGACTGATGTAAAACTCATAAGAGTCATTATCTTTAATATTATGTAGAAAGTCGAGTTTTGAAAGCACAGATCATCCTTCCGTGACTGGCTATCGTGATCAATACATCTTTGTTAGAATAGATACATGAAAACAGTGATATTTCCCACATTCTGGTAAAAACAAACATTTCCAAATACATAACGGTTTAAAATACTTTTCACATTCAATGCCCAACATTTGCGTCCTTTCTCCACAAGGCTATATTGATATTCATATGCTTTCTTAAAGATGACATTATCATCTTGGGAGATCAATCTAGACCAATATCTAATAATTTTACAATATATATTTGCTTTTAATGAGTGTCTGCCATGTTCAGCACAGGCAAAGATATTTGGGGTATTTCTTCGAAGACAAAGAACTTGTTTACAAAATTTGTCGTGAATTTTCATAACGTTGGGTGATTTGTAAAAGCCCCATACTTCACTGCCATTTGGCAGAATTGGTAGAGTGAGTGAGAGAGTTGGGTTTTACGCCGCTTTTTGCAATATTCAAGCAACATCACGGCGGGGGATACCAGATATGGGCTTGACAAATTGTATCCATGTGATGAATGTGAACCGGGTCTTCGGCGTGAACGCTTTAAACACCAGGCTACCCCACCGCCCCAGAATTGGTAGAATTTTCATATCAAATATTTGAAACAAGACATGTATAGGTAGGTTATAAAAATTAGGTATTGAGGATCTAAGTATAGATAGAACTTTTAGTGTGTACCTCAGATGTTGGACAATGTCAGGCAACCTTAACGTATCACTTCTTTGACTGGCATTTTAGAAGTTGTAAAGATGAAGGAAAACCAAGTTCTATGGATAGTCAACTTCTTTATTGCAATGAGTGCAACGTTTCGGTGTAGGTACTAACAGTACCTTAACCTTAACGTATACCAACTTAGTTATGCTTTACGTTATATTCAACAATATCAGGGAGTGTTGAGTTGTATTTCTGTAAGAGTTCCATCGCCATGTCAAGAGCTTGGGCGCTTGTATTGGCAAGTTTCACGAACTCCACACCCCTCGTCCAGGTCTGCCTGTAGCTGGACACCTTGTGATAGTTGTTGTCCAGAAGCACGTGTGGAATGCCCAGCAGGGTGGACAGGATGTGTCCGTGTAGGCGGTCAGTGATTACCACACGACCTCTCTGAAGGAACAACAAGCCGTTTGTGGCAATGTTAAAGGCAGTTTCCATGGAGCTATCATCACGGGGCGTGGACCAGTGTAACCAGTCGGAAACGCGAACTGAGACATTCGCAGGGAAGACGGGGAGGTTATATCCGGTTGTTTCACTGTCCTGGCGTCTAAGCCACAAAATGTCGAAGGATGGTGTCCTGAACCGCGAAACAGGTCCAATTTGGAAGGCCATATCTGGTGCCAGGATTATACTTGCTCTCGTGAAAACACCCTTTGCTCTTTGTAACGAAAGTCTGTCACGCACCATCACGGTAAGGTTGCCATGCTTGTTATACATACTGGCATACTGATGAAGTTTTGTCTCTCCAAAACGAAACCAAATGCTTTGTGGAAACATTATTATCTTGTGATTTGTGAATTTAGTGATGACCCGTTCTCTCAATGTTTCAGCTTTCTTGTATGAAAACAAGTTCCCTCCCCCTTGTAGCAGAATCACTAGATCATCCTTGGAATAAAGTTTGCTTTCTTTGAATGCTGTTTCTATTGCAGTTGCCGTACACTTGGCAGATACGCAATAGTAAACAAGCTGGATGCCAAGTCTCCTTAGGAGACGGATCTCGCCCACAGCTATAGCCGGGTCGCCTTTGTTCTCATAATCGGCTACATCAAACAACATTGCGCGTTTATACCCACCAATCAAATCCTTGAAAAGGTTCATATGTATTCGCTGAGCTTCATTTATGACGTCATCACGTGACGTCATTAACGATGACATTTGATTAGTGTCTGTGGGATGGTCTACCAATCTCCATTTCAGAAACTCGTCGTTTACTATTGTTTTTTTGTCATTCATAACAGTTGCATTGTGATTTAGAATGCCCTTTTTAAGAACCTGTAATATAGGCCATTCATCGAACGATGAACGCGATGAGAAGGTGAACGATAGAATAATAAGTCCAGTTAAACCAGCCAGTATGTAGGTTCTTGTCCTGCGTATGTGCTGACCTGAAATGAATGAATGAAGTCAGAATAAGATGACAAGTTTCTGTTTGTAACACGCCGCACTCAGCAGTATTCCAGCTATA
The DNA here is from genome assembly GCF_003918875.1 of Haliotis rubra. Classification (NCBI taxonomy): domain Eukaryota; kingdom Metazoa; phylum Mollusca; class Gastropoda; order Lepetellida; family Haliotidae; genus Haliotis; species Haliotis rubra. The sequence continues at coordinate 2,647,869 of NW_025766003.1, forward strand.
TGACGGCGGTCCGTAAATAATCAAATCTGGACCAGACAATCAAGTGACCAACAGCATGAGCACTAATCTATTCAATTGGGATACGATGACATGTGTCAACCAAGTCAGCGAGCCTCACCACGCGACCCCATTAGCCCTCTCTTACGACAAGCATATGTTGATGAAGACAAATTCTAAGTGAGTGAGTCTAGTTTTACGCCGCGCTCAGCAATATTCCAACTATATGGCGGCGGTCTGTAAATAATCGAGTCTGGACCAGACAATCCAGTGATCAACAGCATGAGCATCGATCTGCTCAATTGGGAACCGATGACATGTGTCAACCAAGTCAGCGAGCCTGAACACCCAATCCCGTTAGTCGCCTCTTACGACAAGCATGGGTTACTGAAGATCAATATTCTAACCCGGACCTTCACGGGTCACAAGTTCTAAACCGGATCTTCACGGGTTAGTTTACAAGTACATAAACAATGTTCGAGTGAGTTTGAAATAATTCAGCTACTCCCAAGCAGCAGGCAGGTGATCTGTCACGCACCGCGCAACTTCAGGTAGATATCATGTTCGCCGGATTACCCAATCACAGTGACTGATCATACGATTCCTTTAGTGGATAGAAGCGTGATCAACTAAAAAAGGGGTTTATTCTGACCTTGACAATGCTTGTTATTTTACGCAAAATGATGATGGTTTGTAAAGTATTGACCACTCAATACAACGCTCTACGAAATTACAATACGATGACATGAATGAGAGAGCCCGATTACCCAACCCCGCTGCTCGTTCCTTACCCGGAGCTTTACTTGTTTTTGAAATATGACGTTCACACACGTACATACGGTGCGGTGTTTAGTATGTTTCTTTGATGTAAGTGCCTATCGTTAGCCTATTTTGTTGGGATTGAAAAAGGACAAAATACATTCTTTATTCTGGGTTTGTCAGTTTGTTATGTAACTCAGCATATGTTACATGATTCCTGTCTGTAAATAATCGAATCTGGACCAGACACTCCAGTGACTGATATCAGGAGCAACGATCTATGCAATTGGGATACGTTGACATTCATGAACCAAATCAGCGAGCCTGACCATCCGATCCCTTTAGTTGCCTTTTACCAAAAGGGTGAGTTCCTGGGGACGAATCCTAACTCGGATCTGCACAGGGCTTTAGCCAAGGGCTTATACAGCCTGCTACATTATCAGTTGTGGCTTGGTGCACTTTAAAAGAGATACCATGGAAGTCAGTTGTACACAAAACACTAACAGTACAACCTTTATTACCACCCTAGCAACATACCCCCTCATCTTTAACCGCATACACGACACCTACTTAAGATTATTCTAGCTATATAGCGGCGGTCTGTAAATAATCGAGTCTGGATCTGACAATCCAGTTATCAACATTATGAGCATCGATCTACGCAATTGGGATACGATCACACGTGTCGCCTCTTGGATGGGTTACTAAAGATCAATTCTATCCCGGATCGTCACGGGTCCTACTGAGAAAGTTCCTTACACTGAAAGAAGAAGTGCTTTAATAAAAAAAAGCATTTTGTATTTTGTTTTTCTCTGAAACATCTCTATGACAGTGTTGTACATACCAACAGGCCGTCCATCCATCGATGTGCTCTGCTGAGGCTTCTTCTCAGCTGAATAAACATATACTCCCACTGCAGCCAAAGCCAAACCAGCCCAGTTACTGAAGAGGACATGCTTTTGAGCAAATACACAAAGTAAAACCACGACAAATGCTCTCTTCATGATGTTGAGGACAGCGTGAGTGATAACAGACACCGACTTCAGCACCATTGACACCGACAAGTAGGTATAGACTACGTTGGCGATGGCCGACAATACTGCACATGATATTGCTAAGAAATGTTCAGTATCCCCAAATTTGAATTTTAGCGAAAGACCAACTACCAATGTACATATTGAAATGGATGTTATATGTTTGGATCTTTGTGTCAACAGTTGACCATGTTCAAAAAGTTTCTTCAAAGCAATGTTTCTAAAGACCAGTGCGATATTTGAAATCAGAGCCCAAATTAACCCTTGGGACAAAATGGCGTCTTGCAATGGATTCCCGGTGAAGATGATGGCTCCAGTGACGATGATAGGGAGACTGATGACAGTCGATACTGAGAGAGGGACAGCGAATACCATCCACTGGATAACGGCGCTTGTGATTGGTTGCAACATCTTCACTGCAAATGTCGAGGAGGCGTGGATAAGAGACATGCTGTAATTGGTCGATAGCATTCCTATCGCATGACCAGCTAATGTGATACTTTTGTACTTGACGTTATCATTGACGGAAAGAGTCCCGGTCGGGTCTGAGATTGTCAGACACAGGGCACAGAAGAAGAGCTGCGTGCATGACACAACAATGACGTCATAAGGTTCGGAGTCGTTCAAGAGGAAGTAAATCTTGGCAAGCTGGTGACATGCAAATGATGTCAGTGTCCATGACAGGAATACGACCACCACACGAACCGGATAAAATCTCTGAAACACAGTAAATTTTCATACATTGAAAAGATATATTTTCTTATCGCGGGTGGATGGCCTGTGAGTTGATTTTGTAATATGTTTGATTTTCAATTGAAAACACGTTAGGTTCTGCTGTATCCATGAAAACTGAACTGTATTGGCGCAAGACAACACTCAAAGACATCTACATGATTACATTTTCGAAAATAAATAATTTGATTTAAAACTTTTAAAACCTGGAAAAAAACCCATAACACAGACATCTGTACTTTTTCCGGTCCAGATTTCGGTTCAAATGACCCATGGTCGGGTCAAGCTTACTTTAGTTCAATGTAACACATAATTACAACATATTTCTCAAGCAACATTTTATATTGAAATACATGTATTTTGTATGATATAAATAGTATAATTATTCTCTGTCACTAAAACAGGATTTGACACTAAAGACACTGCTTGTTACTTTCTAATTACCATCTGGAACGTTTGGAAGCATGGTGTTTGATGATAGTCCCTCTTGAATTTGTGATAGAATATATCAACCCTTGGTGGAAAACACTTGAAAAAATGCTAATGTCTTGCAAAACGCGCTTGTTTAGTGGCCTTTCTGGGTTTCCTAAACATAAATAATTGTGAAAAGGTTGACTGTGTTTTCGATATTCATTGTATTTTATTTCGGCCCATTACACCATAGATAAATACATATTCCAATTTCTTTGCTCATGCCTGAACATAGCTTATGATTCTTGTACATGCATCAGTTTCGAAGTAGGTAGAGATTTCTAAATTTGACGGCATGTGTAATTCCTTCTGTACAATACAGTATCTACACCGCGAGTGATAATGATTCCCAGTAGACATCTATTTCTTTTTAATTGGGATGATTTATTTATATCTGAAGTATTCCGTCAAAGAGCATGCCTCGGTTTTTCTTTGGTTTTATTTTCTCATATTTCTGTGTTTATTTATTGCATTTCCTCTGTTGTTGACTAAAACTTGTTCCCATCAGGTTCAAATTACACTGTTGTACAAACTCTCCCAGCTACTGAATGTATATGACTGTTTCTTATCTTTTGTACCTTTTATTTATTTTCAATCCAATTGTTTTAATTTCAACTTGATTGATAACAAATGTCAATTAACTTCAGAAAAATTATACTTTGAACCTACTCTCATTTTAGAAAATCAACTAAAACACTGCCTTGCCCTCTCAATTCATTACTCTGATTTACTTCATTTCAAATTATATACTTTTCTGAGACAAAAGAAATGTGTACAGATAATATCAAAAAGATAAAAAAAGATAGAATTGTAACTGATAAAAATGAGGAGATTAGAGATAGCATTTCTATGTTAAAGCAGCTGTGGACATTTTAAAAGACATTATATATTTCTATTCATCAAATAGCAACTTGGAAAAATAATGTCAATTTACAGAAGGTTGAAGCAGCTACACTGAATGATGGGTAAATCGAAAATGATATTGATATGGATAAAATCACCTTTGCAGTGAAAGATGTGAAAAACAATAAGAGTCCTGGTATTGATGGATTCCCTATTGATCTCTTTACATATTTCTGGAATGACCTTAAAATATGGATTTTCCGATTTGTTAATGATGTTTCTATTAAGAATAAATTATCTTTGACAATGAAGAGAAGGGTTATAACATGCATACTTAATGCAAATAAAGATAGAACTAAGATGAAAATTGGAGACCAACCACTCATTTAAAGGCTGTTTATAAAATACTTAGTGCATGCATAACAAACCGTTTAAAAGGGACTTTAAACTTACTTATACATGAAAACCAAACAGGTTTTCCCAGGTAGAACTATTAGTGAAAATACAAGATTATTATATGACATCATGTTTGAAGCAAAAAAACAAAACAAAGGCCAATATGCCAGGATTCTAATTGATTTTGAAAAGCATTTGACACTGTTTCAAAAGATTTCATCAATTCAGTCCTCTAACATATCACACAACTTCTTGCATGATACAAAATGATCACTTATCTGATGTGGCGTCTTTGAAAATTAAAAGGGCTGTAGACAGGATGATCCCTATCACCAAATATATTCCTCTTTGTAGTTGAAATCTTTAGAAGTATGATAAGAAATAATGATAAAATTAAAGGCATTGTTATTGATGACAAAAATAAAATGATTTCTTGATGGTACAGTTGAGATTCTGTGTGCAGCTATTGAAACAATCAATACTTGATAAATATAGATAAGATTAAAGCAATCTGGATTGGCTCAAAGGCAGGCAGTGAAATATTATGTAAAAGGTTGAAAATAGAATGATATAATTGAGAGTTTGAAGTGCTGGGAATATAATTTTCCCAAAACCTTGCTGATCTATGGTTGATTAATACAAGAAAAAGACTGGAAGAAATAAACATATATTAGCAGTATGGAGAAAAGGACATTCAGATTGACAGGAAAAATTACTGTCAATTAAAAGCATTAGCCCTCTCAAAACAATTACATATTTTCAGCTCATTGCCCAATCCTCCAGAGGCCTTTATTAAATCCCTTAAAAAAGCATATTTTTTTCAAATTCGTGTGGAATGATAAAAATGCTTAAATAAAAAGAATCACAATGAAAAGATTACAGCCTGAAGGGGACTGGGTATGGTTGATATTAAAATCATTTATTGAAGCTCTAAAATCACCCACTCTTAGACTTTACTGTACAAAATCATCTGACAATAATCCTTGTAATATACCTTATAATGATATCTTCAAGTATGGACCAAATATTAACAAAATACTCAACATTAAAAAAAACCTTATTGGAAAGATGTTTTAAGAGCATGGAACAATTAATGCAAAATGTTTAATCTTGATTCTGACAATATTGATCACATTATTGCAGAACCATTATGGCTCAATCATAATTATAAAAAACCCAAACTTGTCAAGTTATTAAACACTTGGCTGATAAGGGTTTATTGACAGTAAAAGACCTGTGTGATGAAAATGGATTTATGCCTTTTGATAAGATAAAGTTATAATACAAAATAAGAGGGACACTATTTGACTATAACTATCTACTTCACATCTTACCTGATATTTGGCAAAAATGTTGTCAAAAGGACAAGAATCATTCCTTCCTACAATTTCCTACATCAATGTTTACCAAAGAAAAATGATAAAACTCTCAAAGGGTTCAAGATTATTTTATGACAAGCTGATTTCTAAATATGATAAATTTGAGATTTGTACTAAATGGGAAATGATATTGAATGATTGTGAATTTGACTGGCACAAATATTTTAATTTCTCTAGACATGGATTGAAAGATGTTAAATTTCTTTATTTTCAATTCAGATTTTTGCTAAGAGTTATTTATACTAAAGAGAATTACTGAAAATGAACCTGCTTGACTATGATTTGTGTAGTTTTTGCAATGCTATTTCTGTGAGCATTTGTCATGTTTATTGGGAAGGTTGTGAAAGAATGAATTCTGGAATGATCTAGAATTCTGGATTAATAACTATTTACCACGAAAAATAAACATTACAAAATACATTTTGGTTTGGTACATTGCATAATGATGTATTACTAAATCAAAACATCATCTCTGCCATAAAAAACATATCAATTTATGTTATATTGAAACATCAATTCCAAAATTCATTAATTATAAAAAAGTATTAAAAGATATATTTTCTGAAGATAAAGGTATTTCAACGAGAAACAATGAAATTGAAAATGTCAATCATAAATGAAATTCACTCATCTCAATATTCAGCAACTAATTATAATTACACTTTTACAGCAATGTATCTTCACCTTTGCTGTGTTTACTGTATACCTTGGGAACAATTAAAAAAGGTTTTAATCGATTGCTTGCGGTGGTATCGTAGCAATCGAAAACAGCAGGCGGGTGAGGTACGCGGAAGTGTCTTGCCTTGTCACGATTTATTGTACTGTGAAGCATTTCGAGTCTGGGCTCATCTAAAAAATCATATTTTTAATCTTTAATCCTCGCAAAGACACGAGGGCCTGTGGTGTGAAATGGTTACGGTTGACGATTTGTCTCAGGTGATTTGTAAATCAGGGCAAATCAGCTATATGATACCACTGTTCATTGTCAATACATGCTCGGCAGGGCGCCCACAAGGCAGCAGAAGAACGACCGATAGCTTAGTCTCATGCCTGTCGACCATCGATAGGCTTTCACAGTCTCAATGTGTTTACATACCCTGGGTGGCCTTAAAAGACCGACCCGAGTCCTCTAAAGGTCCAGCGTGATCCCCATAGTATCGATATTCAATTGCAAATGGATAAAGGGACTTTTGACTCTTAGAAAATGTAGTTTGTGTCGAGTTCCTTACTCACTGTTTGAATGTGACTATCTATCGCCACGAATGCGTAACCCATCTTGCCTGTTCTGTTCCCAGTACCTTACAGCTCTTACTCAACCAACCCGGTCATTGTTCAATGGTCCCACGCTCTTCATTACTGTTATATTTGCACGTTTCGAAGAAATATACCAAAGCACAGTTGCTTTTAATGGCTCGTTTATATCTGTTATTTCATAATATGTTCGAATATAAAATAATGTAAAGCCATTGTTACGGTTTGAAAATAGCAATGTGATAAATCATAAATAGGAGAATCTACGTCTTTAAGTTTAACTTACCCTGATCGCGTTCTCCACACTGGTCTCCATGTCGGGAAGCACACGAAGTTTTGATGATGAAACTTTTACGTCCGTAGAAGCCTTGCTAACTGAAACCTATAGTTTGTTTCCGGTAAATAGCAATTCCCGACTAAACAGAACTTAAGGGTATTCATTTACGTTCCCAAGGCCACTGATTCAAAGGGAGGATCTCTGACACTGTTGAATATCTAGGAACATCTGTAATACTCCGCACATGCAGAGCCCTGTCTGAATCGTGGCAATAAGTATCACCTCGTGGCATGCAATCAACACGTACAGAGCCTCAGATTAATCAGCATCTGATTTATGAAGACGGGGAGCATGGGAAGAGTCCAATAACCCATGACCAGGTGCACAGGTGTTCTACCCACCTAATAACGGTGGTGGTTGGTTGTGGTTAAACGCCGCACTCAGCAATGTTCCAGCTATATGGCGGAGGTTTGTAAATAATCGAGTCTGGACCAGATAATCCAATGATCAAGAGCATGAGTATTATTCTACGCAGTTGTGATACGATGGCATGTGTCAACCAAGTCAGCGAGTCTGACCACCCAACCCCGTAATCGTCTCTTTCAGGAAGCAAGGGTTGCTGAAGACACCAATGCTAACCCGAATATTCACGGGTTGATAACCGTGTGCAGTTAGTAGTGTTATAAGGTAAAAATGCACCCCCTTACCATTAGAAAATTACATCAGATTCCTTATTTAGACTTGCAGGTATTCTCATGAGTGATTAAGATTAGGAAAGCAATACAGACGGTGGAATGTAGCTACAAGTGTATACAGTTACAAGGGTATCTAGCTGTGCACATACGATACTGTTTGGGTCGGGTTGCATTCATTCCTAACTACTTCTACGAGAAAATTAATGGTCGCGCTGTGCATGAGGGACCTTGTACATATTTCACGGACCATTACAAAGCGTTTCCCTATGCGTGCATATACGGGGAAAAAGAAATGAACTACGATCATAGGGATCTGACAATCGTCACATATTGATACGATATACTTACAAATACAGCAGTGCTGCCTACTCTCATTTAGGTTTAGGTGGACACATCTTGCAACTTAGGGGTATTTTGCAGTTTTTAAGTGTATAGACACATTTAAGTAGGTATTATAATATAGACCAAGCGCATCTAATATTATGAATTCAATAAAATAGTCAAAAGCTCAACCATTTCTTACTTTCTGAACACTGTAAATCTTGACTACAAATTTGCGATTACTATGATCATTCAGCAATTCAGGGTACATACAGATAATTTAACCCAAATATCAAGACCCTTCCAAGAATTCTTCAAGATGCAATTGTCAAAAATTAAGTCTTAGGTAAAAGAAAATGGCACATAAGATTTGGTTTGAACGACACTTCATTAATGTAGGTAAAATCACATAAAAATGTTCACCTTGTTTTGCTGAAAGATAATCAGATAGCACATTGATTTATGTAAGTGCATATATATTCCAAATTCTCATAAATTCAAACAACTTTTCAAACCTTAAATACTTCATCAAAGCTTTCAACTTGTTTTATTGAAAGAATATCATTTTCAAATAGCACCTTGATATTATGCAAGTGCATTTTCTAGTCAATGGTCCAAGTAGATTCCAACGTATACAATCTACAATCTCATAAACTCAGACAATTTTTCAAACCTTACATAATTCATCAAAGCTTTCAACTTGTTTTACTGAAAGAATATAATTATCACATGCAGTTTGAAGTGAACGGTCCAAGTATATTCCAACATACATACGAACTACACACTTGTAAATTCAGATAACTTTTCAACTTGTTCTACATAACAGAACAAAATTATCAGATAACACACTGGTAAGTTCATTTTTAAAGAACATGGGAGAAACTGCTTTAACCTTATAAAATAATATAAATAAATTTCAGTGATATTTTGATCGCTTTGAATTTAATTTAACTACTTTATACCATGGCAATGAAATGAAATAAGATTCTAAAAATAATTGTTCTCTTAAAATTATTTAACTTTGTTCTCCTTTCAAGCTGATTCATTTATCATGTCCACATAAACCACAAAGGAAGCCAAAACTGCGACCATCTTTTCCATTTGTAACATGTCATAATATCCCCTTACCAGTTTCTTTTATATTTTCATTTTTAAGTAATCGGAATTTTTTTATAAAAGATTTCTTAAATAGCATGTATGGTCAGCTATTTCCCAATGGCAGTGGTTTCCCGTTGGATAACATGACACAACAGGGGGAAATACCTCAGTTTCCGAAAGTTTTGATGAATAACACGCGATGCGATTCTTGTAATGACGGGTATCGTTCGGGAGCTCTGAACATCAATAATTTCACTGTGAGCTTGCCACGAGTATTTTCGAGGTTGTGAGAAGCGATTTCAATGGATAAATATTGGTTTCTAATGACGCTTTTTCGCCACAGTCTGCTATAAGGATCGTGATTGGTAAAAATCATGCATGTGGCCGAAGGAAGCCAGTCAAATTACAGCAATGGATGCCGCCCTCGTAAACAAAAACGCTTAGATTTAGACGATATTGTTTTTGTAAAATCATACTATTCTGAACGTGTTAAGCAAAAACTAATCACCTATATGTAAATGATTGAGCTTTATGGACGTATCGTGCTAGGTTATGACCTGTGACAAAAATGCTTCATGCATATATGCTAGCATTAAACATCGTGTCCAAGCGTGAAGTTCAATGCGGCGAAAGCTGAGATGTCACTTGACTTACATTACACGATATCGCACAAACAAGATGGAAATAGTAACTTATAGTGTACGTTTTGACAACTTTTATGAGGACTGTTGTTGATTTTATTCATTATTTTATTCAATCAGTTTAAAGTGAAGTGGATGAGGAAGATGTAGTGATTAATTAGGGGTGAAGTTGATGAGGGGGCTATAGTGGTTGATTAGGGGTGAAGTGGACGAGGAGGGCTGTAGTGGGTGAGTAGGGTGAAGTGTATATGAGGGCTGTAGTGGTTGACTAGGGGTGAAGTGGATGAGGTGGCTGTAATGGTTGATTAGGGGTGAAGTGGATGAGGAGGCTGTAGTTGGTGAGTAGGGGTGAAGTGGATGAGGAGGATGTAGTGGTTGATTAGGTGGTGAAGTGGATGAGGAGGGCTGTAGTGGGTGAGTAGGTGTGAAGTGGATGAGGAGGGCTGTAGTGTGTGAGTAGGTATGAAGTGGATGAGGTGGCTGTAATGGTTGATTAGGGGTGAAGTGGATGAGGAAGCTGTAGTGGGTGACTAGGTGTAAAGTGGATGAGGGGGCTGTAGTGGGTGAGTAGGGGTGAAGTGGATGAGGAGGATGTAGTGGTTGATTAGGGGTGAAGTGGATGAGGAGGGCTGTAGTGTGTGAGTAGGTGTGAAGTGGATGAGGTGGCTGTAATGGTTGATTAGGGGTGAAGTGGATGAGGAAGCTGTAGTGGGTGAGTTGGGGTGAAGTGGATGAGGAGGATGTAGTGGTTGATTAGGGGTGAAGTGGATGAGGAGGGCTGTAGTTGTTGATATTGTAGGCAGCGTGGGAAATGATTGTTTGCCCTGTAGAATAATGGAACAGCCCAACTATCAATGAAGAAGGGGTGTGTCGTTTGGAGTAAGGTAGTAGTAGTTATTTGCTTATTTTATGTCGCACGCACAACTAAGGTATTCCGCGACGGAGTGTTACACTTATTAAGAAATGAGGGGAACAAAAAATAGAAATTTTGAAAGAGTGGTGTTACTACCAAAAAAACCCCAACAACTTAGTAGAAAGGGAAATTTGAATGGGATGCCGAATTAAAAAGGTAAAAAAATAATGAAATAGCTAAAGAGCATTAGAGTAAATGTCATGATAACAAATTGCTTATATTGTTTTTAACAAGAGTTTATGATATGAGTAAAGAAGAATGTTTAAATTTGGCTCTTTGAAACGCATATGAAAACCTGTCAACCTGAAATTGAAACCGGTAACTGAAACTATGCGGAAACTATGTCGAATAGTTGGTAACTGAAACTCTGCGGAAACCTGTTGGAGTCTTATTAATAACTGAAACCTTGCGGAAACCTGATGGATTCAAAGTTAAATGAAACTCAACGGGAACTTGTCGGAGTGTGGGTAACGGATACCTTGCGGAAACCTGTTGGAGTGTGGGTTACGGAAACCTTGCGGAAACCCTTAGAAAGTGGGTAATTGTAATTTTCCGTTATTGCGGAAACTCAATGTAAAAGAACGGAAACTCACTGGATTCTAGGTGGAAACTTAAGTTTCAGTCCACTTTCCACCAGGTTTCCGCATTGCGGAAACCAAGTTATTTTTGCTGTGAACAGGTAATGTAGGTAAATGGTAAAATATACTGATGTACTTAAACATACACACTCATATGCCTATTAAACAATGCATAACATTATAATATGATAAAAGGTAGCTAACGCTTAATATAAAGTTTACCGCGCCTGTACGTTCTGTAGACAAGGGTGGCTAGGGATTTACTTACATAGGGAATGTTCATTAAATAGCAGGTTTGTTGCAGTGGAGGTTTTAAAGGTTATAAATTAAGCAAGTCCAAAATAGGCAATTGCCACGAATTGATAAGTGTAAAAACCTTATTAGTCCAGTGGGGGCGTGGTGGGCGAGCTGCCTAAGGCGCCAGCTGCAGGCTAGTCATCCAGCGAGCTTGGAGGTGCCGGGATCGAGCCCATCTGTGACCGGGCGTAAAAACCTTGGAGTCAACTTTGTGTGCAAACTCTTTCAGTGTTGTCACAACCCCCAGTGTACTATACAACCCTGTGCGCTTAAAAGAACCCACGAATCCGTTAATAAATGACCAGAAGGTGGCAACATGAATACGCGCAAACACCTAGTTGCGGGTACAGCAACGTGCAGTAAACAAAGTACTGTGACTACGTGGTCCAGTCCTCCCAGCTGTGAATTGGTACCTCGATGGGAAAGTCACATTAACTCGGTGCGCCTTGTGGCAAGAGTTGTATGGTACCCAGGGAGTTGAGATTTATAGTATGATGTGCCGCTGAGATTGACATCCAATGATCGAGGGAAAATCAAAGAAGCGCTTTGAGCATGCATGTGGGATGGACTATAGCGCTATATAAATATCCATAGATTACTACTACTAATAATTTACGAAAATCGCGTCACCACAGATTGATTTTACTACTCAATCGATTGATGTCACAGTTTTGTAGTTGATACCGTCGTAGTCAGATTTCTAGCTTTTGCTTCGTGTGAGGCGAAGTCCAGCCCATATCTCTGCGAACTGTTAAGAATCATGTGCACATGCTCGGTTTTGTACAGCATTTATACAACTAGAACTGACGTGTGCAACACACTGCAGCTTCACATGAGAGAACCGGTTGGACAAGGTTTTCATGTAACTTATTAAACAAATCGTAAACTACATATAATCACACCAAAGGCTGTTTCATCAGCCGTGAAATCAAACCGAAACATGAGCCGATCAGAATTTTCTCGTGTGAAAGTGAAAATACACATCACAAACAACTATGGTTACACTGAAATCCAATTCCTTGTTTCATAAGAAAATGGTATTTACAAATGAATTTTAATTATAAACTTTAATAACATCGTATTTCTATATTCTATGGCGAGGTGTAGGCAGCATGACCTTAACTAAGACGTCACAGACTGACCCAGTTTGATGAGGTCGTAAAATGATTCACAATGCATCTGGCTTACTGGTTACACATGTGTTTTTTGCGCTTATTCAGTGTACTTCTGTAACACACAATGCGATTGATATATCAAGTGCGTACCAGACCGCCAAACTTTTCTAGCGGCAGAGCCTCGTTTTGAGATGTCCACGATTTCCAGGTTTCTGTTTGTCAGAGCTCGCCGTACGACAGAGCACGCTGCACGACGTGTTTGCAAGGATTAGATGGAGCGTGGTGTTGCAATATACAAGTGCTTAGATGTATCAAATAATACTGATTAATATTTATGTATCCAGTTAAATGAATTACTCTCAAAAGTCTCGACTGGTTAGTGTACTAAGTTGCGCAATAGGACGGTCAACAGGCAACGAAACTGTTTATGTAATCAATGTTTTGACTTGGAGATCAAGGTGTTCATGAAACCAAACAACAAGATACTTATATGCATGAGTATAACACACTTGCATTGCAAAAAGAGCGAAGTTTCTGAATATAGAGTATAAAATTAAATGAGACATTGTACATGTTAGCATACAGCTTCTATTATGTATGGCGCTGGATTGTATTGCCATCTTTGTAATTGTATAATGGGTCGGTGGTCCCTGTATGAAATAAACTCTCTCTCATTAACACTGACTGAAGACCACGTAGAGTCGTACATAGAATTCACAGCTCTTTGAAAATTTCCTTTAATTACGCTATCGTTACGCTCTAACCATCTGCTGAGGCGAGTGTTGAGGATGTCAGAGTAGATTTTACAAGGTATGGATATTAACGAAATTCCTTTATAACCAAGGGGTTAGAATTGGTCTTCAGCAACCCATGCTTGTCGTTAGAGGCGACTAACCGGGTCTGGTGGTCATGCTCAGGCTGATTTGGGTGACATATGTTATAAAATTGCGAAGATCGATGCTCATGGTGGTGATCACTGGATTGTCTGGTCCGTTTTACAGACGCCCGCCCCATATCCCCGACATTGCTGAGTGTGACGTCAAACAAGAAACAAACAAACAATAACTTCTCATATATTCATGAGATGAACAGGTCAGTTGCCTTTGTGTATGTTTGTGACGGGTGCCACGAGTGGGGCTAGATACGATAAATTTGTCGGAAAAGCCTAGTATCAACACTGTGTGCTAAAGATCATTATAACTCGCCCGTGGAAGATACTGCAGTGTAATATTTATACAGTTATATCTAACTAGTGTAATACCGCCGCACGTGAACCAGTTCTTCTGGAACTACTTTCAATCACGTGATGTATCACATGACAAAGCAAAATGGCTTCTGTCAAAGTGTTTAGTCCCGTCTGTTCAAAAACATAAGTAACACATTTTTATACGATGTTTTTTAGGATTATATATTTTGGAAGCAAAAAACAAATAAATCGATAGCTTTATATTTTATTAACACTATTGATCACTACAATCAACAACAAAAATACAATGCATTGCAGACGATGCATTCACGAAACAATAAAAATGGACGCAGTTAAAGTTAATGACTGTGTGAGAATTGACGGCTGTATGCGAGGAAGTTATGAACATTGTACAACCTTTGGGAACTTTCCACGTGTACGATGCGCATCTAGAAGATGGATCCAGTAAACAGGTTGCACGTTACAGATTACAAAAACTGTCTGAAACTGTAAGCGCTACACCTAGCGAAAATATCTTTGATGATGATCTGATCAGTAGGATCGTTGACGATGATTTCTTTTGTGAAGAAATTCAATACTGTAATCAGTCGGAAATTGAGGATTTCATTCAGGGAAATGTGAATGTAAACACAGCAAGGAAAACCTCCTATGACTTGAAGATACTGTATCGATTTATGAATGAGCAAGATGATTACAGAAAGATAGAGGATATTTCGCCAGATGATCTATGCAAATTGCTATGCAAATTTGTGATGGTGGTCAAGAAAGGGGATGGGTCTAACTACGAACCGAACAGTCTGAGGAGCATATTATCGAGTATCGATTGGCATCTTCGTTCTAAATCTTACGGAAAATCGATCTTGTTTGATTTTGATTTCAATAATCTGAAAGATGTTCTAAAAGCTAAACAGAAACTCCTGAAACAAGATGGATTAGGGAACCTACCCAAGCGGGCTCAATCTCTCAGTGATATCGACATCGAGACACTATGGGATTCCGGCGAGTATGGGGTAAATAATCCTGAATCCATTTTGAATACGTTGTGGTGGCATAACACTACATACTCTGGTCTGCGCAGTGTAACCCCTCACATGAACTGGGGGACAAACTGATGTAAATGGTGTTGAATATCTTGAATTCGACGAGAGTCAGACAAAAAACACGCACCGGGGTCAACACCCGTGATGTCCGTACTGTCACACCGAAAGCCTGGGCCACATGGACCGATGTCCGGTGTTAGCCTACAAGATGTATGCTGGACTCAGAGCTCTTGGGTTCAATGCACCTGATGCACCCTTGTATTTGGCGACCAATTCAAAATCCGCACGAGTTACCCTGGTTTAAACGGCAATCGGTAGGCGTAAATGAACTCGCTTCTATTATGAAGCGAATGGCATCCAATACTGAACTTGAGCAGACTAAACGCCTCACAAACCATTCTGCACGAACGTATCTTGTTCAAACACCCTCTGACAAAAATGTGCCTCCAACGCAGATTATGCAGATCAGTGGGCATAATAACGTGCAAAGCATCAATAACTATTCGCACATATCCGAAGATCAACACAAAACTATCAGCAAGATATTGAGCAGGTCGAGCGATGATGCTAGTGATTCGCACATGGCACTTTGAGCGCAGGAAAACCGCCAGTTATCAGTGGCGAATGTCGCATCTCAAAATCAAGTTCAAACAATAAATGTCACAGATTCAAGTTCACAATCTGAGTTCAATCTTCGCAGGTGCCGTAAATAATTCAGTAATCAACCTGAATTTCTATGGTGGACAGAACAAATAAACTGACACTTCTTCAAATCTTCAAAATAAAGTTTCCGCCACATTCAAGGGAATCCCTGTTATTGGTTACCCAATGAGACTATGTCTATCACTTCAAATGCATTGTGATTTCAATTGTTGAGTTTTCGATTGAAACTTTTCAAAGTATAAAATGCTAATTTGTTCAAATGACACCATCTATTGTGTTTTTATTTTCAAACTATATGCAGATGGAAATCCCATGATTTCACCGAAGCTATGTATTCATACGCGTGACCTAGATTGTCTTGCTGCAAATGTCTGCACACTGTTAGGTCGTTTTTCGGCGATTTCGCCTGATTAATGTGGGCGAGTAATAAACAGAATACTAAACTCCCTTCCGTGCAATACCATATTTATTAAATTCGTGAATGATTTGGTATCAAACTTTCGCTCGTTTGATACCAAATCATTCACTCGTTTAATAAATATGGTATTACACGGAAGGTCGTTTAGTATCCTCTATATACACTCATGCTCATAATATATTTTACAGTCGACTCAAAATGGGCAATGCCTAAAATTTCTAAATATATATATTCCGCATAACCCATCATAAGACGTCTCCTATTCTGAGGCCTTCCGAATGTTGTAAAAGCAAATACTGAACAAAAGTTGTATGACGCTTTTTGAAATCTTCTTAGAGAGAGCATGTCCGATCGTTCCTTATCAGTAGTGAAATATATAAGTGGCTGTAGTTACTGGAACTTTGGCACAGGCCACATCGATGTAAACCATAAGTTCCCAACTTATGTAAACGGGAAACACAGGAACGGCTTTACTGAAAGGGTCAGAATGTCACACAGAAAGTGCGAATGTTCCGTCGATGATATTCAAGCTTCTGCCGACACAGTTGGAGTACCACCCCTGGATCTGTTATCAGTGGTGCCGCTCCCCTTCCACCAGGAGGATGCTGCTGAGCGTCGAGAATCAGATGACCCGGAGGTCATGGACGGTAGCAAGGTCAAGGACTTTGACGGACTTTGCATGTCTCCTTTTCCGTGTAGTCTCTGCATTGCCATGTCCCAATCTCTGAAATATGAAAAACAGGTCATTGAAGTTGTGTGTTACTGAAGATCTGAACCCAGAAGAAAAGAAAGCAATTGTTTAAGTTCTGACATGAATACACGAGAGTAAATTGAGTCATTGAATATTGTTTTACGTCGGCGTTGGCAACATTTCATATGTATATCCAAGCGGCTAGCTTGGTCTCCAGCATGGGCAGGCAATCAATGGTTGGCAGGAATGACCAAAACTTCCATTTACGATGACACATATTATAAGTCGGGTGACACACTCAAAGTCTATATGCATGCACTGGATTCTCCCCAGACGGACTGTTGGTGTTGATAATCAATCTCATATCATAGGTTTAAAAATCAGTTCTCACCGGATGAGGAAACGCTTGTTGCCGTTTGAGTGAACGAACTGGTTCAAAAGTGCCTGGGAGATCTTATTTCGTATTTGCGTCGACTTCTGTGCAAACAGAGAAATACAGTCAAATGCGCTATTTCATAGGATTATATTTAACAACTGACTGGAATCAATGCAAACATGCGCAAAAGCAAAATAAAGGCCGTATTAAGGAAGTATATGGTTGATCAAGACAACGTTGTCACGTTTATTCTTTCAGCAAGTATGAACACTTTAATACTCTCACCAACAAACGCTGGATGACGTCACTCGCTGAGATGATGACGTTATCTTCTATGATGTCAGCGAAAATGCTTGTGACGTCAAGTTTTAACTCACGAATCAGATGGAGCAGGGATTGTATGTAGCTGGATAACACGTCCCATGATCTTCCTCGACGTGATGGTTCTAGATGGTAAATAACCTTGATCTTGCCGTCCTCCATGAGGTCAGTTGCGTGGGATTCAAAACTGTGGTTAACGTACACACCCTGCGGATTACAAATCGATTATTGGCAACTATATTCACTCAAAACGAATGCTTTCAAAAGATTTATCAGACTGACGCTGTGTCAACTCAGCATGATCAGTAATGTTTGCGAACCAAATTCAACATCAAATAAATGTATCATTTTCTTTTTCTTTCTTCTATCAGAGGTTTCGGGCCAGTGGGGTAGCCCAGTGGTTAAAGCGTTCGCTCATTACGCCGAAGGTCTGGGCTCGATTCCCTACATGGATACAATGTGTGAAGCCCATGCCTGGTGTCCCCCGCCATGATATTGTTGAAATATTGCTAAAGTGAGTGAGTGAATGAGTTTAGCTTTACGCCGCTTTTAGCAATATTCCAGCAATATCGCGTCGAGGGACACCAGAAATGAGCTTCACACTTTGTACCCATGTGGGGAATCGAACCCGGGTCTTCGGCGTGACGAGCGAATGCTTTAACCACTAGGCTACCCCACCGCCCGAATATTGCTAAAAGCGGCGTAAAACCCAACTCACTTACTCACTCCGTCAGAGGTAAAGCAAACATATACATTGTATATATATATTTACCGACAGTAAGACGAACTGATAAATTGATAGTGAAGGTATAATGAAATAAATATCTATAAAATTAATGTTAGGCGTGTGGATCTATATGTGGTGTGTCGTCCGTGTTGGGCCATACAGGCATGACGCCTTGATGGGATTCGGTTGATGAAATTAATGAAATCGCTATACGATATAATACCAACAGCACCTGGACTGCATATCATTGTTTTCTGGATGTCGCCTTGTACACAGTTGTGTAAATACAATGTAGAGTTTCAGAATTTCAGAATACAGCGTCCACTCATACACTGGCTGTACTATTTTAGTGCACAATATAGACAAACAGCACATACATTTAATGTCTTTAAGCATCCTTTTTTAGGGTCGATGTGGGACTATTCGACGTCAAAAGGAATAACTTGGGACTCAATCTGGCATACACTGGAAACTACAGTAACTGTAATGGTTTGGGGATTCTTGAATACGCCTTAATTAATTAATCCGCTTACCTCAAAGTCAACCACCATACCCTCGCTGTTGTCCCTGCCTCCCACAGCATCTAATATGGCTTCTGCTCCTTCAGGGGTTAAGGGATTAAACCCGACCTGTTAAAAGGAAACATGACGCGTGAAAATTCATTATTGTCTCATCTGAATGAGCCTTTGTTTACAAATCGGTAAATCTTCCCCTATTCCCTTGTGGACAATGTGCGAAATAGCCACTGGCCCGCTATCCCGTGGCTGGTAAAAATCCAGTCGGGCCAACAAATCTCAGTCACTGGCTAGTGAATTTTTCTTGGGTCATTTTGTAAATATATCACTCTCTCCGACTTGTTAAGTTATAATACACTTTTAAATCAAGCAAGATTAATGGCCTGATACAAAAAATGTTCATCACGTTAGCAGCTTCATGATGAAACCCGGGCTGGTGAATTATTTTGTGGGATAGTGTTTGTCACCGGGCAGAAGAAGGTACCAATCACTTTATGCCTTGTACAAAAGTGGTTACCAAATTGGACAGTTTTAATTGGTTGCTTGATCCCAGTGAGAGAAGTGATGAGTGATTGGGGAAAGATGGATTGTGCAAGTAAGACTATGGTTTAACATAACTTGAACAGAATGTCGGGTGCGTTTGATGTTGGAAGAAAGCCCGAAATGACCCATGTCTTAGATGTATATCTACTTGCAATGTATACTGCTTGCAGAAAGGCACACCTTGAGACACCTGAGTTCTGTGTTGTAAGCCATGCCTTCAGCTAGTGCCCGAGCCCCAAGCCTTGATATCCTATTTGCACTGACGTCCAGCTCCCATAGGGTGGTGTTCTCCTCCAGCGCGTCGCCCAGGGCCCGTGCACCCTCCACGTGGAACCCGTTCATTGACACACGCAGCACGCGCAGTTGCTGGTTGTACTGAATTAGAACAACCATACAGATCCAGAAACAAACTTTGATAAACAAACATATTGATGCAGAAACAAACATATTGATGCAGAAACAAACATATTGATGCAGAAACAAACATTGATGCAGGAACAAACATATTGATGCAGAAACAAACATTGAACAAAAAACAAACATTTATGCAGAAACAAACATTGATCAAGAAACAAACACTGATACAGAAACAGACATATTGATGCGGAAAGAAACATATTGATGCGGAAACAAACATTGATCAAGAAACAAACATTGATCAAGAAACAAACATTGATGCAGAAACTAATATGTTGATGCGGAAACAAATATGTTGATGCAGTATCAAACATATTGATGCAGAAACAAACATTGATCAAGAAACAAACACTTATGCAGTAACAAACATTGATCAAGAAACAAACATTGATGCACTGAATTCTTTTCACAAAAGGTGATCAAGGCGCTACATTTACCAAATGGTCAATACGCTACACCAGAGCGAAGGCAATGAAAATAGCTTAAGTTTTTTTTGTTATTAGATAGCTTAAGGTTAGTGAATAAAAGACCATGTTTGACAGAAGAAGACAAGGGTACCGTTGTACAAAGCGATCTTAGTACTAAGGTGACCGTAACTCCCATACCTTAACATAGTCTTAGCGCTAAGGTGGTTTTGTGCAACGGTACCCAGGACTCTAACGTTATTACTGACCTTGACCGCCTTGGCCAACATAACAGCTCCTTGTGTGCGTATGTGATTCCAGGAAAGGTCAAGGACATCAAGGCTGACGTTGTTGGCTGGTGATAGAAGTGGACATAATACTTGCGTGTCATCGGGTATTAATGTCACGGTGTAATATGTAACGTTAGATGCAATATTTCATTTAAATGAAATGGCTATCATGTGCATGAGTTTGTTTATTTTGTCTCACCAAATACATTTACACTAGTTTAAATACAATATATGACAAGATAAAATGTTTAACAATGGTTACAAGAGACGGGGCATGCTGGTCTCCCTCACTGAAATCATCTTTGTGAACATTTGGGCTACGACATTTACACAAGAAGTAGGCATTACAAACTTCAAGTTTCCAAGTTTCCACCCACTTTTTCTCATTTGTTTCATTATACATATGATTTGTACGTTTTGCTATGATTGGCAACTAGGTGATTCTGGCACGAAATTGAACTTAAGCTATAGGTATATCGGTCATCAGATATCGCTTGATCACAATTTATTCCCTACCACTGGTGTACCCACCTGGACTACAGATAAATGACTGAAGACTGAATGACAAAGGAAATAACTTCACCTTCCCAAGCGCCCACTACCCCTTTATGCCGAGCAATATTTCTGCACTTCTAGCCATTCTTTACCTCAACAAACTTAGTAGTATTCTGAAAGGCCAATACGGTTAACATATCTCCAGTAAAATAAGTCAATATTTCTTATTCCCACCATGCAAAGTTAGAAGATGCTCAGGAACGTGTGCACGTACCTATTAGTGACGTCATATTATGATGTATATGATGCTTAATTTCCTTCCTACATATGCGGTTCATATTGTTGGACATACTAAGGGAGATTACTTACGCATACATATTTAATCACCGTACTGAAGCACGCGTGGGTGATAATTTCAATATCAAATACCTTTTCTTAAAATACGCGAAGTTTAACAAACGTTTCGTGTGAGTTTATTTTTTCACCGCTTTTAGCAATATTCCAGCAATATCATGGCAGGGGACACCAGAAATGGGATTCACAAACTGTACCCATGTGGGGAATCGAACCAGGGTCTTCGGCGTGACGAGCGAAGTCTTTATCCGCCCAAGAAACTTTTTACTATGGTATCTTTATAAAGGAATACATAGACCCAGGTATTGGCACCAAATGTACAAAACATGAAAGTAGTTCAGAATTGGTTATTTCATATGTACATTTATCGAATCGTGACGGCATATTTTTTCATTGGTTTCATGGATAACACTATCCATTGGTACAGAAGGCTACATACCGATAAAAGGACACAAGTACTTCAATCCTCTTTCACCGACGTCATTGTGTGACAGGTTTAATTCTTTCAAAAACACGTTTCTCTGTGGGAAGGAAATGCGCACAATTAGGACTATATATGGACAAGGATGTACATTATCAGTACTGTTATTAACAATCACATTCGCACCATACAAGTAAGACATGCATCTTTCTTTAACAAATCAAAATCTTGGCAAAAATATTGCACTTTTTGTATTTATTTTTCAGTTTATATCAGGTGATTGTACATGAAATATCTATATCTCTCACAGCATTCAATTTGCTGATCGTCTCTCGTTAAAGCACTCCTGATACAAGACAGTTCGGGTAGAAAACACAAAAAACATACTACCAGACAGGCTCGGTAAGCACGGAGTAAAAGCCACAATTGTTCCTCATAACAAGCATTTGCCTCAGATTTTGGCTACAAGACGATTCTGATAACCATTCTTTAACACATTATATTACGCAGTCCTTACATTAGAATTTCGGCTACGAGATGTACGTTCACGTCCACATTTTATCGAGAAGAATGTGTTTTAGATTTCTAAACGATGAATTTTCCACTTATTCCTTTCTGCTATGTATCCACAATAATAAATAGTAGATTTCCAATTACACAATGAATCTGACACTTGAGCTCATTCCTTTCCACTGTATATCCACAAGAATATACTTTAGATTCCCAATTACACAATGAATCTGACACTCATTCCTTTCCACTGTATATCCACAATAACATACGTCAGATTCCCAATTACACAATGATTCTGACACTCATTCCTTTCCACTGTATATCCACAATAATATACTTTAGATTCCCAATTCCACAATGATTCTGACACTCAGTCCTTTCCACTGTATATCCACAATAACATACTTTAGATTCCCAATTCCACAATGATTCTGACACTCATTCCTTTCCACTGTATATCCACAATAATATACTTTAGATTCCCAATTCCACAATGATTCTGACACTCATTCCTTTCCACTGTATATCCCTAATAATATACTTTAGATTCCCAATTCCACAATTTTCAATGACCAACGACTCTGAGTCTGACACTGATTCATTTCCTTCAAACCTAAAAAAGATTTATAACACGTGCAAGGCATTACTAAATGGTCATTTCATAAACACATACATATGGTTTTGTCTTCATCGTGCTATCAAACCTGTAGCTATTTGCGGTGAACATGAAAAGGTCAGTGTCGTTTATATTTTCACATTTTGTCCACAAGAATATGCTGGATATTTTCAAGTACAAGATGATTCTGATACTCATTTGTTTGAATATTTTACTAACAAGACTATGCTTTAGAATTTCAATTACAAGTGTAAACACAAGGTTTGAGACACTTTATCAACAAAATATTCTTTGGATTTTAAATTACAATATTAAAATGAAACCTATTCTTTTACACATTTTATCAAGAAGACATATTTTCATCTACAAGATGAATCTGATACTCATTCGACATTTTAGCAAGGAGAATATATTATAGATGTTGAATGACAAGAGGATTCTGACGCTCGTTCATTTACTTCAAACTTTGAAATCGTTATGACATGTAGAGAAAATGTCTAAACAAATGATACAGTCGTAATTACGGTATCGACTACTTTCCACAGATATTACTTTTGAATACGAAAACAGTTTTGTCGCTTTATATATTACAAAACAAAAAAAATACTTAAGATTTTCAAGTACAGGTATGAAACACATTCTTGAACACCTTTTATTAACAAAAACTTACTATATTTCCAATTACTGAAGCTCATACCTTCATTCATTTTGCTTTTAGCAGCGTTTTCACGTGATTATGGAAATATTTTGTCACCTGTCTTCCATACCCATACATACCTCTAGACCGCTAACGATGAGTCGGACCCCTTTGTCTCCGATCGCATTACCTGTCGCAGGAATAATATACTAATTATAGTAGGATGCTAAAAAAAATATCACTAATAGTGACTTCTAACAACGTATAATAACCCAGATGTGACTACCAATTGCGTAGATCGATGTTCATGCTGTTGATCTCTGGATTGTCTGGCCCAAACTCGTTTATTTACAGACCGCCGTCACATAGCTGGAACATTGCTGAGTGCAGCGTAAAACTTAACTCACTCACTCACTCCTACACAGAGGCAGAACTGTGACCAGCATTAAACTACGAAGGGTTAATTTCAAAACACATGGAACATTTAGTGTGTATCATATATAAAACGCAGGAGGTGCTTGACTAATTTTCATGTGTGTAGTTGAAACCAGTGTAATCCAGCTACGCTGTATGCATTATGCCACACTAAACGAAGGTCACCTCTTGGCGTGCTTCAGGTGAAGGGGCATCCTCCTCCTGTACACAAGGCGAGCTGCGCTCAGCTGATCACAAACAACGTTGGGTTACTATCAGGGCCTGGAGAACTTCCTTCGTAGTTTAATGCTGGTCACAGTTCTGCTTCTGTGTAGGAGTGAGTGAGTGATTTTAGGCGACAATGCAAAACGGCATAATCCCCCAAAATATCTCTTAAGGGTTTGCACCGCCGACATTGCGCACTCAGGTAAACGCTCTGTACTCTCGACCATGGACTCCGCCAGTGTCAGCACAACATAGATGGTCTTTACTCGTTCTACGTTGGCCTAGACCAATACCTGTCCATCGGTGGTGAAACACAATATTCATTCAAGTGACAGGTAACCTATTTAACTTACCTGCGAGATTTAAGGAATGTAAACGCGACTGTCCCTTTAGCACTAAACGCAGAATACGGGATCCATTGCTTCCGATACTGTTTTCAGACAAATTCTGGAACAAACATGTGATAAGTGAGTGAGAACTGTTTAACGCCACTCAGAGTAATATTTTTGAGTCAGTAGACGAACATCTAGTCTCTGAAATGAACATTTACAGAAATGCGGATCCTAAATTATATTCTTACAATGTAATAAAAATGAGTCCAGGAACTTTCTTCATTTTCGGTAAGGTAACCTGGACATATATTCTAGGTTTGCTGGGGCTATATTGGGTATATTTGATTAAGGGTCAAAATGACAGGCTAGCGAGTTACCTCTGTGTGGCGAATAGCCTTAAAGGGGCATTGATTAATTGCTTCAGCCGGGCAGTCACCTTTGTCTCATTAGCTGCTGTGAGACGATTTGCCACTGAGCGTGACACCAGACTGGGCTAATCTCTGTCGGGACAGAGACAAACTTTGATGCAGATCTTACCATTTTGACAGGATTCAAGGGCACGGGCAGGGTGTTGGAAATGGGTGAAACAAGGGGGGAGTCTGGGAGCCGAAACGACGACAAACCTTTCTTGCACTTCCAAAGAAGAGTACAGACACACTGTGGGGCCTTTGAAGTAAGTGAGTTGATCTTTACGCCGCACTCAGCAATATTCCAGCTATATGGCGGCGGACTGTAAATAATCGAGTCTGGACCAGACAATCCAGTGATCAACAGAATGATCATCGATCTGCGCAATTGGGAACCGAAGACATGTGTCAACCAAGTCAGCGAGCCTGGCCGACCGATCCCGTCAGACGACAAGCATTGGTTACTGAAGATCAATATTCTAACTCGGGCCTTCACGGGTGGGGTCTTTGAAGGCTGGGCGACCACGACCAATGACTATGATGAACACAGGATGGAGTGACAACACGGTGATTGAATTGATTCGATCTACTCACAATATCTGTGATTGTCGTGTTATTGTGTAGCATTTGAGCAAGCCAATACGTCTGGGAAGGTCCTAGTCCGTTGTCAGTAAAGTCTATCTTTGATATGGTGGCGTCATTCTGAAAATAAAATGAAATATAGAGCCGCAGCGTTCTGCTCCTCACATGAATAGTCTCGAATGTCTGTATATAAATGTGTACTAAACGGAGGAGAACGAAATTAAACTAGTGCTCAAAAGAAATTGTACACGGCATAATTTTACATAACAATTCACAAAATTAATATGACGTGATAAGACCATACTAAGCCAATTCACACACGTACAGACCCATCCTTTCCGGGAACACACGGTGAAACAAGTTAATGAATCACGTAAACGTCGGGAAAAATCCAAAACGATTTTTCTTATGTGAAATTCACGTGCATACTGACGGTATAAAACACGTGAGTAACACAGTTGTGAAAAGAACACAAAATATATGCCACGTTTGAGACAAATCGAAGAAAAGAGAAATTTCAGCAAGCATTTATGAAGATCGCTTCCGATCTTATAACTGAGCATTTTAAATCTGTTGTGCAACCTCTCCAAGGCTCAAAGGCGAAAATGCATCCGTTATTCAAGAAAACGTTACTTATCACAAAATTCAATCCAGGCATTATTGGAGAAAATACAGACGAACTGGTATTTACACCCGGACATCCGGACCTCGCAGAAACATTAGGAGAAACACGATGCTGTTATAAGGCGAAAATGCATCCGTTAATATCACAAATCCATTATTGGAAATACGATTATTTAGTCATAGAATCAACTGTTACTGATTGGTAATAAATGACAGATAACAGAACAAAAAGACTCTTAAAAGTAGCAATTAACGGTGAATCACCGATTAGTTTACAGTAATCCTCTGATCACGAGGTACGACATGAGACCATGGAATGATGTAACTTTAAACGAATCAGAGGGATTGTATCTGGTCATGTGACAAGGGTGGAGCAGGCTCGAACACTTTAAAAAGAAACCGTCAGCACTAGAAAGTGGTGCGGGTTACAAAGTCAGCAGAACGTTCGCATCGCGATCGATCAGTTCCATATCTGGTGAAGAGCTTGCCCTATCCTGTCCTGACCACGTCACCTTGTAATGACGAGAGAGATCGAGTAAACCTATGTGAGTATAGAACCTAGTGTTGAGTTATTCCTTGTAATGCCAGAGTGCCAGTACATGAATGTAATGTTGTAGTTAGGAGTCTCGGTCGTCAGACCTCTCACTTCTAAACGTAGAAGCCCCGGACGGACCAAGCGAGTATGTAACCTGAGCTTACATCACCCTGACAATGCGGAACGGCCATCTTAAGGTAACTGGTAACTGGTTACGTAGGGTTTACTAACACCCAAATCCTCACGGTTACGACAAAAAGACGAAAAATTAAGGCTTCATGGACACGCGATGGACGGATTTACATTCTAGAACAGCACGAGGGAGCAACTCGTGTGATATCGTGTGGAGCCGACTTGGATTGTGTAAACTATAGAATACAGGTAGGATTTAAGAGCGTCCTTCATGCGCGTCTTTCATGTAATAATGTAACTCTCTTTGGACGTGAATTAAGGTTAATGTTTGAGAATTTCTGTAACTAATGGAAAGCATGCACTGTGTTTCTTAGTGTCTGTTGTCTCCAGTCACAAGCTGGTAATGTTGACGTAATCCTTGTGTTACTATTGTTATTACTGATTGCTGGGGACGTGCAACCCAACCCAGGGCCACTGACCCATGACAACACTGTCTGTGACCATTCATTGTCTAGTTTCCATCTAAATACTAGAAGTATACGCAACAAGCTGTCTTATTTGAGTGAATTCTTATCAGATCATAATGTTGTTTGTTTTACGGAAACGCACTTAGACGACAGTATTAAAACTGAAGCGCTAATCTGGGAAAATTTTCCTGAGCCAGTACGCAAAGACAGAAATATGTTTGGGGGTGGTTTACTAGTTAATGTTAATAAAAGCCTACCCTTTAAGAGAATTCCAGAACTTGAAAACATCTATGATGATATACTATCCGCAAAATTCGCTGTTGTTATGCAATATATACCGTCCAGAGTATAATTCATTGGCCTTTTGGGCTCGCTTAGATAATAGCGTTGAAATCGCTCTGGATATGTCGTCTAAGGTTGTCATTGTTGGTGATATAAATGAAAATCTTTTATCCGCTAGAAAACTTAATGTAAATGAACTCTTGGTTATGATTTTTTTTATTTGAACCCACTAGAGTTAGCAAAACAACCAGTACTTTGCTTGATCCAGTGATTGTCAGTGAAGACATTGATGATGTTGACAGTGGTGTTGTTGAGTTTGATAGCAATATAAGTGATCACAGAGGAACGTATGTAAACATAAGTACACAGTTATGTAATAACATAGCTTATAAGCGAGAAATCGGGTGTTACAATAAGGGTGATTATGAAATGCTCAATTATCTTATAGAAAATTCAGAATGGAAAGATTTATATGATGGATGTTCAAATTTTAATGATGCGTGTTCACTATTTTATAACAAATTTACTCAACATGTGAAATCATGTATTCCTTCAAAGATAGTATCTATTCGTCCAAATGACAAACCATGGTATGACTCTAATTTGAGGAGAGAATCCAGAAAAAGAGACTGATTACGGAGAAAAGCGAAGAAAACAAAAAAGAGAGCGATAAAAATGCTTCTAAACATCAGAGAAACAGAGTAAACAACATGAAATGTTATGCGAAAGAAAACTGCTATATATTAATGGCCTACTTTTGGAATTATATGCTGAAAATAAATATTCATATTGGAAATTATTACGATATATTGTTATAAACTCGGGCTCTACTTCGCATATTCCTCCTCTCAAGCAGAATATTGATGATGAATTCCCAACGCTGTTTTCTGATTTAGAAAAAGCTGAAAAACATATTTCGAATCAATATCTCGATTGAATGATAAAGATGTACCGTTACCACATTTTCCCTCAAGGACCAACACGCAGTTAGAAAATTGTAATTTCCAAGAAGGAAGTATCTGATGTTATAAAATGTTTGCAGCTAAACAAAGCTTCAGGGCCGGATAGAATAAATCATAAATTATTAAAGAACACTGTTCATTCTATATCTGAGCACCTCTGTTTACTGTTCAATTTATCATTAAAACATAGTGTGTATCCAACTATGTGGAAAAGTGCACATGTCATGCCACTGTATAAGATAGGTGATCACTCTATTGTTTCCAATTATAGACCTATTTCTCTTATAAGTTGCATAGGAAAACTATTTGAAAGAGTTGTATATAAACTTCTATAACTATTTCCATGTTAATAAACTTTTAAATAAGTAATACTCGGGGTTTCAAGCAGGTCATTCAACTGTCCATCAATTAATTGAACTTTACCATCATATTTGTACATCTCTAGACAGCACAGGAAATATTGTATGATATTTTGCGATGTATCCAAAGCTTTTGATCATGTGTGGCACAAAGGGCTTATACTTAAATTAGAGAAGTACGGTATTAGAGGCCAGCTTTTACAATGGATTTCGAGTTACAGAAGTGATCGCAGTCAACACGTCTTTGTAAATGAAGCTATATCCAAGCCCAGGTTTTTAAGAGCTGGCTGGTTTACTCCCGGAATGCGGGTGGGTGGCTCAGTGGTCTCATATAATCCTGAAAAAACAGAAGCAGTGTTGTTTTCCATAATTGATGAAACTGAAGAATTGAAATTATTTTTTGACGGAAAGCAAATCAATTTGGTAAACAATCATAAACATCTCGGAATAACATTTGAAGCTAATGGCAAATGGTCTTGTCACACTAATAAAATTATCAAGTCTTGCTCCAAAATGATATAATCAATGCGAAAATTGAAATATTTACTAAACAGAAATACAATCAACAATATTTATAAGATATTTATCAGACCACACTTTGAATATGCTTGTGATATTATGGGATGGTGGTACCATACAACAGAAGGAAACCTCAGAGAAACTTCAGTTATAAGCTGCCAGAATAGTTACGGGTCTTCCTAGATATACCTCACAGGAAATTCTAGTTTCAAGTCGTATTTAAAGTGTTAGCAACCTATAGCTCCACCATATTACTCGTTTGGTATTAGAAAATGTAATATTATTCACACAAAGTTGAGATATATGATTAGTCAGCTAAATTATGATCTGTATCGTTTCAACATGAAACATTCTGCTTCCAGTTACTGTGGCAATGCTTGTGAAAATGTACATCTCACCCTATTAAAATGTACATCACAGAGAGAGAGAGAGATTAGAGATGTAAACTGTACAAGAGAGAGAGAGAGAGAGAGAGACTTTCGAACAGTCTCTCCGAAGAGAGGAGGCCGAAGAGCCATCTTTAAAACTTCGCCGAATCAAAACTGTCTTTACAATTATAACAAAACTATATTCGAATGAATCCAATCCTCCTCACAACTGTGTTTTTAGTCATCTTTATGAACATTTGTATAATTAAAATATGCACTTGTTCCACCCTTTGGGAGTAGAATCCAATGCTTCATTTCTGCTGCTGGCATTCAGCTGGAAAATATATCTCCTTCCTGTTTGCTTTTTTCTCCTCCTTGGCAATTGGTGGGGCCACAAGTTGACCTCACACTGACATTTAAATAATCAGAAACTAAGGAATTACAATATAAACAAGAATATCATCAATTAAAAAGTAAATATAACACATGTACATACAAATCCTTATTTACAGATGGATCCAAGGATGGTAGCGCAATTGCTTGTGCCACTGTCATTGGATCCAGAACAATATCGTCTCTATTACCAGATAATAGCTCAATTTTCACAGCTGAAGCAAACGCCATATTAACAGCCATGTCTTTCAAAGTATACTCAACTTCACCTTACTTTTAATCGTAGAATATATGTTCATTTAAATCAATGGCTAGAATTGTCCAAATTGCCAACAGCTGAAGGGGTGATGTAAATCCAGCTAGGGTCCATGCAGGTAGCAAAAGTACTGTAAATCCACATAGTCTCTAGTATGGTGATAGACCTTAAGTTTTTGGCGATCTATAGCCAGTTTTTTTTTTACTGTAATGTCCAAAAAATGCTATTTGGTTTAACTTAACATACTAGTTTTAATTCAACTGTGTTAGTCTATGTGTTTTACTGCCCTTTGAGGACAGGTTTTTCCAATGTGCACATATTTTTTATCAACGTCAAAATTGTTCTCGTTGCGATATGGCTGAAACACTGCCGATGTGACGTTAAATATTAACTCACTCACTCCAGCCATATCATGAAAGCATACACTGCCAAACAGAGTCTGTATTTACAAGCTTGTAAATATCTTGAAAATATTATATTTTCAAGACATTTACAATTTCGTAAATTTGAGATTTACAAAAAATTACAGTTCCTGAAACAATATACCCAATAATGTGGCAAGTCTAGATTATCATAGCTTCCGGGACTGAAGGAAGTCTTTGTGCTTCTGTTTGTCATATTTATGAACATAATTTAGGTACCATTTTTAAAGGTCACATGCAACGTAAAACACAACTTTGCAGATTCTGATACCTTTCGGTATGGACTTACCGAAACAAATCATCAAAAATGCAAATTTAACTTATAAAGTTGAAAAATAACGCGATGAAAAAAACCGCGCGAAATCGGAGTTCAAACGATTCACTAATTTTCCCCCAGCGCTTGGGGGAAAAGTGGTTTCAACAGCTGGGCTGCGCTGGGCTGGGCTGCGCTCATAGCGGTACCCTCATAGCACATGCGCAGTGAAATAGGTTCGCGCAGCTTTGAAGCGGGTTGGCCGGTGAATACTCGGTGAAGGTTATGACAGTAGATGACCGATTGAACTGTTTATATAATTTCATTTGTCTGTTTCACCACACGTTCTTCTTACCGACTCACTTTCTCAGTTCGATACTTAAAAGCAATGTCATTATTTAGCGTTGACAGAATTTCTAACTGTGATATAGATATGTCGTTGGCACAGACAAAACTCAATGTCTGTTTTATTGACACCTATGTGTCTGCCTGCCTGTCTGCTAATGACAATATTCAATACACAACTTCGATCACTGACCACATGCAATTTGAACTTAACACCTATCAGGCTATACAACATAAACAAAATGCATTGATTTATGGCCCGAGTTCGGTCTCTGTCACATTATGTAATTACACAGACAGGCAGGTGTGATACTTGTACACATGACATGTTATGATGTCTGTTGATTGCAAAATGTTATACACAAAAAATGAGCATGTATTTACAAAACCCAACATCTCTATATATACACCCACAATGAGCCGTGGGGGCATCTGCAAATGAACCAGCCATTACACTTGAGTGCACACCCACCCGCTCTGACTGGGTTCGGTATCCCGGCTGCTTCGTTTCTTGGGAAATAAACCCAAGTACAAAATATTGCACGTTTGATTTGCGATTGTACGCTTATAATTTTGTTTATATGTTTTTTCATAATCAGCAATGTATATTATATGTCATGAATAAGTGATAATTGTGTTTTAATTATGTTTGATTTTTTGGTTGCACGTGACCTTTAAAGAAAACTATATTCATATCACAGACTAGATGTGGCGTCATATTACATACATTTGCCCCTGTGCTATAATAAATACAGCGCTGCATTTTATAGTGGATAGACAGACGGACCCGTTGAACTTGTTTTTGTTGAGCTATAGGTTAGTTCGACAAGTCGCGGTGACATTGCTCTAATGCACCGATGACAATTCATGAACGGACTGGATTGCACAGGCGGTGAAGGCTGTTTTGTGTTGAAATTACTTTTTAATCTGAGATGTATTTGGATGATAGCCGTTTACTTGAGAAGAACTTAACCCAACTTCAAAAGACTGCTCATTAACAAACTGAATATTTTCAAGCAGATCTCAAGGATAAACAAGCTGATTGGATGGTAATTACATAGTTGATGGACTCTGTATATTACGATATAGAACAAACTTTATGGATAACAACTTCTTTTTATTCGTGAATGCTTGACAACGGTACAAGAATCTGTATCGAAACGTCGCACTCACGAATAAAAAGAAGTTGTTATCCATAAAGTTTGTTCTATATTGTACTTCCCAACTTCTAAAATGCCACTCAAAGAAGTTAAGGACTCTGTATATTGGCTTCAAGACTTTGTTTTAAGTTATACACAAAGTTAGTTAAAGGTCACATGCAATGCAAAACACAACTTTCAGTATAGACTTTCAGGAACAAATTATCAAAAATGCAAATTCAGCTTATAAAATTGAAACATAACGTGACGAAAACCTTCACTGGCGGTGAGTACTCGGAGTTGGCGTTGATGTGAGCTATTTTTCTAATGTTTTGTTGATATTTCACAGGCGCGAGATTTTTGTATGTGATTACCGATTTAGCTGTTTATATAATTTCATTTGACTATTTCACCACACGTTCATCTTACCGAGTCACTTTCTCAGTTCGATACTTAAAAGCAACGTTGCAACTCCGTGTCATACCCCCTAGTCTTTGCCCTTTAAGCTGAGACAACTCATTGGGGCTGCTCCTCCAAGTCGCAAGCGAGTCTACAGAGAGATATACAACAGGATCATGAGGCTCAAAGGAATCCAGGTACTTTGCTCACAGGAACTTTGCCCAAAAGGAAGTTTCCCAACAGGAACCTTGCTCACAAGGAAATTTCCTCACCACATTTTTTATAGGTGAGGACCTTTCCCCACAATATAATTTTTTGCCTATCTTAATACTCACACACCTTAATACTCACACACCTTAATACTCACACTGCACAGGATATATTGTTTTAAAGAGATCAAACATTCATAATCATTGCTCTTCACCAAAGCTTTGTATTTCATTTTCTAATTACAATTAATACCTTATACTAATACTTAATACACCTCAATACTAAACGCTGTTCATTTTGACTCTCTATCAATGTGCCTGATATTATATACTGTTTCGTGTAGTTCAATAAAATAATACATATTTATTTTACATAATGCTGAATTAGTAGAATTATTATGATGGGCAAAGTTCCTCCCCTGTAAAAAATCGTGGTGGGCAAAATTCCTGTGGGCAAATTAAAGTTCCTGAGGGGACAGTTTCTTGTGGGCTTCTTTGGAAAGTTCCGTACTGGATTCCACGTACTTTGCCCACAGAAACTTTGCACACAAGGAACTTTCCCCACAGGAACTTTGCCCACAAGGCACATGAAGATTGCCATGTGCATTAATTCAGTTCAAACTGGTAAATAAATGATACATATTTTGACGTTTTGGTCAGTTGTTGAAAAACACATTTGATCAAGTTAAAATTCTGCTAGGTACAGGCGAAAGGCTTCGCTTATCAAAAGCTTTACAGGAATATGTAATGTAATTTATCAACTGTTGGCAGGGAATCGCAGAGCGTACACAGACGTTGTTGTCTGAATGCATTATTCTAGCAGCAATTGGTAAATTGCATTTATCATAACGACATTTCAGGACCAGATAAAAACGAATTTGAGTAAGTACGGACAGTTTTCAAATAATGATAATTCTAAATGACATTTATAATAAAACATTTTGGACTCGACAGTATCAATCGTAAAACTTGGTCGGTCAGAATTCTTTCTGCAGACGGGAATGGCTTCTTGGCATATGATGGGCTCATGTAATTACATTCCCTGCTAGGATAAGGGTCCAGCATTGATATCGTGATAATACAGTAACACAGTAAGTCCATTACGACATTCAGCTTAGGTTAACGATATTACGTTATTCATTCTTAAATTGTTAATTAATCTAGTGTTAATCTGCACAGCTTATCAAGACAACTCTGTGTTGCTATAGTTCGTCAAAAGGCAGGGTCTAGCGGACCACCCTTTCTCCTGAATAATAGGCTTAACCATGCCTTAGGAATAGTACCTAAGGTAAATACGAGGTTGAGATCTAAACTCGATTCTAACAGCTCAAATGCATCAGTAAAAATAGTTTATTTTTTTCAAATCTAATACATGTATATATGCTTTATTTCGTTAAAAAAATGTAATTCTCTAGTTTATATATTCCATTAATGTAACTTTATTTTACACTATAGTGTCCAACTCCTGATCATCATTTCTTGTTGAATATACGTGTAAAATTGTGTACAATCTGTCTACATCTGGGATAGGAATATCATCAATGCTGTCCTCTATCCCATTTAGGGGCGGTGAGGTAGCCTAGTAGATTTCGCCGTAGACCCGGGTTCGATTCCCCACACCTGCCCGAGGCTGTCAACTTTCGTATCGGGCTGCCTGAAAACAGTTTCCACCAGCCCGATTGTCGGGCTGATATTTATAAATACCACCTTTTGGAAGCTTCGTATGAATAACGCAAGACGATACATTTGAGGCGGGTATCGTTCGAAAACTCTAGATATCACCTTGCCAGGAGTATATTCGCAGTTGAAAGAAACGATTTTATTGGATAAAGATTGGTTTCTAATGATGCTTTTTCGGCCATTGTCTGCTGTAAGGATTGTGATTGGTTTAAAAGCAATGGATACCGCCCTCCTGAAGGAAAACTTTTACATTTAGACTCAAGTTTTTTGTAAATTCGTGCTATTGTGAACGTCGTAAGCATATCATCGCTACGTATACGTAAATTATGGAACTCTGATGACGTATCGTGCTTGGTTGCAGCCGGTGACAAAAATTTCTCATGCATATATTTTCGCATTAAAAATCGTGAAGAAGGAGGCGACGAAAGCCGAGATGTCACTTGACTAACATTTCACGATCGCATGAAAACATGGAAATGGTAACGTATATGTACGTTTGACAACTTTTATCACTACGTTACTTTATTGATTAGTTTATTCAATTTAGATAATTAGTTCCCTCGAAACATCGTTATTTTACTCATTGACAATTTACATGTGGACCCGTTGCCGAAACATTTGTCCGAGAGTTTGTTTTGCAATAGCATTGCAAAAAATAGTTTCTAATTTTAATTCTGTCGAGAATATGTGGTCAGTTGAAATGTAATAAGTGTTTTCATTATGACATTATGAAAAGTGGCAGATTTAATACATAAAATATATGTTAGGTAGGTTCCTAAAATTATATTTCACATTGACGCGACTACTGCCTGGCCGGTAAACCGGCCTCCGGTGTCTGGGGATTCGTGACGTCTTGAAAACCAGCCTGCGGTGTTGAATGGGTTAAGAATTTTCAGAAGTATATATTTTGTGGTATTTTGATGATGAAAGTTGAACTTACAAAATATGAAAGGTACGCTTCGTTTCAAGATCATACTTTAAAACTGGTCATTACAATTAAGACTGTGTATTGGCAACTAAATTGTTCTCAGGTACCCGAGTTGCGATATACTAGGAACTTAGTGTTTCACAGTAAGTGACACTACTTGTACATGTCGATCCTATTTTCTACATTTTTAGTCCTTAAACATATATGTTATGGTTCTGATAACAGTAATCTCAAAATTAGGTTGCATAGTCAGGGATTGTAGTGTCTTTTTATACAATATGTAGTATTACAATATGCCGTTTTGTCATTAAATAACAAAGGAAAACATCTGTTGAGAATGAAAGTCTGTGTAGATTTGTATTTAAACCGTAACAATAATCACAAAAAGTTCACAGATGTTCTTTACCCAATATTCCGGTTCTCAGATAAAAATATTACAAGAGGTATCGTTTGAAAAGCGTATTGAGGTATACCGGTAATACTGTGCGGGCCTGATTAAAATGAAATACTAATGATGTAAATGGTTAACTGGTGCCTTTCGCTATTAAACATTTTCAGAAAATATGTAATTTTGATGATGTAAACCGATAAGTAGAATTGCAAGTTTCAAATGGCATAGGCTGGGGATGTGATTGCGAGTATTTCATGCTTGTTGTTTTTATTTTGAAACAATGATACTTGTTTGTTTTTGTACAAAATGGCTATTTGTCTGGCAAAAGTACGGGCAGTCAACTTTCAAGACGGGCAGGCATCATTTATTGGTCACCTGCCCGACAGTCTGATTGAGTTTGAAAATTATTTCAATCACTGCACATGGGTACAATGTGTAAAGCCCTTTTCTGGTGTCCCCAGCCTTGATATTGCTGGAATATTGCTAAAACGTTCGTAAAACTTAAACTCACTCACTCACCCACTCACTCAACATTTTTTGAGAAACTCTTTGAATGAGGGCGGGGTTATAAATGATGTTTTTTCCTGAACTGGGTGCTAATTTCATGCCTGGTTAGTCTTGTAATTCAGTCCCTGCGATAAACACTATGGTTTCATTCAGTTCATTGGCTTCAGATCATTGTTTTCGCACAGATCTGCATTTTTCTTATTAAACCAGGTTCTATTCATCGTGTTAATGTTGCATGTCTAATTTGTTTTCGGATGTGATTTACCTATGGGCATATGTGCAGCAATGTGGATATATTTATATTTCCTGCACAATTCTATCAGTCACAATCGAGCGACGTTGGGTGGACGTTGGGCTGTATGTGATGGCGAAATCTGATAAATCTTGCCTGGTTTGTTAGAAAGGGGTATCGAAAACACGGTTAGTGCAGCGCTTTGAGCATCGCTCTTGTGTGGTGGAAGTGTGAGCTATATAAATACCCTTATTATCATAATCCTTATTATTAAGAATGACTTCGAAATGGGTATGGGTTTGTATATGTGTCGTCCGCAGGCACCGCTGCTCCTGGGCCTAAACCAAGGGCGATCATTTAAACGCATGCAGACCATATATCAACCCACTCCCTATAGATCATGCAGACCATATATCAACCCGCTCCCTATAGATCATGCAGACCATGCACCAACGATATTCAATGTCCAGACACAAACCCACTCCCTACAGATCATGCAGACCATATATCAACCCACTCCCTATAGATCATGCAGACCATATATCAACCCACTCCCTATAGATCATGCAGACCATATACCAACCCACTCCCTATAGATCATGCAGACCATATATCAACCCACTCCCTATAGATCATGCAGACCATATACCAACCCACTCCCTGTAGATCATGCAGACCATATATCAACGACATTCAATGTCCAGACACAAACCCACTCCCTACATATCATGCAGACCATATACCAACCCACTCCCTATAGATCATGCAGACCATATACCAACCCACTCCCTACAGATCGTGCAGACCATATACCAACGATATTCAATGTCCAGACACAAACCCACTCCCTATAGATCTTGTAGACCATATGCCAACCCACTCCCTATAGATCATGCAGACCATATACTAACCCACTCGCTATAGATCACGCAGACCCTATACCAACGACATTCAATGTTCAGACACAAACACACTCCCTATAGATCATGCAGACCATATACCAATCCTCTCCCTATAGATCACGCAGACCATGTACCAACGATATTCAATGTCCAGGCACAAACCCACTCACTATGGATCATGCAGACCATATATCAACCCACTCCCTATAGATCATGCAGATCATATACCAACCCATTCCCTATAGATCATGCAGACCATGTGCCAACAGAATGCAATGTTCAGATACATTTACATTCCCGAGATCATGCAGATCACATATAAGTGATATTAGGTTTACAGACATCTTTCGACTCCCTCTATATCATGCTGAACCTATAATGTAGGAACCTTTTGTGTAAGTTCAAGCTACTGAATTTATTATTCTATGTTCTTTGAAAGACTCAACCTGAAAAGATGTGATATCATGAATAGGATATATAAATATGAATAGAGAAAAACATTGACAACAGCAGACAATGTTTTCAAAGCGTTAAGGCATATATACTACTCAAAGGAATACAAGAAACATCCAATATTTAATCTGTCATGGCAATTAAGTGGGTAATGCGACCCACAGCCGTCCAAATATGTGTGTACGTACTTTAAGATGTTTGGAATAGGATCACTGTTCATTCCACACATGGCTTCTCTGTCCCATAAAAGGATGTAGTTGCGTAGAAATGTCACAACACCCCTGCGAAATCCCTCCATCCTTACAGGGGAATTTTACTTGAATTTTGCGAAAAACAAATACCCATGCGATGTTTTATACAAGTTTGCATACAGTTTTAATTACTTACCTTTATTTCCTTTGACAATGCCTTTGTGTCTTTTACACCAAGGTAGCGAAATCTCATTGCAAAATCATCTTCCAAAGCATGACGTATGAAATAACTGTTGGGAACTTTGTGCAGCGTACGACACATGTGTTTGTAATCTGGGAAGGGGCTATCCTCTCTTCTCTGTCTTGCTCTCTCAACAGACACCAAGTCGGCACCTGGTGTGAACAGCAACAATTCATCAATGACATTACGACATCACCTTACAATCGGTAGTCAAGGAGGTGAGGTGAGGTGAAATTTGGTTTAACGTCGTACTTGAGAATATTTCGCTCATATGACGACGTGCGTGCGTGTGTACGTGTATGTGCGGCTGCTTGTACTAGCCCAGACTGAAGCTGGTTTTATAGTGCCAGCCCACTGAGATACCATGCCGCAGTGAAGCATGAATACCCCACTCAGACACATTATACTGACTCCGAGCCGACCAGTCCTTGTGGTACCCATTAATGCCGAGCGCCAGGCAGGGACCAACAAGTACCATACTTTAACGTCTTTTGGTATGATGCGGTCGGGGATCGAACCCGCGACCTTCCGCTCTCCGGGCGGACGCTTTAACCACTACACCACAGAGGCGGTCCGGTAGTCAAGGAGCATCGAAGGCTAAATTGGGGGGTTCAATGCGCTTCAATTTGCTAATCAGACATGTGCTTACATCCGTTGATGTGAGTTACAATCCCTTACCCGGCCCTATACTGCGTCGCGTACGTGTGTGAACCCATATATATATATATATATATATATATATATACATGCTGACTTACATGAACACAGACATGTACTGTATGTCTTATATGGTTTTCAGTATATGTATGAGTTCAGCGAATCGTACGTTACCGACCAATAATCACGTACGTGACGCATTGTAGGTTCACACCCGGACTGTCGAATGTTTTATCGACTACCGGACTGTAGTGAATGTTTTGCTCTAATATCGACTACACACCCGGACTGTCGAATGTTTTATCGACTACACACCCGGACTGTCGAAAAGTAGTGGAGCGTGGCAATGCTCAACACTGCTCTAATAACAGCCGGAGTGTCGACTGCCTTGGACCTGCGAACAGCAGAAAGACTGCGCTAATCCGCTCTACTCTAATTAACGAGGGAGAAGACATGAGTGCTATTGTTGTTGAAATGAGAAAAGAGTTTGAGTTTGAGTTCACTATATAGATTTGTCACATTTCCTTCTCAATGATACAGATACAGGCGAAAGTACACAACTGTTGTTGTTGAAATGAGAAAAGTTGCCAAGATTTGTATTTGTATCTGTTGTTGTTGAAATGAGGAAAATTACCTAGATTTGTATCAGGTTTGTCACATTTCTTCTCACGGATACATATGTAACTATATAAGCTAGGTAAGCAACATAAACGATGTCAATATGGCAAATGCGCAGGTTGCGGTTACCTTCACAGAGAACGTATACGGTGACAGAAATTTACATCATGTAGGTTACAAGTACAAGAAGAACAAGGAAAAGAATGACGTCACATAATGGCGTTGTCATAGAAAGCCTACCCTTAACCCTAAACTTAACCCTAAACCTTACATTAAGCTAAATCTAAACTCTAAACCTAAACCCTAACCGCTATAAATAATCGTAATAAATAGAATACATTTCAAGTGGGGGTTACGGGTGGAACTCTTACCCAATGTACTGTATAACGTATTTTGTTTTCCTAAATGCTCGGAGCGTCGAACGCCATAGTGTTAACGCCTAACTGCCTCCTTACGCAATCCCGGAACATCGATTTTATAAACCCAGTGAAATTAAACCCAGTGAGACATGTCGAAAGGAATGTCTGCATGACCCGACCAACAAAGAATGTATTGCATAACAAAATTTGTATGGGTCCAACACAATGTTTACCCGCACTGCAAGCTCCAGCAGCTTCGTTAGAGACGTCAATCCTACACACGAACACCCCCTCCCTCCCCAGACACACCCAAGCTCAATGAATACCCAGGCCCCGTACTCTCAAACAAACGTAAGTCTTAGTTTCTACTTAAGTTAGAGTTTTTACTCAAATTTGAGAAAATGCATTTCCCAGAATGAACTAAAATCGATATTAAACTCAAACATAGTAGACGATTTGAGTTTGGTGGATAGATTACTTAAGTCGTTTGGGCTTTTTTATTTAAAAATTCAGCTGTTTCAAATTGTCCAACTCAGTTTGAAATTTGAGTAAAAGCTTAAGTTTGTTTCGTGAAATCGGGGCCTGAAGGTACGTTTCAGATAGCTACGCCGCGTCCTGTAAGGGACATTTTTATCCTATAAGCTGCATTTATGGTGGGACTATGAACAGTTGAATAAGACATAGGGCTAAATCGCTTTGTAACTTAAGGCCTCGCCGCGTTGATCATTTCACAAAACCACTATTTTAAATACGTTGGTTAGTAATCGAATTATCGCTATCAGGTAATCCTTTGAACATTTGTAACAACACTGATCGCTCTATGGATACACTGTTAAATATGATGCATATGCAACGTTTGTTTGTTTAACGGCTGTATAACGCCGCACTCAGCAATATGCCAGATATATGGCAGCGGCCTGTAAATACATATAATCCAGTCAGGACAATCCAGTGATCAACATCGTGAGCATCGATTGGGGTATGATGACATATGTCAACCAAGTCAACAAGCGTAACCACCCGATCGTGTTAGTCGCCTTTTACGACAAGCAATTGTTGATGAAGATTTTCTCAAAAGTAACAATATGTGATGCCACTGTTTGAAAAGGCAAGTGACACTTATT
Source organism: Haliotis rubra (assembly GCF_003918875.1). Lineage (NCBI taxonomy): Eukaryota > Metazoa > Mollusca > Gastropoda > Lepetellida > Haliotidae > Haliotis > Haliotis rubra. Next base: position 2,689,221 of record NW_025766003.1, read on the forward strand.
TCTGCATAATGTAGCATTTTGGTAGACGCCATTGTGTAACACAGTGGTTCTACGATCAGCATAGATGCCATACCTTCATCTAGATCTGTATCATAGTCTTCATCATCAGATGGTATAGGCACTGCCAGCAACTTCTTCCTGGAAACGTGTGGGTAATAGTTCTCAAACTCAGCCCCAAACTTTCCCTTCAGCAGTTTCTGCCTCATCTCCTCCTCGTCCGGGACGGTGTAGTCACTCCAGGCAGAGATGGGGGTGCTGGTGTTTATTGGGATAGTGACCGAGCTCCTTGTGGAATATCTTGACGCGGACGACTCAGCTCGCATTGAGCTTGATTTCAGGTCTAGGTCTCTGATAAAACTCACCGGAGACCCACCTTCACCAGATTCCAGGATGGGAGATGCTAAACGATCAGGACAATGTGATGATGGTGACCTTAGTCGATCTATTGTATCTGGTTGCACACTTGTTGGTGTGTGCTTTGGAGATTCCGTCCCTTGCCCAGCATTTTGTGATGGCTTCTTGTCCTTGTAATCCGTTTCAGAAAGCCCGTTAGATTCACTGTTGCTTTTTGTTCCTATTGGTTGTACCTTCCCAGTATACGCTCCTCTGTTTTGAAATTTTGACATCGTGTTTACATTCTTCCTTCGTTTGAGTAGTTCAGTTGTTCTTTTCTCCACGGATCTTTTACTTCTACCTTCTGGCATGTTGTCCACAGATGTCGACCTTGTATTGGAGGCGTTCAATAGAATGTTAGATATTCTGTCACTGAATCCGCGCATTTGTGTCGACGTCTTGTCCTTAACGCCTCCAGAATGTCCATTCTGCACTTCAGTCCCATTGGTACCCTTACTGCTACCTGACTTGATCCTCCTTTGGGACAGCCCTGAAACACGAGTGTTGTTCTGCTGGGTAGCGCTTTTTGGCTTCTGTTTTTTTGTATCGCACCATGCGTTACCGCGACCGTCGATGGCAAGTTGATAACGGGACTGTCCGAGGATACCCATGCTCTGGGAACCAGAAGGAGAACAGTTTGCCGACGGCATTGTGATCTTCAAAGGAAATTACAAGGTCAGTTGAATAAACGAATGGGCGCTCTGGTCATTTTCATTTGTGCGTTTACAATGTACAATGTATATTTTCACGCCGCTTTTAGCATTATTCCAGCAATATCACGGAGGGGGACACCAAAAATGAGCATCACACATTGTACCCATGTGGGGCTTCGAACCAGGGCTTTCGGCGTGACGAGCGATCGCCTTAACCACAATTTCTAGCATATGATTGTACATCTCTCTATATATTACCGGTAGGCGCAGCATATGTAAACAAAATCAAGTATGTATTCTGGGTCTTTATACTGTTATAAAGAAATCTGAAATCGCTAACTTCGACACCAAGGTGTTTGACTGTAGCAACTTTCCCCATCCCATTGTACGTGCTGCTTGGAAAACATAAATCCCTCCACAAGTTAACCATAGAAGCCTATGAATGCAGTGTGACTGCACAGCCCTATGTAGTGTCAGCTTGCATGTAGCCATTTATGTCTTCGTATTTAAACATATTTTGGGACTTTCGCATCTAATTTGCTGTAAACATTTTGCTTACTTTAAACTGAACACGTAGACATCGTTAAAAAGATTAAAAGTTAAATATATATCCTCATATATGTACATGTATGTAAGACCACGCCGAAGGCCCGGGTTCGAAACCCCGCATGGGTACAATGTGTGAAGCCCATTTCTGGTGTCCCCCGCCGTGATGTTGCTGGAATATTGCTAAAAGCGGCATAAAACCAAACTCAGTCAGTCAGTCAGTCAGTCAGTATGTAAGACACGCTCCCTGAACACCTGAGTTATTAGTTCAGCCTTCGAATCTATCTTTTAGCAGATAACAAGTTCTTAGTTAATTCTAAAACAACTTGATGTTGAATTGTAGAACGGATTTGTAATATCGCAATGTTTGTATTTTCAAAGTGTACTCACATGCCAGTTGGTGATCGTTCATAGAGACAGCCTGACTTCAAATGGTCACAAACTCCCTTTCCTTACACGGAGCTAATGCTCTCTGGGTATAATCACTGTACAGGGATTCATAAGCTGATTTATTGGCCCACAATCCCTAATCTCTCTGCATCAGGTTTAACCCAGGGTAAGCAAATCTTCCCTGGTTATTACTAACGTGAAAGACTCGTTCCGGTAACTCCATTTCCTAGCAATTGTCGTATCTGGGGAATTGTGTGGAAACCAGTGTCTTTCTTACGATCATTAGTTGAAAAATTACATCTGAATGAACTTCCTACTTTTAACTGAGACTTTGAGATGGTGGAGTAAAGGAATTTAGAATGTAAAATTAAAGATAAACAGCATTTAACACCTCACTGTAAACAATATGAAAATAAAACAGAAAAGTGTTGGATCACTGCGTTTACATCAGTGAGATGCTTTCATTGGATTGGCCTGTGTGACAGTAGATCACCGGCAGAAATTACAAAGACTACGTTCAAAGTTGCATAATGCCATGATCTCATGTCTTACCTCGTGACAGGATAATTAACCGTTAACTAATACTTTAAGAGTCTTTTGCATTCTGTTTATCTCAGATGCTGTAACTTCCTGCTTGGGTTGAATGATTTTAAACAGTAGTCGTTGTTCTATGGGAAAATGTTTTAAGGGACACTGATAGAGACAAATTCCGCGGGACTGGTTATTGCTTTTATTGTTGTTTTTCCCCCCGCGACTACCCGGATAGTATCCCTGAATCCTTAACTGGGTTGTGATCTCTGTTGCGCCAACCGCAAGTGCAATTGGTACTATAAGTATAATATGTATATGCTTACCTTGATCAACTAAGATGAAATCATTTTTACTCATAATACTCCATCTTTATTATTATGACAACAAATGTACACAAAGTGAAGTTTAACTTCATCCCTCGGTTATACAAAATGTTAGGACTGAAAAAGTACGAAGTCAGTGTATGTCTGCCTATATGTGTTTCATAATCATTTAGAATTTATTATTATAATTTTATGCATTTTGGAACTTCACGAAAAGTACACGATCTGATTTAGTGTACTGTAATGTCTAGATATTGTTTAGATTGCAAGCGGAACCATATTTCACACACGCGCGACCTAATTTCTGTCTAATCAAAATTCCCGATGAAAAAATGAAGTGGAATGATTTTGCTGAATGCTACAACAAATGAATAAATTTTTTTTACAAAAATTAAACTTTAAACCGACTAAAATTATAGCAATAATAGGAGGCTATTACCTCGTTCGAGGAGCGTATCCAACACTATCCACATAGAGGAACGTTATGTCATTCATTTGCAGCTGTTATGATTCATTTATTAGTTTAATATGCAAAAAATGTAGACAGTTTCTCAACTGGTCACGTGACTGTTTCAGGTTTTTCACATTGGGGTATAGGTTCATTGGTCATCTCAGGTAGCACACCTCACAACTATTTGCATGATGTGTACCATTCTTTAAAAAAGGTAATTTAGTTAGATAACAATGAGCAATCAATCAACGTTTTGGCTGTTAATCCTTTGAAGGAAGGACGTTGTTTTTACACAGGCACTTTACGACAAGGTGTATTCAGTATAGACTACTAAATCTACATACATAAACACTACCTTTGAACAAATCCGCTGTGCGAGATAAACGCAATTAATCAATCAACATGTTATCGGTGAATCCTTTGATCGATGTTTGTTTTTGTAACTCAGCTGATAATTCCTCTTGCTGCAGTTCCATGCGCATATTACAAACCATGTAATACATTTGCCACATCAGACCTCAATTTATAACTTTGGGCATTTACTCAAAAGCTGAGAAATGCTAAATAGGAACCTTTATCGGATAATCTGCCTGGTGTTACCACTAATTATACCTGTTATAAATTCATTAACTGACCATCAAGTGAATGGTGACAAATAAACAGGTGTAGGTTTATACCACCAAACATGGATTACATCAAGGGAGCTGTATTACATACAATTTTAATTGCCTAAAAAGTTAGGGGACAACGCTATTTTCAGGATACGAATGGAGTTTTCAGATTTTTCTAGCAATGGCAAAGTGGGATTGATTTAGGTTACAGATTCAAATGTGTGTTGTTTATATCATAGACCAATATACATCACATTGTTACATTACATGAATACATATCGAGGTAAAAAGACATAAATAAGATCGAATTGGATCAGTCATGCCATCCACGGATCGGAAAATCTGGGATATTTTATTACAATCAGACAAACACTACCGTAATATTTCAAAACGGCATCTAATGGGCATCCACCGTTCTTATTGTCCCATTGTTGAGGTTGAAAAAAAATCTTCCAAAATGGACAGCTGGCCAGTTCCCATGACCATCACTGTCGAGGGAGCACGGACCCGCTACCTGGCGTAATTAGATTGTTTGCGCGAAACATTAATCGCTCTGGATCAGTGCCCCTTTAAGTCGTTAGCTGTTGCAGCCATACCCAACTACCCTGTAAATAAAACGAGACCTCGTTTTCAACTGTGCAGCAGCGTAATAATACGAGGACTCTTTTACATTTGTCAGTGTGTTTGCAGCAAGTAAACATGCCCAGCGATATGAGTGCCGCACTACCGATCAACGATGCATGCAAGGTAAATAAGTATAATAATCTTTGATTTCTTTTAGAAAGTGGTCAAATGTAATATATGTTATATTTGGGATTACACTTTCTTAGTAAAGTACAAATTCTAGTACTTTTTTTTTAAGTTCCCGGAATGGGACTCAACTAAGAAAAAGAACTAGAATTTATACTATACTAAGAAAGTGTAATCCCGAATATAACATATGCTATATACTAATCTTTTCCTCTTGTCTCCTTTGTATTACATTGCGCCGTAAATATATATATTTTTGACAAACGAAGATGCATATGTCGTTTGTACGTAAAATCAGATACTTCCCAAACTATGAAGTTAACCATAAAATGAAGGCCACTCCCTAAAGGTTGATAATACTATTGTTTTTTCTTGCCGTCCTGTAGGCGAAGGGCAAAAGTATAACAGTTCTGTTTTGACGACGATAGCATTTTCCAAACGATATTCGTCTATCAAAATGGTTGAAATAGCTGACAGATATTGATTTCAGCATAAGGATAGGTTCTTGGGAAAACGTACTCCATTTAATTTGCGTCAGCCATGACATAGAAGACGAATTTCACTTTCTGCTCAAGTGTCCATCGTACACTAACCTAAGATCTATTCATTTAAAGAACTATTATTGTAAGAATTATTCAGTTTATAAATGTATACAGTTATTATCATCAGAAAATATTAATACTCAAAGGTCTCTAGGCAGATATGTGTATGAAGCATTCCGTGTAAGAAACAACGTTTAACTTATTAATAATGTCATCCTCACCATCCAACATAAATATTATCTATATTGTATTGTATGTATGGCCAGAGGCCCATGTGGCTTGCGTCAATAAAATCTGTCTGTCTGTCTGTCATAAGGATCCGTGAAGGTCTGGGTTAGAATGAACCTTCAGTAACCCATGCTTGTCGCAAGAGGCGACTAACGGGATCAGGTGATCAGGCTCGCTGACTTGGTTGACACATGTCATCGTATCCCAATTGCGTAGATCGATGGTCATGTTGTTGATCACTGGATTGTCTGGTCCAGACTCGATTATTTACAGACCACCGCCATATAGCTGGAATATTGCTGAGTGCGGCGTAAAACTAAACTCACTCACACTCACTCACTGTATAGTGTTTGCCCAAGTTGCATAACCTCAGACCATCATCTTCATCATCATCAGCTGAAATGTATGTGTCTTGGGAAAATGTCCGGTACTGGAGAGAGTTTACTTCGGTTTAAAAGCCATTGGCCCACGTAAAATCACACACAACAAGAACATACATTAATTGAATAATAATGGCACGAATTTAATTTTAACACAGTAATTACTCATTCAAGACATGTGATTCCTTAATCAATTTTACACAATTGTCAGGAGCAAGGTAGGATTTCCATATGTTAGCAGTGACATGATAGTGGTTTGCGGACAGTAGTACAGATATCTTATTCTTGAGTTATGATAGGCAAGACATTCTATAGTCTGTTTGCAGTGAAAACGTACCGATGAATGTAAAAAAAAAGTAATCAAATACAGTGACATTAAGATGGCGAATCCTCATAATTTTACCTTGCCAATTGAATATTTAAATCTCAGAATTTTATTCAACTTAGGATAAAAATTGTTTTACAAACGATCATAGATTCAAATCGCTATTATTGGTTTGTATTAAAAGGGGGTAAGCGCAATAGTTGGAACAGTTAAACAAATGCACATGCGGTACGTGATGGGCGTTAACGTAGACCAACTCTACTACTTGTTCTCGGTGATTCATTTAATATGCATACCAGCATAAGAAATTGATAGTTGAAGCTGCAAATTGTGAACACTTAATGGCATGTGCCGGTGAACTGTAGACATGAATACCCTCTTTGAGGCATATGGCAGACATTCATATAACGATGAGACTGTCCTGGTCGGTGACTTTAACACAGATCTAACACATGAAATCTAGATCGAGAATGCTCATTCGAGCCTTGAATGAACGGAATTTGATATCTGTCATTCCACTTGATGATCCTACATTATATACTTATACAAGCAAATGTAGGGATATCCAAACTATGATTGATTATGTTTTTGACAACACAGAGCATAGATGTAATGTTATTGGTTACGCCATAGATAACCGTCAGCTTTACAGTATATCTGATCACTATCCCATACAGGTATACTTAGCTCCAGACACTCGTCACCGGTCCTATGGAAACGCTCGTGTTAACTGGAGGAAAGCCAGTGATGATGATGATTTGGAGTTTAACGTCGGCTTTTAGCTGTAGCCAATGTCGCCGACGGGGTAGGTGGTGGGTAAGATAATAATAAATAGGTTTGAATAAGGAGTAAACCACCGTACCTAAAAAATATAAATAATGGGGCATTAACCTAGGCGTGATTTTGAAATGAAAAACGTTAAAAACATGGGAAAAATAAATAAATAAAAAGCCGGTATTAGGAATGGAAAGGGGGAGAGAAAGAAAAAACAGTACAATTGAATTTATAGGGATAAGAGGTAGAGTAATAGCTGAATAGTAGTAGTGAAAATGTTGGACCTATGGTGTTTGGTAGGGGTAGTGGAGGGGAGGGGAGATGATAAGGGAGTATAGCATAGTGGGGCATGAATATGAATGCAGGTGAGCTGCATAATTAATATAAGGGGATTTAATAAAGAAAGAAAAATGGATTAAGTTGGTAGGGGGTGGGGAATGGGGTGAGGGAGCGAAGAAGGCTGTGGGTAAGGGCCGTGGCTATAAGTGAAGGTTGGAGGTGAGCTGGCTTGGGTGAATGGCATTGACCTTACGTAAGAGAGGTTGGGCTGGTTTGTTTACATTTTAGTGGACTGTGATTGGCTAGGGATGGGCGCGGACCTCGCAGCGGATTTAGGGCACTATTGATGAATGAAATTTACTCCCGGGTCTAAATGTGTAGGCATGTGCTGGTGATAATATGGGTAAATTGAATTTTGACGCCTGATCTGAATATATAGGCTAGAAGTGAGTGGTAATGAGAGGGTTTGTTTGGGAGCTTCTAAATTTTTTGAAGTAAGTTGGAGTTTTCAAGGAAGGTGGCTATGGCTTGGAATATATTGGGCGGGTTGTGGGGGTTGAGAAGGAGATGAATGTTGTTGTGGTATTTGGTGGGAATGTTGTTGTGTAATTGCTTAATGTTTGTTTGTTGCAGCTGGCAGTGTGTGAATATATGGTTTATGTCTTCATGGGTGTTGCAGTGAGTGCATAATCCGTCCGGGTGTCTGTTTTGTTTGTACAGTGTGTAGTTTAGGTTAGTGATGCCTGTAATTAATCTGGTAATTGCCCTGTCGATGATTTTGATGTTAGAATATGTGGGAATTTTTCTTATTGGGGATTTGATAATGGATGTGACCCAGGTTGATTTGTTTGTGTTGATGTTGTGTTGAAAGTTGGTATTTGATATGTTTGTTTTAATGAGTTTTTAATTTCTGATTTGGATGTGTGGAAGTTGAGGTTTGGTGATGTGTGATGTGGCGAGTTTGGCTGCTGTGTCGGCGGTGACATTTCCTGTGATGTTTGAGTGACTGGGTATCCATGTGAATGTGATGTTTTTGTTTGAGCGTGTGAGTGAGTCTGTTTGAATAATTATATTGTGAATTAGGTCTGGGCGCGATTTAGAATGCATGTTGTGAAGTTGTTTGATAGAATTGAGTGAATCGGATAGTATAAGGAAGTTTGTTTGGGAAGGGAGGGTATTAGGTGTAATGCAGTGAGAATGGCAGTGAGTTCGGCAGTGTTTATTGTGGTATAGTTGGTATAGTGAAAATTTGTTGTGATGGGAGGGTTTGTTGAACGTGAATGCCTAGGCCTGTGGGTTTGTTAGAGCTGACTGATGCATCTGTATATATGTGTGTGTGATTGGGGTAGGTTGTATTTAAGTAGTTGTTTGTGATATTAGTTATGGTGGATTGACGGGTGTTTTAGGTAGTTGTTTGAGGATTGTGCCAGTGACGTTGGCTTTATGTTATATAGATATGAGACTGAGAACTATGCTTCCATGAAGCAGACACCAAATGTATTATTTCAGAACTTTCTACAAGAGCAGCTTTAGCACGGTATCACCTTACTTATGAAAACTGTCCGAGCAGGTTGTGGTGTCTTGCCCTAGAAAAACATCTATGCTTCTTTGACATTGCAGTACTATTACACATCGGTACTTACGTCAACAACAACAACAACAACAACCCGAAATGTGTTATTTATAAAATAAACTGTGATTGTGGACAAAGCTACATAGGTGAAACATCCCGACCCATCAACACCCGAGTCAAAGAACATCGCACCTCTGTTGCTAACTCCGACACCAAATCAGCTATCTCTGACCACATCAAAGCAAACCCCAATCATCAAATAGAGTGGTCCGACTTCACCATTCTCGCCAACAACCAAACGGACTTCACTAAACGCAAGCTCACCGAAGCCATTCACATCAAACGCCATAAGCCCACCATCAACCGTGACCAAGGATACTTTATTCCATCAGCTTATGATCCACTCCTCCACCAAGCCCAATCTATTGTATAAACATCGCACCTATTGTATAAACATCTCCTTCATTGTTCCACTCCTGTATTTATACATCTCTGGCTTCCATTCACTATCCTTTGTGTACTCACTGGCTTCATCAGCTTACTGCTTAACCAATTATGGCAATTATGTTGTTTCCTTTGTCAATTACAATGTATGTAGTTTCATTGTTATACACAGCATAAATATGCAGCTCCTCCACTTCATGTATCACTCTTGCTTGACAACGGTACAAGAATCTGTATCGAAACGTACTCACGAAGTAAAGAAGTTGTTATCCATAACAACATGTTCCATATTGTACTCAACTTCTAAATTGCCACTCAAACAAGGTACTAACGTAATTCAATCTCATGAATGTCTTTGTGGTACGTTTGCCTATGACATTGTTAAACATGTATTTCTTTATTGTACTGAAACGCAGTATGAAAGAGACAGACTAATTGAAGATTTAATCGACATTCTTGATGTAGAAACGTTTAGTAACCTCAGGAATAATGATGACGATATATTATTTTCTACTTGGGGGTCTTCCTACTCAGTGCACGAAGACCCTCGACTATGAAACACGGGCAATGTGCATAAGCCGAATATGCAGAACTATTAAGTTGTGGAAACGATATTTCTATGAATGTGTATAATTTCTGACATGTATAAATACCATACACATAATACCATATGTGTATATCCATATAATTCCATATTGATTTACTTGTTGTAATGTACCTGTAAACCTTGCATTTATCTTCATATGCTAAGGAGGAAATAAATCTATCTATCTTTGATCCTGTCTGTGATGCTGATATTAGAAAGATCATTATGCCCTCCAAGATAACATGTTGTCACCTGGATCCTGTACCCACCAAGTTCTTCATGAAAATTTTGGACACTCTTCTACCCACAGTCACCAGTATTGTCAACAAAAGTTTGGAAACTGGCATCTTTCCCTCCCGCTGTGATAAAGCCTCTTATAAAGAAGCCTTCACTAGATTCTGAACAGTATTCCATCTACCAACCGGTTTCAAACTTATCTTTTTTGTCTAAAGTGCAGGAGAAAGTTGTGAAACACCAGTTAACTCGACACCTTAACAAATTTCAGTTAATGGACAAGCATCAATCTGCGTACAGAGCATCACACAATACAGAAACAGCTTTGAATTGTGTGTTGGACAAGGTCATTAGTGACAGGTTAATGGATCGACTGCATACTGAATTTGATATATCTGGAACAGTAGTATATACAATGATGGTACAGGACCAGGTCCCCCCAAGGACTCAATTTACAAAACTGAGCCCTTGGGGGAGGCACTAATCCCGTACCATCATTGTATACACTACTATTGAGTTGCATGCAAAATTTGACGAAAATCGGTCGAATAGTTTCTGAAATATTGACTTTTAAGTGAGCATGGGGTCGGTCGGGAAAAATCAAGGGCTTTTATAAGAATCTCATTTTCACTAGGGCTACCCATTTTTTCGGCAACCACAAACCCCATATTCGACCCGATACCAAGACAGGTATGCAAAAAACTGGCACCACACAGACTGTTTCCATAGCCGACAGCAAATAGTCTAGTCTTACCCCAATTGTATAGTTTTCTAGACAGACCCTCCGACAGCTCGCCTAGTATTTTTGCAGATGCACAGTCGCGGGCTTGGGGTTGCAAAAGACGAATGGAGTCGTAGACTTGTCTAGGCCCGTTTTCGTATTCCAACTGCTTTTCGTGGAATTCGTGGTACGGAAAGTAGGGCGCACGCCCGGACGAAAAAAACAAACGCATGGTTCGTATACCCTACTACAATACTTTTTTCCAAATAGGCTGCATTCCACACATCGACTTCTCTACTCCATATAGTGGGGACCCCGAGTTTGGCCGTGGAAACTGGTTTGGGCGTTTCTGTCTTCTCGTCGACCGGTATGTGTGGGCCGGCGTGCTAGCCGGTGTGCTGTGCTTCCAGGTCTTGTGGACGACCTTCCAGAGAAAACGGCAACTAGCGAAATATAGACCCATCTTTGGGTCGATTCCACCATCTGCCCCACCTTCTGGATGTCGAAATTGGTCTGTTCTTTTGTTCCTCGTCCATTTTGTCTAGAGTGCAGTTTGGAATCATCCTCGTCGTCGTCGATGTCCAGCCTAGACAAGACGTCGACCAACATATTCGTGGTTTGCCTCGCACGAGTGTCGATCTACCCCAGGCGGTTGTAGATGTCCTGGATGGTTGGCAATGTACTACCGGGTATTTCTACTTTCGATTTATCTCGAGTCACCTTTTGTGACAATGGTTCGATGACTAGCAATGATACTTCTGGTGATGGTGGTGGTACTTCTTGTTTGACTGGCGGCATGGTTGTGGTTTCCTCGATCGGATCTCGCCATATGTCGTAGAGTCTTTGCGATCCAATACCGAAACGCTTTTTGGTCTCGGCTGCCGACAGCACACCTCGAAGTGCACGTATTTCTTGGACTTGGTCTTGCGACAGTTCTTTTTTCGGAGGCATGTTGAAATTTTTCCTATATTTTTCCTACTTCCTATATGTCTATATGGAAATCCTAATCCTATCCCATTTTTTCTTGGGAAGGCCGGTTTTTCCTCCATCCCACTGCAAACCCAGGAAATCCAGTGGGGAAAAAAGAGAGAGAGAGAGAGAGAGAGAGAGAGAGAGAGAGAGAGAGAGAGAGAGAGAAGAGAGAGAGAGAGAGAGAGAGAGATTGTAAATGTATTTGGTGGGACGAAATAAACAAAGTCTAAAATACAATACATGTATATCGCAAGTTAAAATGTTTAAGCTACCATAACGGTTATGAGAGGCCTTAAAACATCTAAGTAAATATATTAAAAAATTGAGGAGAAAGGGAAACCTTTCACATCATATCAACAAGCATAATCAAATCTAAAGCTCACGGACAAGAAACACATATCCACTCGTGCATTCACCATCCACACACATGCACACATAAGGGAGATAGCTCAATTTCTCATCCGCCTCACACCCATCCCTTTCACCCTTTCACCTCACAGAGTACTGACCACACCCTTCCAATATCGTTCACTTTATAGAGACATACACACACACACACTTAAACCCAACTTCCCTCATCCGTAACTATACCATTACTTTACACTCAAAAGTAGACTAACAAGATTGTTAGCATACATCACCGCACCCAGCTGCCCCCCACATGCACACAATATCTCATTCACAGATAGAACCTAACATCCCAAACTACATTGGTGCTGTTTAACGACTTATTGGTTGTCACTGATGATAATCATTATCAAAATCTAATATTAAATCGTAAGTGAATCCCACATTTCATCAAAATCTCTTTATTCCATTACTGAAGAGGCCACAGGCCTATAGTACAAAATATAAAAACAATAATGGCATACAATCACAATGTTTGCAAACGTTATTTTCTTTGTTCAAAAGCATGGTGGATATACATACCAAGTTTACGAATATAAGTTGTATTATTAGAGTTCATTATCAAATTAAATTTAAACATGGTAGGATGTGAATAGTAATATTGTGGTAGATATTTTGTCCTTAAATCAGCATAGTAAGGACATACCAGCAAAAAGTGGAATTCATCTTCAATTACATTTAGTGCACAAAATTTGCACAATCTGTTATCTCTTGGAATATTATAATATCTGCCCTTCTCGATCATAAGATCATGTGAAGAGCATCTAAATCTGGATAATGAAACGTGGAATTTTCGAAGATTGATATCGTGTAGGTATTGCTCTGTATGGAAAAAGATTTAAAAGTACTGTAAAAAGTGGATTTGGGCGACTGTATTAAAGATGAGTTCCAGGTCTGAATGTACATATCTTTTAATCTTTGCGATAAAGCATTATAAAATGACTTCGGGCAGGTAATCTTTTGTGACAAAAATACATCACTAAAACCACAATGATTTAGTAAATTTCTAACATTCGTTACCCAATTTGATTTACCGTTGGTGTCAAACAAATACATCATGTTATAACATTTCTTAGGAAATCTTGATGCAGGCATATTCAAGAGCTTTACCCAGTATTTGATAACTTTTATCTGTGCTTCTAGATAAAGTGGGAAGCGACCGCATTCACCATAGATCATCACATTTGGGGTATTTAATTTAACTCCTAAGACTTTTTTACACGCGTACAAGTGAACCTTTTCCAATGCTTCCAACCGAGAAAACCCCAAACCTCTGCCCCATATATAGCAAAATTGGTTTAATTTTTGTATCAAATATTTTGAAATATGTTTTGAAATTTACATTGCCCAATTTCTTTAAATTACTGTAAATGCCCATAAAAACCTTCCGTCCCTGTAAAGCAGCACTATTACCATGATGATACCATGATAACGTATTGGCAAAATGGACCCCTAGATATTTATATCCTTTAATAACTTCTAAGTAGTCTCCGTTATAAAGCCATTTTTCTGATTTGAACAATTTAACGCCTTTCTTAAAGACAACAACCTTTGTTTTATTTGCATTTACATTAAGCTTAAATTCAAGGCAATGGCTTTCCAGCAAGGTAATTTGTTTTTGTAGACCCTTCACTGTACTTGAGAACATGATGACATCATCAGCAAACAATAACAAAAATACCTTAACAATGTCCGGGCGCAACTGAATACCATCTGTACAATTTTGATACACAACTGACGCTAATTCATTTATAAAGAAAATGAACAGAAATGGGCTTAGTATACAGCCTTGGCGTACACCAATATTGCAATCAAATGTTGATGACATAACACCATTGTTACGCACACATGCTTTCACATTGTTATATATATTACATAATAGTTTTCCCATTTTGCTACTCAAGCCGTTCTGGGTGAGTAGTTTCCATAATTTGTTCCTATCAACCGAGTCGAATGCCTTGGCAAAATCTACAAATAAAACATAAAATTTACCACCTTTACGTGAGATATAACGCTGTACAAGGCTTTGAAGAAGAAACATATTGTCAGTGGTGGAGTAGCCCTCTCTAAAGCCTGCTTGTGATCCGTGAATTTTATCTTTCGAATCAGCCCAGAAAACGAGTCTTTTATTAATGATATACAAGAAAACTTTACTAAAAATAGTAAGTAATGTGATACCGCGGTAATTATTTGCTAATTTTGGATCCCCACCCTTAAACAGTGGAATTATAATACCGGTATCCCATGCTTCTGGAAAGGCTGCATTTTCTAGCATAATGTTAAATATTACTAGTAGGTAAGGCGTAAGCACATCTTCCGCATTCTTGAAAAACTCTGGTATAATATTGTCTATTCCTGCAGATTTGTCATTCTTCAGATGTCGTATACTTTCTCTTATTTCAAACTCTGAAATTGGTGCATCTAGAATATCAGTTGTAATTTCATCTTCAACATCATTGTCATCACTACTTTCCAAATACATCACGATTGTATACAAGATTTCAAATGAGTGGATGACTTGTTAGAACCTGAAAACTATTTAAGTGTAATGCATGAAATTAAATATTGTCATTTTCTTATAAAATTCCCAGCAGGCTTATAAAGATTAAAAGTAAATGAAGGAAGATGGTTAAATATCGAGGTATCTCTACACGCATGTTGTAAATTCGGTATAGAGGATGAATTCCATTTTATTTCAGCATGTAATTATTATTCTGAAGATAACAACATCAGATAGATTGATTAGCAGGCTTTTGCAGTCAATATAGGATGAGGATTTATTTAGATAAAACTAAAGTTATGGTATTTCAGAGAGGTAGTGTAATAACATAAAAGGAAAAGTGGCATTATAATGGTATTCCTCTCAAGCCAGTGTCAGCTTGGTGTGTTCTTCACTCTTAAGCTCTCGTGGAATTGGGACAGAAATACCCTAGCACAACAATTAGAAAAGGCTCTGTACATTTTGTTGGTTGTTTAAAAGAAAGTCTAAGCTTAACATCAAAGAGTCTATGTTTCTATTTGACAGGGTGGTTTCTCCCATCTTATGCTATGCATGAGGAGTTTGTGGGTTTGAAAGTGTTCAGGTTCTAGAAAATGTTCACCGTAAATTTCTCAGAAAAGTTCTTCATGTCAATTCAAACACCCTAGCATCAGTTTTATATGGAAAGTTGGGAAGGTATCCACTACATGTATCTGGTTGAAATTTGTATAGATGCCCACAACTAGATATTCAAAGGCTTGTTATCTGATGCTGTATCAGCTTGAAGTAGTTGGTAGATTCACGTGGACAACAAGAATAAAATATTTGTTGAATATTCACGGATTTGGTCTAGCTTGGCTGGAACAGGGTGTTGGAGATGTCTCCCATTTTCATGGAGTTTGTAAGGGACGGTTGCAAGATTGTTAGAAACAAACATGGGCATATACCATAGGTGAAACCAGTAAGCTCAATAATTATTTCATACTCAAATCTCTGTTAGAACCTGAAAGGTATCTGTACAAGTTGAAAAGTAAATATTCAAGAATTGTTCTTAATAGATTCAGATGTTAGCCATTGAAACAGGTCATAGGGGAGGAGTTGCTAGAGAGGACAGAACATATAAATATTGTTTTGATAATTTGAATGTATCTGCATTTGAAGACGAAGCGCAGTTTATTACTTCATGTCATTTGTATAACAAGTTGGGAAACGCGTTTTACCAAGTATTTGTACAAGTAATTTATGTAATGTAAACGAACTTAAAAGTTATGACACATGCAACAAAAAATCAAACATAATTAAAACACAATTATCACTTATTCATGACATATAATATACATTGCTGGTTATGAAAAAACATATAAACAAAATTATAAGCGTACAATCGCAAATCAATAGTGCAATATTGTGTACTTGGGTTTACTTCCCGAGAAACGAAGCAGCCGGGATACCGAACCCAGTCAGAGCGGGTGGGTGTGCACTCAAGTGTAACGGCTGGTTCATTTGCAGATGCCCTCACGGCTCATTGTGTGTGTATATATAGAGATGTTGGGTTTTGTAAATACATGCTCATTTTTGTGTATAACATTTTGCAATCAACAGACATCATAACATGTCATGTGTTCAAGTATCACACCTGCCTGTCTGTGTAATTACATAATGTAACAGAGACCGAACTCGGGCCATAAATCAATGCGTTTTGTTTATGGTGTATAGCCTGATTGGTGTTAAGTTCAAATTGCATGTGGTCAGTGATCGCAGTTGTGTATTGCATATTGTCATTAGCAGACAGGCAGGCAGAGTTCTCAATTCTCACCCACAAACGAAATTTCAACCAATCAGAGCGGCGCGTCTCTGTGACGTCATATGAGGAATAGATATGAGGGCTGATGCAGAATTCATCTACATTTCAGGGGTAAATTTATCTTGTTTACAGGTTTGTATAAACCTGAAATCGTGACAACTGTTGTGGAAAATGAAAGCTACATGTTCTCACAATCTACTGTCATATATAGAGAATACTACACGAGGTCTCATTACATACGAATTATACGAAACGAGTGTCCTTCCCATGTTATCTAACCGAGGCGAAAGCGAGGTCAGATGCTTATAGGAAGATCACGAGTTTCGTATAATTCATATGTATAAGAACCGAATGGTATTTTATTTATTACCCACGTCTTACATGCATATAAATTGACAAAATGGCGTATTTTTTATTATGTTTTGGTTTCAAACCGAAACCGGTTTCATAAAGAGGTTGCGGAAGAGTATTGTACTGTAGTACAATATTTGCATGACGTCACACTAATGACGTCACTGCCATGGTAACGGACGTCACGATGCATGTCAGTTGTCATCGCCTCGTACAGCCTCCTACAGTAAACTACTCCGTTGCACCTCGTTTCTTGGTTTCCAGCTGCTTCATTCGGCTAACATCACTGGTGGAAACATTGCGTTTATGTTTTCGACAGATATAATGTCTCAGTTCGACTCACAATTAAACAGCGACACGGCAACGTTCGCAATGTTTACATTCCACAATGCATTTAAGTTGTAGAATGAATGAATTCACGTGTTTGTTATGAATGAAAAGATAGTTACGTCAGAATGTGACCTAATTGAGAGGTAATCGGTTATCCAATCAAATCGTTAGAATTTCAGGTCAAGTCGTTACGACACAGGTCAACGCGATACGACACTCGTGTGACGTACGAGATTAATATGCAACTACCCATACGTTGACCACGTGGGTAATAAAATTGTGTCTCCTGCTTTGCCTAGTGTCCGAGTTACAACTTGTTTTCATAGACGGTTCTGTCAAAATCGCTTGGTGTCGTTAGGCCTTATTTGTATAATGACTGATCCAAATTGATCCCATTTCTGTGTTTTTACCTCGATATTTAATAATGTCATGTAAAACTATGACGTCTATTACGTATGATATTAAAAAATTGACATTTGATTTATTTGAATCGGTAAACTAAACAACCCTATTTTGCCATTGCTAGAAGAATCTGAAATTTTACTTAGGTACATTGTAAATAGGTACATACAGTTTTAGCACACAGCAAATGCTTATATGTATTTCTTATGCAACAATGAAGTTCTGTTTGTATTCTCAAAACAGTTTCGGCCCATAAGTTTTCACATGCAATTAAAATTGCATGCACTACAGCAATTGTACTCCCTGGTTGTAACGAATAAATGGTTTATTCTCATAAATAGTGACAGAGAAAATACAAATGTACAGATTTGTTTCATGGGAGCATACGTCGTCCGGTTTTCACATAGTTGCTTATTTTTAACAATAGTGCTTTATGCGTACAAGACATGAGGGATATAAATTTATCTAATGATTGATAATTACAATAATAGTTTGGTAGGAATGAATTTCTTACATGGACAATATAACATGAAGTGAAGTTCATCTCCTATTGTGTTCGTACACAATGTACATAATCTTTCTTCTTTAATAATATTATACCATCTACCTGTTTCTATTGAAAGTTTATGGTTACAAGTTATAATATAGGTAAGCCAAATGCGTACATTGAATGGGGGTGTAATAGATAACTTTCAAGGTAACCCGTGTTAGGTGGTATAAACCTACACATGTTATTTGTCATCATTCACTTGATGGTCAGTTAATGAATTTATAACAGGTATAATTAGTGGTAAAACCCTTAGATTACCCGACAAAGGTTCCCATTTGGCATTTCTTTTGTCTGGAGTAAATATTCAACATTATAAACATCGATCAAAGGATTAACCGATAACACGCTGATTGATTAATTACTTTTGTCTTACACAGCGGATTTGTCAAAATGTAGTGTTTATGTATGTAGATTTACTCATCTATACTGAATACACTCTTTCGTGTCTGTGTCTGCGTAAAAACAACGTCCTTCTTTCAAAGGATTAACCGCCAATACAGTGATTGATTGCTCATTATTGGCTAACTAAATTACCGTTTTTAAAGAATGGCGGACATTATGCAATCAGTTGCCAGGTGTGCTATCTCTATCTTGGGTGACCAATGAGACTATACACCAATGTGACATACCTGAAACGATATATCACTTTTTCGTATACTAGACTGTTAAAAGACACATTACTTGAAACAGCTGCAGATGAATGGCATATCACTCGTTTTTGTGGATATTGATGGATACATTCCTCGAACAAGGTAATAGCCTGACATTGTTCCTATAAATTTAATCTGTTTTAATTTTAATATTTGCATTTTGTTTTTATTCATTTGTCGTAGCATTCAACAGAATCGTTGTTTTCGCCGTGAAGTGTAATGAGACATACACTAGGGCGTGTGTGCGAATTATGATTCACATTGGCAAACTATAAACTGTCTAGATATTACAGTCCTGTTATAAATGCACTATAAGTATCAGCAGATCGTCTGCTTTTTATTTAGTTTCAAAATGCATACAAGTATGATAATAAACTAATTAGGATTATAAGACCAAATATAAAGACGTACATTGACTAGTATCTACATACTGGTGAGTGCACGTTAACCACGTGAATGTAGCAAGAAATTTATAGCGCAGTATTGTCACTTCGACCCCCACCTCGCTTCCGTGGAAGAAATCGTTATGTTATAAGTTGTGTCATGCAAAATGCTTTTGGTTATGATTCAAATACATATTTAACTACGAGTAGAAAGTAGTTTTGATTTTCTAACTTGATGAAAACACACCATAATCTCATTAATTCTAACAGACTTTAGCCCGTGACTTCACGATTTTCAAAAATGGCGGCGCCCTGTCGCGAACATCCGCCAGTCTGAGGATAAATGCTATTTAGGTTTGTTTTCACCGAGTTACAAAATCAAAACTACTTTCTACTGGTAGTAAAATATGTATTTGATTGATAATAATAGGATTTTGCATGACATAGCGTATAACATAACAATTTCTCTCGTGGAAGCGAGGTGGGTGTCATATAATACTACTTACAGTATTATTGTTACTTCGACCACAACCTCGATTCTGAGGCAGAAATCGTTATGTTACAAGTTGTGTCATGGAAAATCTTTATGGCCATCAATCATATACATATTTTACTACGATTAGTAAGTAGTGTTGATTCTTTAACTTCCGTGAAGCGATTTGAACACAAGTAAGATATCGTTTCAGGCTTCCACAACGCTCGCTTCGCACTCACAAACATAACCCATTTTGCACGAACTGCGGGGTCCTGTGGAAATCTGTGCATGGTGACACCATCGCCCGACCCTAGGAGCAATTGACGACAACGCAACGATTTGGCATGTCTTCGTTGATGTCGAGAAATCATCAAAATGACGAGCTTGCTGCACACTTTCTATACAACTAACTGAAAATCCTTCCTCATATGACGTCACTGCAGTGCTCTGGCGACAGAGTTACGTAACCTGTCTGTGGTTTCGTGTATGCGGGCGAGAGTGAAGTAGGCGACTTTTGGCAACTTTTAATCGCTCGGTACTAATTAACCACAAGTTTTTAAAGAATGAAATTGGTGTTCCGCGTAAGACTGACCACAAATCTTTCATATGTAATAGTTAAAAGAGTAAAAAAACCAAAGTTTATTTGTTCTTTAACAACTAAAGGGGACAACTGACAATTTTACCAACGCTTCATTTACTTCTGGTTGAGTTGAGTTGAGTTGGGCTTTACGTCACATCGGCATTATTCCAGCCATATAGTGACGAGATCAAGTTTCCATTCAGTACCATTTTAAGTCCAAGGTCCAAAAGAGTTATATTTTAAAACATATATTCATTACATTTCTATTTCAAAACAGAAAATGTCATAGCACCAAATACAAAAAGCAAGCAATTTGTTATTCTCTTTAAAAGTTACAGGTCAACTTCCCTCGGGTAGTTTACAATCAGATGCCCGCTCACGCGGCAAAACAGATCTTAAAGATTTCTCGCATCATAATGTGCATTCTTTGCAGTCGAAAAGTCCACACAGTCAAGCAGAATATGCTTGATGGTGAACACTTCATCGCAAGAGACACACATGTGAGGTCCATCCCCATCCGTTTTCAGCAGATAGTCATGAGTAAACTATGGAATCCGAGAAGGGACATTGTCGCTATGTCGCATTGTCGCCCTCTCAAAAACGTAAAGTAAAGTGAGGCAAATTAAACCAAAACGCGACAGGCGACATCGCGACAACGCGACATTTCGCCCATTTGTCGCATTGTCGCGATGTCGCCCTTTGGAGGAATAAAAAAAATATTATTCAAAACGCGACACGCGACATCGCGACATCGCGACAATGCGACCCGTTGTCGCGATGTCGCGTGTCGCGTGTCGCGTTTTGGTTAATTTTGCCTCATTTTGCTTGTATTTGAGAGGGCGACAACGCGACAATCCGACAACGCGACAATGTCCCTTCCAGGATTCCATAGTAAACCGACTGTGGCCAATACGACATCGTCGTAAAATTACCTCATCACGTCTTGACTGACAACCCAAGTAGGTCTAACCAATTGTTGGCTTTCATTCATGAAGTTTATTCTGGTGACAACCATTATAAATGTTTATGATATACATTGTGACTTGACTCTATAGCATATATATACATGTACTCTTGGCTGGAGGCCTTTGAAACTGAATAAAGAATCTTGAATATAAATCTTGTTAGAACCTGAAAAATGTAAGTGTTTTACATGAAATTAAATATAGTAAGTTTCTTATAAAATTCCCAGCAGGCTTATTAAGATTTATATAAATGAAGGAAGATGCCTAAATATCGATGTATCTCTACACACATGTCCTGTTTGTAAATTCGGTATAGAGGATGAATTCCATTTTCTTTTAGCATGTAATTATTATTCTGAAGAAGATTCCGTTATTTTCCACCTTTATAATCGAATTCCAAATATATTATATTCAAAAGCATGTTAACTTGAATGTTATGAATCATTATTAAATCCATATACTACATGTATACTGCTTATAAAAAGAGACAGACTTATACGCTAAACGCTTATATGTTTTTATATTATGCATCCAATATATTTGGATTGTATATAAACTAACGAGCAAAAGAAACGATACCAAAATATATTATCAAAATTTGGACTCGAACTGTCATTTTGTAGGTAGTTATGCGCTTAAAACAATCGCCACAACGCTTCCATAACATTTGTCATGAAAAATGTTGTGTTTGGGCGAACAGTATCACTGCAACAGGTCGTGAAGCATGGACAATCCCGTGAACGGCTTGCATGAAGCACGTGCATCTTTGGGGTATAAGAGTGCACACAAACCTTCCTCGACATCAGACCTTCAAGTCAACTTCAGCGACCATGTCCCGATTATCGCAGGAATCCAGAGAGAGAGCCATTGGAATGGTCATATGGGTGCCACTGGTGTTGCAGCGACCTGCGGTTTGATGGTTTCGGGCGGTTGTGCTACCATTCCTACGTCAACGCCGTAACCAGGTCATGTTTCAGCAGGACAACGCCCGTCTTCGTACAGAACATATTGTCATGGATTTTCTACAGAGAAACAACATCAATGTGCTTCCTTGGCCCTCCAGGTCACCTGACCTGTCACCACTTGAACACTTGTGGGACCCTTTGGATCATCAGATTGTGCTAGAGCCGTTGTGCCTGGAAACCGACGTCAGCCAATTGTAAGCCCTTCAAGAGGGATCCCTGCCCAAGGTACACGGCGTCTGACGTTCTCAGCACGTCGTAGTGTTAGGTCTTGCATTGATGTCCACGGTGGATGTACCAGATGCTGACCACCTGTGTTTTTTGTTTACATCTGTGATCGAATACTGGACACTTCATTCCTTCCTTTATGCAATGACTCAATGGACTTGTTATTGTTGCTTCTCCAATGAAATGACTGAGTGCATGTTTATGTTATATGTATATGGCCTTGTGGCCTTCATGCATTATGAAAATCTTTGTCTTGTCTTATATTGCAAAACAATACACAACGTTCTATGCAAATGTTTAACGCCGGTTCCTGCTTAGGAGATTATGTCTGTGTATGATTCGTTTCCAATTGCTTCACCATTATTATAATTGCATAAATCCATTCAGTTTTTAAATAAAATAAAAATGTTCAGACAGTGAATGGGACTTCTCCCAGGAAACGCTGCCTTATAGAACCCACCAAGAACTTTCCGGAGAATATGAAGGCTCCCAACACTGCAGCCTTCTGCATTACCCAGAGTGTCAGAAGGGCTGGGTTCCCGGTGGAGATACCGGTCACTCTCCTGATCTGCGCCAAGAGATCAGGAAGTACCAAACCAAGGGCACCGAGAAAAATGGGGAACCTGATGACAGTGTACTTGACATTTCAAAGGCGAGGCCCGCATATTTACGTTGCCAATCACGTTGCTGTCAGAAAATTCAATGATATACAGATTCATTGGCTTTGTTAAAAAGGACAAGATCAGGTTTGTTATTATCACCATTATTATGTATTATTTCAGATATGTTAAAATGTGATCCGTCTTCGTGATTCTTTGGAAATGCTGTTCGCTGAGAGGAAAGGCATTTGGATGATAGGAAACCAGACCGAATCATAGCAAGTGGACATCATTATCACCATCCTCACCACGGGTCAAACTAGAAGTTTGTTTATAAAGGTGAATACGTAAGGAAAATAGGAGGGTCACTTCAGACATAAAACCATTCTTCCATCATCCAGGATATATCTGTGACATTGAAGCTGTCTTTGACAGCTCGGGCACAATCAGACCGAACAGAAACTCTATTGGTTGGGGCAGTTTTTGGAATGTAGAGGGGAAAGGGCTTTACTTTAAAGGACCAGTTATCTTTTCATGTGATATTTTGTAACATTACAAAGTGGTATTTAGGTAGATGGTACAGACTGAAATAAACTTTTGTCTGTCTGTCTGGCTGTCTGTGATCCTAATCTATACATGTAAATACCTTTCATGAAACATCTATGATGTTCAAGGAGCTCTTGACAGCTCGGCCCAAGGTGTTGTTAAACCAAACACTGATAAAGAGAGTATGGTGGGAGTGCCTGAAAAAAGGGCTTCATTTAGAGCAACGGAGTAGTTTACTGTAAGAGGCTGCACGAGGCGATGACAAACTGACATGCATCGTGACGCTGGTTTCATTGTGACGTAATGCAAAAGTGTTCGATTACGAGGGGCTAGACTAGAATGGCGCAGTGACGCCAATACATTGTGACGTAATGCAAAAAGTGCACATTATCTTCTGATAAAGTTCTGTCGGCGCTTTGATCTTTTACCGAAGCATCTTAGAAAATACCATAGATCATCTAATTTTCTTCCCATAGGTGTGGTTGTGAGGTTGTGTCTCGATGGGACTCACAGCATCAATCTATTACGTGCAGAACACGTGTTGTAAAATGTTCTGCAGAACACACTGTCGTGTTCCACCCACCTGTGAGGGTAACGAGAAAGAACAGTTCATATATACTGTGGAATCGCCTGAAAGTTCGTACTGACATAGACAAAAGTGTTAACACTGATGGTCCAGACAAACACAAACAATTCCAGAATTACGTTTCCACTGATTCGAGATCGTTGTTACAGACATATAACATCTGGTGATGATGTCGTGATTACATTATTTGCTGTTTCGCTTATAAAGCCACAGCCGTATTTATACAGTGCTTCTTGATTTCAGTTCTTGATATTTTTTTTATGTTGTTTGAACAGGGAGCTTAAAACAAAACAAAAACAGGAGTTTATTTACACAGTTGACAATGATGAAATTTGAATTAAACTTTTCAATCTTCCATTCCATGTTTGACCCATGCTACGCTCCCAATTACTGCCATGTACGGGCTTATATACTAGGCACATAAAGAAACTGTGCATTGTCAAAATATTATCCCAGTTGATAAGTACGATAACAATGTCAAAGGTATATATAAACTTTAATGGAGGGATCACGAGACCATAACAAGTCGGGAGAATTTCAATTGAAAAGTCAATCACAAAGACGTCACGAGTCAGGGGTCAAACGACCATGTCACAAGCTCAATAACGGGTATGTCCACCATCGGCATTGAGAACAGCAGTGCATCGACGACGCATAGAGCCTATCAAACTTGCAAGGAAGGCTTGTAGGATGTCACGCCAGATTCTCTCAAGTTCTGTTGCAAGGTAAAGGACGTTATCTGGCGGATGAGGAAGACGGCGTAGACGTCGATCCATCTCGTCCCAAACATGCTCTGTCGGGGAGAGATCCGGTGAATTTGCAGGCCAAGGCAGTAAGTCAACGTTGTGGTGTTTCAAGAAATCCATAGCAACCCTTGCCGTATGAGGGCGGGCACTGTCCTGTTGGAATGTTAACCCAGGGCCATGACGTTGCAGAAAAGGAATTGTCACAGGTCGAAGAATCTGATCCCTGTAGCCCACACCAGTTAAGTTGCCCTGAACAATCACCAAAGGAGTTCTTTGGCGTGCTGTTATTCCACCCCAAATCATCATGGAACGACCACCAAAGCGATTCCTCTCCAAGACACAGGCCTGTGCATAACGTTCTCCCACGCGTCTATAGGCACGTTGAAATGTTAAACCTGGACTCGTCTGTAAAAACAACATTTCTCCACCAAAACAAGGGTCTGCGGACATGATTTTGGCACCACATTCGGCGAGCTTGTCGATGACGTTGTGTCAGGATAGGCCGTATGGCGGGACGTCGTGGTCTGATCCCGTGATGACGTAAACGTTGTCGAACTGTGTTGGGGTGGATACGGCGAAGTCCTGGGATGGACTGCAGTCTGAAACCTGTGGCGAAGATGGGTCACCCTTATCCATCTGTCCTGTCTTGGCGTTGTTACACGTGGACGTCCAGAACGTGGCCGATCGATGACGTCATTTGTGTTCTGGCAGCATCTCACCAGTGCAGAAATGGTGTTCCGGTGGCAGTGGAAATGTGCAGCCACTTGTCGTTGAGACATTCCCCCACGGACCATCCCAATGGCCTCATGACGTTGTGCAGACGTGAGCCTTGGCATGCTATGCGTTTCAATAGCCGTTTAATTTTTTGAACGATCGCAAGGGCAGGGGTTGAGCTTTCCAAAGTGACAGTTTTGTGTCACATTCATTTGCTCTGTTTCTTTTTCCCGGAATGCACGTGCAACAACGTATTGCACGTCTCAAGGACGAACCCACTGACGTCACGGAACGTGGCACGTGCATGCATGTTGGATACATGTCACTTATCTCTGAGTTTAAATCCTTATGTGTCTACACAGGTTTGATAAATTAAGATTTTAAATTTTTGTATGCACAGTTTCTTTATGTGCCTAGTATATATTGAACTACATGTATTCATCCAGAATCCTTTCAGGCAGGAGGTTATGTACACAGATGGCAATGATGAAATTTTAATAATATTAAACATACTTTTAATCTTCAACTCTATGGCATTACGAGTATGTGCAATATGAATGCACATGTAATACCTTTCAGTTCTGCGTCAGTGAAGTATCACAAACAGACATTGTATTCGTTATATATTGGCCCCAAGCGTGTACAAGCAACTTACTTACAGCGCACGCATGTTATTAGTCTAGTTTGTCGCAGTCTGTTTATTCTATATAAAGTAGAGCAGGACCACATAGAAGGTCCATGTTATCGGTGTGGAAAATCCTAACTTTAATGTTTAAAGTGTTCAATTTGGGGGGAAACTTTGTCCTGGCGTAAGGGACGTATGTCACAGAGAAAGATAGCACATGAATTTCGTTCTCCGAGTAGATATGCCACATAAAACAATGCAGTATGTCTGTGTGCAGCTAATACCCGCACAACGTTTACCATTCGGAAAACTGTACTGAATTCAGAATGTATATGTAAAGATATGTGCCCTGAATATATTCAATTTCGAAAACCTGCACCTAAGATGGCGACAATGATGTTTCGTGTCTGTATTTCACCAGGGCGAGAAACAATATGCAATAAATCGTTATAATGCTGAGAAATATTGAGAACCTCGAGGTAATTTCAGTTCGAACAGAATGAAACAGTGAAATCAGTGAATGGCGATATATGATCAGAAATATATTCTTTGTTTGAACCATAAAATCTGCAACTGAATTAATTGTTGCCAGAGAACAATCCAACTGGCATTGAGCAAGTAGAGGAGAGCAGGCCAGGTCGTAAAATACCGCAAATCGCCATCATGCTGCTCCTGAACAACCTGGCCTCTTCAACACTACATATTGTACGTGCGTTTCAATAATTCCTGTTTCTGACAATCATTTCAAATACAAATCTCTACTGCCACCAAACCATACAGATAAACCTTATGTATAACAACTCCTTATATTTCGTTTTATACAGACTCTTGTACCGTTGTCAACCAGGAATGACATTCAAGAATCTGTATCGCGATGTCGTACGCACGAAATAGACAAGTTGTTATCGATAACGTTTGTCTATATTGTACTTCCCAACTTGTAAAATGACCCTCAAAGAAGTTGCCAACAAACAAAAAAAGTAACATCAGAATATCATCTTACGAAATGCGGATTGCGGTGCTTATAGTAAGAATATGTCGAAATTTAGAAATGGATGTAACAATTCGGGAATACCAGTAATGCGCAGGATCTTGTGTGATGTCGCAGACAACAATTCGTGTACAAAACTTTGGGTCCCAAAAGTACGTATGTGATATATGTGGCATATAGAAAGGAATGAATACTTCCCAAACGGAATAATAGCCAGATTCCTCAGAAATGTTCAATCACCCTTTCATCCAAAGAACGGCATATTTATAGCATTTGCACTTCATACATGTCTTTTGGCTTCGAGAACAATCGTGATGAGACAGTTAAACACAGTACCATGGGGCAAATGGCCATTCCTACAAATCCCTCAAACAAAGTCTTGGGTTTTACACATCTGGATTCATTCCAACAAATCTAAGCCTCTTGAAAAAAACATAACTCATTGACAATACTGAATAAAGAAAGTACAACAAAAGTTTTTGTGTGCGACGTTTATGTCAGTTCAAAGTTGATCATTGGATCAATGATTCCCAAGACTTAACTTTTTTAATAGTTTGCTCGAAAAGTAAGTTTGAACCACAGGTGTTTGTTCAGCGAATTTTACATTTAACCTTCAAAGCGCCACCTGCAACTGCTAATATTTATAACAAACAGGTCATTTATCCCAGCTGGTATCAGAGCTTTTCATGACAGCTAAGTAATTTTTGTATAGTTCCCCCTACCACACGAATGTTTCTTATGTCTTGACAACGATACCTGTTATCTGTTAAGTGATGTGCATTTCGTAGTATAGTTACTTTTATCTTGTAAAATCATTTATCCCAGCCAGTATCAGTGCTTTTGATATTCATATATTTTTAGATCGTTGAATCGTTAGTTGACGGTTGACATCCATAAATCTTGCTTTTCTTATATTGAATAGTTATGTGTAACATTGTTACTGTTATTTATTTCTTAGACGATGCTTTATGCTACATTTGAGTGCTTCCGTTTACATTGTATACTTCCTGTTATCCACTAATTCGAGCTATTTACGATAAGACCATTACTGTTACTATTTTAGAACATGATTTATGTTAGACCCTTAGAGCAAACCTTATTCTGATATCTCGTATATTGTCTTTTTATGCGTTATGTTATATGTATACTCCAGTTGGAGATATGGCTTAATCTGTTGTATGCAATCTTGTGAATCGTTTAAATAGAGATATTGTCTTTTCTTTACAGGGAAAGATCACCTTTGGAGCCATAGCCTTTTTGGGGTGGACCATTACCTCGTTCCTGTGCCATCAGTTTGCTAGGCTCTTCTTGAAAA
Source organism: Haliotis rubra (assembly GCF_003918875.1). Lineage (NCBI taxonomy): Eukaryota > Metazoa > Mollusca > Gastropoda > Lepetellida > Haliotidae > Haliotis > Haliotis rubra. Next base: position 2,717,616 of record NW_025766003.1, read on the forward strand.
CATCAAACACTGTCCTGGATTGTGGGATCCTGTGGGCGATCATCATTACGCTATGTCAGGTTACAATGTGCTGCCTACTTACTGAACTATATCTCTGTGGATCACACTCTTCAAAGGCACAGAAAACCTTATGGGTGAAGGTCATCTGTCACGGTCTTGCTACTCTGGCAACAAACTACAGTATGACGTTAGTGCATGCGTCATCTACCTTCGCCATAAAGCTCCTGGAACCAGTAACAAGCGCAATAATTCAGTGCCTTGTCTTAGGCAAGACCCTTCCAGCGTCTTCATATTTCAGCCTTCCAGTCATCATAAGCGGCGCTGTGGGTTTCTGTGGAACGTCTCTGAACACCACAATGTCTTTTGCTGGCATTGCAATGGCCCTCTTATCTAATTTAATCCTTGGATTCAGAAACGTGGCCATCAAACTGGAACAAGGGGATCCTTCATCTAAAACAGTTCAGCTGAGACGAAAGGGTGTAGTCCTCATCATTACAGGTGTTTGTCTGTTCCTGGCTGTTGTCTTTGAACTCATTAGTTCTCGAAACCTAGTTTCAACATCTATCTCCTTCCTGGTTAGAACAGCATTGTTGTCTAGTTTCCTTCATGTCGTCTACTCCTACATTTCCACCAACGTCGTGCTGCTCTACATGTCAGTGGTCAGTCACTCTGTCGCCAACATATTCAAAAGGGTCCTCGTTGTGTTGTTGCTTTACTCAGTTGGGAAGAGGGAAGCTATGGGGACTAATTTCTTTTGGCTTGCCATCTGTACCTTTGGCTTAATTATGTATGTTGTGAGCAAGAAAGCAGGACACGGATCAGTCTTCATTATGTCTTCATCAGGTAAGCATAGGTTTTTATGCCATCAGTATTCTTTCTTCTACTTGTGTATGAATATTAACGTACACTCAACGTACAACAGCCAAAGTAGGATACAGAGTCGGCTCGTAACACCGAAGACCTCGGGTTCGATTCCCCAATGGAGAAACTTATTTCTGTTGTTGTTGTTAATAATACTAAACCTTTTGAAACCATACCCGCCCATTCACAGTAATATTACAGACAAATCCAATAAACCATACGTGAATTACCCGATGAATAAAGAAGGTATCGTAATATATAGAAATTATTAACCGAGTGTGTTTCCGTATCATTAATATCTTATAATAGGAATAAAAATTGTATTATGCGAGCCTGTGGCGAGTATAATACATATTTTGTTATTCCTAATATATGATATTAATGATACGGAAACACACGAGGTTAATAATCTCTTATCATATAATATCATTCTTTAAATTACCCTGAAAAAAAAAGAAGCAAAATCTACGTGAATTTATATAAAGAGAATCAAGTATTCGCGTAGGAATACTTAGCGGTACACCAAGGTGAAGGTCGTTCATGACGGCAGCATATGGTTGTGACTAGTCGCTAATACAGTGCAAACATAACTCATGCTTAAATAAGATCTTTCTGTCTAAAATGAACAACAAAATCGGGTAGGGTTTTCCTGGCAGTGTTTCTATTTTCATTGCGGGTAATCACCTCATCAATATCAGTTTCTTATACCTGACGGAATCGATTCGTTGTCTGTATTGTGATCGATAAATCCAAATCCTTGGTTGGTACTTATCTTAGACGATTGCCTTTCAGTCGTGCCTCATAATCCGTACCTTCAATTTAAACGAAGTACTCCGTTTCATTTTTCCAAAGTCAATGTACTGCACTTACGACTCCAGAACCTCTGTCATCAATTCTTACAGAATCACCAATTTTGAGAATGGAGGCAGCCATGTTTGTTCACAAACAATGTAAACTCGCGACGACGTCATCAATGAAATGTTAAACGTTTTAGGATTCGCATGGCGTGTATGGAGTTTTGTGAAAGTAGTTCGTAGATTGACGTAATTTGCATAGTTATGAGATTTCGATACCAAGTTTATCAGATTGCTTTATTGCACCGATAACACCCTCCATTAGATGATAAAAACAATATTATTATTTTAGATGTAAACAAGTAAGTACAGCTAGTCAGTACAAATGAATACCCAGTTTTCACTATCCCTAGTAAAAAAAGGTTCCACTTGGCGTAAAGGGTGTCATATATATAGAATATATGCTATATTTTGGATTACACTTTGTTAGTAAAGTACATATTCTGGTACTTGTGTCGGGTTGACTCCCATCCGGGATTCGAACCCACACGTGAGATACATACTGTTTGGACTATATGTAAAGAAAAACCCATCAAACCATACACGAACTGCGTGTTCGTAAAAAATAATCTTATGGCATATTAATATGAAAATCTGATAAAACATTGATATTAAGCTTTGTTACATTTCAGTTTCTGCTGGATTTCGTTTCTTGGGAATATGTCTCCTCGGCATTTGCTTCGTCGGCGTGAGTCATAACTACGTGAGAATAAACCACAACGTCGCCGATGAATATGGACATGTCACACGCAGTGTCTTAAGAGATGATACTCGGGAGTTCTACGGAAAATCTTTTAAGGGAATTTCATTCTCGAGCTACATTCGAGATTTTTCCTTAGACTTTGCTGTGCCCAATGACAAAGCAAATGTTGACAAATTCCTCAACACTAAACTGATAAAGACACCGACAGAAACTGATATTCTTTCCCCAAAGCTGACAACATCCATTGACATTATCAAGGAGGCACAGCGCATTCAGTTTAATTTATTTTCTGATATACTATCTCCCTACAAATATGCAATTCTTTTAGATATTGCTGCTTTCGAAAATAAAGGGGATCCTGCTATAACAACTGGGGAAGTGTATCTCTTAAGACGTCTTGGTATAAAGATTGTGTATTATTGCAGTACTTACAGGTGTACCAACAAGACACTCGACAGAATCCAAACCCTGGCAACAAACTACTCCCACAAGGACCTTATTGTTTTACTCCATGGTGGTGGGAATTTGGTGGGATATCCTACACATGATATACTTCGTGATGATTTTTTCAAACGTTTTTCCAACTTTCAAATGATGTTATTCCCTCAAAGTGTATTTTTAAAGAAAGATTTGAAAAAGCATTTTCTGTTCTGCCAAGAATTATACCAGAAGAAAGACAATTTTACCATGATATTGCGAGACAGACAATCATTAGCATATGCAGAACGTTACTTTAAAGGTAAACCAAATCTAATGATGGCTCCTGACATGGCATTTCAGATTGGTGCTGTTCCAAGATTTATCTCCCCTTCGTTTGACATTCTATGGCTAAAACGAGAGGACGTGGAATCACCTAGATATACATTGCCCCTTATACCACCTGACATTACAGTACTGTGTTCAGACTGGATAAAATGGTATACGCCGAAAGGTAAAAAAACGATGGAAACTGCCGTCTTGATGGCTAACAATGGGTTGATATTTCTCCAACGTGGCCGCGTTGTCATCACGGACAGACTACACGGTCATATTCTCAGTACCTTATTGGACATTCCTCACGTGTTGATCGACAACGAATACGCAAAATTGTCGGCATACCATAATACGTGGACGCGTAGTCTGGCTAACACGGTGGTCGCAGAGAACGCCACCCATGCCCTTGAACTAGCTGTGCAACTTTTACACAAACATAATGACGTTTTGCCCCCAATTGCTCCATACATGAACGTCCCAGGCGAATAAAATGGATGTCAGGTACCTTCGCCTTACGTGAATGTACTTGAAATGCGTCAGTCTATACATTTGTCGATTTTTACATGATTGCGCAGTGAGGCCCAAGTTGCATAGATGTTGCAGATATGTATAAATAGTCAATATAAAAAGAATACCCAGTCTTTACTATCTCCAGGAAAAGGTTCCATTTTGCGTAAAGAGCAAAAATAGCATGATGTTCTTTATCTGAATGGACCATTAAAAATCAGAAAAAAACACTAGTTGTTCCCGGGAGGGTTAAAGTCGAAAACCTTGAGAGGTTTGAACAATACAGTTATTGTAGAATAAACCGTACGTACCTTTCGTATATAGGCTCTCAGGTGACACGATATGTTGTGATCAAACAGATTAAATTATTGAATAAAACTTGAATATTGAGTGATATTTTCAAGACAGAAAAGTTTATTGCCAGTAAGAATTAAAACATATTACAATTTGACAGAAAATGGTCATCTCTACTGCACACATTCCCAGCCTAATGAAGATCCCAATATCTGTAATGCCAACCCATATGAATTTCTGTTCTACGGTGTACAAGTGTTGTTGCATCATGTACTTTGTATACATGTATCTACTGATTTTGAATGAATAATTTTAAAAAAACAAACAAACAAACAAAAAAAACAACAAAAAAAAATAAATAAAAAAACAAAACAAACTTGAATCAAATCATAATGGAATAGGAAACATTAGATTGCCATTTGCTGGTATCATCACCTTTTGATAATAATCCCTTTTGCTTTGCTGACCAATTTAACCAACTCGTTGGTGAGTTGTACATATGCTTATGTCAGACGCCGTGTCATATTCACCCACATATATATATATATATATATTTTCATAACCACAATATATCTGTACTAAAGAAGTGTCTAAATTAGGATTCAGACAAGGCGTGTATTTAAGAATCACCATCAGATACTGATGATACCAGGTGTTCGTAAAATGGTTAGTGTATGCTGTTCCAAGCGTGACGCTCGTCACAAACACATGCAGGTGCAAGTCAACGTTTCACTTCGAAAAATACGTCAGGTCAAACACTGTGGCTACCGTCTTGTAAGGAAAAAGACAAAACATGACGGTTCCAAATTTGGTTACTCGGACGTAACCGGATTAACTCCTCCGCTTCAAAGAGCACGTGGAATACACCTGTCATCCTGCAGAGCTCGTATCTACTTTCGTCATTACAAACCTCAGACGTCCGACGATAGAGAGATACATACTGTTTAACTTATATGTAGACGTAAATAATTTAGAATGTATGTAATTAATATAATCCCTGCGCAAAACAGTAAGAAAATCGAGAAACCAATGTAGACACCGATACCAATTTAGTATAAAGGCAGTCTGCTGAGTAATTGAAGAAGAGTTTAGACTATTTACATTTGTCTTTGAAAACAGTATTTGCCTTGATGTTTGGTGCAGTAATGTTATAAATTCTATAAAGAAAGCTGATCATAACCCATTCTGTTTCTCGGTATATATAAAAGAATGTGACCACAATATTTTAAACAGTGTAATAACAAAATTACTGAAGATGAATTACATATTTTAATATCATGTCCATTTTATAAAAATTAAAAAAAAACTCTTTCCAATTTTTGTATGTCATTAAATTGCACCTTTACAAATCTGACTGATTTGAACAAACCTTTATTTATTTTAAAAATGTACAAGTCTCATTAGTAAGCTTTCCTTCTTTCAGGCCCACGAAAGATTTAATCTGACATTTTGAATGCATGCTTTAGTAAATGGGTTGAATGTAATAATGTTTTAACGTTGAACAGAATATTTTCGTGCAAATAGAAGCACTCAAAACATTTCTTTTTGAATCAGAAGTAGCTTAGAAGCTTCCAAACAGTCTACTTTTGTACGTTTAACTGATATTATGAAAGTATTTGGTGATGTCAATCGTTTTTGGTATAAACACAGCATGTTAGGTATTGAAAAACAATTTTGTTTATGCTATCCAGTGTATGTATGACAACAGCACGTCCTGTTTTACATCAATGACAGTTCTACTGGTATATTCCATGCTTTATCGGGTTATCCATGTCCATCAGGGTTAGGTGATGTCGCCTACGCTTTTTGCTGTTTGTATTCATGATTTTGTTTGTGAAATTATCTATATTTTGGTATATTTGGGATAATACTATGCTTAGCCATTTATTGCTTGCTGGTGATATAGCTCTTATAGCAGTTTTCAGTGTATGCTAGACTTGTGTCCAGATGGTGTTCATATTGGCGATTAATGGTTAATGTTAAGAAAACAAAAGTTACACAGTCTCAATTTATATTTACTTAGGTAAGGATGTTATGTGTAAGGGCTAGATATTTTGCCCCAGTCCCTTGCACAAGTAACCCAATACCCTGCCCTTTACTAACTATATCATAGGGTTTGGGGGATCAATGCACTGGTGCCATGGGTTCCAATAACAACAGTTTTTCAGCCAATCCCCTGGGGCTATGTTGTCACATGACAGTGGCAAGAGGGACCGTGGGACCCCCAAACTATCGCCCTGTCTACCTGCACTGTCAATGATACAACAAGCCATCATAACCTGTAATCAAGCCTTAATGTTATAATAATATTATTACTGTCTTTTTGTGTTGTGTCATCTTTAACTGGAGTACTTCCTTAAGTGGCATTTAGAAGCTGGTATGATGAAGTGGAACACTTTTTATGGATGGACAACTTCTTTGTTGCAGTAGTAGTTGCGACGTTTCGGTGTAGATCCTAACACACATCATCATTTGCTGGTGTTAGGATCTACACCGAAACGTCGCAACTACTAATGCAGCAAATAAGTTGTCTATTCATAAAAAGTGCAATAGCCGCACTTGACCACCCATTTTCCATGAGACACAATTATTGCATAACGGTAGTTATTCACCAGGTCTTACATATGCATTACACTTACGCTTACAAAGATGTAGACATTTGCGTGAAAACTTGAATCTCAATTTATCATCCTATGATTCTTCTATTTGAGGTCCAAGAGAAATTTAATCTCACAACAGTTAACAGTTAAAATATTTGCCATTTTACAGACGCTTCTTTGTCAACACCAAATCTGAAGAGATATTTTCATACCTTTGGTGATACACTTTGTAATATTGACACTTGGGATGACCTCGCCTGGATAACCCTACCATGCCTGTTGGGTTACAGGCCGGGAGAGCCACATTTCTGAAACACATAGCCTAAATTGATGTGGCTCTCTCGGCAATAGTTACGGTTGAGTGAACATGGAATGTGGCTCTCCCGGCTATGCTGTCAAAACATGCTTAGTGAATCCCGGCAATAGTCATTTTTGAAATGTGGTTTTCCCGTCCTGTCACCGCCTGTTGTCTGTATGTCGCGTGATTACCTTGTCAATAGAGCGAAGAGTTTCAGAACTGTCAAAATTTTGCGCATCATGGACTCAGCTTCACAGGACCTTATGATGTATATATGACAGACCACTTGAAAAGAGTATTTGTAGTTACAGGCATTGCTCTAGATACAAAGAAAAACGACAGTTTTATTAACTTCTTTCTCCCTGTGGCGTACGGGTTTTATTTGTATCGTTTGGGGTAAAAATAACAAAAGTACAGATATATATCTGTGCATTTTCTAATGTGTTTATAGTTTTATTTGCATAACAAAAACAACGTGGTTAAGTTAATAACATTTACCACTCGGGTATATAAATAATCACATTTAATTCATTATGGATGAATGCGACTTCGTCACATTGAACACATGAGTTCCCGGACCCTTCTGTTTACCAGAAAACCCCCATTGTTCAGAAACGAAGGTTGCACCGGTGCACAATAAACCCTGACGTCATTTGACTGTCCATCACATCTCGATCTTTTGGGGGTATCGTGGTCACATGACACATCATGTGAACGTTTCCTCTTCACTGGCCTTTGATTTCTGGTATTTTGTCCTGGCGACACATCTTTACCTACACATCCTGTAACTGATTTCAGTCTTGTGATGTAGTCTCCAAACACTAACTGACCACTACTGGAGGTCTGGACACGGTCACCTTGCACATCCCGACGTACACTTTGAACAAGAGTGTCTAACGTAAACCCGTGGCCTCGGTTGACTTCTGGATAAATGAGGTTTTGATATATTGCGTCCAGTGCGTATTTAGACAGACACTTCTGTTCTACACTGCCTTGTTCTGAGTGGAATACTGTAGAGTGTTGGTACCGAGCTTGAGACTTGGGTCGACTTGTCAAGCAGGGAGGATCTGGTTGTGACCTGTGAGGCTGTGTTCGTCGTACTTGATGGTTGTTGGGGGGTGAAGTCTCCCGTGTCATTTTGTCGTAATTGCAGTCTGTTATGTTGGCCTTGTACTCTGGCTCGTGCTTTTCTGAAAGAAGAGTGTAACACATTATTTTACGGCTACAGCGTAAAGGGAATATGCACCGAGAGCGGTTTCCCCTTTGCGTTCATATTACGGTAATAATGATGATATATGACCCCGTCTTGACAGTGGAAGTACAGTGACGCACTGGGTATGTGATTATGGAAAGCTGTATATTGTTACCAGAACATTTCGTCTTCACCCTCGCAGAGTATTAATAATCAAACTGAACATCCAAACTGGATACTTACCAATGATTGACAGCAAATCTTGCAATATATCATCCGCTGTGTTATCCAGCGTCGGACTTGGGATCACATCTCCTGTTCCCTCGGCTTCTAATAGCACAGAAGATGTGACAGACGAAGCAACAGGACACGATGCGATTAAAAGGGCCGGTTGGTTCTTATGTTGTGGGTCTTCTAAACCCGGAAACTTACTAAGGTCCAGTGAGTATGAAATATTGGTGTCGATACTCAAGGGTTGGCTGAGATGAGATGGTATATCCATAATGATACGAATGGCAACACATGCGAATGAAAAGTCACCAGTTTCCAATGAAGGCAGAAATTAAATGTGTCCTGTCTGTCTCGTCCACTGCATTATAAGTGTTCAGGTAATCCTGTTATTAAGCCAATCTGCTGCCTAGAGTGATTGCTGTTCCTAATACTCTGTACATCCTGGGTTAGAGTTAATTAAGTCAACTCACCTTTCATGTTTATTGTGACAGATAAGGAAGTAAACCAGATAGATACTTTCCTTGCTTCGCTGGATTTCAATGGACACAGACAATAGGTGTTGTAAAAACACCCCAGGGGCAGCTCATCAGAGAGTGTTATCTCTCGAAGCGGTGTCGTCACAACTGAAGTAGATGGCTGCCGTCCCTGTCGGTGGTAATCTATTATGGATTGACTGAGGGTACATCTGGAACTGCTCTTAATTAAGTGATATACATCAATAAGACGAAAATTATCTCATCATAGTGAACGCGTTGCCTTGTGACATTTGCATACAGCCTAATTTGTCCAGAGCCATTTGGTACATGGTTAATTGAGGGGAAAGAATTTTTATACCGACTTTTTTGCTTTGATCTGTTTATGCCTAAGAGTAGATCGGCAACTATTTTGACTGAGGTGAAAACAGTACTTTTAGTGTAGTAATAATTAACTAGTCGTTTAAACAACGACGCACATCTATACAACATACACACATAGTTACAGACACGAGTAATCATATGGTAATTATTTCCATACTAATCAGAATTTCCTTCTTTAAGCAAGGTATAGTGTACATAACTGTATCATTCGTATGTGTTAATGAATCTAACTTTATATATGTGTATGTCTTTAATATGTGTGCACAGACAGAGAGATAGCGTCCCCATTACTACCAAACTACGATCTGAATAACTTCTTTGAGTGGGACTCTGGAACCTGGAAAGTGGAAAATTTAGGAGTAGCAACTTTTTTATTACGTTTCGATGTACATTACGAGCGTAGGACGTTTCGATGTACATTACGAGCGTACGACGTTTCGATGTACATTACGAGCGTACGACGTTTCGATACAGATTCTTGTACCGTTGTCAAGCAGAAATGTAACATGACGTGGAGGCAAAGTATATATACTGAGTGTAACAAAGAAAACATGAAAACAAGATGTTACACTCAGTATATATACTTTGCCTCATTCATTCATTCATTCATGGCGCAAACGGCATTTCGTGGCATAAGACTATCTAAATAACTTTCTGCTAGTTTGCAGAAAATAATACACTTGGACTCATTGGGACAGACACATATCGCCGTATTAGACGGGTGAAATTGTAGACAAAAACGAATTTCAACATTGAATTTCACCGTAAGCGAGCAACAGAGAGTAGAGAAGAATCTGTTTTCCTGGAGGTTCCAGTTGAGCGATTAACAGGAATCCAGCTAATGCTATATCTCTGAGGGCTTGTGTGGTCATTAGTGACCACTACCAATACTAGTAGTGAGTGAGTGTGGCTTTAAGCCGCTTTTACCAATATTCCAGCAATATCACGGCGGGAGACACCAGAACCGGTCTTCACACAATGTGGGGAATCGAACCCGGGTCTTCGGCGTGACGAGCGGACGCTTTAACCACTGGGCTTAGCCATCCCTACTACTACGTCACCAGTGTCCAATGTATCTCAATGTAAGGGCGATATACAGTTGTATTGAGGTGCCAGGAACATGTGTCATGCCGTTATGCCTATATCCCCTTTTCCATTTTGAAATATTTCTGCACAGTTTGTGTATATCCATTTTTATGAAGCGGTTGTGACAATAGATTACACAAAGCCATTTGACAATAAAGTTGTCTTGTACAAATATATTCGGACTACTACAAGTATTGATATGCATACCAAAAGCAATGATTTAGCATTTAGCTTGTACGTAGTAAAAGAGATTCTACAAATCGGTCACTCTTTCTGAAAACATTTGTGGAGTAAGTGTACACTTAAGCCATACTCTACCGACTGCACCGGTTATGCTTAATGTAAAATGCATCCAGAGCCGTTGAAATAACAATGAAGTACTGACCCATAGCTAATTAGGGCATAATTAAGATATCACAGCGCGTGTTGTGATTGCGGTCCACGCTTTCGTTGGTGATGCGATTATTGCTGGAACAATATCAGGTGCGAGAAGAGCCTCTGACAGTTGACTCAATTAGGTAGGCGGTACGGTGTCAATGGCGCAATCAGCACTATCAAAGCTATCACTCATCTGGTAATTAGTACCGTCGCGACACCGCGAGCAGATCATGTCAGCTTGTGACTGAATCATACTCTCATAGACGTCTTCATTGGCACAAATGTCATTGGTTGAACTGACTATACAACGTCGATGTAGTATGTTTATATTCGGCTGGTGCTGTGCCTCAAATATTACAGGTACCTACACCTTAAAGAAGCAATGGGTGTCTCTCGCGAAGTTTTTGAACCTCTCACAATTGTCACCAATATTGAATACGATCTGGATGTGTCCAGGTTCCCGGATTTGGACAACCCACAACATCAGAACTAGCCTGCTCTGTTCATTGCATCGCCCGCCACATACGGGTCATGGTTGATGGCTTTGACAGAACACGATTCCGCGCCAGAAACCTTTGCAACAGATGACATGTTCGAACTCATATAAAGGTGTGTTACTCACTCGCTATGTTTACTTTAAAGCGATAACGGGCTCTCAGTATCGTAACATCATCCTTGTGATACCGAAAAGGGCACGGAGATTCAGTTTAAGTCGCAGCAATTCGCTATGTAGTGTTTCATCCCAGTTGGCTTCGCTTATGGTTCCAGTTAATATGTGGTACAGGTCTGTGATCTGAATCACTTAGCGCCTTCTACCCGATGATTCTGACACGTGAAGATATAGCTGCAATGCTGTAAAAGTCAGCGTTAAACTCATCCCCTCCATTTGATAAAGATGTGATGATTAAAATGCATATTTACAATGACTCTGTTTGTAATATGCTAATTTCACCTGTTGCAGAGAACTGCGAGTTTAATGAGCCCTTTGATTTGGCTCCGGATTCCGAAGCATTATAGAACTTCCTTGATGATGTCGTAGAGCCAAGCGTAGTACGGTATCAACCTGTTTCGTCTAATTTTTAAAACAGGTAAACAGTAGCAATTAGACGACCCAGGCATAGTCAGGGTTGAGTGACTTTGCTCGTTAGACGAAGTAGGCATGTGGACCAATCCTTTTCAAACGGTGTGCAAGTTTCACGACAGTTGTAGACTGTTCCCTCTTGATGAGCTGAATGAAATCAAATATATTCGGGTGGCATCCAGGCCATCACATCACAGAGATGTTCTAGGTTGGATGTTGTGGAAAATATCAAAATTCGGTTGTTATCCCCTTGGTCAGCTATCAGGAACCGGTCCCCTGCATCTGTAGTTGTCCTGTCTCTCTCCAGTTGAAAGTCAGCTTGTGTCTGTGGCAGCTTGCGTAGATTCTTGTTTACACGTATTCATGTGGCCACCATCTGGTCATATACCAACGGATTCGTGGGTTCTTTTAAGTGCACAGGGTTGTGTACTGTACACTAGGGGTTGTGGCAACACGGAAAGAGTCTGCACACAAAGTTGACACCAAGGTTTTTACACCCGGTCACAGGTGGGCTTGATGCCGGCACTTCAACCTCGCTGGATCAGTAGCCTGGCGCCTTAGCCAGCTCGCCCACCGCGCCCCTGCTAAGCATCTTGAGACCCCCAAGATCTCCAGTAGCCTCTCCTAAACAGATTCTACGGGTCCGTGACTTCACGGCTCACACTGACCCATGGGGAAATCACTCATGCGTGGTTAGACAATCCAGGTATAGTCAGGGCCTAAAAATTAGACGAACCAGGTTGTAATCCGTAGTACAGGACGGCCTCGACGCTTCCAATATTTTTCATACAGGACGTCTCCCCCAAGCCGACGCTTCAACGGGCAGTCATGTGACACCAAATAATGACCTCAAAACCAAAAAGCATCCTGCAGTTAGATGTCTTGACCTTTGATTGACATTTTGAGAACTGAATACAAATTCTAAGTCTAACGTACATCGTCCTACTGAGTAACTGCAAGGATGTGTGAAGATTCATTGGACACTCGCTGAAGAAAGCGGACCTTAATGACAGTGCTGATTATTTAAATAGTTACATATGTGAAATGTGTTACTGAACTTACTATTTCCTTGTTACATATGTTATATCTTTGTATGTTATTTGGTGGAAACAATAAAACTTGAATTTATATGGTGATTGTATATTTAAAGATACCACATTCAGACATCGAATATATACTCATGCCAATAATGGTTGTCATCCCTTCAATTGTTTTAATTGGATGGGGGTGGGGGTGTGAGTGTGTGTGGGGTTGGGGTGGGGAGGGGGGTGACAACCATTATTGGCATGAGTATATAATCATCAGAATTTGGCGGAACGTTGTGGTATGGGAAAGCATCACATCTCATGATCGAACACAACTTGTCATTGTCAATGGCAATCTGACAGGTCTGCGATACGGGGATGAGATCATTGGACCTCATGTGCAACTGTTCATTTAAGGACAGAGACGTAGCTTCACGCTTCAGCAAGATTAGGCCCGTCCACATGTAGCTCGTGTTGTGACAGATTTCCTGAGATAGCAGAACATTCCTGTACTCCCCTGGCCAGGTGTTTCTCCGGGCCTGTCCCTGATCGAGCATGCTTTTCATGAAATGGAGAGACGTTTACGTCAAGACTAGAATCAGACATTGGCGTTACCTGAATTGGGACAAGCGTTGGTTGAGACATGGTACAACCTTCTCCTCAATCGCTTAGTGTCATCTAAGCGTCGTCGTTTTCAAGCCTGCATCAACGCCAATGGTGGACACACACGATATTGAATTTGTGAACTGACTTAGTGTAAACATATTTTATTCAAAATAAATTGAACTAGGATTGGTAAACAAGCCGTAAAGGCTTATTTGAATACCTCTCCATTTCATTGATACATGAATAAAACAAATATTAATTAATATGCAGCATGATAGGAAAGCAGGCAACCTGCGTATTAAACATTATTAATCAGTTATCAAACCTATGCGATTTTATTATAAAAGTATGGACAGATTGTAGTATGAAAGAATTTACAAGTACATTTTTGTTTGGATTACCATTTAGGACAGAATTTAAATTATATCCATGTTCGTAAAAATGCGATGTCTGATGTTAGAATAATTAGGACAAGTTAAGAAGTAATGTAAAGTATCCTCATAGGGGTGACCACAGGAACAGACTGGATCAAGTGAAATGTGCCGTTCAAACATGTGCGCTTTCAAGTTACTGCACCCAAGTCTGAAGCGTGAGTGGATAATTTGGCAGAAACGTGTACCAAAGTTTTTATCAAATATATTAAAATTGGGTGGTTTTGATGTTTGGAATGCATTTTTGAATTGGCCTAGGGTTTCAATACCGTACATATTCGCAGGCAAATCATTCCATTGTCGTATTGTATCAGGTAAAAACGAGTTGCTATACAAATCACTACGACATCTTATAGTTTGAATGTTATTACTGTTTCTTAATCTATGGTCACTTAACTTTCGGGCAGTAGATCAGTTATAAAAAGGTGTCAAATGATGAACCATTTTGTAAAGTAATGATAACTTGCTAATTTGTCTACGGTCAACTAGGGGCATAGAGTTAGTTTCCTTGTATATTAAATCATGACTTGTTCCTCTAACTGCCCCTCAAATCGTCCGCAGTGCGTCTAAATGTAGATTTTCGACAAGTTTTTCTTGTTCTTTAGTGCAGTTATCCCAAAGGTGCGAACAGTAATCGAACGTTGGTAATATATATGACTTGTACGTTTGCTCTAATGATTTTCTAGATAATCTATATTTAAAACTACGTAGACAATTTACCAATGGACGAACCTTTTTAACTAATTCACCAATGTGGGAGTTCCATTTACAGTCTGATTGCAAGGTTACTCCTAGGTGTTTATGGTAGCCGACTTCAGTAATGTCTACTCCATGCATTTTAAGCTTAGGAATTGGAAATTGATTACCGGTATTTCTGCGAGTGAATAAAACAGCTTCAGTCTTACCAGGATTAAAGCTAACCTGCCATTTTTCAGCCCAGTGGGAGAGCCTGTTTAGGTCATTATTTAAGGAAGCGGCAGTAACAACATGGTTATCAACAATAACATATACCGAAGTATCATCGGCAAAAAGACGAATGTTACTACTGATACCCTCAATGATATCATTTATGTAAACTAAAAACAGTAATGGCCCAAGGACGGATCCTTGTGGCACCCCAGCAGTGACTTTCTTTAGATCTGAATTGTAATTGTCTATAGCTACTCTCTGTAATCTATTGTCAAGATAACTGGAAAACCAGTCAAGTAACTTACCCTTAATACCATAAGCTTAATACCATAAGGCAAAAGCCTTGCTTATGTCACAGAAAACTGCCCTGACTTCTTTGCCATTGTCTAATGCATGTAGTATAAAATCATACAAGTATGTCAGTTGGTATACAGTTCCATCCCCAGGCTTGAATCCTGACTGCAAATTCGTTAATACATTATTATCTAAACAAAAGTTAAACACATGTTTAAAAATACATTTCTCAAATGGCTGCTGTTACTTTGTTCCGTAAAAGCCTAAATTTTTGCCAGTCTTTATCATAATTTCGAGTCTTTGCTTTCTTATGCTGTCTATTTCTTTTCCTGATAAGTATTCTTATAGCACTATTCATCCATGGATTGTCCTGAGGTCTTATAGTTACCACATTGTTTGGGACATAAATATCACATATATTTCTCAAAACATCAACAAATTCATGAGTTAGTATATCAATATCATTACATCTAAAGATGGAATCCCAGTCAACGTTGTTAAGGCCTCGATTCATTCCCTCAGTATTAGCTAAATCATAATAAAACACTTTCCTTTTAAATTTTAAAGGCGTTGAATCAGAGACCCCAACAGAGACATAAACTGGACAATGATCACTGCAAAAAGGATCAAGCACACCCGAAGTGCGAATACAATTAGGGTTTGAAACAAAGATTAAATCAATTAACGTACTAGTCATTTGGGTGATCCTTGTTGGTTCTGTGATAAGTTGCTGTAAGTCATATGTATCAAGAAGATTGTCAATCATGTTATTAGTCTGGTTATGTATATTGATGTTAAAGTCACCAGCAATAATAGTATCTATGCCCATGTCAATGCCATTACCAATTGATTGGAGGACTAGTTCCCAATAAAGATCACTTTTATCTGCTCTGTAAAAATTTCCAATCAAATAGCTCTTGTTTTTACTCATAACTTTAACCCAGATCGCTTCTAAACCTAAGGGAGACAACTTATCAGCATGTGTAACATGCAGGTTCTCTCTCTCACATAGATAGCAACACCTCCACCTTTTGATGGTCTATCCTTCCTAAAAGGGGGCGTGGTAACCGGGGATAAGAATATTATTGTTATCAATTGTGACATTCAACCATGTTTCTGTTAAACATATAACATCATAGTCACTTAATTCTGCCTGGATTAAATCAACTTTTTCTCTTAAGCTACACACATTCAGATGAACTATTTTTAAGTCAGGATAAGCAAGTGGGCCTGGATTTGGGTGCACATCACCACAGCATAGAAGAATTAGTAACATAATCAGCTGCACTTGCGGATTGTATAAACATAACGTCATTATGGCATATGAAGTTTTTTTTTAAATTTTGCATAGGAATTTAACTGTGAAGTCATTTAAAAAAAACTATTGTCTGTCGGTATGTCGAGATATCAACCGGCATCGTCAAATATGAATATAAACAGATCAATTTGAGGACAGACGGGGTTATTTGTCAAAGGATGTGAAATACGCTCAGGTTGCTGCTTCCATTTCATCAAGATAACAAGTTTCACCTTTACAAGCTCAAAGTGTGTATATTCAAAACACAAGAAACAAATATACAACGCAAATTCAACATAAGACAATTTTCCATAAGTCATAATGGAAAATATTAAAATACTGTTTAGGGGCTTGAAATACTGGGGGTTGAAATAGAGAATTGTCATACAGTGGATAAGAAAAGAAAGGAGGGAAGAGAAGTAATATGCAGTAAATAGGGAAATGTATACTAGTAAGGCTGACGATGCAGTAAACTGTCAAGTAGTAAAACCAGTCTGAGCTGGTTTAGCTTTTAAGTCAAGATTGCAAACTTAAATTCTCAAGGCTTGTACGAGCAAAAAATAGAAAAGCATCATAACTGTTGCCATTACATAATGATGCCTGGCTCGTATAACAGAAAGCACGAGATAAGCGGACTTTCCGTGCTAACAAAATCCCAGACGGGTCAGTTTTGTGAACATGTAACGACAGGAGCAGGGATTTTTCGGATAATATATTACATCAATGGTCAGTTAATTCATTATTTACAAAATCGTTTTATAACAGGATATGCTGGTAGTTGCCTTACTATTTTTATATGTGTCTATCAGTGAAAATGTTGACATTAAACACAGCTGCTCCATGAAACAATACTGGTCAGTCCAATCAAGAGAACAGAGTATACAAATATTACAAACGGAATCCCCCCCCAATGTACAGAGTGTCTGTGGTGGAGCACTATTGAAAAAAACACACAAAAAAAAACCCCCCAAAAAACAAACAAAAACTGTCCTCCGTTATAGAAATAACATTAGTATACACAGTAATTTCTGCATCTAAAGGACATGCGATCCACATAAGAACACATAAATGTATGTTCACTGAAAATATATTGTAAGTCTGGCTCAACGCTACATGTTTTAAAGCATCGTAACGTTGCTAATACACAGATATATCATGCTCACTTTACATGAAGCACGAGATGCACGGACTTTCCGTGCTAACAAAACTATCAGTGAAAACAGGACCGCAAACACAGCTGCTCCATGAAAACAAAACCGAGCAATCCAGGCAAGAATGCGAAATATACAGATATCACAAACGGAAACCGATTACAGGATGGAGTGCCTTTCCAATGAACTGACTTCAAGGGCTTCAAGGGCGTGTCACGATGCGTACTGTCAAATCATACATATTTTGATATTATTCTGTCAACAGCTGAACAGTAATTAAGCAAAACACCACAAATGTTATTTTTGCATTAAATATGGCACAACATCAAATAATGAACAGTTACTTTATTCCAGTAGTATATATTGTGTTTCCCTTTTCGATTTATAACTTCGGTTCTAGATTATTCACTCCCGTCTAAGACTTCTATGCAGTGGATCTTAATACCCACAGATTTCAAAGATTTATGTGTGATGATATCATTTGTTCATCTTGCTTCTACTATAAAGGATACGATATTAATTCAGTCTTATTTGGAAATGCTAATGCAACTAAATAAGGAAATGTTCAGAGGGAATCCCCAACATTGTGTAATCTGTAACAGTTAACGAAGTCTTAGTAAAATAATACGATACTGTTATTTTACATTTTTTACGGAGCGCGATTATGGAATTTATTGCCCGATGAAGCTGTTAACGCTATTTCCCTGAATCAATTAAACCATGTTAAACCAAACAGAAACTCAAAATTACTTTGATTTAAATTTTGGGACTAAATTTTGCCAAATCACCCATTGTCGCCACAAACTCGGCAGTAGATATAATCGACATATATCGGAAACATCCAAGTGTTCATGTGGTCATTATAACGAAGACTTTATTTACTATTTTTCACATGTCAAAACAATCAAAATTTAAGAACAGTTATGTATTTTTATTGTCAAGGATACTTTATACGGTATGAATAACTCAACTAATAGTAACATTCTCAACTCATTATACCAGTTCATCTCTAAAAGTAACCGCTTCCAGTGTTACTACTTATGTATTCAATGGGTCATACCCCACTTTGCCGGACAGCTGATGTGATGATCACGGATTAAGAGTAACGGTCAGCTAGTTTGCTGGCTATAGTCTGTTTTCAGTGGGTAGTTGTCACCCATAGTCTCATTTGGGGGACATGGGCGTTTGGCAGAGTTCGAACTCAATAATTACAAGGCACCAATTTGTTTTGGGTGAACTCGATTTCTAGTAACTAATTTGAGTGAACTCGAATTATATCAGCTAAACTGAGTGAAACTGATTCAAATGATTATTTCTGCCATTGTGCCTGTATATAAAGAATGTAGACATGGTTCCCTCATTGCAAAATTCAGTTCATTCCAAATTCTAGGGGAACTTGTCTCAGACCTAGTTGGTGTCTCTGTGTTGGAATAATTATTATTTATGTATATTTATGAACAAAAATCTTTATGTATATTTTCGAAAAATATTTATGCATATTGATTTATATGTCTTCAGTTACCATTTTCTCATTTTCTGAAAATGTACGAAATGTGTATTTATTAATTCACATGAAGAGAAAATACACAAAAAATGTTGAATTGCTGAAATGAAAACATCGAGATGAAGTTATAGTGTGTACATATAGCCGAAAAAGACTATAAGTTAATCCTCCATTGTTTAAGGATTATCGCGCATCAGTGCATTTTTATCTAGAACAAAATTGTCCGGCAAAACGGGAACCCTCCATTCAATGTACCTCGAGGATTTTCTGCTGCAGCTCATTTCGTTGCTTGGCATAACCAACACCATAAACGAGCACATTCAATATTTAGTCATAGATCAGACATAATGTTTGATGTTCTCTCAATATTCATTCTCAGTATTATTCTTTTGTTGTTAAATTATTTCATTTATGTATCCAGTTGTTGGAATAATGTATTTGAGCGCCGTTTATATAAGCCACCAGGCTTGTTCGCGTATCCAGGTTTCAGTTTGTGTGAATTAAAAATATGTGTAAGCCATATTTTACTTTTCCCTTACAAATTTTGAACCTTGTTTGATCAGTATTCTTGGTGACTACAACCATGCGATGAGAGATATATACATATTATGTTGTTACAAATATCAGAGTAACAATAACAGCATGTAATTGTTAATAACAAACAGCACATGACTGGATGAGGCCATGTAGGCAGTAAGAACAACAAATAGCACGGGCCATGAAGCCAATAAGCAGGGGGATTAAGTTGTAGGACAGTAAAATAGAAACGGCTGATACGATGCAAAAAGATAAAGTCTACAGCTTGATTAGCGCTTCGTAGGCCGATACTGTGTGTAATCGTGGTTACTGATCAAAGGTGTGTGGCGGCGGATTTCGGTGGCTTCAAAAGGTCTTCTTTTCATGTAATCCCGATGTTTGGTGGGTGGAATTTCAACCTTGTCAAACTGGAATAGATGACTGGGGCACTTTTGTTGGTGGTCTGAGAGATCTGATTTGCTGTCACTGTTGGCTTTTTAGGTTTTATTGTCTTTAATGCGGGCATCTTCGGGGTGGGTTTCACCTATACATGTATACGAGTCACCACATTCACAGTTGATCTGGTAGATCACTCCTTTGAGGGGATACTTTCTGGAGAGTGGGTGGTCACTTTGGGCTTATAACAGTGTAAGAATCTACACCGAAACGTCGCTCTATGCAATAAATCAGACGTTGGTATCCAGTAGGCCGTATGTTTCATTATTTCAAAACCTGTAGGCAACTTTGTTATCATACAGAAAACCGTGTAGACATTTATTGTTATCCTTTTCCGTCTTCTTCTATACATATAGCCATACATGTACAGTTTGTAACCATTGTGGCTATTGTTGCTCTAATATGCTTGTGTCGGGTACAATGTTTATGATATTTAGGAGAAAACCCATCATGAAAAATATTGTTTCACTTTGCCATCCTTAGTATATATCCATGACAACTGTATGGGCAACATGACAAATCCTTTGTCAGAAACTGGCCAAAGCGCAGGGAGCTTCTGGACAACAATGGTTTTCCAGAATTAACTGAGACGTCATATATTGATATAATGTTCGGACCATATAACCAGAGTAATTCCGTCATGTTGTCCACGTCAGAACGATTGTGGTTGATGGGTGCACCCTTCAGTGACCTACGACGGGAATCTGCACCACCTTGTAGATGTTAGGTTGGCTCTTTCTAGCAAGTCACGATATCACTGAAATACTGCCTTTGTGGCATTACATGTAACACACTCCCTCACTTACTCTTTCTAACAAATTTTAATGCCACCCTTAGAGACCGTTTGTTGACAAGGTGGATCCCGATGTGGTAGCCATTTGGGTGGCATTATTGGAAGATAAGACTAGCAATGCCATGAACACAAAATAAACGTAAAAGCACAATTTATTTTGGAAAAGTTTTATTTCTGCCACGGGCAGTGAAGACCGTCTTTAGTTCATTTTTGGATGAGTGAGTGAGTTTAGTTTTACGCCGCTTTTAGCAATATTCCAACAATATCACGTCGAGGGACACCAGAAATGGGCTTCACACATTGTACCCATGTGGGGAATCGAACTCGGATCTTTGGCGTGACGAGCGCACGCTTTAACCACTAGGCTATCCCCAACGCCCCCATTTTCGGATGTCCTATGTCGATAGGAATCAATTCACAAGTGGCGATGCTGACAATACATTTGTATCCTTTAAAGATGAATGTTCTCTGTCTAACACAGATTCATATACGTTTCATCCAAACTGTTCATAGCCGGATGATGTTTAGGTGAGTGAGTGAGGGAGAGTACGTCTCATCTAAACATAGCCGGATGATGTTTAGTTGAGTGAGTGAGTGAGTGTTTCCTGACCCATCGGTGACAGCCATCACAAATACATGCAGAGGAAAGTCAACTGATTACTTCAAAATAACCTGAAACATATGATACAAGTCAGAATCAGCCACTATTTACAGACCTACAAGTACTTCAATCACCGGAAGTATATTCTTTATATAGCGACAGCTGCAAGTTGATAAATATGCGCCAACCACACACATGCCATGGAACAAGAAAGCCTCATTTCTAATACATGACACTCACACCTGCCGCTTTTGCGCAATAACGAAGTCATAAATAAGAATTGTGAGTTGTCAACTAAAACAGCTGGAGATACCGACTGATTTACCATGCCCTCATCGACAATCGCTAATTAGCCGAATGTGAATGTCATTTTATTGTCCTCAGACGCGAGACACATTTTGCAATGTTGTGGGGGTGTATTGCTGTATACCAAAGCACTTGACTATATAGATTTGTTGCTCCGCATAAATTCTGTATATTCTGACAAGATGAACAATCAAATCTGAATAAGAAGCCACCGCGAATGCTTACGTACGTTCATCTAATGGCGCATCAGCGCCATTTGATAATGCCAGTGACTCTTCATTCATGTGTGTATAGAAATGTTAACATTTCGAAAGTGCCTAACGGGCATGCTGAGTACATAATCGCTAGCAGATCTAACCCACTGAGTCTTCCAGAAACATGTAGCCAAGACCACATACTTTGAGTACCCAAGTATAAATTGGCACGGACCTCACTGTTGAAGCTATAAATACACAATGTCAAATGAAACATATGTTATATTATTATTAACCTTTCTCCGCAAAGTACAGGTTCTAGAATTTTTCTTATATTTCCGCTTCCATTTTAGTGGATCCCCGATTCTTGAGATATTCTAGAAAATATTCTCTGCCGTTTTGGAAGTGATGGTTGATGATGGGGATGATTTTGAGATTTAACATGACTTTCCGACATATTTCGCACTTGGGCTCACCAGGCTATTTAGTGTGTGATGGAAAGACGGTTGATTTGACCAAAAGATATAGCAACCTGAATGGGTACTTAGGGTGAATGTACACGTACAGATAAAATCTGGTATAGATTTGTAATGTTCATTTCAGACACTGAAAATACAATTAATTGACTGTCTCCATACTCGAAAACCCACAACAATTACCAAAGCTTTAGGAACGATCCGACGTAGCAAGCCCACAGACAGCTCTGCGCTTACGTTGATTGTTGTCTACCTTTTCTTCAGCACGAGCTTGTAAACTCCACACTTCATTTCTCAATTTCACCCTAAACTATACAATACCACTGTCTGCATACAATAAGGAGATTATCACAGATGGGTGTTTTCGCAAGGTTTTATTTCCACCACACGCCTCGTGAGAGTGGGCTTGTATATATCAATGCACTTCAAACGGAGTCCAGAACAATGCTATGAGGCGATTGTGTCAGTGTCTTTGTCTAGTGTTTGTTCTTCAACCGATTAAAACAACATTGTTACATAATCTTTATGAAGTCGTACACACAGTTACAGATCCACAACTCATGTTAAAATACTTGGAACGTTGTAACGGAACGGTGACCAAGTGAGACTTTCACTCAGTGTCATTTGACCGTACATATAACCACGGGATTTCACGAAACCCAGTCATTTCGTCGCTGCGTCCGCCCGGGAGCCCAAGCTGAGTCACGACCCGCACTTGACACCAACAAAGAGAAGCTGCCAACATCTGTCAACATGGACATGCCCTGCCTGAGTGACGTTTTCTCCACAATGGGTAAAGCAAATAGACTGACAAACCAACGATAATATCTAACACATCCTAAAATTAATTTTAACAATGAAAATTGTATCTCACTGCGACGATTTTAGTCACCAAGCTCCATCCGATCAAAACTGGTGATTTGTAAATTAAGGTTTTAAATATGCCAAGACTCTGAAATGTAATGATTCATGAAGTGAAGGCTTTCATTTATCGATTGTTCAGCATTTTTGTATAAAACCTCCTCCTCAACATTGTACCAGTACAGGTAATAATAATAAGTCCTAAGAATAATTTACACATACACACAAAGATTATCAAATTGCATTATCTAACAGACATTCAGTAATGTCGGCCATATGGTCTATATTACAATGTAGTTGAGAGTATGAACTGAAAAACGTTTTTCTAACTCACACAAATATACAGAAATTAATTTCATGACATTTACATTTTGTCAATTTAAAAAGTTTGGAAGAGAAAGATAAACAGTATACACATCACGTAAATGTTTCATATAAAGCGGGAGCGGTGGGGTAGCCTAGTGGTTAAAGCGTGCGCTGGTCACGCCGTGATATTGCTGGAATATTGCTAAAAGCGGCGTAAAACTAAACTCACTCATAAAGCGCCCATAAAATCTGGTAATGATCACCAGTGAAGAAAACACGTTCTTCACTTTCTATGCAACCCTTAATAAAATGTTTACATACACTGTTTTGAGTATCTAATGTATTTTAACGTACATTGAAAATCTGTGAACCTTCCTAAATTTGAAACAATAAAGAAAACTCCGTAGAGATAAGCACATTTTCAACATTTAGCAATTTTTTTTAGGTAAGATAGGTAATTGGTAGCAGACAATTTTGGATACCAATTTTGTGAAGCAATATCTTTCTGTCTTTTCTGCAATCAATACACAGATATATTTACATCACCGAAACTTTGGCAGTCTCAGACATAAGAAAAAAACATTAACATATGAAAATTATTTAGCATCAGTCGCCCAACTGTTTACGAGAGGCTATCAAAACGCTTTGAGCCTAAAATACTTCTTATACGTCCAAGAAAAATAACTGTATCATATTGAAGAATGGTTTATATCATTTACATAAATGCAATATTGACATGCACATGCTGCTAGCTTCCGGTCACGTGACATCTAATCACAAGTACCCCTATTGAAACGGGAGAAATGGATAAGCTTGAATACAGAGCAGGCAGACAGCTACCAGCACTGAGTCCTCGTACTGCTGCCAATCGCTCTTCAATGTGCCTCGCCGGTTGGCCCTCGAGGACCAAAAACTTTATGACTGCTCTGTATTCAAGCTTATCCGTTTCTGTCGTTTAAATGGGAGTACATATGATTAAATGTCACTTGACCGGGCACTAGTGACAGTAAATGACGGGAAATGTCTTGATTTAACCAATTGATGGGGAACTGGGATTTAGCTGTAATGGGATGTAGAGGTTTGGGGAGATAACCCTGGATGGAAAGAAGTACCCAACCTGTTCAGTGACACTTGTCCCAAAAGATAATAAATTTCGTTTAAAGAGTGTCATGTCATACTTGCCCGTCATAAAAGCGTTCGCTCGTAAAAGCGTTATATGATGGTGGGCGAGATTAGCTGTCCTTGCCAAACCCATTATTGATATTTTTCTTCTTCCGTTCTTTCAGGTGGACAGAAGTGTGAACAAATATCAGTTCTGCAGAACAAGGAAGCTCCAGTGGAAGGCCACAGACATGATTACAACGAAGCGTCTTGTAGTACGTCACAGTACACTTTGGACATGATCTTCAACAACCTGATCTACCCAGATGTTAACGAAGGCCAGGGTGTCACATACGACACCCTATTACAAACTGTATCTGAAAATGGCAATTCTTCCTCTGATTTGCTTTGTTCCTGGCTTCCACAGACACAGGTCGGAGACATGTCAGCGCCTGAAGCACCTGAGAAAAGAGGAACCTTTACGGGAAAGAGGAAGCGTTCAGATCAGCTGTCGTGTGTTGATGACGCACAGAAACGTCTAAGATGCATGACCACATCAATTAACGCTAGTGAATCTCCCCAAGCTGTATCAAATGCCGCAACTAGTGACAGGAGGAAACTGGTGCCCAGACGAGTGAAAGAATACAGACGTTGATTCAATTATATCCATTGTCAAATGATCCTACCCATCATGTGTAATCAGTATTTCCTAATTTCCCGAAACTAAGTTTATATCTTTGCCTTACATGAGTTCTAAAGAGTGTTTCTGTTGAGGGTATTCTCAAACGTAAAACTGACATAGGTTTAGCAGTGTTGCTATGATCAAACTCTCTGAAAATAAAATACTAAGACTATTACAATGGCTTGTGTTTATCTTGATACTTATTGGTATTAACCATTCGTTGATATAAAAAATGACATTTTCCATATATACTTGGCACATAAAGAAACTGTGCATACAAAAATTTAAAATCTAAAACCTGTGTAGACACATAAGGATTTAAACTCAGAGAATAGTGACATGTATCCAACATGCATGCACGTGCCACGTTCCGTGACGTCAGTGGGTTCGTCCTTGAGACGTGCAATACGTTGTTGCACGTGCATTCAAGGAAAGAGAAACAGAGCAAATGAATGCCACACAATACTGTCATTTTGGAAAGCTCAACCCTTGCCCTTGCGATCGTTCAAAAAAGTTAAACGTCAACGTGCCTATAGACGCGTGGGCGAACGTTATGCACAGGCCTGTGTCTTGGGAGAGGAATCGCTTTGGTGGTGATTCCGTGATGATTTGGGGTGGAATAACAGCACGCCAAAGAACTCCTTTGGTGTTTGTTCAGGGCAACTTAACTGGTGTGGGCTACAGGGATCAGGTTCTTCGACCTGTGACAATTCCTTTTCTGCAACGTCATGGCCCTGGGTTAACATTCCAACAGGACAATGCCCGCCCTCACACGGCAAGGGTTGCTATGGATTTCTTGCAACACCACAACGTCAATTTACTGCCTTGGCCTGTAAATTCACCGGATCTCACCCCGATAGAGCATGTTTGGGACGAGATGGATCGACGTCTACGCCGTCATCCTCATCCTCCAGATAACGTCCTTGACCTTACAACAGAACTTGCGAGAATCTGGCGTGACATCCCACAAGCCTTCCTTGCACGTTTGATAGGCTCTATGCGTCGTTGATGCACTGCTGTTCTCAATGCCGATGGTAGACATACCTGTTATTGAGCTTGTGACATGGTCGTTTGACCCCTGTCCCGCTTGTGGACTCGTGACGTTATTGTGATTGACTTTTCAATTGAAATTCTCCCGACTTGTTATGGTCTCATTATCATTATCCCTCCATTAAAGTTTATATGTACCTTTGATATTGTTATCGTACTTATCAACTGGGATAACATTTTGACAATGCACAGTTTCTGTATGTGGCTAGTATACATAGAAGGGGCGAGTACAAAGCTTTATGTCATTGGAAAGCTTGGGAGATTACAATCATTATTTATGACAATCCAGAGAAGGAATGGAAAAGTGTTTTGGGCAACATTACAGGCACACTCATGTGTGGACATTATGAAACAGAATATCAGTATACCAGAGAGACCACCATGATGAACATTCAAATAACAAGTCGGTTTTTGTTGTATATATCATGAATCCGAGTTCGCATGCTCGTCTCCCGTTTGGATATAAATACAGTTGCGACACTCTCTTCAATACCGGAGGATGAAGCGACAACGCATGGCTGTGTAAGTACATAATTAAATGTATACATGATTCCAATTTCAAGCTCCTGGAAAAGGTCAAAAATATCCTGGATGTGGAGTATGTCATGTGTGTCTGAAAGACACTTGGGATTTTAGTATCAAACAATAATTTGTGCTCAAACCCAAAATATACTCAAAGGCAAAAGTTATCGTGATTGACTTGAAGTTAGTTATGTGAATTAGTGTTAGATATGTGATTCAATCGAAAAAAAAATACATCATCAGACGTTATAGCTAAAATACATGGAATTATCATGAAACGGCCCTCCCATTATCAGAAATTTGCGGGCCGCTGCAAATGATATTGGACCGCTCAACCTTAACGACAGGCCACTATCAGTTCTGTTGTCAAGTGACGTCATAGTGGGTGCGTGGGCTTACGGTTCATTCGACAGTAATTGGCCTTCGACTGGCAGATATTCTGGGTCAAACAAGTCAAAGCAACCCGAATTCCCGCTTTAAATAGTGGAAATATTGGCTTTCTTGTTGGTGATAACCTTAACAATTGCACTATTAAGGCTGTTGATGGACCAAAACCGAATACTGACATAATTTGACATGTTATGGTCTTGTCAAAGGCCAAGGTCGAATATCGTCACTTTCTGTTGTGACGTCACTTGAATTGTTCGATGACGTTATTGCATTCGGACAGTCAACCCCGTCAGAAGTCGATTTGGGTAAACTTACAGTCAAATTCCTTCATTGTGTCCTTTTTCTTTTCAACACAAATTCCACGTATGTTAGCAATAATAACGGTAATGCTATTTTCGAGGGCATTATCATTTGCAGAAGCCCTCGGTCTTCTTAATGGAAGCGTCCTCGTACTCGTACTATAATAGTTCAGGGCGAAAGTGTGTTTTATTACACTATACATGGTGGTAGAGCGAACTGTTTTTTTAAAATAACAACTGATATTTTTATTATGAGACTTTTTTAATATTGTCAGAAAATCATTCCTCAGTAGTATTGCAAATGGCACATTTTAAACTTTCTTGCAGACACATGCTAATGAAGTCACGGTGAGAAAACTGTCAAAATGAAATTCACACAGTAACGCGTATTCAATAGGGCGTATGTGCATCGTGAACTTTGATGCATGTTTGGCACCAGCGCCTCAAAGAGCCATCAAACGTCGCAAGAAGTCTTGTGTAATGGCATTCCATATCTGTGAAAGCACCTGGCGGAGTTCCTGAAGCGTGACTTGGGGATTTGGCCAACGTCTCAATCTCCTCCATCTCGTCCCAGACGAGTTCGATAGGGGACAGAAGTGGCGATTTAGCGGGCCAGGGAAGGATGTTAACATTGTGCTGCGCCAAGAACTGTACGTCAGGCCCAGCTCGCTCCAAGGTAATCACCATTGTAAACCAAAAGTCACTGTGTTCTTTAATCTGATTGGTTGAAAAACATGATCAAATGGTATTCGATTCCCGGAAATTCGCTGCGTATTAATACGTACAAACATCGCTCACACCATTGTATTGTTACGTCGTCAGCTGTGATGACGTCATTCAAATCATATTTGTGACGTAAAGTCCGAATGACGTCACAAATGAACAGTTCCAGATGCTACCATGGTAGACAGCCGAAACGGCCGGCTGATGACATTTCACATTACTATATTAAGTGTCTTCAGTAAGTTGTATATTTCAATACTGAATGCAAGACTTCAATTGTGGACGGATGCATATGAAAGAATTGTAGAGTCACAGGCCGGTTTTCGCCATGGCTACTCCACAACAGACAATATTTGTATTTTACAATCAATTATACAACGTTATTTATCCAAAAAGAGAGGGAAGATCTACACACTATTTATGGATTTCTCAAAGGCGTTTGATTCTATATATAGATACAAGCTGTGGATGGTTTTGAATCATAACGGTATCTCACCCAAAATGTTCCGTAGTATACAATCGATTTATGATATGTGGTATGTGCCTGTGTTAAAGTTAATAATAATCTTTCAGATACATTTTATATGGTTTGGGCTTAAAACAGGGATGTATCTTGAGCC
This sequence comes from Haliotis rubra, assembly GCF_003918875.1. Lineage (NCBI taxonomy): Eukaryota > Metazoa > Mollusca > Gastropoda > Lepetellida > Haliotidae > Haliotis > Haliotis rubra. Next base: position 2,746,424 of record NW_025766003.1, read on the forward strand.
CGCTCTTATTTAGCCTTTTCATTAACGATTTAGCTCTCGAAATTGAGTCAAGTTGTGAACCAGGTATCCAACTCCACCCAGATATAATTCAGGTTTTCCTTGTTTTATTTGCGGATGATGTCATAATTATTTCATAATATTTGGACTTCAGAAACGCATTAACTATCTTGAAAATTAAAACATATATATGGAAAAAACCAAAGTCATTGTCTTCAAGAGTGGCTGATTACTCTCTAAACATGAAAAGTGGTAATATAAAGGTTGTAATTTGCAATGTCTTACGCATTATAAATATTTAGGAGTTGTTTTTTACAAAAACTCTGTCTTGGTCAAAGCATGTTGATAATGTATTAATACAAGCCAAACGTGCCCTATTTACTATTTTGAGCTCATTGTCACATATCAAGTCACTGCCTTTGAAACTATTTTTTAATATTTTTGACTCTAAAGTTGTGCCAATTTTAATTTATGGGGTGGAGATTTGGGGTCTGTCATATTGTAAGCAAATTGAATCAGTACATGTTCTTTTTTGGGTGTTAAGTACGCAATTTCCAATCACGTTGTGCGACGAGAATGTGGTAGATACCCACTTTATATAACCGTCTATAAAAATTGTATAAAATATTGGTTAAAATTACTTCATATGCCTGATTACCGATTTCCCAAAAAATGCTATGATATGTTGTTGTAACTGGACTTCAGGAATAAGATCCCTTTCGTATGAATATGGTTTGGGATATATTTGGGAAAGACAAAAAGTAGATTGCGCTGAAGTTTTTCGTTCAGAGTTTGTTTTCCGTCTGAAGGGTTCATATGAACAAGAATGGCGTACATGTTTTGTTAAAAGCTCTAAGTCTACCTCGTATATGTTGTACAAACAACTTTTTGAAACAGAATATCATTTTTGTTATTGATCTGTACAGTTTTTGATAATCTACGTCAACGATACATTGCCAAGAATTATTATGAATATCCTACTATGACAAAATTTAATATACTCATGTCTTCTAAACAAACATCTGTTGTTAGAAATTTAGCCTGTTTTATTTACCATGCTTCGCAGCTTAGACATGCTATAGTAAAGTGAACTATTTCATACCTCATGTACATCTCTGGAATACATATACATGTACAAGTATTTAGCTATTGAAGAAGGTAGATATATCTCAATGTACAAAGGAATGAAAGACTTTGTAACTGTGGCTATATTGAGACAGAGTATATTTTTTTATTGATCTGCACAGTTTTTGATAATCTACGCCAACGATATATGGCCAATAAATACTACGAATATCCTTATGTGACAGAATTTAATATGCTCATGTCTTCTAACCAAACAACTGTTGATAGAAACTTAGCCTGTTATATTTGCCATGCCTCGCAACCGAGACACACTATAGTAAAGTGAACCAATTACCTCATACCTCATGTACATTCTCTGGAATACATAAACATGTATGTATACACTTATATGTAATGGACCAATCAATGTTGTACCAGGGGCCGTTGGTCCACATCTGTACTGACAGAAAAATGTGTGCAGACACAAAATGTGTGTGGACCTTTTGGTTTACTTTTGTGTTTACAATGTCGATAAACATCATGTGTTGGCCTATTTCCGGGTGTTATTGAGTATTTGAAGCACGGGAATATTTCATTTGAAACCTCCGTCGGTTCCCAATGAATTACCGTGCTTCAAATACTCAATTACACCCGGAAATAACCCAACACATGACGTTTATCTCTTAAGTGAAGCAGGAAGGTGCCGTGCACATATGTATCGCCTTACATGGTTGGTACGCCGAAATTGGTCTACACGCCCAAATATAATTTTAAAGACATTTAATCTTCATTGCACCTTTATGCAATCAGTTCACATATTTTTGTCGGTAGTATGTTTAGCACAACATCTGCTGTAGTTCTTCAATACAGCTGGTACTTATGAAGTTCTTGAAAGGCATTTAGATGTTGGACGAACACGAATAAGCTGGTGCTTATGTGCCTGTCAATATACTGTGTTAAGTTCACCACGATATAGCTTGTAGATAACAGGGGCAAGGGTCAGACCTCTGTAGCTCATCTCGTGGATCTGTACAATATGGTTTGAGGACAGGGCATATGATACTTCTGGACCACATATCAAGTACACAGGAACTATGTGTACGACAGACTCAGTCCCCTCAAAGTTAATCACCAGTGAAGCATGAAGGTGTCTTGCACTTATAGCATTTACATGGTGGGCACACCGATATTGATCTACACGTCCGAATTTAATTTTAATTCATTACACCATCAGATACTCAATTCACACTCTCGGTAATATATACAGCACCAAGAAGTGCTGTATTTCTTTAACATGCCTGTGATTCTACGAAAGACGACATTTGAAAAGTATCTCCTTCGTCCCTGAAATCAGGCCTGTTTTTTATTCATAGATGTTATTTTAATGATGTGTTATTTGATGTCTAGATAAGGTACCTTTAAATATCATACAATCACGGAATAAATTCAAGTTTTATTCTTTATAATGAATAACATAAGAACACATAACAAATGTAACAAGGAAATGTAGTAACTTCCAGTAAAACATATCACATATGTAATATGTATATTTAGACAATGAGCACTGTCATAAGGTCCGCTTTCTTCAGCTGGTGTGGGGTAGCCTAGTGGTTAAAGCGTTGGCTCGTCACGCCGAAGATCCGGGTTCAATTCCCCATATGGGTACAATGTGTGAAGCCCATTTCTGATGTCCCCCGCTATGATATTGCTGGGACATCACTAAACGCGGAGTAAAACCATATTTACTCACTCTTCAGCTAGTGTCCAACCTTGCATTTTCTCCATAGCACGATGTACGTTAGGCCAAGAATGTGTCTTCAGTTTCTCAAAATATCAATCGAAAGTTAACTTAAGAAACCTTCCCGAAAACCATCTTTGGGATTGCCTAGGACACCCGATAATTTGCTGCGTGGATAGGTAGGACATATACAAAGTGTCCGCAACATTCCGCACCAACATGCATGGAATCGTCTGTAAGCTTGTTCCGTTTCCGTCGGTAAGCTTGTTCATCAGCATAAGATTTTCGTTTAAGACATCTCACTAAGGGATGCTCCGTGGTTCCGATGTCATTATTTGGTGTCACATGACTGTCTGTTGAAGCGTTGGCTTGGGCAAGATTTGCTGTATCGAAACTAAGAGTAGCGTGGAGGCTGTCCTGTACTACGTTTGGGTCTATGACATCATCAAGGAAGTTCTTTAATACTTCGGAATTCGGGCCCATGACAAAGGTCTCATTAAACTCGCAGTTCTCTGTAACAGGAGAAAATAGCATATTACAAACAGTGTCTATTCAAACAAGCATTTTAATCATCACATCTTTATCAAATGAATGGGATGAGTTTAACGCTGCTTTTTACAGAATTCCAGTTATATCTCGACGTGTCATAATCAAAGGGCAGAAGGCGATTCGGGTCACAAACCACGAGCCCACCTCTGGTTCGACACCAAAACTGTTCCCGTGCCTCTTTCCTTATCTCAAGGAGAATGTTAGGTTAGTGAGACCCCGTTATCGCTTTAAGGCAATCATAGTGAGTGACATACCTATGAGTTCGAACATGCCATCAGTTGCAAAGGTATCTTGAACAGGTGCGGCATCGTGTTCTTTCAAAGCCAACAACCACGACCCGTATATGTCGGGCGATGCAATGAACAGAGCAGGCTGGTACTGATTTTGTGGGTTGTCCAAATCTGGGAATCTGGGCACATCCAGATCGTATTCAATAGTAAATTGTGAGAGGTTCCAAATATTTTGAGAGACATTCATTGGTTCTTTAAAGTGTAGGTACCTGTAACATTTGGTCTGCAGCACCAGCCGAATATAAATATACTCCATCGACATGGTATATTCAGTTCAACCAATGGCACATTTCAAAAATGACTATTGCCGGGAAGGCCACATTTCAATTACATGGCTGTAGCCGGTAAAGACACATTTCCAATAGATTAATTAGTTAATTAATGATTACCGTAACCGGTAAAATAGTGTCCCCATGTATAATATTGTTTTCACAAGAAACGAATAATCTTTCCTACTCACAAGCGTGGTGTTTAGCAATACCGGTAAAAGGCTGTTCCTGCACTAAAAGCCAAAAGAAACGTTACCTTCATACCTTTATGAATTACTTAAAAACTTTCAAAGACATGTTAGAAGGTATTAGTTTACATGAGAGCTTAACAACACAGATTTATGCAAATCACGAACCAAATTCTCAAACGCATTCATATTTAGGTGAAATGCATCTTTTTCAGAAGAGTTAAATTGTCCTATTTTCGACCATGCCGAAATAAACCAATAACAGTGATTTAGATGTCCAAAAGAAAGGTTGAAAAAAAGAATGTTTGTAAATTGTAAATGTTTGTTTTGTGATCTTACGCCATTTTATCTGTTTGTACACATGGCAACAAACTAAACCATTATCATCATTATTATGTTTTACAGATTCAGATTTTTTTTATTATTATGTGATACTATTATATGTAAATACCTATCAGTATATTATATTGTGCTAATTATAGAAATAAAATCTGTTGTGATCTGAATAAAATTATGAGGAAACATGTCTTGTTTTGTTAAGTACAGTAACCTGTTTGAATCACTAAGCATGTTTTGACAGCATAGCCGGGAGAGCCACATTCTATGTTTACGCAACCATAACTATTGCCAGCAGAGCCACATCAACTTTGGCTATCGGTTTTGGAAATGTGGCTCTCCCGGCCTGTAACCTTTGTGCCAATGAAGACATCTTTATGAGAGTATGATTCAGTCACAAGCTGACATGATCTGCTCTCGGTGTCCCGGCGGTACTAATTACCAGATGAGTGATAGCTTTGATAGTGCTGATTGCGCCATTGACACCGTACCGCCTGCCTAATTGAGTCAACTGTCAGAGGCTCTTCTCGCACCTGATGTTCTTCCAGCAATAATCCAGCAATAATCCACAAACGAAAGCGTGGACCGCAATCACAACACGAGCTTGCGATTTCTTAATTATGCTCTAACTAGCTATGGGCCAGTACTTCATTGTTATTTGAACGGTTCTGGATGCATTTTACATTATCTATCTCCTGTGCAGTTGGCAGAGTGGTGATCGGAAAGAAAGTCACAGGAAAAAAGTCACAATTTTGGCTAGGAAAGAAATTCACAGGAAAAATAATAACTGTTTATTATCTGCGTAATATGTTTAATTATGACCATAAGTCACAGTATCAATCACAGAATCAAACATAAAGAAGCATTGTCACTAGGGTGACATAATCCCCCGCCGCAAATTATCAAATCAAACTTACAAAATGAAGGTTCGCAGTTTAAGATGAAGCTAAATGTAAAAAAAAAACAACATGACCAATCAACCGCTCTCAATATTCTCATCCAGTACTCTACTTTTGTTGTTAAAATATCTCATTTATGTATCCAGCTGTTGGAATAATGTACTAGGGCGGCGTTTATATAAGACACCAGGCTTATTCGCCTGTCCAGATTTCAGTTTTTGTGAAATAATAATATGTTTAAACCACAAAAACTGATACTGACTTCACGACACTTCAACATACTCCGTCAGAAATACACAAAAACATTGCGCATAAGCCTCCAAAGAGAACCCCCAAGGATTAGCAAAAGCTATGGTTTCTAGCTAATCGGATAATGAAGAATGAGGACAAATTTATGGATATACAGCTTCTTTATTCTGTATAGCAGACGTTTCGACATAGATTTTAATGTCGTTGGCACTTTATAATCTATGTCGAAACGTCGCCTATACAGAATAAAGAAGTTGTATATCCATAAAATTGTCCTCATTCTTCAAATACTCAACTTCTAGAATGTCAATCATGTATGTATGTATGTATGTATGTGTGTGTGTGTGTGTGTGTGTGTGTGTGTGTGTGTGTGTGTGTGTGTGTGTGTGTGTGTGTGTGTGTGTGTGTGTGTGTGTGTGTGTGTGTACATGTATGTATAAATGACACTGTAATAAAAACTAATAATAAACTAAAACTAAAATTCTGTCCCAGTGTGCCCAAGTTGATTATTTTCTGCAAACTAGCAGAAACTTATTTACCGGGGTAGATATTCTTATGTCACGAAATGCCGTTCAGAAGTTGGTTTGGTATTCGTGGAAAAACTATCATTCTTTTTGTCTGTGACATACATATATAAAGTGTTATTAGATTCATTAACACATAATGTCATAAAGTACAATATGCCTTGCTTTGAGCAGACAATTCTGCATGTTATGGAAGTGGTTTTGAACCATATAATAACTCCTGCCTGTAACTATGTGTGTATGTTGTCCAAGTTGCGTGTCATTGTTTAAACGACTCGTTAATAATCACTACACTAAAAGTATTGTTTTCACCTCAGTCAAAATTTTTCGCTTTTTGGTATAAACAGATCAAAGCAAAACGCCCAGTATAATAATTCGTTTCCTTCATTTAACCATTTGCCAATTGGGCAAATTAGACTGTATGCAAATGTTTATAGGGCAACGCGTCCATTATGATGAGATAATTTTCGTCTTATTGATATACACCACTTAATTAGGAGCAGTACCAGATGTACCCGGGCACCTCAATCAATCCATAATGGATTACCACCGACAGGGACGGCAGCCAGCCACTTCAGTGTTGACGACACCGCTTCGAGTGATAACACTCTCTGATGAGCTGCCCCTGGGGTATTTTTACAACACCTATTGTCTGTGTCCATTGAAATCCAGCGAAGCAAGGTAAGTATCTATCTGGTTTACTTCCTTATCTGTCACAATAAAAACACAAGGTGAGTTGACTTAATTAACTCTAACCCAGGATGTATAGAGTATTAAGAACAGCAATCACTCTAGGCAGCAGATTGGTTTAATAACCAATTACAGGAACACTTATAACGAGGTCGCCGAGACGGACTGGACACATTTAACTTCTGCCTTCAGTAGAAACTGGTGACTTTTCATTCGCATGTGTTGCCATTCGTATCATTATGGATATACCATCTCATCTCAGCCAACCCTTGAGTATCGACACAAATATTTCATATTCACTGGACCTTAGTAAGTTTCCGGGTTTAGAAGACCCACAACATAAGAACCAACCGGCCCTTTTAATCGCATCGAGTCCTGTTGCTTCGTCCGTCACATCTTCTGTCCCATTAGAAGCCGAGGGAACAGGCGATATGATCCCAAGTCCGACGCTGGATAACACAGCGGATGATATATTGCAAGATTTGCTGTCAATCATTGGTAAGTATCCAGTTTGGATGTTCAGTTTGATTATTAATACTCTGCGAGGGTGAAGACGAAATGTTCTGGTAACAATATACAGCTTTCCATAATCACATACCCAGTGCGTCACTGTACTTCCACTGTCAAGACGGGGTCATATATCATCATTATTACCGTAATATGAACGCAAAGGGGAAACCGCTCTCGGTGCATATTCCCTTTACGCTGTAGCCGTAAAATAATGTGTTGCATTCTTTTTTTCAGAAAAGCACGAGCCAGAGTACAAGGCCAACATAACAGACTGCAATTACGACAAAATGACACGGGAGACTTCACCCCCCAACAACCATCAAGTACGACGAACACAGCCTCACAGGTCACAACCAGATCCTCCCTGCTTGACAAGTCGACCCAAGTCTCAAGCTCGGTACCAACACTCTACAGTATTCCACTCAGAACAAGGCAGTGTAGAACAGAAGTGTCTGTCTAAATACGCACTGGACGCAATATATCAAAACCTCATTTATCCAGAAGTCAACCGAGGCCACGGGTTTACGTTAGACACTCTTGTTCAAAGTGTACGACGAGATGTGCAAGGTGACCGTGTCCAGACCTCTAGTAGTGGTCAGTTGGTGTTTGGAGACTACATCACAAGACTGAAATCAGTTACAGGATGTGTAGGTAAAGACGTGTCGCCAAGACAAAACACCCGAAATCAAAGGCCAGTGAAGAGAAAACGTTCACATGATGTGTCATGTGACCTTGAGCCCCCCAAAAGATCGAGATGTGATGGACAGTCAAATGACGTCAGGGTTTATTGTGCACCGGTGCTACCGTCTTTTCAGAACAATGGGGTTTTTCTGATAAACAGAAGGGTCCGGGAACTTATGTGTTCAATGTGACGAAGTCGTATTCATCCATAGTGGATTAAATGTGATTATTTATATACCCGAGTGGTAAATGTTATTAACTTAACCACGTTGTTTTTGTTATACATTTAAAACTATGAACAAGTTATAAAATGCATACATATATTTCAGTGCTTTTTGTTTTACTTTTGAGAAACGATACAAATGAAACCCGTATCTCACAGGGAGGGAATAGCGGCGGACTAGTTTATGAACGTGTTATGCATATGGACATCAAGTGCATATATTGATAAAACAATAATGCGCAACCAACACATAGCTCATCCATCCATGCACAATAGAAATCACATATGTGACCAACCTAACGATTAGAGACATTGACAATATTCATTTAAGGATTGAAGTTGTATTCTTTCACGTTCATCAGCTGATGAAGGCAGCACTTCGCGCATCTTGGAATTTGCTCATGTGTCTGTCTGTCCGACAGCAGGCATGGTAGGGTTATCTAGGCGAGGTCACCCGCTACTGTCAATATTACAAAGTGCGTCACAAAAAGTATCAAAATATCTACTCTCCAATATTTGGTGTTGGCAAAGAAGCGTCTGTAAAATGGCAATAGCTTTAACTGTTACTGAGTTACATTCTGCAATTCGCTTCAAGTCTGGATGGTGGCCAGTCTTCTCCATAATAGCATTTATTGCCAGATGATGCCCTTTACAATGTATACTAGCCGACTTGGAAAAATCTTCAGATCAAACACAACTTTTAGATTACGTGACGTAGAGGTTTTGGTTAAGGAATCCCGACTTGGAAAAATCTTCTCAGTGGTCAAGGTGATAGTTTCTACCGGAACAGCGAAAGGTCAGTGTTTCCACTCCTGGCCAGAAGAAAGAAGTGGATACCCTGCATTTCTCGGCATTTAGGGGAAAATCCAAGGACTGACCGGGTTTAAGGCAGTATACTGTGCATGAGGGGGTTGTTCATGTTAAAACTGCTACATGGTATCTCAGTGGGTTGGTACTACACACAAATCCGGACAGGTGCAACTTTCCGCATACACACGTGCATGCCCGCCACTATATGAATTCAGAATTCTTCAGCGGGACAGTAAACTCGATTTCAAGCCCAACAGAGAATTAACAACTACAAAATTTATATAATTAAGATTAGTGGTCGCCCCGACTCGACTGGAGATTTGTCGATATTAAAACCAATTCGACGTGAAACGGTGTCAGCACACGAAGCAGACCTTTTGGGTTGAAAGTATGCTGAGTTTTCATCTCCTGTTGTAATGTTACCCTGGTACCCGATTGATTGGTGTTTGCTTAGTGGATTAATGATGGGTTATCTGGATCAACATTAGCATGATTAGTGAACTGTCTTCAATATTGAACACTTAACATATGTTGTTTGTTTAACATATTGATGATGTCCAAACAACAAAGGATGGAGGATGACAGAATAATCATCATCGTGTTTAATGGACGTAAATGGAAGGACTGTTTCTGCCATTACAATAAAGCAACGTATCTGTCCTATGTACACAACGCATTGTATGGGTAATGAAATACAATCAGTTACGCTGAATTTGGATCCAAATTTACAAGTGACAGGAGTGTTCAAAATATCACAAACACACATATATGTTACAGCATTTGTTCATCTATCCTAGCAAGTATACGTTAGTGAGGGAGAGAAAATGTTTATTAAAGTGTCACGTGCTTTTGTGATAAAACACAGTACATTACATTACAGACATACATTAAACACAAAAAGCACCCGACCATTTGGCCTATGAGACACTCACATCACAAACATTATGACAACAATACAATAAAATAAGAGAAATACAATAAAACATACATTCCAGATTAATAACATGATATTTTAATATCACAAAAGTTATAAAAGCACGCGCAACCACACCTATCATCCACATTGACGCAAGCATGCACACTCACACGCAATCACACAATTTTGCACTCGCCCATCCGTTAGTTATAAGACTGTCAACACATTCCATGCAGCACTTACCGACAGACGCATACTTTTGTCAACACACAAGTATGCACTCACCCATCCGTTAGTAATAAACTATCAACACATTCCATGCAGCATTTACCGACAGGCGCATACTTTTGTCAACACTGACCATGACATGTATTGTTCACAACAAGCATGAGGTTAATTCAAGTCAAACATACTCTTCTTGTTCATGTGCAACTGCATCAGTATGATACATCATCAGTATGGTCCATCAGAGATACGTCATTCGTTGAAAGTTGATCACTATGGCGGGTTTTGAAATTTTATCTCCACACTAACAGTGTTATGCTTTACTCAGCAACCCGGTCCTATCCTATAATACTGCCAAGGACTGCAATAACATTCTTAATACATGTTGTGATATTTTATACAAATATCTTGTATATGTATAGATATTTTATATCACATATGTCTTTAGTTTTTATGCAGTAGTTTCTCCCATGAATCACTGAGGGATTGGTTGTATAAACAAGTGAGACAGAAATAAAAACATATCTGTCTGTTTGTCTGGCGGTTCTCTCAACGCTGAACCTGTTTCACCTCCGTGGTAGACTGTTCCCTCTTGATAAGGTCTGTGCATAAAGACATATGCATCCCTGCGAACGGTTATCTCCTAGTTGACAGACACCCATTTCACGGACAGTTAACTGAGAAAATGTTTTGTTTGAGAGATATAGATATGTACATACGTAATTAATTGAAAACATTCTGATGTTCAGTAAATGAGAGACATGCATTGTCATGTAAGATAAGATTAATACCAATCAGTGTTCTAATTTTAACAATACTTTCTAAAGATGGTAACAGTTTATGGTTTTGAATAGTATGCAATGGACATTCAAGGAAGTAATGAAAAGAATTCTCACATCCATGGCCACATTGACTTGATGCGTCATGTTTTGTATTTATTCGAAATAAATCATAATTAAGTGTACTCGTCATATATCTTAATCTTGTGTGCAAAACATTCAACTTCCATTTTCCATATGAATAATACTTGGGTGCACATTTTTCTTTCACATGGATATAAGATTTAAATGATGCAACAAAGTCGCAATTTCTAATAGCTAGAAATAACTACTCTTGATATTCGATTGTTTTTGTATTTGTATATTATGAAGGATTATTTTCTGCCCATATATGAAATACGTTTATACTTTTTATTTAAGATATAATGTCTTTTATTTACATCATTGTTAATTAGACATTCCATCATTATGCTCTGATATTGATAGCGCCACCACAACACATACTGTCTATGATTTTAAAGTGGTTTACTATTTAGCACTCTTGATAGTTGCATGCGACATACATTTAATCAAAACCAAGGATCGTTATGCACAAAACGCATAGGAATAAACGTGGGTACAATAAGTGATCATTCTGCTTCATATATAGTGCAAGAGAGATGTTTTCTGTTATTAATCATAGCATCTTTGAAATTCATGTCAAGAAGTTTAACATTCGTTACCGTGAAATAAAACAAAACAATCATTTAGGAATTGACCATGAAAATAAAGTTGATTTACCACATTCAATACAAAACAAATCATCTGGAACGTTAAACTCTGCAGCACACGAACATTTTGAGTATCGTAAATATATATCGAAACCTCTAAAAAACCGTTTACAACGAACCAAACTCATTACACATTTCAATATCAACAAATCAATAAGTGTAACGCGTTCACGATGACGCTTTTATGGCCTAATGGACAAAACAGTATACGAAATTAGTCTTAAAACCTTTTTGGATGCCTTGAGGCACTACAATAACATTGTCTGTGAACACAGACAGTCCATAAACGATGTGATATCGACAGACAAATGCTTACTGATGAAACCTGGGGATGTTTTTATAAGATGTTAAGCCCCCTGAAAGTAAGCTTGCTCATCTAAATGCAATTCCAAATGACTTATTCACTAGTAAGGCTTATAAAACAATACTGTCATTGGTTGACATAATTATACGATGTTGGAAACTATAAATATACTGACGTCGCCCAATTCATTATGAATCTTGGCCCTATTTGCTAACGGATAGCTTGCTGCTGCATTTAGTGATTTCATATCTGCAGCACAAATAACCGGTATACCTTAGTGAGGAAATTGATAGTGTTTGGTTCCGTGGCTTGTTTAAATCAAGTTGTGTTTAATCTCTGACAGACAGCGATTATTCTCATCAGGCAGCCTATGGACCCCCACTACATCTGGCAGCCTGTGGACTCCCACTCCATCAGGCAGCCCATGGACCCCCACTACAAGAACGACCCACCTGGGATGATGACGTGCTATATCGGACATGATAATAATAGCACGATGGATGTACCAAGTCAAATTGAGTGTCGTGGGAATGACCTCTCGGTTTCAGGTACCATATCGAAATATAAATGTAAATTGCTTTAACAGTTGTTCTCAGAAACCTCATAAACACCCCAATATTCGTCTTAATGTGTGAGTGACTGAGTAACCTTTAGCAATATTCAATATTCCAGCAATATCACATCGGGGGAGATCAGAAATGGGTTCACACTTTATACCCATGTGGGGAATCAAACCCGGGTCTTCGGCGTGACGAGCGAACGCTTTAACCACTAGACTGCCCTACCACCCCCTTAATGTATGACAAGCAATTATGAAAATATGTATGCAATGAATATGAGTATATAATGATGTGTTGGAACAATGATAATTATTCAGTGTGTGTTCAAAAAGACATTTTTTTGCTTACAGATGGTCTGGAGTGGGGACGATTTCCAGAACCTGTTTACCTGAACATGACGCATCGACATGAAGTTCATCACCTGCAGTCTGATCACCAAGCGGCATCCTCGCACAGTTGTTGTTCGCAATATACTTTGGATATGATATTCCACAACCTTATTCACCCAGATGGCGAAGGACAAAGTTTCACACTGGATACTTTATTACAGGCTGTATCCGATGAATCATGTACACAAGGAACTCAGTACTGTAGATATGTAGAGTCAAGTGAAAGAGGAACCCTGTCAGGAAAGAGGAAGCGGTCACATGATTCATCAAGTGGTCACAACACACAGGAACGTTTGAGAAACGATGTTCATTCACATGACTCATATCTATATCCTCATCGTGTAGCCAACGTCATACATCATGTCAGGAGATTGGTGGTGCCAAAGAGACGTTTACCAATCAATCGATGACCTTATTTTAACTTTAGTTGTTAATAAATGTTATCATATCCTTTCGTTTAGTTGTTATGGTAATTGCAACGCCCGTGAAGGTCCGGGTTAGAACTGGTCTTCAGAAACCTATACTTGTCGTAAGAGGCGACTAACGGGATAGGGTGGTCACGCTCGCTGATTTGTCACATGTCATCGTATCCTAATTGCGTAGATTGATGATTTGATGATCATGGATTGTCTGGTCGAGACTCGATTATTTACACACCGCTGTAAATATATACCTATAATATTACTGAGTGCGGCGTTAAACAACAAACAAACGAAACAGTAATTGCAACGTCCACCGTAGCTAGGATCCGATTGAGTTTTAACATTATTTTATGCCACGTTACGTTGCCAGAAAGTGTAAGTCGAAAATAATCATTCTGTAAATTTGCATTAGTGTATGTTACGAGCTTGTGACAACTTGACAAGATACACATTTTTCAGAAGATAATTAACTTTTAGCCATGTCATTTGAAATATCTTATTTTCAAAGGTAACTCGGTTGTCATAAATGAAATGTTGAAGCTGTTAAATCGTTAAGGCATTTCATACAATAAGATGTATGACGACTATTTTGCAAACATAAAAATGTCACAAGTTGTTTGGCATGGTGTGCAGAATGCATGATAAGATATATATTTACCATACTTCATAAAAGCAATGCGTCACGCAGATACATGCATGCATCCGCACCCACAAACGGTGAAACTAGTTTAACTTTTGTGACCTGACGCTTTTGCATACATTCTTATTCTTCAAAGCAATAACGGCGTTCGTATATATATAAACAAGCGTTTTATTGCAATTCTTTCACAAAGGTTAGATTTTCTTCCTCAGAACGACAACGTATATTTCACACAGTCTAAATTGTATTCTAAGATGCTTCGGTTAAAGATCAAATGCGCCGACAGTACTTTATCAGACGATAATGTGCACTTTTTGCATTGCGTCACAATGTAACCGACGTCATGATGCATGTCAGTTGTCATCGGCTCGTACAGCCTCCTACAGTAAACTACTCCGTTGCATCCCGTTTCTTGGTTTGCAGTTGCTTCATTCAGCTAACACCACTGGTGGAAACATTTCGTTTATGTTTTCCGACGGATAAAATGTCTCAGTTCGACTCACAGTTTTACAGCGACGCGGCAACTTTCGCAATGTTTACATTCCCACAATGCATCCGTGGAATGTGGCTTGACTAGTCAGCTTCGTCTGGATGTACTGATCTAAAGTTACGTTGGTAGTAGAAACGCGACGTTCATATTGCCCCATATGGTTTACGTTAATCACAGATGTAATTAAAATAATTTAGAGAAGATATTTAACCCGAACGTAAACCGTCATCAAACTGTTTATCATTTGTTTTTATGGTAACGTTCGTCTTAACGTAAGGGGGCAGACACGTCAATAGAACAGCTCTTCAGTTAGCCCTGTGCGAGGATTCTTAATGTAGTTCACCGACACCGTCGTTTTTTTTTCTGCCGTAGATTAATTATCCTTAGAAAGTATTAAATTTGGCATCTTAGAAAAGAAATACAGTTCGCTCTAACACCATGTACGCAATCGTCCTCGTGCTTTAACTATAATAGTTCGGGGCGAAAGTGTGCTTTATTACACTATACATGGTGGTAGAGCGAACTGTATTTCTTTTCTAAGATGCCAAATTTAATACTTTCTACTTTTTATGCCATGGACTCATGCTAATGTATCACATATTCAGATTCAGATTCTTTATTTACCTTTATCTTTACAGACAATCGGTGGTACATACAAACACGAGAGTTGGTACGGGTGGATTACTACACATTGATTGTAATGGAGAATGTACAGAACATTGCCTATTATTTAGCAATCATTTCATTTCTCAGACAACAGGCTTTATACAAACATTTACCTAAATTACATAACTGTTTTACATTTCGAACACTTAAAAGTTGAATAAGTTTATGCATTAGATTAGATAAATTACTAACAATCTCTTTAGACGCTTGATCTAAGATTCGCTGCTTTACAACTGGTAGGTATGCAGGGCATATCTCTTGTTTAAGCCATAATTCATTGACACCAATGCTAGATAAAATATTCTTCACCGGATACGCCCAGCTATTATCACCACGGGTCTCCACTTCCTCATATGAATATTAATAACAGTTTCGAAGAATAAGATTATTTGTGTGAAGCAGCTTACACCAATACTGTATTACATGTATATTAAACTGTCTCTGATATATGAGAGGAAAACGACCTAATTCTACGTTTGATATGAAGGATGGATTAAGTCGCGCCTGACATATGGTCTACTTATCACCACAGTGTGTGCTAGTTACCTTAGGAACGAAACGTGATAATTATCATATAACTTCAATGTCGTTAGAAGCAGATGACGAACATATGCGACTAACTGTTTGTGGCAGATTGTAGGAGTGTTTATTTCTATTTACAAGTACACAGTAATAAAAAATAGCATATACTCTTAAAAAAGGGACTTGATATGCTCTTTTGGAGGTTTTTTAAGAGTGCATATACACAGGCGGTATTCGATTGTACATGAAAAGCGTATGTTGCACCTCCGCATCAACCCATTTTCCACTGTACAGTTTTATAGGGACAACCTGGGCTTACAGTAATTCAGTCAGTAATTACAGACAATATTTTGAATAGAACCGACAGATGAAGCTTTTTTGTACCCTAAACTATATATTTACGATGTGACATTGATTCTCTTTAATGGGATGATTTACTGTCCCCGTTCAGATCGGTTATCGTGCCTTACGAACAAATATGTAAATCTGTCAATCACAGTAATATAGATGGTTTATTTCATACAATTAGGCCTTTTCTATGCAGGCATAATGCCGATTTTATTATATAAATGCCCAATGCATGTATTGTGAATGTTGCAAGCCTTTGTTTTGACTTAAACTAAACTGTACGCTAAAGGGTCGTTTCTACTGTCTACTGTCCTAGGCTGTGGCTGTACGGCTAGTTGCACCTTTACAGAGTAATTGAGTCCTGTGGTAAGTATTCGGAAAAGGTTTATATGGTGTATCACAAGTAATTTTCATTATATGAGTTCCGGTGGATATTTGTGAAGTTTTGCAGGTAAAAGTGAAGTCATATCCGACAACCTTTGTACTAATTACATCAACAGTTACGCCATATGCTATGTTTTAAACATTGTGCTATACTAGAGTAAACATGCAGGTCGATGTGGAATTATGTCTTGTCGAAATACTAAATACCCGTTTGCTTTAAACGGTACGGTATACTGCACGGCTTAAATTCATTTCAGTCATGGATGTTGAGGCCCCAGACGAGTCTTGCCTTTCATTAAATACGTCACAAGTAACGTTACTGAAGCTGAAACTACGACACTCCTATGCGATGGATGCGGGCGAAGCTTCAGAACTAAGCATGGCTTGAAACTTCACTCCGTCAGCATCCACAACATATGGAGATTCGAATGCGTTGTATGTAATGAGAAGTGTCAAAGTTGTAAGAAATATCGAACTTGGCAAAAACCTGTTCGGGTAAAGATGACACCAGGGAATGTGATGTCTGTCAGAGTGTCGTTGCAATGGACTACAAGAGATGCTTACACATCATGGTAGAATGTACAAGTGCCATACATGTAATACAAGTTTCTAATGGCGATTCTCGCTGAGAACAACGTATACAATGAACAATGAACATCTGTGCCTGTACATATAGATATCATATGTATCTCTGATAGCTCAGGTAAAAAGTCCTCTGCTTTGTGTTCATGTCGCTGCAGTGGATATCCATGCATAAGTTGAGTTTAACTGTTATATACGTACCGAAGACAAAGGGCAAACTGACCGAAGTTAGGGCAGTGTTTGAACAGACATAATATTTTGACAAACTATCCTATAAATAATAACCTATGATCATGTCACAATATACCAAAATATTGAACATGACGTATAATTTTCTCGATTTTTACCTCCATGCCGATTTGAACATCGATAAACTAGAATATAAAGTTTGAGTACAGGAATTCGCATAAGTTTTGGACAGGGTCGATCGTTGTTCGTCCATTCATCATTAGAATTAAAATATTCGTTGAAATGATTCTTGATGTCTCAATCACACCTTGAATATTAGACAATGAAGTATATTTTCACATAAATACACTCGAAGATTCCTGATAACAATTAATGGTCATTAGTTCATTCAAAGTCACAATTATTTTGAAAGACCAAGGCGCCAAAACATAGCAAGTTTGTTGTCTTGCTTGAAAAGTATCACTATCTTGTCGTATTATTAAGAAATGTTATTTTCTGGCGCTCTATGCAGTGATTTGATGTCCTTCCTCAAACCACGTAAAGACATTTTTATTGTTAGGTCGTTTTGACATGTAATTGAAATGTACCTCGAAGGAAAATTAAAAATACTTGAATGATTATGATACTGATATAAATTTACTTTTGTTTGCGCAGAAATGCAAAACATTTGACAGTTGCATTTTAGAACTTTGAGCAAAACGTTATTTTGCATCGAATATAAGTTTCGTTGTAATTGCTAATGCATAAATTATGATTATTGAACAAGAATAGTCAAAACGTATAGATCCATTTCAATGTCAAGTCGGAATGGTCATGATATGGCTGAAATATTGCCGATGTGACGTTAAGTATTTACTCACTCACTCAAAACGTATAGAAATATTATGAATAAACGCTGTGAAAAGAAAGATATTAAAACTAAACTTTCAATGTATTTGAAATTATTATTACGTCAGAGGTGCCCAGACTTAGGGAGGTTTGCCCTCGGTGTATTGTGTACTTGATTGCCATGTTTAACTTGTCAGTTGCAACGAATCATGTACATCAAATAATGGTTTCATAATCTCGATGTTTACAAATTTTGCGATAATATTTATAATATCTTATGTTAAGTGAAGTGACGTACATCACTTTAGATAAACAACTGGTTGTTACGTTAATGTTGGTTTTTCAATTACCCCAGTGTTGGAATATCTTTTTGGTTATTTCTCAGCAAAAAAGTATCTGCCCCACAGTCTAAATAAATGAAATAAAATGTCGATAGCCCTTTCGAATTCACATAGACCTAATAACTGATAATGGAAAAGCTACAATCCACAATTCGTTGTCAGACCTTTAAACCATTTGTTGGATGAGCGTCAACAGAATGACAAATAATAGTCTTAAAGTCTGAAACAAGAGTACAGTAGTAGCAATGGAAAGTCGCCATCAGTAATAGTAGAAATGTAGTATGCATTTAGCCTGAAAATTAAAGAAACCCATTGTAACAGGGATTGTGTTAAAATACATGCATCGATATCATACCAACTCCAGTACCAGTGCCACAGCTATTTCTGCAACTCCCCGTACAGTACCGGGGCAACAACCAACAGAGCGTACAGTCTATATTTTTCCATGTTTCTCGCTAAATGTAAAGAACTAATCATTACAACTTCACACAGGAATTTGAATAAGACGTATTTTGTTGTAAACGTGAAAAAGCAACGTGTGGTCATCACTTGCGTAATATCAGGAGTAAAACAAGCTTTTTCGCGATCGCTACATTAGTTTCAGCCGGGGAACCGCTTGAAATAGACATTGATGACAAAACTAGAAACATTATCATTATTATCTGATTCCAAATATGTGGAGAAAGACTTTATATTCTCATATTTAAAATGTTGCACTTGTTAAAGGTTGCGAATACCTTAAACTAACCGTAAACGTGAAGTCTGGGTTGTCCTTGGAAAACTGTACAGTGAAAAATGGGTTGTTTGAAAGGTGCAACATCCGGTTTTCATGTACAAATACCCCCTGTGATATAACTGATTCAAACATGATATCAATGCTCAATTACAGTAAAATCATCACTTCACAAATTTCAAAAACATATCCAGAACGTTTTTGGTCAAACCACAGAGGGCTATTAAAGCCAATTGGTCAGAGTAAAATGTCAGTATCTGGTGTGACCACCATGACCTTCGATAACAGCTTGGCAACGGCGGCCCATAGAAGAAAGGAGATGCCGAATGCTGTCTTGAGGAATGTTTTGATACTCTCGCTGCAGTGCTGCGTGCAGTTCTTGTAGTGTCTGAGGTGGCGGATTACGGTTGCACAAAAGTTTCCCAGTGGATGTTCAACGGGGGACAAATCGGGTGATCGAGAAGGCCATGGTAACACCTGAACGTTGTTTGCTGGAGGATGTCCTGGCAAACACGTGCAACGTGAGGTCCACATTATCATGCTGAAAAGATGCGCCGTTGACGTTGATGGCGGGAACGATGTGACGTTACAAAATCTCGTCTCTATAGCGAACCCCATTCAATGCACCTGCCACGTGCACAAGAGCTGTCCGGACATTATGATGGATACCTGCCCCCACCATGACACTTCCACCACCAAATCTATCGACCTGCTGTACACAGCTATCGGCGTAACGTTCCTTCCGACGTCTGTATACACGTGGATGTCCATCAGCACGTCTGAGAAGAAACCGAGCAAAAAGTCCGGTTTCCCGTCGCCGATTGCGCAATGTTTGGTCGGAGATTCGGCGCAGTCCTGTGGATATTGCTGTCGTACGAGAGCGAAGATGTCTCAACCGGATGTAGCGACCCTTTGAGGCGTCGGTAACTCTAGGTCTGTAATTAACACTCACAGTATTGTTGTATCGGGTCCATAGGTGTGGGGTGGTCTGTCAGCCACCTCATGCTGCGATGCCCCTTTTATAAACGGCCGATGGCGTTGTGTCGCTAAGCTTCTGTCAGTCTTGGCATTCTTTCCTCGTCTATAGTGGCTTAAAGCAAAGCATCTGGAGTACCGTTGATGTGGCTTTTTAAAGCCTACAGTCATTGGCTTCAGCTCGTGTTGATACACAATTTCATAATGCACGTGCATTTTATGGAGGGTACGTTTTAGCGATTCACTACAAACGTGAGTGTAACTTTACGTTTTTGTTCAACGTTTCTTTCTTTAAACGTTTTGTCGTTGGCAACCATTCCTCCACATGTTGGAATTTAGCATGGATTGGTTTGTGTCATCAACCTCATCATCTTTCCGCAGCAACTGATCTCCATCCTCTGTTGTCTGGATATGATGGAACAATTTGAAACAATCAAGGGTAACCAACGTACGTCCTCAATTGCTGTATCTTTAGGCGTGTACTATCGTAGTGCCTGATAGGTGGAAATCTGGATATGAAGACCTACTGAATGTTGCCCATGAAGTACCTGAACCTGAAGTTGGATATGACAATGCATATGAAGAACATTACTTTAGTGAAGCCTTTACAAGTGAGGAACTTATTAAATCTTTTAGCCGTACGAAGAATGGAAAATCAACTGGGACGGATGACACCTATTGAGGTTTTACGGAACTTGTGTTCACCGGAATTTCTTTGAAACCTTTTCAGTAACATCTGCAACAGCCAAGGTGTTATTCCGGGTGCGTGGAGCCAGAATATCATCAATCCCATTCCCTAAATCCAATAGGGAAGACCCATGTGACCCAATTTTCTACCGGGGTATACCTCTAACGTCTGTTACTAGTATATACAAGCTATATTGTAACATCCTGAATAGCAGACTAAACTATATTGGCTGAGGACTATGATGTAATTGCTGATGAGCAAAACGGAATCAGAAGAGGCAGAAGTACAGTTGACCACCTCTCAACTCTAGCGTCTATTTTAGGAACCAGGAAGAAGACGAGTGAGAGAGTTAAAATTTACTGTCACTTGGCAATATTTCAGCCATACCGTGACTAAAAGGGTCATATCTAAATATTTTATAATGTTATACCTTAAACTCTGTCAGCGAAGGACAGTAAAAGAACTAGAATATCACAGTTAAAGATTTGAAACAAGCATCTGACGTACAAGTATATACTATTTAGGACATTACAACATAAAAAATGGCTAGAGATCGCCAGTAACTGAGGGTAGATCACCATATTAGGGACATGGGGACTTACTGTGCCTTTGCTACCTGACTGGAGCCTTGCAGGAAGAAGACGAACATATTTTCGTTCACAGTATGAGTCAGTTAGACGGCCCATCCACTTATGTAGATTGAATCAACTTGGCGTGACATATGTCATTTACAGGAACGTCGCAGGAACGCTGCGTGCGAGTTTAACGGTTTCAGGACGGATTGGTTTCCAATTAACACTGGTCTTATACGTCTTATGCAACTGGAAACTGGTGTGGATCTAGGAAATGATCAAGTCAGTGTCAGGGCCTCATGTATACCGACGATATTGCTTGGCTGTTTAAGTACTTGTGCGACTACAGGAATTTAAGCATAAATGCGGATAAAACATACAAATATTTACTTTCGTAATCTTAGTATCAAAAGAACAAGCACAGTTTTGTGGTGGCACTGTTTTAAAATTAACAGATAGGCATGTTGAATTCTTTTAGATCAAGCTAAATGTGTTTCAGTCAGGTAGTAGGGTACAAGGTCTTGTTTTAGCTAAGTGTATAGTTATAGGAGGTATGCCGTACGACTCATTTACGAAACTGTTTATCCGTTTACCCACTTGTTCTACTCGTAATAACGTACTGTGCAGCCATTTGGGGCACTAAACAGTTCAGTGTTATAAATAAAGTGCAGCACCGTGCTTGTAGATATTTTCCAGGTGTTGATATATATACGCCAAATGATGCTGTCAAATGGGGAATGGGCTGGACATGGTATCACTGTGGAAACTGTCCTTGGCCATATTAGATGACTTGTAAATAGTAGACTCAAAAGGCGACTGTTCACATGGACAGATAACCCTGTGTAAAAAATGTAATAACTGGAATTATAATGTATGTCAGTTCCTAACCGAGTTAGACAGAAGAGAATCTTACAGTTTATCTGATTTCATGTCACATTCGACTATAACTAACTGTATAGATGTGTATAATAGTAGACACTGTGTGGAACATCACAAAGGATCCGGAGGGGTATGTGCGTTCGTAAGGAAAAGCAAGTGGTTTGATGTGCTAGTAACTGTGCTGGATACTCCAGAAAGTGCTCATGTTTTAGCAATCAATCTTCAACTTAAGACTTGAATGTGTGAGGTGAGGTGAAATTGGGTTTAACGTCGTGATTGAGAATATTTCGCTCATATGACGACGTGCATGCGTGTGTATGTGTATGTGCGGCTGCTTGTACTAGCCCAGACTTAAGCTGGTTTTATAGTGCTAGCCCACTGAGATACCATGCCGCAGTGAAGCATGAATACCCCACTCAGACACATTATACTGACTCCGAGCCGACCAGTCTTTGTTGTACCCATTAATGCCGAGCGCCAGGCAGGGACCAACAAGTACCATATTTTAACGTCTTTTGGTATGACGCTGTCGGGGATCGAACCCGCGACCTTCCGCTCTCCGGGTGGACGCTCTAACCACTACACCACGGAGGCGGTACTTGAATGTGTATGTGATCGGTCACGCCGAAGAGCCGGGTTAGAATCCCCACATGGGCACAATGTGTGAAGCCCATTTCTGGTGTACCCCGCCGTGATGTTGCTGGACTATTGCTAAAAGCGGCGTAAAACCAAACTCAGTCAGTATGCGATCGGGATAAGACTGCCGTCTACAAACGCCCTGGACAGTGTCTATCGAGAACAGTTACAGTACACATTGGACCTATTTGATATATATATATATATATATTCACAACAGGGGACGACAATACTTAGCGATTTCAATGTAGACATTCGTCACTGTGTTAACAATAAAACCAGATCTCATCTGTACAGAGAACACTGGATAAACTATCTGTATACTCGGTTGTACCATTGGACGATGAGGCTAAGTTCACATTGTACTTACCTAGTTGATTGTTACACATTAAAACGCCTTTCGGATAGTAACAGCTCTTTCGCGTTTCGTCTTGAACACACACTTAGTAATTACCCCTATTTCAACATAGCGGTATATATTCGTCCGTAGTGGGACTGTCATGGTTGACTGTCACAATGTAAGAGGCGTACTGGGGTGCTGTGTAGTATCACCACAGATTTTCAGTGATCAATTCAAATACCTTTGAAAGCTATTATGCCCTCTACAGCAAATGCAATCTGTTGCTGGGGATTTACAAGATTTGGAATTCCTTTGAACTGAAGTTTCTTACATTTATGAGATTTCTCAGGAAGAAATATCCCAAAGATAAATGTACAGATATGTGCCGACTGTCATATGAAAAGGAAGATATGGTACCTGAAACTGAGAGGTCATTCTCGGGACACTCATTTCCATTCGATACAGCCATCGTGTTACAATAATCAGGTCTGGTGTAATCTATTGATCCCGGTAAGTCGTTCCTGGGGACCCACATACTACGTGCTCTTAATGATGTCTGACAGGGATCGGATCCAACTTGACAAAAACCAATCAGGTTAAACATAAGTATAATTTTTTAACAAACATATACAGGTTAGTTTTGGTGCAGGTAAAAAATCAGCAAATGCAGCACCTTGCTATCCGGGCACATCAGGGCCAAGATTCCTGATGCATAACTGTTCCAGCCAATGACAGTACTTGCTCCATAAGCCTTACTGGTGAATAAGTCATTTGGAATTGCATTTAGATGAGCAAGCTTACTTTCAATTGGCGTCAGGCATACCGAGAAGTTAGTGTTGCCTGATGACATAAATTCGTTATAAAAACATCCCTTGGGGTTCATCAGTAGGCATTTGCCTCTCATAGAAGTATCACCACATTGTTTATGGACTGTCTGTCTACGCAGACAATGTTGTTGAAGTGTGTCAGGGGGACCAATACCCTATTAAGGCTAATTTAGAATTCTGCTTTGTCCATAAGACCATAAACCCGTCATCGTTAACACATTACACTTATTGATTTGTTTGTATTGAAATGTAACAATGAGCTTAGTTTGTCGTGAGCGATTTTTTTCTGAAACTTCCTTTCACGAACCCAGGCTATGTTGAACGTTGCAATTACCAAACAACTAAAAGAAATGAGTTATTATCATAACATTTATTAACAACAAAAATAAAACATGAGATCAATTTTGGATTGATAAACATCTCTTTGGCACCACCAATCTTCTAACATGATGTATGACGTTGGCCACAGAGTGAGGATCTACATATGAGTCATGTGAATGAACATCGTTTCTCAAACGTTCCTGTGTGTTGTGACCACTTGATGAATCATGTGACCGCTTCCTCTTTGAGGAACCCTGACAGGGTTCCTCTTTCACTTGACTCTACATATCCACAGTACTGAGTTCCTTGTGTACATGATTCATCGGATACAGTCTGTAATAAAGTATCCATTGTGAAACTTTGTCCTTCGCTAACATCTGGGTGAATAAGGTTGTGGAAAATCATATCCAAAGTATATTGTGAACAACTGTGCGAGGATGCCGCTTGGTGATCAGACTGCAGGTGATAAACATCAGGTCGATTCGTCATGTTCAGGTAAACAGGTTCTGCCAATCGTTCCCACTCCATACAGTCTGTAAGCAAAAAGAATGTCATATTAAACTCACACTTAATAATTAACATTGTTCCAACATATCAATATATGTTCATATTCAATGCATACATACATTGTACTTACCTAGTTGATTGTTACACATTAAAACGCCTTTCGGACAGTAACAGCTCTTACGCGTTTTGTCTTGAACACACACTTAGTAATTTACCCCTATTTCAACATAGCGGTACATATACGTCCGTAGTTGGACTTTCATGGTTGACTGTCACAATGTAAGAGGCGTACTGGGGTGCTGTGTAGTATCACCACAGATTTTCAGTGATCAATTCAAATACCTTTGAAAGCTATTATGCCCTCTACAGTAAATGTAATCTTTTGCTGGGGTTTACAAGATTTGGAATTCCTTTGAACTGAAGTTTCTTACATTTATGAGATTTCTCGGGAAGAAATATCCCAAAGATAAATGTACAGTTATATGTCGACTGTCATATGAAAAGGAAGATATGGTACCTGAAACTGAGAGGTCATTCATAGGACACCTGTTATGACTTGGTACAGTCATCCTTTTACAATAATCAGATCTGATGTAGTCCATTGATGTCATCATCCCAGTAAGTCGTTCCTGTGGACCCAAAGACTACGTGATGGATGATGTCTGTCGGAGATCAAACGTGATAAAACAAGCCCGGTTAAACAAAAGTATGAATGTTCACACGATTATATACAGGTTAGTTTTGCTGCAGGTATAAAATTACAAAATGCTGCACATAGATATCCGGACACAACCGGGCCAAGATTTATAATAACTTTGGCAACGTCGGAATATTTATAGTTTCCATTATTCTTAACTGTACTAGCCACTGAAAGTCTTTCTTTATAAATATTACGGGTGAATAAGTCATTTGGAGTGGCATTTAGATGAGCAAGCTTACTTCCAAGGGGATTAAGATATGCCCACAAGTTATTCTTCTTAACTAGTGAAGAAAACCTGTTATGAAAACATCTCTAGGGCTCATCAGTAGGCATTTGTCTCTCCTAGAAGTATCATCACATTGTTTATGGACTGTCTGCCTCCGCAGACAATGTTGTTCTACTGCCTCAAGGGCTCCAGTTAGGTATTGAAGCTAATTTAGTAAACCGAATTGTCCATGAGACCATAAACCCGTCACCATAAACACAGTACACTTATTGATTTGTTTGCATTGAAATGTAACAATCAACCTGATTCGTGGTAAGCGGGTTATACAGTAGTTTCGTTTTAATATATTCAAATTGTGCAGTATGGTGTAGTTTTTAACGTTTCTGGTGTTATGTTTGATATTGAACGTTGCAAATTAAGTGCATTTATATGGCCATTGACAGTGTCACAAATACTGTCATCATTTAAAATGTTTAGTAGTAGACGTTCAGAAGAAAAAAGAAAACTATCCAAATATCTGCTAGTATTAGATAAAAGTATAGGGAAAAATTGTTAAATCTGTACTATATCAATTTGCTCATTCTTTAGACAACAAACCATTTAATAGGTCTTAATTTATGGCATTATTATGCTTCATTTTCAACTGTTCGACCTGTCATTAGGCCATGTTTGTTTATATGTATTTAAATGAATTCTGTTTGACTGTCTCTTGTACCACCAAACGTGGTTATATGAGAATAAACTGAACTGAACTGAACTGATTTGTTTTTCTTCTTTATTCGCATAGTTTGCTGCTGACCACATAAGTGAATGTTTGGGTGAACTTTGTGTTGTTATATGGATAATTGGATATAAGACCCAAAAGATATGCTTTTCATGTTTATTTAGGCACGCATTGATTTGGGAAAGACAGAAATACTATGTGGTTTTCAGTTAATCCTGGATAATCCATGGAAAGAGTACCAAAAGGCGAAAACTTACTCTCAGAGCCATCTGGAAAGGTTATGTACTGGCTGACTTGATAGTATTTAATTTTCCCCTTTGTATCTGCTTGATGTGTTATCTTCCATAGTTCTTGAACATAACAAATACACAATTGTTTCTGGCTCTTCCTCACAGACTGTATATACAGCTGTAGACATAAATTCGTACATTCAACCAACAACATACAGTTGTGGTCAAAATAGTGTTTAATATTTATAATTGTAACCATCGCAGATCGCTACATTTTTGGCTTATATTGTTCATTAACAAGTCCTTCCCGCCATTCACGAGTCATATGATTTAGTGTAATCAACATCTGATAAGGCTTGGTAGAAAATTTACTATCCCTTGGAATTAGATATTAGTTGAGCTATATCACATTGATGGGGAAGAACTCGGAAGTTATTCTACCGGTTGGGCATGATGATTCTTCTCTGGCCAAAGTCTTCTGTGAGTACTTCTCTGACAAGATTTCCAACATCACATCCAACTTCACCAATGTGCAAGAGGTCACCAAAACTCATGAGTACAATGGATTGCCTGTGGAGAGTTTCAGACCTTTGACTGAAACTGAGGTTCTGAAACTAATCGTGAGCTCAAAGCCAACCTTTTGCCCTCTGGATCCGATCCCGACAAAGCTGTTTCTTGAACTGTATTGATGTGCTTTTACCTGTCATTACCCAGATCATCAACCTAAGTTTACAAGCAGGTAAGGTGCCAGATTCTTTCAAGTCAGCCGTGGTCATGCCATTGTTGAAAAAGTCTAACTTGGACCCAAGTTTGCTGAAGAATTACCGGCCAGTGTCCAATGTATCATTCATTTCTAAACTTCTTGAGAAAGCAGTTAAACTTAGACTTCAGGAGCATTTAGTTGCCAATGATCGTCTTTACAAATACCAATCGGCCTACAGGACGGGACATGGAACAGAAACAGCCTTGAATTATGTTCTTAACGATGTAAACATGATTGTTGACAGTGGTGATGTTTCTCTTCTGGTATTGCTCGATTTTACCTCGGCTTTTGATACGGTGGAACACCGGAGATTGTTAGCACGCTTACAGTGTGAGTTTGGAGTACAAGGAACAGTTCTCACCTGGTTCAAGTCCTATCTGACGGACAGAAGACAATGTGTGATGATAAGGGACACCAAATCAGAGAACATCCAACTGACATGTGGTGATGCAACGACTGTAATAAAGATGACACTCATGATACTCATACTGATAAAGTAGCATTGTACGTGACAATATATATAGTCAAAAACAATGTTCTCTTGAATTAAGTAGAAAAATAGTTTACATGTTTATATAGTGTGCTTGCTGATAAGATTTGAATATTTTCTGACTACATATAAGTTTGTTTAAATAAGTCAGATTTGTAAAGGTAGGATTTGATAACATACAATGTTTAAAACGTATTTACTCTCCGAATCCCCGATCCATTAAACATAACTGGTTGAACAAAGTTTTCATAAATGATTTCTTCAAAACAAGATATGAACAGGATTGTTTTCAAACAATGTTAGGTACCGAAAGACGGGTTTGATGCACCACGTCGGTTACTTCAATATATGGTATCAAGAGCTGGCATTGCAGGAATATTGCTAAAAGCTTACATACCCTTCATAACCGTTGGATTAATAATCCCTGGTTGAAAGTATGCACATGTATTTGTTACATTGACTCAGGGAGACTATGTAACGTTGAATAATGTTGTAGATTATCCCTGATTGATTCAACAAGCAGGGCCAACACATGTTGGCATTTCTGTACAAACCATACGTCTGTATTGCCAGTGGTATTGTACTATATGTTTAATATTTTGTGGGAAGATGGATCTAGAAAGTTTAGTAAGATCGTCCTACACGGGGAGACTACAGCAAAATACGGGGTTTGTCTTACTTGAGACAAAACATGTTCCGTCTCTAATGATAAAAAATGTAATTTAATAGCTCAGTCTCCGAGCAACAAAGCCCCAGTACGTACACCCATTGTTATAAGAAGCACACGCTAGTGTGTATCCCTCGTATCTGATAAAGTGAAGGTAATCCACAGCATATTAGTGTTTGCTTAAATAACAAAGTTGGTCTGATTTTGTCACCCAAAGGTAATTAAGGACCATTTAATAAAACAAACGAGATAACCTTGATTATCATGTGTAAGCCCATGACGTGTTTATGGGAGGTGTGTAATTCATCTGTTATATGTCATCTGTAAATCTAAATTTACACTGACAAATGATTGATTTCTATATTTGTCACTATACCCATCCTAGTCTATTGAAATGGAACAGGACATGTATCACTTCTCTAAAGAAAACATAAAATAAATTATTTGGTATCTATGTTGCTTTTATCATAACCCATCCAAGGTTCAAGTGTTATATCTAGTATGTAGACCACAACCCCATTTACAATATATACTTATTTAGTTAATGTTTTATTCCCCTGTACATTTGTTAACATAGTTGTGAACCGTTCTCTTTCCGCATAGGCGTGCCATATAG
Source organism: Haliotis rubra (assembly GCF_003918875.1). Classification (NCBI taxonomy): domain Eukaryota; kingdom Metazoa; phylum Mollusca; class Gastropoda; order Lepetellida; family Haliotidae; genus Haliotis; species Haliotis rubra. Next base: position 2,775,691 of record NW_025766003.1, read on the forward strand.
ATTTCTAAAGAGTGATGCATTGTTTGAACATTATAGGGTTTTAAAGTGATTGGACTTATTTAAGTTATGACAATATACCGCAATCGGTACGTTCAGTGTACTGTCACTGGTTATCTTGTACTCGGTACAATACGTTTGCAATTCATCGTCAATACACGAGTATATGTTAAATGAATGTGCACACCTGTTACCATGTCATTGTATGAAGTTGAGTATGCACATGTTGCAGCATGTCAAGTGCTGAGTTAGATATTGCCAATGAAGCAGAAAAAAAGCGTTTCATTTAAAAGTTGATTAAAACATGATAGATAGATTCATATGAATTCAAGTTTCAAAGTTTATTCTCATGAGTCATATACATGACATAGAGTAAAACAAATATATGTGCAAAACAATGAAACACATACATATTACATTAACGGAGCGTACGCAAGCCCCATTTTACAAAAAGAGCAAGTTTAACAAGTATTGGTTTGTATGTGATAGACATAAGTGAAATATATTTATCCACAGTGGGATGTTTACAATAATATAGAGGGAGATATTTGTTCATGAACCACCTGAGAGCATTGATAATTATTTGAATAGTCCCAACGGCAGAGCCAGGGTGACCAGATAAACACACTGTATATTATGACATTTACTGCTCTGGAATACGCTTGAGATTAGCGAGTTGATTAGTCATAAACCCTGGCCGTCACGCCTTGCATAATTAGGTGTTTATTGCAACTTCAGTTCATGAGATAAATGTCATGCTTTTTAAACAACGGAAATGAGGCCAGTTGTTTCAGTCATGTGAGTAATGAGCGTTGTCAATACAGCCATTCAGCACGGCATTGTCCTTACCTTAGATTAAGGCTTAGTCTTCGAATATATATCATTTTGATAGTAACAAATAATCCCATTTAAATTGAAACGGAGCCCAAATGAGATGGGAGATTCTGAACCTGAGGAAATCTAGACTTGTTTGATTTAAGGCTTAAGCATTGCAGGGAGGGCAAGGCTGTTGGGAAAATAATGCGGCTCAGTGACTGTGTGACAGTCTAGCCTCACCGAGACGGAGTAGATTATTAGGCTGGTCACAGAGCAAGCTTCCACAATGAAATAATGTCTTTCTGAGAAAAGCAAGATTTATGGATGTCAACTTCTTTATTGTAGTGAGTACCAGTCACCTGATGAAGGAGCAAGCATACACTCCGAAACGTGTTATTCACAATAAAGAAGTTGACATCCATAAATCTTGCTTTACTTATGCATTCCACTTCTAACTGCCCTTCAAAGAATTTCTTTCTGGTTTAGTATTTTTAAACTGATAGTCATAAACTTACTTGTGAAGTATTTGTTGCCTTATGGTTGTATCTTTCAAACAAGGATCAACATTTCTAACAAAATATGTTGCACTGCACTAAATTATTCCAACCATAAACCAAACGCACGACTTTAGGAATCACCATTCAGTGGTGGTGACGCGACATCTAATGCTGGAGCTGTTGGAATATTGCTCAACAAAATCGACAAAAGGAATGTTGACTGATGGAAAGTTTGAGTCATCCCGCCTGGCATGTAACTTGTGGATACATATATCTTTCACGACAAGAGGAATGAGTCATTACATTCTAGTACATGTAATTGTTAACCCCGCTTTCATAAGGTCAGCAGTATATCAGAGTATCAGCGCGTATTTAGGTGTAGTTTTAGTGTGTGTTTTGGAAGAGGGAAGTGAGAAACATGAGTGACCCAGTCGTCTAAGGCATCGCACTCACAAATCGATGTAGAACATGTAACAAAGTGTTTGATCCGCTCTCGAAGATAACATGTCATATCGCCGTGAGATGCGCTAACGATGGCCACGTCTGGCAAGCCTGATCTCATTGTTCAGACATATAATGATGAGATAATGGCACAAATAATAACATCTTGTCGATATACATAGACATACTATACCACTATATTTTGATAAAGAAACCATGTAAAAAATAGCCAAGAAAGATATTCATCACATTGTTTAATGGATTAAATAACAACAATAACAATGAGCAATGTCTTGCTATTAACACATAAGCTCCCGAATTCTTCTTGGAACTGGCATTGTTCTTTCGTGTGGAATCATATTTGCCATCATTCGGGAATACACACCTGATTCTTGAGGTAGTGTGTTACAGTTTAAACGTTTCTGTGTTTCATAATCACATGTTACATCACTTGACCGTTTCCGCTTTCCATACCGATGGTCTCTTTGGAAAGGTTGCTGTGATGGCATCGGGTAACTATTGTCTGTTATGTGTCTTGAGGTGTAATAACCTCCAGGAATGGTTTCAGGATGTCCAGAATGCACTCTCGGCTGTGGCTTGTCTCGTGGAACACTTTGTACTAAGGTATCTAATGAGAAGGACCCGCCTCTACTAACATCTGGATAAATGAGGTTGGTAAAAATAACGTCCAAAGCGTATTTTGATAGACTGCTGTTTGTCACAAGCTTGTTAGGACATGAGGCTGCTTGGGGCATGTTTGTGTTCACTACAGCCCGAGATGGTGCTTGTGGCCTTGCGCTGACTGGCTGGTGGTGATGAGGCGTACACTGGACCTGCTGTGTTTGTCGTACAGACTTTGTGACATGCTTTGGTGTTGCTACTTGCCTTGATTCGAAGGTCTTGTTCTCCCAATCTGCGCATACAAATACATTATCTTAGTACAATTCATCTAAAACAACAGAAACCTGTTGTCATATGAATCATGACATGTATTATTATAAAGATTGCTATCCACTGATCAAAACAGATTTGACAATGTTGTTTTATAAGAAAAGGTTCATTATTCAATATGAAATATAAATGTTTAGGTTATTTTCAAAAAGGGAAATACATAGTATATTCAGCAATTGAGAAAATATTCTAAAGCTTGACAAACACGTAAATTGTGACTTATACACGTTTACGCAAAATGTACATTTTGCTAAATATATTACCTTGCATAAGTTGGGAATAAAAATATATACACATTACCTATAACGGATAGGAGATCCTCTAAAAGTTCCTCATTTAAGCCTGGAATATCCACAGTAGTCGGACTAGGTATTATATCAGCAGAAACAGCAGGTGCTGGTGACGCTATGAGCAGAGATGGTTGATTCTTGTGTTCGGGATCATCAAGGCCTGGAAATCTGCTGAGGTCCAAGGAGTAGGCGATGTTGGTATCGATGCACAGAGGTTGTCGGAGACGTGGTGATACATCCATTTTGAGGACAAGTCAACGAAGCATGGATGGAACTAGAACAAAAATATCCACAAACAATGAACACAGAGCTCCAGGTTATCAGGTGTGTGGTCCCTTTTGTATGTCTGCCTTTAACACTCGTAGTCTGTTATATCCAGTTCTGAGTACAGAATAGCCGTAGAGCCCGTGATAAACCTTTGTGGAGAGGACACCGTTAATGAAGGTCACCACTCACACCTCCTTTTATCCATGACCTGTGATGACATAATTTGGTAGAAACCGACCAATCAAATCGCGGGTTCAGATTGACACGCGCGACTCATCTGAAATTAGAGTGAATTAACCCGATGTTTATTGTCACAGATAAGGAAGTAGAACCAGATAGGCATTGGCCCCGCTTCATCGGTTCTCAATGCAATGGACAATAGGTGTTAAAAATAAACCGGAGGGGGTAGCTCATCAGAGTCCTTTATCTCTCGTGGTGTTACCATCACAATTGTTATAGACTGGCTGCTGTCCCAGATGGTGTTGCTATATTGTATCTGGAGGGGGAGAGGGCATCGCTGAGTCGATTTAATTAAGTCAGCTGTTTATGGACGAAAAGAATAACTCCATCAGCCCTGACGCAACATTATCACAGGATTTACCTAATACGATTGTTAGGTAAGACGGTGTTTGGGATAACAGTTTGCATTTGTTGTCGTGAAGACAAAATACTCACCCTAATAAACCATCTTTTATCATTCCTTATACACAAGTCAATTACGGTGTCTGAGCTATGAAGCACATTTAATTTGGTTAGAACTTTTGGAATTGCGAGAATTAATGTGAGTTTTTTTCGTCGAAAATGTTTCTTTCCCATTAATGAAGACATGTTCTTGGGCCGGGAAGGGCCATGTTTTAATTGCTCACTGGTATTGACGATGATCTGGATTTGATTCCCCGAGTTGTTTAAAATGTGGATGGTATTGTCAGTGAAAGAATAGATGCTGGAAGCGGCACTAAATTAAACGCACAAACACCTTCTTATGTCTAGGTTATATATGCACTCGTATTGATAACAAATCATACACTTTTTAGATTGTCCCTGTTTTCCGTGGTCATGATCGGAAAAATAGAATAATAATGTACAATTAGTTGACCAGTTGTATAACATGTATTTCATTGTTAAGGTGTGTTTGAACTATTTGGACAGAATACCGCCTACAACACTTTGGTGAATGGAGTAAATGATTCTCTTTCATGACGTTTATATTTAGTTCACTTTCCTACATTGCATCCTGGTTGATATTTATAAGTATTCTTTGCTTGTTGTTTCGGAATGACAACTTCGAAGAAGTCATATATGTAACAACTTACACTGTATAACATTCGAGAAATCTTGAATATGTTTGTCAGCGCCATTACCGCTCTAGTTGGGTAACGCCTACATTCTTCATCACGGACAGACAGATAGTTTATGAAAGTCTCGCCTCATATATACAGTAATAGTACATGGGTAAAGTATATGAAATATAGTAGTAAAAAAAGTAATAAAATGTTTATTAAAGTGTCACACGCAGTAAAATACAGAATCACATAAAACAATTTAAAGGAAGTGCGTCCATCCATACATGGGCTTACGAGACACTATAAATACATCATAAGTACATTATGGTACACACATGATAGAATATAATATGGGACACATTGATAACAACAACAGACTCCCCGATGAAACAACAAAAGAGAAAGAAAAAGAATAACAGGCGATTCCTAAAATAATCATGATAAATTAAGTCCAAAAATGAAAATGCATAAATTAGATATACATTGTATAGATAAAAATAACATTATGCTGCCATTTGCCGTCTTTTAAACATTTTATAAAGTGCATTAGATAATTGTTTTTTGTAAAACATCGGAATTCATTATATAAAACAATTTATCTTCATCACAAAGGTGATTAAAATGACCTTTGCTTCCTGCAGCTGCCTGAAAAAGATTAAATCTAATGTCTTTATAAAAAGTACATTGGATGAAAAAGTGAAACTCGTCTTCAATAAAATATGTACAAGCATTTTTACATAGCCTTTCTAGCGGTATAGAAGGCTTTTCAAGTAGCCTTTTCAAGTGGTATAGAAGGCTTGGTTTTTCTACCCGTTTCAACATACAATGGCAAAATTCCACACCTAAACTTAGCTAAAAAACGACGATGGTCTCGAAAGATAACATTTTTTACATAAAATTCTACAGCATGGGAGACCTTAAACTTTCCGTAAGTTGGTAGCTTATTCCGTTAACTTTACCGTCATCATCCCAGAGTTTAGCGTGCCATTTTAATACGTCATCATGCATTAAAACTTCTTTTAAAATATTTTACACAAGATTTAGCTTCCCAATTATTATTTAACAAATGGGCACAGCTATATTGTCGAACGATATTCATTAACTTGTTATCCCAAGAGGAAGGAATCACATTTGCCCATCGATGGCAGCCGATGTTTTGCTGCAAAGATTTCAATCTTAATAAATATCTGAAACCCTATACCTTTCGTCTTACAGACACTGAAAACCATCCCATGTCCCCTCTAAGTGCAATAACGGGCGCATTCTTACTTACACCAAGAAACATTCTACATGCTCTATTTTGTACAACTTCTACGTCCCTGTAATTGTTCATACCTCATAAGCTAGAAGTGTCATATAAAAACAGTAATGTATGAGCCGTTCTATAGGAGTTACGAGAGCCTTGTATATATATTGAACGCCCCTCGTATTTGTTGGTAATGTTTTTGCGACAATGAAGTTAAGTTAAGGTACTCCAAATATGGAAAAAAAGCAAACAGTAATTCCCATCCACAAGAGAGGCAATATTGATGACTGTAGTAACTATAGACCTGTAGCACTGACAAATTGTGTATCAAAAGTATTTGGACAATGTGTACATAAATATGTTTATAATTTCTTCAAAGACGACGATATCATAAGTAAGATGGAATCTGGGTTCACCCCTGGAGATTTGACTATTTATCAATTAATAGATTTATATTATTTTATTTCAAGTTCACTTGATAAGGGTAAGGAGGTAAAGGCTGTATTCCGCGATGTCAGCAAACCGTTTGATGAGATATGGCATAAGGGACTTTTGAATAAATTACGTTCTGTTGGGATAGGTGGTAGTCTACTAAACTGGTTCGATTGTTATCTCCATGATAGAGTACAGAAAGTTGTTATAAATGGATTTAATTAAGAATATAAGTCTGTACTAGCAGGTGTCCCTCAGGGATCAGTGTTAGGACCACTGTTATTTCTGATATACATACTAGTAAATGATCTTGTAGATGATATAGACTGTAATATTAGACTATTCGCTGATGATACGTCACTTTATGTTGTTAAAGATGATCCAAGTGTATCAGCTATGCGCTTAAACGACGATTTTGAAAAAAATATCACAATGGGATAAAAATTGGCAAGTTAAGTTTAATTCCGAAAAAACAGAAAGTATACAATTTAGCGTTTACGTTTACCGTGTTTTAAATCCCCAGTTATCAATGAAAGGTATCCCCATTAAAGAGGTAAATAAACATAAACATTTGGGACTCGTTCTTCAATCAGAGTGATATTGGACCTCACAAATAAATAGCGTTACATATAGGGTTTCACCGATGATAATCTGCTTGAGAAGTTTTAAATATCGTTTATCAAAAAACACTCTTAAAATCATGTATAAATCCTTCATTTAACCTTTGTTTGATTACTTGAGCCACACATGGGCATATTGTACAATGAATAATAAAAAACATGTTAGAAAAATTACAACTTGATGCTTGAAAACTATATGTGGGGCAACACACGGTACAAGCCATAAAACATTGTATGAAGAAACTGATTTCCTACCTCTAGCTGAAAGAAGACGTGTACAAAAGTTAAACATTTTTCATAAAATGATACACAATAAAGCGCTAATTATGTAATATGCTTCCAGAACCCGTATCTGCGAATATTTCCTATGATTTGAGAAATTCAACAAATTTACTAAACGTTCCCTCAGGAACAACCTTCTACAGTAAATCTTTCTCACTGAGCAATGTAGAACTTTGGTAACTTTCACCAGATGATATTAAATAAATACAATCTTCTAAATCTTTCACAGATAAAATCTCACACAACTCTAAGAAATGTTATGCATTTTTATGGAAATGGATACAACCTCAAATCGGTCCTATATGTAAATATTGAAGCATCAGAAACTGAACATTTGCAAATTGTTAAATCTTTTCATTGTTTTATTGAAAATCTTGTCGATTGAAGTTTTAAGAAGTAATGTACTGAAATACAATGTAATACATAACAGTAAACCTACTGTAAATGAATTCATTTCATTGATCAAATTCAATGTCACTTAATTTCTTTGTGAGTTACTTTTGAAATGTCATTCATATGTATACATGTATACATGTAATCAATGTTTTTGTATTGGAGCGGCATATGACAAGCCTTTGGCTTGTTTGCCAATTCTTTTCATTATTCATAATGAATAAAATGTGTTTAAATAAAAAATATCATAACAATGCATAAACATATCATTTGAAAATAAATATAACATATGTACATACAGTTATACTTAAAGGGTAAAACGTAGGCATGCAAAATTAAAACATAATGAATTTATATGATACAAAATATACACTCTAAAAGGAGTTTAAGAATATAGGGGACTGTGGCTTTTTCTCTCTGATCCTCGCTGATGCGCCGTGCTAAAGGTGAAATACTGTCAGCTAAAACAGCTCATCCAGGTGTTTGGAGTTTGTTGTTCTGTGAACGGTTGACCAAAAGAATGCTGCCGTTGTGCATATACACTTCTAGTGTGATATTCTAACCTTTGTACTGAGGTGTAAGCGCGATTTTGTACTACATTGCACTTAACTGATTCCAGGACAGCTGTTTCCCGGACAATTGTCCCAGCAAGGTTATCTCCCATTTGACAGACACCCATTTGACAGACACCCAATTGACAGACACTGAACTAGAAGGTTAATTAGGGTAACACCTACGGGTAAAATAGAACAGTCCACTTCTGGTCAGTAGAGCAGGGTCAGCCTGAAACAGGTTCGTTACTGAGAAGTTTGATTGTGTGTAAATAACTAGAACTTTGTTGTGATTAAATGATAAATGATTTCTCTTCTCAAAATTGATTTTACTATCAATTACTATCTAACATAAAAACAGGTTTGTCACTGAGAGATTTGATTGTGTTTATTGATAGAAAAGACCCCTCCCAATAATAGCATATGTACAACAAAAGTTAACTGAGAAAACGTTTTGTTAGAGAGATAAAGATATGTACATATTTGAAAACATTCTGATTTGCAGTAAATGAGACACCTGTATTGCCATGTAAGATACGATTAATACCAATCAGTGTTCTGATTTCAACAATACTTTCTAAAGATTGTAACAGTTTATGTCTTTGAGTAGTATACAATGAACATTCAAGGAAGTAATGAAAAACATTCTCACATCCATGACCACTATTGACATGATGCGTCATATTTTAAATATTTATTCTAAATAAATCGTAATTAAGCGCACTCGTCATATATCTTAATATTGTGTGCAAAACATATAACTTCTTTATTCCATATGAATAATATTTAGGTTCACATTTGTCTTCATTTGATTTATATGATACAACAGTGTCGCAATTTCTAATAGCTAAGCTAATGTTTTCAATATGATGATGCCGACTCCCGTTAGACTAGAAGGTTAAACCGAAATGATTATGAAAATAAACTGTTTTATATATTGCAGCAATAAAAATTCAAATTACTTTCGTCCATCTTTCAAAATAAATAATATAGCTTCAGTTTGTTCCTGTGTTTTTATTTGGACTATTCCATTATAATGTGTAGGTAACAGGTAGTAGATAATCTATTCACTGAACTGCAAATGTTGTTGTTTTAAGGTGTCTGCGAACTGGCTGTCTGCGTAATGGGAGGACACCCCTGAAGAGGGAGTTTGATGCAGGTGTAAATCCAGCACAAACTGTTAAAACACAAGCTCAGCTCTTTTACACTTGCTGTGGAGAGTTGTCCTTGGGAGGCATTTGTCCAGCAGAATGTCGTTGTAAGGGGTGCTTGTACGGGGGACTGTTTTCCGCGGGTGTGTTCATTGTGTTTGACATCTAGTTGCCATGACAACATAACTGAACTGTTACTCTTTCAAAATAAGCTTAGGTTGTTAACAACGTGATATTCCCGTTGCATAAAAGCCATAATGTGTAAATTGATAAATATTTCTACTCAAAATTCAGTCCACAAGCAGAAACATCGACCTAGTTGAATTTATACAGAACGCCAAAGTGTACCCTGTCTTGACTATCAGAACTGATTTCATATTGTTACCGATGTAATAACCAGTGTTATTATTCCAAGTATACTGTATCTCCCACGTGTGTTGTATGATCGTTTGCATATGACGCTCGCATCCCCAATGACAACGATTGTTTCGTTGTTTGTAACTAACATAGAAGAAGAAGAAAGAAGAAGAAAATTGCTTTATTTAGGTGTCACATGCTGTAGTACGAAATGTGTGGTCATGTTATAATACATAAGAAACAGTACCCGGCCAATTGGCCTACGAGACACTAGATTACTTGAAGATATACATGTGTATAAAATATAGAAGTGAATAAAATAGTTACAACTTTGTTTACGTACATACATAAAAAGGTACACATACATACATACGTACGTACATACGTACGTACATACATACATACATACGTACGTACGTACGTACGTACGTACATACATACATACATACATACATACATACATACATACATACATACATACATACATACATACATACATACATACATACATACATACATACATACATACATACATACATACATACATACATACATACATACATACATACATACATACATACATACATACATACATACATACATACATAGAATCTTCCCCTAACTAATATTTCAAGAACATAGTAGCTTTGAATTCATAGATGCAGATGCACATATCCACTGTCAGTATCAGTGTGTATTATGGCTGGGATGGGTTTAAATTTTACCCTTCCCTACCCTGATACCATATTCTTCAGCTCAGAGGCTAACATTTCTGAATATCTTTACTATGTATTATATTAAAAACAGGTCATTATTAATTAGGTCTAAATCTTAAAAGACAATACAACCTTTTACCCATGAAAGATCATAATGGGTCCGGGTATTGCGACATGTGAGATTTTGAATAGTGTCATGTGACCTTGAAAATAAGGTCAAGGCCACCCTTAAAAGACTATTGTCTGCGTAATCCCCAATGAAGGGGGTCATATAGTGTCAACATAATTGAGACATTGCGTGCAAGGTTTTAAGAGATATCGCGTTAACGTAAGTTTGAAAAGTGGTCAAAGTGTCCACCAAATCGACTGGTGTATGCGTTATCCCCCAATGTAGGCTGTCACCAAATTTGAAGACATAGGGTGCATAACATATTGCATTAAAAAGAGTTAGAAAAGTGGTCAAAGTGTCGTGGTGACCTTGAAAATAAGGTCAAGGTCACCCAAATCGACTGGTGCCTGCGTAATCCCCAATGTAGGCCGTTACCAAATTTGAAGACATTGGGTATAATAGTTCATGAGATATCGCGTTAACAACTGTTAGAAAAGTGGTCAAAGTGTCGTGGTGACCTTAAAATAAGATCAAGGTCACCCAAATCGACTTGTGTCTGCGTAATCCCCCAATGTAGGACACATTGCGGCGGGGGACAACGAAGATCGCACATTATTAATTATACTTAACTATTTGGATGTTTTGAATAACGCAGAGTTATCGCCCAATCTGCATAGTGTAGATGAATAACCAGGCTTGCGTGTCGTTTTAGCTTCGTGATGTTCATAGTGAGTAGACAGATTTTGCAAATCGTAATATTATCAGTTGTAATAGTGTTGGAGATAGTAAACTGAGATAAATAATTTGAGATGATTTGGGGTCGTATATGCAAGGGGCGTTCAAAAAGTAGTCTTCTATTCTCCCTGGTAATAGGCAGGAAATTAGCGGTGCACTGGACCATGAACTTTGTTGTTATAAGCTATAGGGGTTATGGGATGTAGGTGTTTTGTGAGGTTACCGTCTATCCGATTCAAACAAATCTTAGGCATCTAAGGTACACACAAGTCTATATTCTCTAACACTTCGTCGATATCATATCTAAGAACGTAATTCCTTGAAGCATCCTGTCGCAGCAGCCATTGCGTTTGGAGATCTGTTGCATCAAGAACCTTTGCCGGCGGAATGTTTACTGACCTAAGGAATGCTACAACTGAGATTATACATGCTTTGCGTGCTTTCATGCCGTTACTGGATTCGTAAGGTTGTGGAAAGGGTTTTATCGCCTTTACATATGGCGCCGTGAGGCACACTACCATGCCCCGTGCACTTAATTGATCCTAGTACATCCAACCCCCGGCCAATTGTCCCCAGAAACTGCCCCATGGAAAACTGACACCTATGAGCACTGCTCCCCCTACCCCCATCCCCAATATCCTTCCGAAAACCTGCCCCAATTAAAATATACACAAGTAATTGAGAAAAGAAAATGAGACTAATTAGGACAACTTTAACACAAATATATAAACCAATCACGCTGAAAACCCATCGATACACATTCACTCTTCCTATTGTATCATCATTTAAACCCCAGGGAGGACAGGAGTAGCACGTGTATAGAAATACACAAACATTATACACACCTGTACTCGGAGGTAAAATGTATAGTAACGTGAAATGCTTTCATTTGTAGTCATGTGAATGAATTTGTGGATTTGAACCAGAGAAAGGGTCTGTTTAAATGCTCGAAGAAACGCAACCAAGCAGTCATTCGAGCTGTACGAAATTTGCAAAAACATGATATTCGGGTAAAATGGCCTGTAATGTTCACTTCAAAAGGCTAGACAACCAGACGCTTATCATTTCCACTCAATGCAATCTAAAGAAGTCAGAAAGAACACACCTCTCTTCGTCGTTCTAGGACAAATGCAACATAACATGCCTCGGGGGAAATGACAGATGGAGAGCTGTCTGGTACCCCGCAGCGTGACGTTGGCCGTCGATTCAACGTCCATATTAACAGCATTTGGCTCTTATAGCGAGTTAATGATACCTATTAATGACGTTTAACTTAGCTTCAGTGTTTCCCCTCACACACATGGAAAACCTAAACCCTCAACAAAAACTGCTGGAAAAGGTTATTTCGATACAGATTCTTGCCTCTTTGTCACGGTCACCTGCTTGACAACGATGCAAGACTCTATTTCGAAACGCCGCATCACCTGAATAAAGAAGATGTTAATACATTACGTTTGTCCTTATCGACGCTCCAACTTCTAAAAATACCACTCAAAGAAGAAATGAGAAAGGTATGATAGTTAACGATATTATGATGCAACGTTTCGTATGGATTCTTATACCGCTGTCAAGCGACTTATATGTAGTATGACCAGAAATTATTTAGAATTTTAGGAATATGTTTAATCGGATTTCTAATATAAACAACCTTAACCAGCTATCAAGTGCTTGGTTTCATTCAAGAGAGACAACTCCGTTAATCCTTTTTTCATTAGTTTGTGAAGAGTTAACCCCTTTGTTTACTTGCTAGCAGACGACATTTTCAGTGATCCTCAGTATGGATGATTTAGAGAAGAGGAAGTTGATTTTAGAGTATTATTACGAAGGCATCAAATCAGCTAAAGTGATTTCAAGTAGAACAGGCATCCCTTTGTCCACTGTTTATCGTATTTTGAAAAATATTGCAAATGGATATGGCATTGAGCACCAGGGAGGCGCAGGTAGGCCCAGAAAATTGATTGTCGGTGACAGGAGGCGGCTTGGTGTTCTTGTTTCTAAAAACAAACGAAGGAGTTTAAAAAAAAAACTTAAGGCTGGATATGACGGATAGAGGAACTGTGGCTGTCTGTAAGGAGACAATTAGAACTGAGCTGCATGCAATGGGTTGGCAGAAAAGTCGAGGAATTCCATCACCGATCATGAAACCTGAACAAAAGGAGCGAAGGTTGAACTGGTGCATAGAAATTTTAACTGGGACAATGTGATTTTCTCAGATGAAAGTTCTGTGTGGCTGTTTCCTAATACACTGAAATTCTGGACCAAACAAACTGAAAAACCTTTGTATCAGCGCCTTTGAAAAACCTTTGTACAGTACGAAATTTAACGTGTGGGGTGGCATATCTGTGTTAGGGGCAACGCCCCTCTGTGTATTTGAAGGGAGTATGAACAGTGAGCGGTACACAGATATTCTCGATGGACATTTACTTCCATCTGTTCACGTGTTCTATGCAAATTTTTGGATTTTCCAGCAGGACAACGACCCAAAACATCGTTCAAAGCATTCACAGGCCTGGTTTCGGACCCAAAATATGACATTATTAGATTGGCCAAGCTATAGCCCTGACCTAAATCCAATAGAAAATGTTTGGGGACTTATGAAGGAAAGTGTCAATAAGAAAAATCTGACATATATTGCTGAAATGAAAGAAGAGGTGGTCCGATATTGGGACAGCACGGACCACGACTTTCTAACTTCTTTGATCAGTAGTATGCCCCGCCGCATTGAAGCCTGCATTGCTGCCCATGGTGACTTGACAAAATACTAACTGTTCACCTGCCTTTGAATCTGGAGTTATGTTCTGCTAATATTCACATTTAATACGTGAGTAATGAGTGAAAAAATATAAAAAACTACAATCTTTAACTTCTCAAATATTTCTGGTTGTACTGTACACCTAACAGGGATATATCAAAGGGATTAACAACAACAATGAATATTGGTAATAATGCAGTAACAAATGTTGAAGAGGCACAACAGAATATTACATAGCAGACAGAATTCATTTGCACTGATGGCTGGAGAGCTCTGTTCTGTGCGTTCCAATCAGTTCATTGTCGGCGGATTGGATGAGATATCCTTGGCCTCTGTTGACTGAGGGCTTGTGTAGACGGATTTGAACTACTTCTGCCAGTTTTCTTTAGGTGAAGCCCTGGAGTTTTTTTAGTAATATTGTCATGCGGCATACACAACAGATGTACAAGAACAGTGTTTATAGCATGATGGTAAAATCACCTCGGAAACAGTCATCCGACTTGGAAGGAGTGAGTGAGTGAGTGAGTTAAGATTTACAGTCACGACTTGGAAGGAAGGGCTAAGAAGTAAGGGTATGATTATTACATAAATGGTGTTTTTCTGGAGGCTTTAAAATGTAATGTGAGATGAGAGGCAAGAGTTAACTCCCCTTAAATATCTATCAAATGCAGATGGTTCTGGAATAAGTTCATTCTGGTCCGTTCCAGATCGTTCTGTAATATTCAGTCTAAATATAGCAAACCACTACCCCAACTGAATCTACCGGGACAATGAATAATAGTTGAAACACTGTTGCACAAGTTATAATACTTTAAAAAGAGCAAAAGGAAATTTGACAGACATTGTTAAAAGAAAGAATTTTGTTTAGCATTCGTTTCGATATTGCAACAACCTGTCACCGCTACAATGGGAGATGGCATGTCCCGGTGATTTCCATACAAATGACCCACTGGTTGCGATAAAATCAAAACATATACACTCTTAAAAGAATGAAAAACCAAAGAAACGCATAGGTGATTTCCTGAATTTTGTAACAGTAGCAAAAATAATACAAATATACTATTTCTTTCCCAAACGTCATCTTTGTGTGACTGTAAACAGGAAATCATCATGCCACGACCGAGTGCCGCCAATCGAAACATCGCCATAGTCGCAGTCTGCAGTTGCCCGACATTTCAACGTTCATCAGAGCACCATATCTCGCCTTTGGGATCGTTTCCTGGAGATAGCCCAAGAAGCGGCCGTCCAAGAGTTACCACCGGCAAACAGGACCGCCACATCCGGGTTGCTCACTTGTGCCATCGTCTTTCCACAGCCGTGGAGACTGCACTACGCGTCCCTGGTTTGAGAAGAATTTCCGACTAAACTGTCCAGAATCGATTGCGTGAAGTGGGGATTCGACCAAGAAGGCCAGTTGTCGCCCCGGTTTTGAGAGACTTCAATCGCGAGTCTGGAATCGAGTCTGGTTCAGTGATGAATCACGTTTTCTTCCAGTGTGTTTAACGTCAGAGAAATGGACGTTTTGTTTGTAATTGCATTTGACAGGTCGACAGATTCGGCGGAGATGGTGTCATGGTGTGGGGTGCGATATACAGCACGCAAAGATCTGATTTAAGGGGAATTTAACTAACATCAACGTGCAAGTCCTTGCACGTCATATGCTTCCGGTTATGGACCGACAGAGGGCGTTGTTCCAGCATGACAACGCTACTTCACCTACAGCACATTTCACAGTCCGCTACCTTGCCATTTCTAAAGTTAGTGTCTTGCCATGGCTTTCCCGATCACCAGATCTAAACCCGATAGAACCTATGGGATGAACTCGATCGATGTGTACGTCAACGTTAAAACACGCCTCAGACACTTCCATGACTGGCCTTCGCATTGCAGAAAGAGTAGAGAAGAATTCCACAAGGGCGAATTATCCATTCTGTGCCGAGACGGTGCCCTGCAGTTGTTGCTACCAATGGTGACCATACAAAGTACTGACCTTGACGCCATCTTGTGGCCTCAAGTAAACAGAAACATAACAATAAAAGCTGCTGTTGTGTTTGTGAACTCTTTGTCTACAGACGTGTGAACTTGCACCTTTTTACCATTGAAATTGCATGAAATAATTGCTCTTAAACTGCTTGGAAATATTGATTCAAAATATTTGTGTTGTTGTGAGTCCACATGGCATTAATAGTCATACCTATCTCAAATGTGTTTTGTAAAGGTCTAGATAAGTCCCTCCTGAATTGTCTTAATACAGCCTTCTTTTGTAATATAATGGCACATGATGTGGTGTATCCCCTGGTGATGGAATATAACATTTGGTATTAATGCAGTCTCTCGTATGGATATGGAACACTAATATTGATCTGAGATGACGACTGTGCTACGCCGACAGGGCCAGGAGAAAAATAATTCATTAAGCCTCTGTCTTCCACATGCACTTGGCTGTTGTGATTGGGCGTTTGAATCAGACATGGTGCTGGTGTGTTTCAGCACCCTTGTTTTTCGCTGTTTTTGACAATATTTCACTTCACTCAAACTCAACGAATATTGAATCAGTTGCTTCACTGCATGTTCTAACATGACGTTTAAAGTGCCCATTAAGCACACAAAAAGTTGCATTTACCTTAGAGTATAAATGACCTCACCACATTTTAGTTTATATATGACTATCAAATTTTGGGGTGTTCCCATACTTTGTGTTTGTTGTATATTTCTGGAGTTTAAATATATTATCACTCGGGAGAAAAAGGTCCAATAAGTTACATTAATACTATTCAACATCAAACAAATGTCTGAAAATGTTGAAAGCTGTGAACAGCTGTAAATAATTATTATAAACATTGACAAATGTATCTTCAGTATCGACCAATTTATTTATTGCACTGATTTATAGATATAAAACAGTTCTGAAGGTAGAAGTCAATTGTTGCCAATCATAAAATATGAAAGCAAAATTTATTAAAGCATCCAAAATTTCATGTGAAATTGTAATTGGAAATATTTATTGAGTGTTGAATGAAAATATTCATCATGCAGTTAATATATTTCATCACATTCAGAAAGGCATGAACGCGCGTTTGAAACACAAATAATCTATTACGAAAGATTATTAGCAGGCAACGCCTGCTATGACATCACATCCGTTGACCGTTGCTATTTCTGAAAATATGTTTTAGTTTTCGTGTCTTTCTCGCCATATTAAACTGAAAGTGATAAATAAAACAATTGTCATCATTCGCCAAGTGTTATACATTATATATTTGTTGATTTTAAAATAGCAATATATTGTGCAGAGGCTAGGGGAAACGCGAAATGTTTGTTTTAGCAGGTGAAATACGACGCGGGATTTGTTTGGATCAGTATCGAAAGTATTGAACTATAACACTTGAACGTAGGACTGGGGATTATTAATAAATCCTTTATTATATTCTGCAACTTTCGTGACAAAAGACATTGGCATAAATCCAAATGGAGTCATCAGAACAAAAGTTGTGATACATGGAACATTCGATATTTTTACGACTAACATTTTCGTTTTTTTTATAACTGGGGTACATGTGCCAATTTAAATCTTCGTCATTTGCCATTTTTAAATTACCCTCTGGGTATGTAACAGGGTTATCAATTGCCAGTAAATTAAAGTGGACATGGATCCAATTGGAGCTAAAACTATACATTGAAAATGTATCAGTTAAACCATTTAGGCGACATGAATTTAGCTTCACGCACAGAAAAGCTACGTATCAGCGTAAAACAACCTTCTGTACCCATACAAAGACCAACTTTACATGAAAGGGCAGATTTACGCTAGAAGAAGTTCGTTACACGTGAACCCTCATGGAGTTTCTATTAGGCAAAGTCTTTTCGGGAACGTTTTCAGCTTCTGACCCTTTCAGCTGATCAGAGACTTACTCCCTCATGCCAACACATGTTCATAGAAACGTTCCAGTTGTGGATAGGTGTCACAGGTGTCCACATTGAATGTCCTTGTGAATTCGCTGGGTTGAGCTGTCTCCTAGTCATGCACGAGTCCATTGATGTTATGTTATCACTACGTATTATCAGTGTATTGTCAGTAGCATATCGATTACATAGTTTCAGGTAATAGGTGACCAATTGTCGGCGAGATACGGCAGTGTAGGTTTCCCTTCAATTTCTGATGGACAGGCATGCTGAGTGGCATGCCATGAAATGTTCTGTGGTCCCTGATAATGAACCTGTTGATCTTCTCTAGTGCCATATAGCAAACCATGTGATGCCAACTGCCGTGTCCGTGGTAAATCTTGTATAACGTAACCTTTTGATGCCACACAAGATGGTGAATCCACTTTTGACGTCCATAGTCTATGTGTTAGGGTATTAGTCGTGTGTTCGTTTAGCGTGGTTTCTCTCCTGTCTGCGCTAAAAGGGTTCAGATGTTCGTTTAGCAGAAAGTCTAATCTTGTGTTAGTTAGGCCTTCATTATCATCAGGTGTGATAAACAGGTCGTCAATCATGCATTTGAAGGTGTGTGGGTCAACAGGACTGCTGAAGCCGAATTCTGGAAAATGTTTTTCGTCGGACTCTGCAAAGAAAACGAAAACATCATAAGTTTCTTATTCATGAGAATTGTTCTGCTTAAAGCAGAGTCGGTTGTACGATTCTAAATGCATCAAACATCCCCCTTTTTTATGAAACCACTTCAGTTTAACTCACCAATCATTGCATACAGAGTATCAATTTCCGATGATAACGAATCCTCCCCTCTTGTGACAAGAGGGTCTAATCGTGCAACGTGACAGATGTGTTCACCCCAGGTATGATCAACCAGAAGGTCAAAGCCACACATGAGGCTGTCACCTCCACGAAACGCTGACATGTCCGAGTCGAAAGCAGCACAGTGAGCTAGAAGCAAGTGCTGGTGTTAAATACGTTCCGTCATCTGCTGAAAATGACTATATCATACCACTAGCCAGGTGGTAACATTTATAACCGTTGACGTCAGTCGTTTTAACAAGTTCCATAACTGCGATAAACAAGTACTCCGTTACGTTAGAAACGTCACTTCAAACTACATTTTGAAGCACCCATATTGGCATATTGCTGAAATCGATAAGCATCAGCCGAGAAAGGTTTTCATGAAATATCAAATCGCCCCGTTTTATGTCTTTGCACACGATAAACATACAACATATAATAAATGTATTGACACTATTGTGACGCATGTCACAAAGTGACCAGCAAATATCTAATAGTCTCATGATATGTAAAACTATCATAGAAGCGACAAAACCCTTTCCACATTCATAAGAAATCTATGCCAAAAGCAGAGTCGATAGTAAAATTGTGACTATATTATGAGCAGATATTTGTTTCAGCAGCATTACAGCTGTATGTTGTTGTTTGTGACATATCTAACCTTTATATCTTCAAATATTTTCAAAATCTTATTTGCCAGGATTACATACATAACCCATGTAACAAACAAATACTAGTATACATACAAACTTGAACATGTGCCTTTCAGATTGTGAATTAATCCAACAACCAACGCTGTTGTAACGGCCTCAAAACACCAAACACATGAATAGTGATTCCGAACCTTTCTCAGCTAATTCCAGCTTAATATTGCGAACAATCACACCCACAAAAGTCAATGCCGGATAGCGCATCTATATGGATTTTTTGTTTGACCCTTCGGGTGCACCATACATTGATCACTGACGTCATTTAGCAAATATGCTTACAGTTCGAAAAGTTGAAAAAGAATTGATTTCGGTTTTGATAAGCAAAGATGGGCCTCCTCAGCTGACAACTTCTCAGAGATGGCAAGTTATTGGTATTGGTAATCAGAGGTTCATTGTCATTCTTCGACTTTCAATCGATTGGCCAGTAAACATCAGCAAACTAATGACGTTAAGGACCTCCAGCTACAGAACAACCACGAATGACAAACTTCTTACGAGGATACAGAAGAAGATTATTTTATTTAGATGTCACGTGCGCTGTATATACAGACCTTCTCAGAATCACAAGACTCGATCATGTCAAGTTGTATGTTTAAAACTGAGTTGGTTCCACATCATCGGTTATCCAATAGAACGTGCAAAATCGCCCAGTCTTTGAGCCTTACTACATATCAGACGTCCGTTGTTATTCCAAGAGCACCAGGAACTGTTCTCCCGTGTCTGTCCTCTGGTAAACATCTGGGATGGTGATGTCCTCTCTGCATTTGGGCAAAGCGGGGAAGATGGATCGTCTGGCCTTGTATAGCTGGTTCTTCACCATATGGAAAGTTGGCATTGCCTTGACCAGACATATCCATGCTCCATCTGTCAAGGTGGCCACTTCTTCATTGAAAAGAGAGGGTATTGGTCTGAGGGTGGATTTGGGCTTTGACTTCAAGCTCGCCAGTGTCTCCCGAACCTAGAATAGTAAAATTATACATTACTATACTCAGCAGCATAACAAAACGTCAGTACGTATTCAAAATTAGATAGGCTCTGTATTCAAATCATAACAGAAATGGTCATAATAAACGGATCAAAACATTTTTGTGTATAATATCTTGACACATCAATGAATAACTCAGCACAATTTCAAGACATTACGTGAACGTTTGCAGTCCATTCAGACTCTTGACTTCAGTATCTAGTGTGACCACCACGAGCGGCAATAACTGCAGCACAGCGTCTATGCATGGAGTGCACCAATTGATTGATGAAGGCCATTGGCACCTGGAACCACACTCTGAGAAAGGCCTGGCGCAATACATCGGCTGTGTTCGGCCTTGGTATGACATTATTCCTCAGAATTTCATCCAAAAGATGTTCGATTTGGTGTAAATCAGGACTAAGGGCTGGCCACTGCATAATGTTGACACCGTTCTGCTGTAGGTAGTCCCGTGTATCTCTGGCAGTATGGGCGTTATCATGCTGGAAAATGTTGTTCCGGTGACGTGCGAAATGTGGTATGACGTGGGGTCTGAGAGCTTGGTCGATGTAGCGCACCGCTGTGATGCCGCCTCCTCTCCCTGGACCAAGGTTCTGGAACACCACAGGACCCACTCTCTGGTTCAGGCCCATTCCACCCCATACCATGATGCTTGCACCTCCCCATGAGTCTCTTTCGATGACACATTGGTCTGAGTAACGCTGGCAACGTCGTCGCCATATTCTTGTTCTGCCATCTGCAGTTGATACGCAGTACCGACTCTCATCTGGGAACAGAACAGTTCTCCATTGCCTATATTGCCAGTTTTGGTGTTGTAGGGCAAACTGCAGACGTTCACGCCGATGACTAGGGGTGACGATAGGGTCACGGTAAGGTCTACGGCAATGGAGGTTCCCGCTGTTAAGACCTCGGCGTACTGTATCAGTACTAATTGGTCTTCCGTGTGTTCCCACTGTCTGGCGTGCTGTTTCGGACAGAAAGACAGACAGGTAATTTATCAACGTCTCACTTCATGTACAATATAAAAAAAATAAAATAACAAATGACCAGTAAAAGCATATGCACCATTCCTTATGGAATTATGAGAGACTATATCTAAAATATATAAAAGCTACTAAAATGTAGGCTGTTTCGGATGCCAGCATGAAGGGATTCTGTACATGCTGTCGCACAACATGGCGGTCTTGTCGTCATGTGGTCACCCTTGGTCTGCCAGTACGGGGGCGATTATTAGTGATGTTTGTGGCCCGGAAACGTTGCTGCAGCAGCCTGTAGATGGTCCGAACGTTGACCTGGAAGTGATTAGCATCAGCCTGTGCAGTGTGGCCAGCTTCAAGTCTTCCTAGCGCCTGGTTCCTCTGAGCTGTAGTGAGTCGCGGCATCCTGCTCACGTTGTAATGTGAATGTTTCAACCACGTTTGGGGGTGCATTTTATAGGGCTGGTCCTTGTGAACAGCACGTGCAGCATGAGTTGCATGAAAAACATGGAGAACACCGTACCATCTCCGAGATCAGGTTGCGTTTTTTAGACCATTTCCTGGGTTCCATCCTGAGTTTGGGAAGGAATGTCTTTGTTCAGGTAAAGTTGGAGATGTTATAAAAAATATACACTCAAAACATTAAATGAGTTTACATTTATCCGTTTCTGCGAAGGAAAATTTCAAACTGACGTTTCTTTTGCTGCTTAGTATATTTCCTGAAACATTACTATATTACATTCATGACAATATTACATTCATATTACACAATTCTAAATACATATTCGATAACGAGCATTAAATCTTTAAATCTTTTTATTACATACATTCTGCACTCGTTCGTGGCTGTGTGCTGTTGGGTAATTTGATACAACATCATTGATGGTTGACGTTGTACCTGTACAATCTTTGGAGATACATCGCCAGAAAATCCATTCGTCTGTAACCTTCAGCACACAGGTACCTACCACCACGTGAAGTAGGAAGGAACTTGTAATCTAACTCTCTTAACTGTACATGAGCCATTATGAAAATGATACTAGCTATTGTAACTTGATGGTATTTATACAATATGTAAGACATGTAAGTGTACTGTATGGCACTGATTGAGTGAACACATTAATCAGTATCATCATAATCTCAGTGAGCTAAACTCAGTAAATTCAAATCATATTCCACAACACAGTTCAGAATTTTACAGCACCCAGTGACTTAATCCATCATGACAACATCAAGGAGACTATACTGTAATAACAAAATTCTACTTCAGGGGAATACCCCTAAAATATTATTGAAAATGAGTTTATGGAGTTAGCCAGAAAACATCTGCAAAGTAATGGCGTTAGGGACCGTACAGAACGACCGCGACTGACAACTCCTAGCGAGGAAGAACAGTCCTTCTCAGAATTACAAGACTTCATCATGTCAAATTGCATGTTACAAACTGATCCACATCGTCGATTGTCCAACAGAACGGTCCAAAATCGCCTAAAATAGGCCGGGTATAGAGCCTTGCAACCTTCCAACCGCCTGTTACTATCCCAAAAGCACAAATCAGCGCGATTAGCTTGGTGTCAAACTCGACGTCACTGGAATCAGGGATAATCTAATCGTCTTCTATTCTCCCTGCTGGAATTTGACGTCGTGAGGAAGGGTCCACTGGTCGGAAGAGTTCGTGTTTGGATCAGCAGAAATACTGAATATGCACAACGGAATACAATGTATTTGTATAGATTTCCTGGGGGTCAGAATCTCCCATTTCAAATAGACTCCTTTTTCACTGAGGCTTCTTTTCAATTTCAGTGAGATTTGTTTTCTCTCTGAGTCATAGACTAACCGTTAGAGTATCAAAGACCTTAAGGAATAAATTGAAAATCTAGTTCAGCTCATGTCTGAAATGATTGGGCAAATCAGGGTAGAATACCCCTAACATTAATAATTGCTCTGGGCTCCTGGGTCATATTTTATTCATTTTTGTATTTTGCAAATTATAGCGTTTTCAAATTACGTGTGTGTGTGGTGTCTGACTTCTTATTAAAGTAAAATATTTAATTCGATAGATTATGTTCACAAAGGAATCCAGTAGTAAAAATATGTTCTGTTAGATGATATTTTCTATGGCAATAAATGTGATCTGATAAACTGAAACAAAGTTTAAAGTGTCAACATGTATAAAGAGTGCGTGAGTGAGTTTAGTTTTACGCCGCACTCAGCAATATTCCAGCTATATGGCGGCGGTCTGTAAATAATCGAGTCTGGACCAGACAATCCAGTGATCAACAACATGAGCATCGATCTGCGCAATTGGGAACCGATGACATGTGTGAACCAAGTCAGCGAGCCTGACCACTCGCACCCGTTAGTCGCCTCTTACGACAAGCATGGGTTACTGAAGGCCAATATTCTAAACCGGACCTTCACGGGTCACATGTATAAAGACAGAGGAATGGAACAGTATTATGATGCAACGAATTCGTAATAATATGTTTATTCGATCCCTCGGCATACTAGACACACAAACTGCATATATTGTAATACATAAATGAAAGCATACTGTAACTAGTCGGCTGTTGAGAATCTTTGTTTATCAACAAGCCGACATCCACTCAAATGCAAAGACATTACAATTTGACCCGGCTCCCGGTAATTTGTCCGAATCACTTTGACAAAAATGACGCTTTGAAAGACTGGCTCGGGTCAGGCAAAATGGGGACTTCTAGTTCACCTCGCAGCTTAGGGAGATTAACAGTTATGCTTCATTGATTGTGCAAATATTGTTCTTCCCTGTGACATATAGTTTGGCCACAGCTCACTAGTTAGCTGGTTGGCAAGTGTACATCTATAGATATGACACCAATAAGCATTCAATTATTTTGATTAGTTATAACATCACTCTAAGTGAACTATGTTAACTTGACACGTGTATGAAATATGGGGTCTAGTGCATTTATCAACCATGACAAACGCCATGAATGTTTACTCAGGTATACACTATACAGGCTTTCGTTGAGTTTAAGATGTTACAAAATGTCTTCTTTCCATTTGATTAGTTTTGCAAGCTAAGTACATTGGCCTTGTCATTGACTGAAGCCCGTACGCGTGGCAAGCTTCAGCCCATTTGTTTAAATACCGGTGATACAAAACGTATGGCCAATCATACGTTTCACATCAGTTCACAATGGCAAACATATCTCCCCACCGGCTTCAACCTCTGTGTATCGACACAGACATCACCAACGACCTGGATATGTCCATGTTCCAAGGTCTGGACGACCCACAAGAAATGTACCAGCCGGCTCTGTTGATTGCCACTGTCTTGAGCGACCACGTTCACCACAACACACAGTGTGTCAACGACGACTATATACATCGTGTTCCAAATGTCCCCGATATCTCTTGAATATCTTGAAGGTATGTTGCGATTGTGCTGCACCATTCACCCCACTTTCTATACCTTCCTTAAATGTCTTCATTAACCCTTATTGATGGAAACATAATATTGGAATTAATATATATACCAGAGTAAATTGAAGGATTGTTTTATCATGGTTTTGTATTGCTTGATGTACGTATACGTATTTCAATGAATAAACTTTAACGACTTTCATCTCCAGCCAACAACCAGAGTCTGTTCTCCGGCCAATACCCCAGTAGTGCCTTGGATAGCAGCACTTCCAAGTTGGTGCTGGAAGACGTCGCAGAGGAACTGTCGTCATCATATGAAATTATAATCTCTCAAGATACACGTGTGCAGGCTGTCAGATAGCTGAATCAATCAAGTTTGCATCATTTCATCACACCAAAGTCAAAACCGTTTAGAAAATAGATAACCTTCAATTGATGTATGACCTTACCCAGATTATATCAGAACCAACTAGAATTACACCACATTCAAGTATCCTGATATATTTGATTTTTGTTTCGAATGTTAAAGCTGTAAATGAATCGGGAGTTCTTGGCCCTATCTGCAGTGACCATTGTCCGATATTTGTGACCATCAAAGAACCAAATCCCCTCCCTATAAACTATAAGAGGAATTTATAACTATTCGTTAGCTGATACAGAAAGTATGAACAGGAGTGTCGATGATATTGATGGTGATATGTTATTTTCTTCCAATAATATAGATAAGACTGCAACCGACTTAACATCCGCAGTAACGAAAATCTGCGATCAACATATACCAAATAAGACTGTCACTATTAGAGCTGCAGATCCGCTTTGGATGACGAGTCAAATAGTTCTTTGATTCGGAAACGTAATCAGAAACAGAAAGTAAGATTGTTTATGGATAACAACTTCTTTTATTATATATACTAGGCACATAAAGAAACTGTGCATACAAAAATTTAAAATCTAAATTTATCAAACCTGTGTAGACACATAAGGATTGAAACGCAGAGATTAGTGACATGTATCCAACATGCATGCACGTGCCACGTTCCGTGACGTCAGTGGGTTCGTCCTTGAGACGTGCAATACGTTGTTGCACGTGCATTTCGGGAAAGAGAAACAGAGCAAATGAATGCCACACAATACTGTCACTTTGGAAAGCTCAACCCCTGCCCTTGCGATCGTTCAAAAAAATTAAACGGCTATTGAAACGCATAGCATGCCAAGGCTCACGTCTGCACAACGTCATGGGGCCATTGGGATGGTCCGTGGGGGAATGTCTCAACGACAAGTGGCTGCACATTTCCACTGCCACCGGAACACCATTTCTGCACTGGTGAGACGCTACCAGAGCACAATTGACGTCATCGATCGGCCACGTTCTGGACGTCCACGTGTAACAACGCCAAGACAGGACAGATGGATAAGGGTGACCCATCTTCGCCACAGGTTTCAGACTGCAGTGATGACTGCCCAAACCATCCCAGGACTTCGCCGTATCCACCCCAACACAGTTCGACAACGTTTACGTCATCACGGGATCAGACCACGACGTCCCGCCATACGGCCTATCCTGACACAACGTCATCGACAAGCTCGCCGAACGTGGTGCCGAAATCATGTCCGCAGACCCTTGTTTTGGTGGAGAAATGTTGTTTTTACAGATGAGTCCAGGTTTTACATTTCCCATAGTGATGGACGTCAACGTGCCTATAGACGCGTGGGAGAACGTTATGCACAGGCCTGTGTCTTGGGGAGGAATCGCTTTGGTGGTGGTTCCGTGATGATTTGGGGTTGAATAACAGCACGCCAAAGAACTCCTTTGGTGATTGTTCAGGGAAACTTAACTGGTGTCGGCTACAGGGATCAGATTCGTCGACCTGTGGCAATTCCTTTTCTGCAACGTCATGGCCCTGGGTTAACATTCCAACAGGACAATGCCCGCCCTCATACGGCAAGGGTTGCTATGGATTTCTTGCAACACCACAACGTTGACTTACTGCCTTGGCCTGCAAATTCACCGGATCTCTCCCCGATAGAGCATGTTTGGGACGAGATGGATCGACGTCTACGCCGTCTTCCTCATCCGCCAGATAACGTCCTTGACCTTGCAACAGAACTTGAGAGAATCTGGAGTGACATCCCACAGGCCTTCCTTGCATGTTTGATAGGCTCTATGCGTCGTCGATGCACTGCTGTTCTCAATGCCGATGGTGGACATACCCGTTATTGAGCTTGTGACATGGTCGTTTGACCCCTGTCCCGCTTGTGGACTCGTGACGTTATTGTGATTGACTTTTCAATTGAAATTCTCCCGACTTGTTATGGTCTAATTATCCCACCATTAAAGTTTATATGTGCCTTTGACATTGTTATCGTACTTATCAACTGGAATAATATTTTGACAATGCGCAGTTTCTTTATGTGCCTAGTATATGATGCGACGTTTCGGTATGGATTCTTATACCGTTATCAAGCAAGAGTGAAGTACTACAGCACAGAACAGACTTATATACATGAACAGGGATTAAGTAATAACAACATGTAGGTATGAATCAAGGGGATTAACAACAACAACAAGGCACGGTGGTAATAATGTAGTGACAATAGGAGGAAGCCAATGGTCCTAGAGGCAGAAACAAAATATACATGGCTGATGAGATTAAATAGCAATGATAGCTGGAGTGCTCTAATCTGTTGTTTTTATCAGTTCATTGTACGCAGAAGGGATGAGATATCCCTGGTCTCTGTTGATTGATAAAAACAACAGATTAGAGCACTCCAGCTATCATTGCTAATTAATCTCATCAGCCATGTATATTTTGTTTCTGCCTCTAGGACCATTGGCTTCCTCCTATTGTCACTACATGATTACCACCGTGCCTTGTTGTTGTTGTTAATCCCCCTGATTCATACCTACATGTTGTTATTACTTAATCCCTGTTCATGTATATAAGTCTGTTCTGTACTTTACTATTGCTTGACAACGGTATAAGAATCCATACCGAAACGTCGCATCATATAAAATATCCATAAACAATCTTACTTTCCTATTAGTCACCAACTTCTAAATTCCAATCAAACAGATCATCGGAAACGTAATCGTTGACATAAAATTGCAAAGCCATGTAACCATCCAACGAAGTGGGCTAATCTCAGAACAGCAAGAAATTAAGTTACTTCCGCTAAACAAACTACTAAACAAATATTCGTCTCTAAAATTAAAGATTCTGTTTAAACTTCGCTGGGTACCAAAACGTGGTGGCGTCTGACTAAAGCGTTCATAAAATCACGCACCAATGACAATCATTTTCGAATAATTATCTACAATGATACAGTCTATAATGACCCCGAAGAAATCACCAATGTTTTAAACAATTACTTTATCGCTCAGTCGACTATTGTAGATCCAAATCGAGATTTGACTGATACCGAGGTTCCTTGTAACTCAATATTAACTAACATCACTCTAACCTGCGATGACGTCAGAGATAGTTTAATGTCACTGGACACATCAAAATCGACCGGTCCGGATGGGATAGGAAATAAAGTATTTAGATATACCGCAAATAGTCTAACATCCATGCTTACGAAATTATTCAATTTATCGCTTAACCAGTTTATTTCCCCCTGCTCATGGAAAGAAGCCTCGGTAACACCTATTCACAAGAAAGATAGCGCACATGAATGTTCAAACTACCGTTCTGTTGCACTCACATCTTGTTTATCGAAAGTCGTTGTGAAATGTGTATTTCAATATGTATTCAACTTCATAAGAGATAACGACTTACTGACTAATTTACAATCAGGATTCACGCCAGGAGAATCCACAGCAAATCAATTAACCTTTTTGTACAATTTCATAGCCAAAGCTCTTGACGAAGGAAAAGAACTTAGAGCAGTCTTCTGCTATAAAAGTAAAGCCTTTGGTCTGGCATATAGGAATTATTTATGAACTGAAAACTTTTGGTATCCAAGGCGAACTATTTAAATGGTTTGAAAGTTATTTAGAAAACAGAGTACAACGGGTAGCAGTTAACGGGTATTAATCTGACAAGAAAACTGTACTAGCTGGAGTACCTCAGGGTACAGTCCTTGGACCACTTCTTTTTCTAATATACATCAATGATATCGTTTGTGATATTGACAATAACATTCGTCTCCTTGCGGATGACACTTCATTATATGCTATAAAAGAAGATCCATCAATTGCTGCTACCTGTCATAATAATAATCTAGTTACAATTTCACAATGGGTCCGTGAGTGGCAGGTTACATTTCACCCAAATAAAACCGAAATTACTCACGTAAAGCGAAACCGTCTCTAAAACTACTCATGGACGGAGCAATCATAAAAGAAGCCAAACGTCATAAGCATTTAGGATTAACACTCCAAAGCGACTGTACATGGAATGATCACACTAATGATATTGTACGTAAAGTTCGCCCTCTGATCAGTTGCCTGAGGAATTTTAAATACCGATTATCACGTAAAACGTTGGATATTATGTATAAGTCCTATATCTTGCCAATATTTGACTATTGTTCGCATATTTGGGATAACTGTACGTCTCAGCAATCGCGTACATTAGAAAACTTACATCTTGATGCTCTGAGAACTATATGTGGTGCCGTTCGTGGCACAAGTCATAACAAACTTTATAATGAAACCAAAATTCAGTCCTTGCAAGATAGAAGGTACTGCCAAAAGTTAACTTTTTTCTTTAAGATGTACAATAACCAGTATCTTTGTGACCTGATCCCAAACTCCGTCTCCGGAACTACAAGCTATAATTTAAGAAAAAACTCTGACATACAAGGAATTTACAGTCGAACTGCCTCTTATGCCAAATCCTGTTACCCAACACAATAAATTCATGAAATGCCCTACCAAAATTCCAAACAGTCATGTAGTCTCACAGAATGTTAAAACCTAATTACAAAATCCGAAAATGAGATATATTTTTACCTTAATTATGGCATTCGTTTTTGTCAAATCGTTCACCACCTCGGGCTCGGATGTAGCGACCTGAAAGCCGATAAGTATAACAGACATTTCATAGACAGTCCATGTTGCTCTTGTGGAAGTGAAAACGCCCTACACTGTTTTCTCACTTGCGGTAACCATACACAGATAAGACGTATTATGTATTTTTACACTACCGGTACTAACCTGGATACCATCTTGAAAGGAAACAAAGAATTTACTCCTTGTGTAAACCAGAAAATAGTTGAATCCGTCCACGATTATATCATCAAGACACAACGCATAACATTTTCTCAGGAAAATAATTAAATTTCCTCAACAACCATCGCATGATTCATTTATATCTGTACACTAGCTTGTTAGACACACACAACTGTAACTCTCTAACTTATGACTATTTGGAGACCAGTTGTATTATTATATACATATTTATATATATTTATGAATATTATATTTATGCAATAGTCAATATCGATGACGTCACATCCTCCATTTCATTTTGTATTTTATGTTGCATGGGAGCGGTCTTGACATAAGCAGTAATGCTTGTTCACCAATCCCAATTTATTTTCATGAATAAAAATATGTTGAAACCGTCAGCGACGTCAGCGGTGCTGACAGTAACGTCAATCGATGTGTCTGCGCCATAACAGTATGACTGTAACTATATGACTCAAGAGTGCAGATAACAGAAATATCTTGATTGAACACAACAATGAATGTGTGATACATGTTACACTCACTCTTTCCATGTAGCTGTGTCTACCACCAGCTGGCCATCACCGGATGTCGCGAACTGAGTTTCGTAGCAGCTGGTGAGGATGTCGTTTTTCAAGGATAAGAATGCGATTTAAATCTCATAAATCATACAAAATAGTTTAGAGAACATACATATATTTTCATACAATACAATGCGTCAAATAGACAATGCATTATCATAAATTATACATGTACAGTGGACTCTGTATAATCCGACATCTGAATTATCCGACAATCTGTGAATTCAGACATATTTTGGGGGTCCCGGCAGCAATCTTCTATACTATCATCATTTAAACTTTGAATTATCCGACATCTGTACATTCCGAATTCCGACACCATTTTCTGGTCCCAATGTCACTATTAATCTGTACAATCCGACATCTTGTCCCCATTGGACTAAAATAGCAAAATCAACCTGTCAATGGCCAGTTGACAACTAACATCCTGTTACTGGTAATCTCTTTGGTCCAAGCATTTGCTAATTGGGAGGTAATTAGCAGTGTGAGAACGCCTTACCTTTGTTTTTACAAGCTGAGTGGCCAATGTGAGGACCTAGGTATGCTCTGTCAAGCATAGGATGAATTGGCTGAGAAAAGGGATCAATTAATTTGGTGAGATCAATTACCAATGAGTCAGTGGTGCCAACTTGAATTGTTACTGTTGGCAATAATTATATTATTGTGCTGAAGTTGATAAATCCAATGATATACATGTATATGTAAATACAGAATTTGTTTTCCCCCCTTTATTTACCAAGAAAATAGCTATTAAGCATCGATTTTATGATATATGATATAAGCCAGTTACAATGTATGGTACTGTTTGAAAAGTATTCAAGCAAGGAGACATTGTATTATCCGACTCTCTGCATAATCCGACATTTTTCCAAGTCCCAGTGAGCGTCGGATTATACAGAGTCCACTGTATAATGAAAACAGAGATAATCCGATTTTCGTTAGATTGGACAGTTCAGATGGCTCAAGGTGCTGGCATTCTCATCTTTGATCGGATTATGTGTACCAAAACCTTCCACCTTCCAAACTTTCAAATGTGTGATGTACAGCTATGAACTTCAGTATGCAACAATTACTGTAACGTATTGTATTTGCAACAATAAAGTTTAGTTAATGCATTCAAAACATTAACAACCATACTCTTTCAGGGAAATAATATGTGATACAACAATTACTACTTCTTTCTTGTGATCTATGTTTTATAGTATTCGCCCTACACGTGTGTGCTGGTCGTCATTCACGTAATGCACATACGTATTGCCTTAATAAATATTCGGATTACCTTGACTATGTATAGGTTAATCACCCTTACACGGTAGTTATTTAAATAAACCTTCGTCGTCAGTTGAGAAACAAACTGGTTATAATATCCCGAAACGCAGAGATAATTGCGAATATTAGATTCTTACAAGGACACGTTTACGTGAAAACTCTAAACAAATACTGTGTTATTTTATTTTTTTCATTATTATTCTAATGTTTTTATTTCCAAATACATGTTTACATTACATTATAATTATGAATAGATGTTCACATACACAAAGTATACATAAATAGGTGTTAGTTACAGGTTTGGCATAGGGCCTAAGTCGGTGTTACATTAACCATTATTTCTCTACAGATGATACACATAGATAAGCAGGCATAAATACATAATACATAAATAATGATTACAGGGTTGACTACATCTGGTAGGCATATAGGGCCTAAGTCGATATTACATTTTCCATTATTTCTCTGCAGATGCTATAGATACATATGTAGGCATAGTTACATAGTATTGTTTCGTATTGTATATGAATTACAGCTTGTGTATGTTGGACTGCATCTACTGTGTTATATTTTACTGCGCGTAATAATGTTTTTCACCGATAGTTTCACGCTTTGAGTCTTGTAAGCATTAATCCAAAAATAAACAAAAGTGTCTGTACCTCTTTTCTGTATATCCTTTGTTGTGATAGACATCTTATTCTTCGATCCTCCAATGGATGCCGCTTTTGGCAGCGCAGGAAGAATAGCGCTGAACACAAATAAAACCTGTCGAAATTAAAGTCCATAATAAACAAATGTGTATTCCAGGAAGAAACAATCGATGCTTTCAAAGTTTGAGTTTTCCCCCTTGAGTCGCGTATATTTGGTACGTAATTATCTCGGCGTTAATTAAGCGTAACGCTGAACATTGTTTTCAGGGGACCACATCGTATGTTTATAAGCGTGTAAATAGTAATCGCTCAATTATCCCAACATCCTCATAGTTATTGTTCAATACTTTATCCACATGCACACTGGCAGAATGTCAATGGAAAATCCTGGATTATATAAATGCTTCATAGATTACATGCTTTATCTTCCTGTTACACATGTCTAGTAGTGAATTGACTTTGTCATTTCAACATATACAGTTGTTAGATCATCAGGAGTGGCTACGGGAATTGTGGAATGACCAGGGTAATCCCAACGGTAATAAGCTGCGCACATATAGACAGTTTAAGCACACAGTTACCCCAGAACCATACATAACAGCAATACTGCCCAGATGGCACCGTAGCGTTCTAGGTAAACTTCGCTGTGGTACACTTCCATTAGAAATAGAACGTGGTAGATTTTCTCGTCCTGCGACGCCACTTGCAGACAGGCTTTGTCGTCACTGTAGTAGTCAGGCTGTAGAAGACGAAGTCCATTTCTTAGTTAGCTGTCCTTATTATTCTGATCTTCGGTTTGATTTGTTTAGAAAATCTAGTATTTTACACCCAAATTTTGCTCAGTTACCAAACACTGAACAAGCTACATTCCTCTTACAAACAGCAATTATTGTTAATCCACTGGCCGCTGTAGTTAGCCGTATGTATCGGCGTGAGCTATCATCCCTATAAAGTTTCTTTCTTAGGTCTTTCATATGTGTGATGCTCCTTTAATGTTTTAATCTTATATTTTATACATTTTATGCACATATTGTCTAGTGTGTCTCATTGGCCATCTGGCCTGGTGTCTGTATTTTTCTTTTTACCGTTGCAATTTTTTGACATGTACATTCACGTGACACATAAATAAACTATTTTGTCTGTCTGTCTGTCTGTCCTAATCCATTATGATAGTGAGAAATTGTATTCCATAAGTTATTTGATTCGTTGTATTTGCTCTCGCTAAGAGAACAACTAAAATTAATTTGCTAAGTCATCGTCCAGCCCATTAATAAACCACTCCTGCTGTTACATGAGATACTAATTAATCTGACTAATTGCACAAGTTGTAAAACATAAGTTACTTGCCATCTGAAGTAAACTGAGAAGCAATGTGTGAGTTATTTCAGGGGAACAATTGACTAGACTGTTTTTATGTTCAAGAGAAGAAAGTTTCGAACACACATGTGCTTACTGACCGTTTCCTGGTTGAAGTGTCGTAAAATATATTAATGTCCAGTTTTGCTGCCACTGCGAACTCTCACAAAGGTTCATGTGTCAAATAAGAAATCATATGTCTGTTAAACCAGGGATAATCTACAACAACGTCTTATAGACTCCCTGGTTTAACCCATTACTGGGGATAGATTATCCCAACAGAGAAGTGCAATATTTTACACATTCCTCTTCACATTATTTTGAAAAATGTTCTGTGTCAAAATTCTATGCGTGATTTTATATCAGCACAACAGAAAAAACTGCACATGGAAGAGATATTATTATTATTGTTGTTGTTAGTCCCCAGCTGGCCTCTTCCAATTATGTACCACTTGTTGTTCAATTACCTGCTGTTGTTATTGTTGATCTGCTGCTTGTGGTGGTGGTGGTGAAATTGGGTTAAACGTCGTGATTGAGAACATTTCGCTCATATGACGACGTGCATGCGTGTGTATGTGTATGTGTGGCTGCTTGTACTAGCCCAGACTGAAGCTGGTTTTATAGTGCTAGCTCACTGAGATACCATGCCGCAGTGAAGCATGAATACCCCACTCAGACACATTATATTGACTCCGAGCCGACCAGTCCTTGTTGTACCCATTAATGCCGAGCGCCAGGCAGGGACCAACAAGTACCATATTTTAACGTCTTTTGGTATGACGCGGTCGGGGATCGAACCCGCGACCTTCCGCACACCGGTCGGACGCTCTAACCACTACACCTGTCATCCATAAAGTTTTATGTTTCATTTAACTCACCAAATTGTAGAATGTCGATCAAACAATGAGATATTATTATTATTGTCATGTGCTATCTACAAATAGGACGCCATAAAGATAAATCATACATAAAGAAATAATAATTCTGTCCAAAGTGAATGGTGCGTTCGTTAAAACATAAATACCTGTGCCTGTTTAATCAGTTTAGTTTCCACCAGATTTAATTTTTTCAACAAAGTCAATAAGAAAAATGCGTTCAGCCGCCGTGTGTCTACATACAATGCATCCTCTCAAATGGCGATTAATATACCTTAAACCTACCTGCAGTTATAGAGCGATGTCAGCGCATCAACACAGCAAACAAATAGGTTTCTATTGTCATCAGTTCATTTCAAAGCAGCTTAAAGCAAGGTGTAATCAATCGGCGACAGAGAATTACTACACAATAGCTTATCGCTAGCAATGTCAGCGGCAATGCAAGCCGACATCCACTCCAATGCGTCGACATATTAATTAGGCCCGGCTCGCGGTAATTACTATCGCTTTGACGAAAAACATGCTCTGAAGGATTGGCTCGAGGTTGGCTTAGTAAGCTAAGTACATTGACCATCTGATTGGTCGAAGCTCGAGCATGCTTGACCACAAGACTTTAAATGCATGTGATGCAAATGAGCGATCATTAATCATACTTTATGTCGAGTTCAGAATGGCAAATATATCTCCCCACCTGCTTCAACCTCTGTGTATCGACACCAACATCACCTACGACCTGGATATGTCCATGTTCCCAGGTTTGGACGACCCACAACAGATGTACCAGCCGGCCCTGTTGATAGCTACTGACTGGAGCGACTACGTCGACCACAACATACATAGTCTCACAATTGATGATCATACAACTCGTGTTCCAAATATTCTTGACGCTCTAGATTATCTTGAAGGTATGTTAAAACTGTGCTGCACCTTTCACCCCAAGTTACTTAGATTTTACACTTTCGGTAAATTTCTTCATGAACTATTATTGATGAAATAAAATATTGGTATTAATATCAGAGTAAACTGAAGGATTATCAATATTTTCGTTTTGTATTGTTTCACATCGGGTTAAAAAATTCAGTGTATTAACTTTAATAACTTTCATCTTCAGATAGCAACCAGAGTTTGTTCTCCGACCTAGACCCCAGTAGTGCCTTGGATAGCAGCACTTTCCAGTTGGTGCTGGAAGACGTCGCAGAGGAACTGTCGTCATCATGTGACACCATACTCTCTAAACATACAGTTGTGGACACGGAAACTGGGCATAGACGACATGACTTAGAACATTGTGATGTTGACTGCTGTTTTAACGACGGATGTGGTGTCTCTGCCGATGACTTACAAGCTGTGACATCATATGGTAGAGGACAGAAAAGATACCGATCTGCTGATGCTGATGATGCCGATAGCAATAAGAAGACAAAGTTGGTGACCGAGTCATCACTTATTCCCTCTGTGGTGCCCGTGTTTTCTACCTATGGGCATTGTGTCTTAAGCAGACTGTCATGAAGGTATATTTGAAATCACCTACTGTGCTTCGAGCCATGTTAACCCTTTCAGTTGTCACGCGTTAATGTGACTTCGTACAGAGTCAGTATGATCTGTGGTGCTAAAGAAACACACGAAAACATTCAGGTTTACCGTTACCCTTTCTGACAGTTAAACGTTGATCAGGAAACAAACGTAACTAGTGCTTGACGTTATTATTGATGCTATACATCTTCCTCATGTTATCTCTACCATGTTGTTGTTTTGTTGTTTGCTGAAAAATATATATGACAAAATATATGTTTACTTATGTCTTGTTTATCATACATCGTGTCTGGCGATAAATCGTCCTTTTCCAATGTAGGTGTATATTGTGTAGTTGCGATCCATGTTTCATGCGTTGTATGGTGGTGATGGTGAAGCCTAGTGGTTAAAGCGTTAGCTCGTCACGCCGAAGACCCGGGTTCGATTACCCACATGGGTATAATGTGTCAAGCCCATTTCTGGTGTTCCCCGCCGTGATATTGGTGGAATATTGTTAAAAGCGGCGTAAAACCCAACTCACTCCCTTTTGTTGTATGGAAAGTCCAATCAATCTTTATTTTCTTTGTAGTGGAGGCCACAGGCCCAGGCTACACTTCAGGATTTCAGAGCGGTACATATGTGCATATATAGTTCAGAAGACAATAAGTTAATTTACAGAGTATACAAAAGGAAATATGATATTATTGGCATAGAAGTGAATCTCTAAGTTTCATTGCATTGTGTATATAAATAGCTAGGTTTTTTACAGTATATGGATTGCCAGTTGACATGAGCATATAAAACTTATGAATAGTGGGATTCGAATAAACGTTATGTGGTAAATACAAACATCTCAGATTTTGATAACATTTACATACCAAAATAAAATGAAATTCATTTTCAATAAAGTTATCTTTACATACAAAACATAATCTATTTGATCTGGGTTGATTAATATATCGACCGGTTTCAATTTGGAGGCGGTGTGAAGAACATCTGAATTTAGCATGGGCCGATCGGAATTTTGAAATTGATAAATCTTTTATGTAAAATTCAACATTAAATGAGATTTTAAAACAAGAATAAAGTGAAAATTTAGGACTATGGAACGTCATGTGGAAAACGTCAAATGAGGGTACGATAAATCACAGTGCAACGCACACAACACAATCTTTCCTGCTGGGCAATTTTTGTTCATAATATGATGTCTATATTTAGGCGTTGTCTCTTTCATGGACCCCAGAGAAGATATGTAATAAAAGATTCACCTCCGTATCAACTCTCATCCTGCCCAAGCTCAATCAGCCCGTATTTCTGTTCTCAACTATGGGTGGGTCCTTTGAAACTCTATGGCTCCATCATAGAGTGATTTTAATTTAACCTTACAGATGATTATATTACAGGGACTATATGATGGTCAAAAGTCAGGTAAGACATCAATGTGTAATGGATCAATTCAACGACCGATCAAATTAAGTGTCACATATTTTGCATTTCTTGATAAACAGCATTACACGTGTTCCGGCGTGCATTGCTCAGGTCACAAATCAATCACATTTTAGCTGTGTTGCTGGTGGGAAGTTGATTGAAGACTTTGACTCCAGAGAGCTTCTTGGGCTTTGGCTCTGCTTCCAGGTGAAGCATATTTTGAATGTGGTGTCTCCTACGGCAAGTGAAGGTGTTCGAAATATGCCATTCTTCACTCGGAAATGAATGAGTACCTTGTGGATGACATGGTAATGTGAATGTTTAACGCCTGGCAGACAGATTTGGTTTTATAGAGAGCTTAGAATGAAATTTGAGTCATAACTCAATCCCGACAGCGGTAATGGAATTTCTTCGCTGTAAAGAGTTGCATCTTTGGTCACACCATGAACCCTGTGATTGTGGGTTCAAATCCCGACACGCCTCAAATATGTTTCTAGCGGGTCATCAGTATTATGGTTTGTCAGCGCCATAATCCTTCTGGTTGGTTAAACAAAATCGGTTCAGATACCTCGTCACTTATTGCTTTTCTCTAATATTAAGCTGACACACCATGATATAACTGGAATATTGTTAAAAGTGGCGTTAAATCACGTACTATTATTGTCGTAATAATAATGCTCTACATATTCCATAACGTAACATACATTTACTCTTGGTGCAACTTCAGAGTCTTCAGTTGATCGATTCCATTGTTATTAGGATTGTATTCCTTTTCTCGTGGATCTACAGATATCCAACAGGCATTGGACTTGTCAATATTTAACGGCCACAATACAAGCTAAAATATCCCTGTATACAATATTCAAACAAGGCCGATAACGATCGCAGTGGCATACAATACATCCAATGCATTCAAGATGACAGAAGAAATTTCAATCAGTCACCTTGAACAAGTGAGTGAGTTAAATTTAAGTCACAACGGCAGTATTTCAGCCATTTATTAATGAAGCAAAACGAATTTAGATTATATACTTACCTGTCTGCAAAGGACAGTAAAATAACTAGAACTTCACAGTTATAAAACTAGAATGAAAATCTAAACATCTTAACTATGAAAGACAATATCATTTAAAAAATAGGCCCCAGATCGCCAAAAACTGAAGGTACGTCACAATACTAGGGACCATGGGAACTTACAGTACATTTGCTTCCTCCCTGGACCTTATCTGGATTTACACCATCCCTGGTGATCTCCCTACAGTTGGCGATCTACAGCCTGTTTTTATACTGTATCGTCTTCAATAGTTACACTGTTTTAGATTTAATTTTACTGGTTTTAAATTTGTATCTGTGATGATCTAGTTGTTTCACTGTCCTTCGTTGACAGATGATAATTTACTTTTTATTAATATAAAACTACATCTTGATTTAGTCACGATATGGCTGAAATACTACCGATGTGACTTCACATTGTAACTCACTCACTCACTCATTCGTCCAGTCAAGATTACTTCATGCATAAGGGTAATACGATGTGGAAGAGTACCATTTATTTAAAAAAAAACAGATATTGTTTAAATAATGGTCATAAAGTAAATGGTTAAATGTTTTGTTTATCCCAACTGAATATCACTGTTTTCCCTCACT
Source organism: Haliotis rubra (assembly GCF_003918875.1). NCBI lineage: Eukaryota > Metazoa > Mollusca > Gastropoda > Lepetellida > Haliotidae > Haliotis > Haliotis rubra. Next base: position 2,814,882 of record NW_025766003.1, read on the forward strand.
ATGATTTTCCTTTCAATGCATTTCCCACATAGGCTAAGTAATTGAACCGCATTACCCTTACAAAATAGTCCTTTGTTCATGGCCAATATGCGCATTGCGAAATTAGCTTGTTAAATCACCTTAACACCATACATTGTTGTTGTTTGCCAAAGAACCTTCGTGTATATCTGCCAATGTGTGGATAGTAATCTGACATTGATCCTTCAAATCTTCGCAGATATTGATTAAAACGTTAATCCATATCAATATTCAATGTCATTCGAATGAGAAAATCTCGGATAAATTCAAAAGCTTGTCAGATCTTATACCTTTGTTATTGTAAACCACCAAGAAAAGCAAGAAATACATACAGTTCTTGAATCATTCAACTGAAAACAGTCAATGCATTCTTTTGGCATTAGAAACACGTTAAGGTGAACACGTTATGGTCAGTAATGTGTCATTTCATAGGAGTACCACACCACGCAAATACATCAGTAGTGACGACATTCAAGGTGATCAGGGCATAAATGTTGACTCAATAGTCCCATTACAAATGCAGATAACATAAATATATTACTGTTGATGCAATGGTTTGTATATTAATGAATGATAATATTTACAAATGATATATCAAAGACGTAAGTGGTTTCATGACTGTAAAATATTGTCATTCAAAAGTGACAGTGTGACTAGTGTCTACGGCTGTAGAAACCTGACATTACAAACCAGATACAGTCTTGGAAATATATTGTGTGATGTCTGCAAATGAATCATATTGGGGTCAGTACAACACCTTGCAAAAACGTCATCACTGTCGACAGTGACAGGCAAAGTGTTTACGGCATAACTGTGTCTCAAGAGTCCCAGTAGTGGTGCAGCACAATATATTACTGTTAATGCAAAGTTGCACATTACAATGATGATGTGATACAAGTTACACTCACACGTTACATATCGCTATGTCTACAACCATTAAAGGGAAAGAAAACTCTGGCGCTATTTTAATTAGCCCTCGTAAATATATCACCGGATGCCAATTAGCGTTGGGTTTATTACAAGTATTAATTACCGTTGGAAGTACTCGGAATATCTTCACTATGCAAATTAACCCAATAAAGTCAGCCCCCGCCGTACAACCAAAGAATATGTAGCAATGAGTGGTTTGCATTTGGCTCTTCTCATGTCTGGTGTCGTCTAAGATTGGGTTATAAAAAGGTGCGATGTTGCAATGTCTTGCCTTTTATGTAAAAACGTTTTTGAATGTACGTTTACTTTACAAGATGAAATAAACCGATCTTGTGGGGCCTGTGTGACAACAAGAAGTGTCAAACACCTAAGTGATTATGTTTTCTGGTTGAAGTTTCGTAAAATATATTAATGTTCAGATTTTGCGGCCTACTATGCGAACTGTCATAGATATCCTTGTGTCACATAAGAAATTATATGTGTCTCTTTATACAGTGACCCCTGATCATTTAAATTATCTTGTTGAATTAACTTATTTTGTTTTATGTCAAATAGAGTCATTGTCATTATCCATAATATCTTCTCTTTGTGTTTGGATTAGTACATTTGGACTAGTCCATTAATTAACGAAGGTAACAGTGTGGTGAACCTCAGTGCAACCAACCATAACGTTTGTTGTTTTAACGCGTCTAACTTTTGGGACGTCTAACTTTTGGGAGGACACCCTAATGGGGATAGATTTCTTTGCCGAGAAATGTTTTCTGCGACATGCGAGGTGTTTTTACTGTTCCTCGAGTTTCATAATATTTATTCATATGTATTTATCAGGGATTGAACTGCGTTCATATGTTATCTTTACCTTATTGTTATTGTTTTGTTGTTTATTGAAATATATTTATACGCCGAAAGAAGATATTTCGATTTGTAATGTTTACCACTGTGCCTTAAGCAGGCTGTCATGAACAGAAAATCAACTCTGTATCATTTCATTACGCCATAGTATAACATCTGATCATCATGCTTCAATGCAAACTTGCAGAGAATCTGATCATACGTACCAAAGAAATCTAAAATTTCAATGTCTGAGAATAATTAGTCCGGAATATCTGGCAAAACATCTGTTATACGTAAAGGCAAAATAGGGATGGAAATATTATAATTTGATCACAGATGTTCAGTGTTCTCCAAAGGGTATGCTTTCACTGGTCTGTAATAACACAACAGCATTATTGCAATACGATCGAAACTTGACCAGACAAACATGTGATGGACACAGAGTGTGTCACGCGAGTGTGTTTTGGGATGGTAAACATCCTGCATTTTGAATAAACATTGTATTTAGCGAGCCTTAGGGAGCTAACTATATAGTGTTCATTCCTAATGCAGGGTAGGATATTCCTTATGCAGGGTAGGACATTAACCATCCCAAAACACACGAGTGTGATAACCTATTTATCATACAGTGTCATTCTTATTTTATAACTGTAAACTAATGCGATTTCATGCAACAAATGATGAAACTAAATTTTGTGGAATGTGCACAGATATCTATGACATCACAAATATGTGTGTAGTAATACGTTACGTCAGAAGCTCAGTGACCCAATTTTCTATTGATCACTCAGTTGACTGCGTTAGGTCATCTAGTTCCCAGTAAGTTTTTATGTTGGGGTATTCTCGGGACGTGGATACCCTGTGTCGTGTAAAAACAAAGTCCAGAAAAAAGTGTCCACTTCGTGCGAATGGGTAATGAGCTAATTAACGCCAGACAATAGACAGAGTGTGTGATTGCAAGACTTCGGACAATACTAGATTGTGAAGTTATAAGGAAACGAAACAAGTTTCTTTTTTTCAGTTTTAATAAAAAAGACACTGTGTCGGCAAACACAATGACGCTGATGTCCCCACGGTCCAATCTGACTACCTCTGTGACCTTGTTCCTAAATTTGTCTCTGAATACAGTCAATATAATCTGAATCTGAATTATGGCAGTCGATTCTGTCATTATCTTTTTACATGTGAGTTATACACTGCTGTTAGAATATAACCTATTTCTATGTAAATGGCCATAGTCTCCAAACTGTGTTATACGGAATACCTCCAGCTAACAATGACGCCAATAAGAACATAATAGAGTCCCTGCATCAATACATCTTTAAGTCTAAACGATTTGATAAATTATTCTAGATTAATATATGTAAACAATTAATGAAGTATAAGCACCTACAACGCAATATATGTTTTAATTTGTCGTTTTGTGTATCCAGTTCTTGTGTATTTTGTTTAAATGATGTATGTACTGGTGAGGTATGGATATAAGCAAAGTTCTGCTCGTTTACCAAACCAGATTCTTCAAGAATAAAAATATGTTTAAACCAAACAGTTTCGGAGTAAACTCACTCACCTATCATAGTCACATGCTTACCAGAGTGAACCGAGTTCACGAAACCTTAACAATTCCGGAGGTGTCCTCCCATTACGCAGACAGCCAGTTCGCAGACACCTTAAAACAACAACATTTACGGTTCAGTGAACAGATTATCTACTACCTGTTACCTACACATTATAATGGAATAGTCAAAATAAAAACACAGGAACAAACTGAATTGAAGCTATATTGTTTATTTTGAAAGATGGAAGAAAACACAGTAATTTTAATTTTCATTGCTGCAATATAAAAACAGTTTATTTTCATAAACAGTTCGGTTTAACCTTCTAGTCCACGTCCTGAGAATGAACCCTCTATCCATTGTATGATAAAAACCCAAATTCATCACTTCTGCAACATCTGTGGCACGCTCATATATAACTAGTGCTCAGTGGGACTACTGTACATCAGGGTTATACTACGTTCATACGTTGTCTTTACCCTTGTCGTTTTGTTGTTAATTGAAATATATCGATTTGTCATGTTTGCCACGTGTGCAATCTCGATGATGTATTATATGGTGATAAACCCTCATTTAAAATCTATATTTATCCCGGCACTGTTTATAAATGCGGTAAGTCAACATTAGTCCATGAAGACTGACTGTGCTGGTACAAATTGTATCCTCCCATAACGCAGACAGGCAGTTCGTAGACACCTTAAAACAATGAAGAGATTAGCTACTACCTGTTACCTGTACATTATAATGACACAGACTGTTACAATCTTTAGAAAATATTGTTAAAAATAGAACACTGACTGGTATTAATCTTATCGTACATGACAATGCAGGTCTCTCAGTTACTGAAAATCATAATGTTTTCAAATATGTACATACCTATATATCTCAAACAAAACGTTTTCTCAGTTCACTTCTGTTGTACATATTCTAGCGTATGTCTGTCACTTGTGTACGTTGTTGAAAGATAAATTGTGTAATTATTGGATAACGTGTGCATAATCCTGTTCTTGAATTAATAAAATATTTTCACTCAATAAACACAATCAAACCTCTCAGTGACAAACCTGTTTTTATATTCGATAGTAAAGGATGGTAAAATCAATTTTGAGAAGAGAAAACAGATTATCATTTAATGACAATTTAATCACAACAAAGTTCTACTTACACACAAGCAGACATCTCAGTAACGAACCTGTTTCAAGCTCACCCAGCTCTTCTCACTAGACACTCTCTGTTATACCCATAGGTATTACCCTAATTAACCTTCTAGTTCAGTGTCGGTCAATTGATTGTCTGTCAATTGGGAGATAACCATACAAATTGTTGCACACCGTCTCGTAAATTCAACTAAACTCTGTCAAAAAAAGAAACGCAACCCCTGTCCTCAGATATGAAAAATTCGTTTGAATGAAGTTATTGCTTCCAAACTAAATTTTATTCGAATGTATTGAAATGATACACGTAATTAATGAAGATTACCATCCAAACAACTGCATTTGTACGCATAAGTGTATTTTATTGCTTATTCCGTCACAACGCATGAAATGACCCTCATGGTGACTTCGCACAAAAAAAACACATGCAAATCATGAAAATGGCAGTTAATGTAGGGGTGTAGAAAAGCCCATGTGCTTCCGTATTATATTCATTCATTTGTCGCCGAAAAGCTGTGTTAAAAATGCCACGATTGAGTGCTGCCGACCGAAATATCGCCATTGGTCGTGTTCAAGCCGGAGAAAGTTTTGGAACTGTTGCACGGCACCTAAATGTTCACAAAACAACGATATCCCGACTTTGGAGCCGCTACAACAACTTCAATTTGACCAACGATCGCCCGAGAAGTGGAAGGCCAAGAATCACGACCCCCCTTCAAGATCGGTACATCCGGGTCCATCACCTGCGTAATCGGCATGCCCTACCAACCGTGACTGCCACACAAATACCAGGTTTGAGGAGAGTGTCAGCTCAAACGATTAGGAACCGTCTGAAAGAAGCGGGGTTACGTGCCTGTAGACCAGTTGTTGGACCTGTACTACGCCCCCTACATCGACGCCGACGACTCAGGTGGTGCAACAACGTAAGGATACGGACTTTACAAAACTGGAGGCGAATCTGGTTTTCTGATGAATCACGTTTTCTTTTGCAACGTCACGACGGAAGACAGCGTCTGTATAGGAGACGTCATAAACGTTTTGCGCCCATCTGCGTCCGACAGGTGGACAGATTTGGCGGAGAAAGCGTCATGGTTTGGGAACCATCTCATACAACCAGAAATCAGACTTGGTGATCGTTCCAGGAACCTGACAGCCCAACGTTACATCAACCACGTGTTAGAGCTTCACCTTCTCCCGATTATTGACCAACAGACACAGATTTTTCAACGGGACAACGCCCGGCCTCATACTGCACGTGCAACAATGAACTTTCTGCAGAATTCCAACGTCAGTGTCTTGCCATGACCCTCTAAATCACCAGACCTCAACCCTATTGAACACCTGTGGGATACTCTGGATCGACGCGTACGTCAACGTCAGCCGCCGCCACAGACGCTGCAACAGCTCGCCGTTGCACTGCAGGAGGAGTGGAGAGCCATTCCCCAGGAAAGAATCCGGCGTCTTATCCGTTCTTGTCCAAGGCGATGCCGTGCAGTGATTGCAGCGCGTGGTGCTCATACGAGATACTGAGAAAGACGCCCCCCTGGTGACAAACTGGTGTCTGTGAGATGACTTTTGAAATGACAATTTTAAACATGCCCATCTGGGTTATTATTCTGCCAAATTTCAGACTTCTGTCTTAAATAATAAAAATGCCGTGTCGTCCTAAAACTTCAGATCAAAATTTCTAAAATACAGGGGTTGCGTTTCTTTTTTGACAGAGTTTATTATGTCTATTGGTTACCGGCTGATGACAGGATTCCTGCAGCATAAAACTGACATTTGAATTCAGATACAGATTGTGGAAATATATTTTGTGGTATTTGTAAATTACTAAAGATAAATAATTGTCATCTTTGTAATCGTATAATGGATCGGTGGCACCTGTACGAAAACAAACTCTCACTATAGATTAATTATATTGGGATCAATAATGTGTCATTTCACAGGAGTATAACAACACGCGAAGACGTCAGCGGTGCTGACAGTAACGACAATCGAGGTGTCAAGGGATAACTGCAAGACTGTAACTGTATGATTCATGAATCCCAAGAGGTGAATAGCAGAAATAGATTACTGTTGATGCAAATTTGTACATGACAATGAATGTGTGATACACGTTACACTCACACGTTCCCTGTAGCTGTGTCTACCACCATAAAGAAAAAACAAAAGTGCCATTTTTAGTAGAAGAAGAAGAAATAGTTTATTAGAGTGTCACATGCTGCAATTCATTTAAAAAGTCGCTACATTATTACATGGATTTAAAAGCAGCATCCGGCCAATGGCATATGAGACACAAGTAGAATCACAGTTGTATAAAAACATTGGTAATAAAACCACATCAACACATAAACACACACAAGCCCAAACATATACACAAACGCACGCGCGCGCACACAAACACACACACATTCACTTTCTTACACTAAAAAGCATAAATTATATAAATAGCAAACATGTTGATGAGTGAATGTTGACATTAAGGTTGGAATAGATTAAACTATTCTACGGAAATATTTCGGCGCCTAAACATAGTATGGAGGAGTGCGGCAAGGGGCTTTACGAACTGATTCTTTGTAAGTAAAAGTACCATTTTGTCTACTGCTGACATAGATGGGAATAAAGGATGGACACTTGTTATTTCTTTCCAAAGATTATATCGGAGATCTGAATAATAATCACAGTTAACCAGAAAATATAGTAGTCCAGCTGGTTAGCTGGTTAGTCTGTCTCACAGTCCCTGAACCACATTAATTTCCCTACTGCCAAGCCCTCTCTGCAGTGCTAAAGCCCTAAATAAAGCAAGTCTAGATTTCCACAGGTTTCTGGTCTCCCTAGGGCTCCTTTTCAATACAAATGGGCTTGTCTGGTACTATCAAAATTATATATATTCAGAGACTAAGCCTTAGTCTAGTTAGCACCGGATGCCAATTAGAGTCAGCGTCTTCGCGAACTGGGTTTAGTAGCAGTTAGTGAGGATGTCGATGATCAAGAATAGGAATAGGAACATACACATTGTCAACACATTTTATATGGTAATGGGTAATGGTTTTATATTGCGTATGTATACGTATACTTTATGATATCTTACTGAAGTATTTTTGATTGTTCTTCGTTATTTAATAATATCATCTATGTGTATATAGTTTTCATATTGGTGTATTTGTTCCTAGCTAATAGTCTCTCGTAACCCAGAAAGGGTGGCTCACTGTTTTATTGTACTTGTATTTTGTATTGTTACTATGCGCTTGTGAGGTGAGACTTTAATAAACTATCTGTCTGTCATTGTCCTATCTAAGATCGGGTTATAAACCGGTTTGATGTGGTGAATGTCTTCCATGTTTTGTAACATGCATGTGATGGCATAACAAGTTAGGAATGGCCAGTTGAGTTCTAAAATACTTTCAGCAAAGAATTAATCGACAGTACATTGAGCAATCAGTGTTGTCGTGCACAATGGATTTGTCAAAAACGTTTATGAATGTAATTTTACTTTAGAAGATGAAATAAACCGATATCTTGGTGGCTATGTGAAAACAACAAACTCTATTCAAATATTTGGCCTCTAATACGATTCCTGATTGTTCAATATTATCTAGCTAAATTTAGTTGTTGAAGGAACCGAGCCTGGTGTGATATTTCAGCTGGACACTGAGACATGACACCGATGTATGGCAGCGGGAACAAACGTACGTCATCAGCTTTAGCTTCACGCTTAAATACTACTACTACTTTATTGCCCGACAAGGAATTCGGTTTACAACAGTGAGACATACAACACGGTTAAAACAAATTAAGCAAAGAAACACGTTCACCTTAAACACACAAATGAACAGGATGAGAAGAATAACCAGTGTATAATGTAAGAGACTAGTAAACAAATGCATTTAAAATTGTGGCTAAGTCTAACGTTCATTTAAAAGATTAATGGTAGCAGGTATAAAAGATGTTTGGGGCCTTTTTATTTATGCGAACTTTAGGGACGCGAAATCTACGTCCAAATGGTAAAAGTTTAAAGCAAGATTGTAAACCTTGAGACGAGTGGGATAAAATTTTGTTCGCAGACATTAAAACACGATTCTCATACATAATTATGACGAAGGGGGTTAAAATTCATGCCGAAAATTTTTAACAGGTGGCTACAATTATGTTTTGTTTTGGACAGAAAGGGCACCGAACCAACATTGAACAGAGAACAGTAAAATAGATTGGATACATCAGTTATAGAATGCATTCAAAATGGTATTGTCAGTGTTAAAGTCTTGTAAGCACTAATGAACAACGAAACATATGTCAGATTGGCTGTATCTCTTTACTGTACATTCTTTGTTATGATACACAGCTTCTCATTCGTCCACCCCAGAGTAGTATAGCGCTGAATACAAATAAAACTTAAGATAATAAGAAAATATGTTTTCCCGTCGAAAACAAACGATCCCAATTTCGATGCTTTCTAAGTTGGAGTTTTGTTTCCCTCTCCCAATAGACAGACCTCCCAAAAGACTGACCTCCCATAAGACAGACTCAATGAGTACACTAATTAGCTGAGCTATGCTGTCCACCCCTATGTAATTAATGAGCTCACCCAGAGTCATTGACAACACATTCCTATCTCTCCTAGTTTACAAGTGAATACATTGTGAATATTATAGTCTTTAATACCACAAACTAAAGCTATAATTACCATTTATCTTATCATAACACATATCATTGCAAAGGCTCTGTCACAAATCATAAAGTTTCTGTCGCAAAAATAACAAAGACTCAACTCTCACTGTAACCATGTCTCTACCAGTCCACTGATGATGTTGAAGTGACTTTCTTATAAGTGTTATCTGTGAACTGACAAACATATGATGTAAAATAATATGGTGACTGGTCTCATATACTTGATAGGTACATGTATATAAATTATTGTTTTTGATAATATTCACAAGTAAATGTGAAAATATATGGTGATGTACATATATATGTTGATGCAATATGTCTTAATTTAAAAATCATAATTCATTACATCAATTGATAAAACTATAGTTAATACCTAATGTTGTCTTTTTTATCTTGGCACATACCATTATTATCAAGGGTACAGCTTAATTAAGCCTTATGCAACCAACCATAAAATGTGTTGTTTTAAGCAGTCTGTCTTTTGGGACAGACAGACAGACAGATTATTTATTAAAGTTTCGTCCCTGTTATACATATATACAAACTAATTGAACATATATTTACATAAAGGCCATTCCATACGGAATTATGAGAGACTAAAATTCTTAAAACATTACATGTACATGTATTATGAGTAACAATAACTAAAAGTTATATAATACGGATTTTCTCTTTTTTAAAATAACATGGCAGGTTTTGGCAGCTATAAAACAGATATTGCTATTGGACAGGATAAAAGCAGTTTTTTGTATATCAGTAAGATTACTAAAATTCTGACATAGGCTATCACAAGTATTTAAAAGACTAAAACGTTCATCACTATAAACCGGACAAATAATTAAAACATGAACTTCGTCTTCAACACAGTGTTTACAATAAAAACATTATCGGGGCACATACCATTATTATCAACGGTACAGCTTAATTAAGCCTTATGCAACCAACCATAAATTGTGTTGTTTTAAGCAGTCTGTCTTTTGAGAGGTCTCTCTTATGAGAAGATACCATTTGGTGCGTAGTAAACTCGGCGTTAATTAAGCGTAACACTCAACATTGTTCTCAGGCAACACATATCGTATGTCTACCAGCGTGTAAATAGTAAACGCTCAATGATCCCACAAATCCTCATAGGTATTGTTCAATACTTTAATCCACATGAACACAGACATAATGTCAGTGGAACTAGAAAAATCCGGATTAATTTAAACGCCTCGCAGATTAAAAGCTTTATCTTTCTAATCCATTATGATAGTAAGAAATTAGTTAATGAATTCATTGTATTTGCTCTTGCTAAGCAACTACATATGTACTATATAAATCACTCCTGCTGGCACATGAGATACTAATTAAGCTAAGTGCACAATTTGTAAAACATGAACGCACTGGCCATCTGAAGGAAACTGAGAACACAATGTGTCAGTTATGTACCTTCCTCCCTGATGACATCTCTAACACGTTCAGACAAGAAGTGGGCATCCCCAACTTTACTTCCAGTATTGCTGATATGGTTCTTTGTGTATTTGAATCTGGATTTGGTAAAGAAATTTACTCAAACGTAAACGTGAGGTATACCGATGATCTGATATCGTTCAACAACCATATCAAATATTCCTTTCCACTGGTTTACCAACATAAACCAGAAATACGGGCGACTAATCCCACAGCCGTGGGCCTGCATGACAAGAGGAATGACTTTCCACAAGTCTGTATGACTTCCACTTTCCCTTTATCTCGAACAATATTCGACCCGTGAAGGTCCAGGGTAGAATGAATCTTCAGTAACCCATGCTTGTCGTAAGAGGCGACTAACGGGATCGGGTGGTCAGGCTCGATGGCTTGGTTGGCACATGTCATCTGTTCCTAATTGCACAAATCGAAGCTCAGGGTTAAGTTTCTAAATATCACAAATCAATTATGAGGTGCAGTTGAGCATGGTTTTTAACATCATATCCTTGAATATAAAAATACACAGTTCTTAAATTTTGATAGTTCCGACATGTAAAAAGGTAGTGAATAACGTCTTCGTTGTAATAACCACATGAGCACCTGGGTGTGTCCGATACATGCCGAATATATCTGTCTGCGTTTAGATCACTACAGCCGAGCTTGAGGCGACAATGAATGATTTGACAAAATCTAGTTCCAAAATTAAAATCAAAGTAATTGTGAGTTTCTGTTGTGTTTATCATGGTTATAAATTGATTCAGGGAAATAGCGTTAACAGCTCCATCGGGCAATGAATTCCACGTCATAATAGCGCTCGGTTAAAATGATTGAGAATATCTTTGCGTTCTACAATTAATAGTTTGAATGGAAGTCCTATTTCAAAGATTATAGTTGCTTTGTTTGAGTACTCTACCTGGTACAAGATCGTTCAAATAATCAGGAGTCAGACGATGATACGTTTTATAGAAAGTTATGAATTTAGAGCGATGTCGTCTTTCTTTCAGTGTGCTATAATTAGTTTCCCTGTATACTTTATCGTGACTGGTGCCACGAACCGCACCGCTTATAGTTCTAAATGTAAATTTTCCAGTAAAATCAACTGTTCAATCGTACAATTATCCCAAATATGACAGCAGTAATCAAAAAGTGGTAAGATAAAGGAGTTGTATAAAGTATTAAACCTTTTCCGAGATAAACGATATTTCAAACTTTTCAGACAATTGATCATTGGACTAATTTTCTTTATCATGTCACCTATATGAACTTTCCAAGAACAATCGCTTTGAAGTGTTATACCTAAGCGTTTATGGTTATCCACTTCTTAAATAATTTCACCATTCATTAATAAGTTTGGTCTGACATAGATTTGCGTTTTTCGAGTGAATGTTATACTCTCAGTCTTACTAGGATTAAAGCTAACTTGCCACTTTTTAGCCCAATCTGAATGTCTTGCCAAATCATTGTCTATTATAGCATATATCGATGTATCATTCGCAAAAAGGCGGATGTTACTATCTATACCATCCACAATGTCATTAATATAGATGATGAACAAAAGCGGTACTAAAACGGAACCTTGGGGCACGCCAGCTTCCACAAATTTAATATCTGAACTGTATCCATTTATTACCACTCTCTGCATTCTACTATCTAGATAACTTTCAAACCATTCCAAGAGTTCACCCCTTATACCGTAAGCATGAAGTTTATGAATAATGCCCCTATGCCAAACTCTATCAAAGGCTTTACTTATATCGCACAATACGGCTCTAAATTCCTTTTCTGCACCTGCGATGAAGTTATAAAGGTAAGTTAATTGATTACTGTAGAATCGCCAGGCATAAATCCAGATTGTAAGTTTGACAGAATATTGTTATCTCTAAAGAAGTTGAAGACGTATTTAAAAACGCATTTTTAATCAATATCAATTCGATGTATCTGCAACTCACAGTATCCTTGCTGGTTAATAATATAATAATAATAAGAAGAAGAAGAAGAAGAAGAAGAATTGTATTACCAAAGTCTCACACATTGTAAAACGGGCAGTATAAATATTCTGTAAAATATAAAATGTCCGGCCAATAGCCTGACACCCAAGACAACGCATACATACAGATGAAAGTAAAGATACTCGCGGCAGGTATTGTAGTAACATATATATACACCGGTTATTATGTACAGCCAGATATTAAGCATGCATACTAAATTAAAGGAGACAATATGCATGAAGAACGAACGTTTGGGTCACACAAATATCACTGATGTTTAAAGGAACATTTCCTCCATACACATGTTTGTCATAATCTTCAAAATCTGGAAAACACTAGAAAACTTTGCCATTAAAGACTAAACAAAATATCATTTTGATGGTGTCAATCACAGCCACCTGCCAACCTGTCCTTGTTTGTGTAGGTGTGTGAGTTTGACAGATTTACGAGGTCATTCATTGTACATACATGTGCGAGATCTATTCTGTAAGGATATAATATGTATGTTACAAACTTAGGTGTCACTACAAGCCGGATACTAATTAAGAACTACATCAAAACATATTTGTGGAAAGGAACTAACCAGTGTTGTTGTGTTTGAACAAGGATATCCCAAGCAGTTTCTTTCTTTGATTTATATGACTTGACCGTATGTTACATTTTGTTCTTCACAAATCATAGAATCGTCGCCAAGCAATGAGCTATGTGGGTTGTGAAACAGCAGAATCGTTCGGGAAGATATTAACGTTTTACCATGCAGTATTGTTTCTTGTTGTTGGTTTGTTGTTTTACGCCGCACTCAGCAATATTCCAGCTATATGCTGGCGGTCTGTAAATAATTGAGTCTGGACCATGCAATCCAGTGATCAACAGCATGAGCATCGTTCTACGCGATTGGGATACGATGACATGTGTCAACCAAGTCAGCGAACCTGACCACCCAATCCCGTTAGTCGCCTCTCACGACAAGCATGGGTTACTGAAGACGATTCTAACCCGGATCGCTACGGGTACAGTATTGTTCGAGATAAAGGGAAAGTAGAAGTCATACAGACTTGTGGAGTTACAATCATCATTATGGTCCCATGTTGATCAAAGTCTTTATATTAACCAGTACGATGATGAAATTAGATCTTCCGTTGCACCAATCTGTTCCATATTCAAGAGAAGAAAAAGTCGAACACACACGTACTAACTGACCGTTTCTTTGTTGAAGTGTCGTAAAATATATTAATGTCCAGTTTTTGCGACCTCTGCGAACTGTCAAAGAGGTTCATGAGTCAAATTGGAAATTATACATGTCAGTTTGAAACAGTAACCAATTACTGGGGATACATTATCGTTACAGAGAAATGCAATATTTTACACATTCCCATGTACATTATGTATACGTCTATGTATGGATGAATTTATGTATGAAGGTATCTTTGTAGATATCTATGTCTGTACGCATCGATGCTAATATTTATATATGTACCTATGTATGTATCTAAGTGTGTACATTGTATATATGTCAACAATCTTTTCATATTTTTTAAACGCTTTTTAAATATTGATAATATTCTTTTTAAGGTGTCATTTCGGCCTCTCGAGGCCTGGTGTTTGCATTTTATGCTGTACTATGCTGTCCCATCATTTATAACACATGGCACTATAATAAACTACTACTATTATTATTATTATTATTTGGAAAGATGTTCTCTGTCAAACGTCTATGCATGATGTCATATCAGCACAACAGAAGACAACTGCAGACGGAAGAGATATTATTATTGCCTAAAATACAAGTATGGCATTAAGATAAATTATACACAATTACAAATAGCATATATAATTCTGCGTAAAAGAATGTCGCGATTGTTAAAAGCATATGAATACATAGTGGTTGTTTATTCAGTGTAACTTTCACCAGGTTATTTTTTTAACAAAGCCAATAAGTAAAATGCCTTCAGCTGCTGTGTGTCTAGGCACAATACATCATCTCAAATGGGGATCGATATACTTTAAACCTACTTGTAGTTTTAGAGCGACGTTAGTGTATCAACACAGCAAACTTAATAAGTTTCTATTGTCATCCATTCATTTCAAAGCAGCTTAAAACAACGGGTGTAATCACTCGGCTACAGAGAATTACTACACAATAGCTTATCGCCAGCAACGTCCGCGGCAATGCAAGCCGACATCCACTCCAATGCGTAGACATATTAATTAGGCCCGGCTCGCGGTAATTTGTGACAATCGCTTTGACGAAAAACATGCTCTGAAGGATTGGCTCGAGGTTGGCCAAGTAAGCTTGGTACATTGACCATCTGATTGGTCGAAGCTCGAGCATGCTTGACCACAAGACTTTAAATGCATGTGATGTAAATGAGCGATCATTAATCATACTTTATGTCGAGTTCGCAATGACAAACGTACCTCCCCACCTGCTTCAACCTCTGTGTATCGACACCAACATAACCTACGACCTGGATATGTCCATGTTCCCAGGTCTGGACGACCCACAACAAATGTACCAGCCGGCCCTGTTGATAGCCACTGACTTGAGCGACTACGTCGACCACAACATACATTGTGTCACAATTGATGACAATACAAAATGTATTCCTGACGCTCTCGATTATTTTGAAGGTATGTTAAACTTAGATTATTCACCTTTGTTCAATGGCTATATTAACCATTATTGATGGAACTAAAATATTGGTATTAATATCAGAGGAAAGTGAAATATTATAAATATTTCTGTTTTGTATTGTTTGACAGCCGTATGAAAAGTGTATTAACTTTCATAACTTTCATCTTCAGATAGCAACCAGAGTTTGTTCTCCGACCTAGACCCCAGTAGTGCTTTGGATAGCAGCACTTTCCAGTTGGTGCTGGAAGACGTCGCAGAGGAACTGTCGTCATCGTGTGACACCATACTCTCTAAACATACGGTTGTGGACACGGAAAACGGGCATAGAAGACATGACTTAGAAGATTGTGATGTTGACTGCTGTTTTAACAACGGATGTCGGATCCCTGACGATGACTTACAAGCTGCGATGTCATACAGTCGAGGACAGAAAAGATACCGATCTGTTGATGTTGAAGACGCTGATTCAAGAAAGAAGCCAAAGTTGATGACCGATTCACCACTTTATCCCTCTATGGTGTCTGTGTTTTCCACATATGGGCACTGTGACTTAAGCAGACTGTCATGAAGGTATATGTGAAATCATCTACTGTCCTTCGAGCCATGTTAACCCATTCAGTTGTCATGAGTTAATGGGACCTCGTACAGAGTCTCCGTCATCCGTGGTGCTAAAGAAACATTCAAGTTCAATGTTACCCTTTCGGGCAGTTAACGTTGATCAGGAAACAAACATATAACTAGTGCTTGACGTTACTATTAAAACTATACATCTTCCTCATGTTATCTCTACCATGTTATTGTTGTTTTGTTGTTTACTGAAATATATATGACAAAATATGTTTACTTATGTCTTGTTTATCATACATCGTGCCTGCCGATAAATTATTCTTTCCAGTGAAAGTGTACATTGTGTACTCGTCTGTCTCACAGTCCCTTAACCGTTTTATGTTCCATACAGCCTAGGCCTCCCTGCAATGCCCTATATGAAGCAAGTCTAGATTTCCCCAGATTCTGAATCTCTGGTCTCCCCTGGAGCTCTTTTTCAATTAAAATGGGTTTATTTGTTACAATCAAAAATATATATATATTCAAAAACAAAGCGTTTGTCTAATTGTGTACTTGCTATCCAGGTGGCATGCGTGTTGTTGTATGGGTAGTTCAGTAACATTAACCAAACAGATCACATGGGGCTCGTATTTTTCACACTGAATTTAAAACAATCCTTTATGCTGATAGTCTTTATTTAAAATATAATGTCTACATTTACGTAAAATTATGCAATACATGTAGTTATTTATGTAAACGGCCACGGCTATCTGCCAAACCAGAGGCACAAGGTATTTACTTGCGAAAAGTGTAAGCATTATACTTAGTCTCTAAGGGAATAAATAATAATTTATATGAATATTTCTAACCAATATAAATAACAGACTGGCGTCCTCAGATACTGTCCGCTTATCTAGACTTGACTCTTTGAAGGAGAGAAGTGCTATACATCCATAGGCTTAGCATTCAGTACAGCCTTGGATTAAGGCCAGATAAGCATGTCGTTCTTCACCAGGAGCACCCTCCAGTCAAGTCGTTGTATTTGATAGTTAGAGTTCGTTCGATCCCCAGCTTCTGTGGGTTGTATCATAAGCGATGAGACAGTGTTGGCCACAGATGGAATTATTGTTTATATACTTTGTTGTCTCTTATGGTATCTGTGAATCCTATTGGGTACAGTGATATGAAACAACAGGACATCATGACATTGATGATGGATTAGAAGCGTCGTCTTTCTCACAGACCCTAGAAAATATATGTGATAAAACATTTACACCCATATCAGCTCCCGTCCAAGCTCCATCAGCCTTTTACTTGTGTCCCTTGAAACTCGATGGCTCCATCAAAGAGTAATTGTAATTTAACCTCATAGATGATCTTTTTTCATGGAGTGTATTTTCGTCTCAAGTTCCGTAGGAGATGAAATGTTCAATGGATATATTTAATAACCTATTCAATTAAGTCTTACACATTATGAATGTCCTGACAAAAATACATCATACATTTCTTGCGTCATAAATCAGTAGAATTTTAGCATTGTTGGTGGCGGACAGTTGATGGGAAGAGGTTTGCCTCTAGATAGTTTGTAGATCTTTAGCCATGCTTCAGACTGAAGTAAATATTGAATGTGGTGTCTCCTATAGCAAATGGAGGTGTTCGAAGTATATGCCTTTCTTCACTCAGAGATGAGTGGGTCTTCCTTTTCTCGTGCATACATAGATATCCAACAGACATTGATTGAACTTGTCAATAGTTAACGGCCACAATACAAGCTAAAATACCCCTGTATAAAATACTCAAACGAGGCTGATAATGATCGCAATCGCATGTAATACATCCAATAAATTTAAGATGACAGAAGAATTTTCAATCAGTCACATTGAACAAAGCATTCATTAAGCCACAATTACTTCATTCATAATGGGAATACTTACTGTATAGAAGAATATAGTGTATTAACAATAGAAATCGGTTAAATAGTGGTCTTAAAGTAAATGGTTAAATGTGTTGTTTATGCCAATTAAATATCACTGTTTTCCTTCACTATGATTTTTGCTTTCACTGCATTTCACATGTAGGCTAAGTAATTGAAACGCATTATCCTTGCAAAATATTCCATTGTTGACGGCCAATATGCGTGGTGCGTAATTAACTGTGTTAAATCAGCGTAACACCATACATTGTTGTTGTTTGCCAAAGAACCTTCGCGTATATCTACCAATGTGTGGATAGTAATCGGACATTGATCCTTCAAATCTTCGCAGATACTGATTGAAACCTTAATCTATATTCTAAGATGCCTTGCAGTTAGAACAATTGGGAAAAAAATACATTATCAGACACTAAAGGTATAGTTTCTTGATGACGTAACAATTGAATGACGTTATCCCGTCACTGTGCGATTCTAGTGTTCCCCCTCGTAATCGAACCATTTCACATTACGTCACAATGTAAGCGACGTCACGATACATGTCAGTTGTCATCGCCTCGTACGGCTTCCTACGGTAAACTACTCCGTTGCATCCCGTTTCTAGGTTTGCAGTTGCTTCACGCAGCTAACATCACTGGTGGAAACATTACGTTTATGTTTTACGACGGTTAAAATGTCTCACAAGTTTTCAGCGACACGTTAACGTTCGCAATGTTTACATTCCCACAATGCAATCGTGGAATGTCGCTTGACTACTCAGCTTCATCTGGATGTACTGATCTAAACTTACGTTGGTAGTAGAAATGCGACGTTCATATTGCCCCATATGGTTTACGTTAATGACAGATGTAATTAAAATAATTCAGAGAGCATATTTAATCCGAACGTAATCCGTCATCAAACTGTTATCATTTGTATGTTTGTGGTAACGTTCGTCTTAACGTAAGGGGGCAGACACATCAAGAGATATAGAACAACGCGCCAGTTAGCCCTGTGTGAAGATTCTTAATTTTGGTCACCGACACCGTCGTTTGTTTTCTGCCTTAAATTAATCGTAATTATCCTTAGAAAGTATTAAATTTGGCATCTTAGAAAAGAAATACAGTTCGCTCTACCACCATGTATAGTGTAATAAAGCACACTTTCGCCCTGAAGTATGCTTGCGTCCGAGTGTTTTAACGTTATAATAGTTCAGAGCGTTATAATAGTTCAGAGCGAATCAATACTTAATCAATACTAGATATCACTCGAACTAGAAAAACCTCGGTTAAATTCAAACGCTTGTCAGAGTTTAAAACTTTGTCATTTTAATTCTCTAAGAACAGTAAGAGATACATGCAGTTCTTGACTTGAATCCTTTAACACTCACTACGTCCTTGAACACGCTAAGGTGAGGCTTAACGTTACGTTCAAGGTTATTGCCTGCAGTGTAACGTGCATGAACGGGCGTGCTGTGTGGACTAGTGTGGATTATTCTCGATCTGTAGTGCCATATCTTGAACTACTTTTCACCACACCATGAAGGCGGTCAGTGTATGTATCCAGCACCAAGGTGTCGTTGAACACGTGTCTCAGTATTTCATCCCAGGGAAAATACGCGAAGAAATAGAAAAGTGGATGGCATAAATGTCACTGTAGTGTGTCCACACTCGTGATTCGTATAATTCCCATAATTATCAAACATTAAAGATGGACTTCTTCCCATTTAATATTGATGAAAACGTTCCTGGGCTATTTTCTACGGAGCTAATCGCGACCGTGTCGGAGTCGTGCAGATTATTAACGTTGCTCGTTGCCGAACGGTCGTCAGATTTATCATAAGTTCTGGATTAGGCTTGATATATAATATTTGATTAATATTTATTTCATTTTTGACAATGCATGTATATGTCTACGAGGTTCATAACTGCATGGCAGCCACAAATTTCGTTATGAGAAATAAAAGCCTTCAGACGCTGGTTGGGTAAACGCCTTCACCAATAAACAGTGTATGACATAAGCCAAAACCACAGCCAGACATCAGGTCTGGTAACTTCAAAATGTTACCAGCCCAAAATGGATTTAATTAGACCAAATATGGTGAATTTACTCAGATGTATGGAACATCTAAAACTTTTACCAGACCATCGGGCTGGTTAGTTGGAAATTTAGAACGTCCATTAGACGATTTTGAGAGATCCATTTACATATGTTTCACCACTGTTTTGCCTTTTACGCAATACAGATCACTTCAAGTACGGAAGACGTTTTATTGCTGTTGTTGATGTATATTATTTTCTAAATCACCATCAACTATTGAGGCTAAAAGATGTTTATAAGAAAAGTGAGCTCCCGTACCCTGCCCAATCGGTGGCACACTTCACGAACACGCGCAAAGGCAAGTGTTTACACTGGAAGGGTTGTAACCTTGCTCCAAGGCTGTAGATACTGAATGCTGAGCCCATGGATTTATAGTACTTCTATCCTTCGAAGAGGCAAGTCTAGATAGGCGGACAGTCAAGACCCAGTCTGTTATTCATTATTGTTTAGAAATTATCATTAAAACTGATATTTCTTACCCGAGAGACTTGTAGAAGTCTAGAAAGGTTGCAACAAGTTGACATTGCGAATTGTGGGGCAATGGGGCGCAACTCTGCATTGCAAATATTAGCGTTGCAGACGACAAGTTCATCCGCGTCAATCTCAGGTCACTGTGTGCCGTCTGCAGGGTGATGATAATGCGTGTATATAAATTGACGTTTGTGCCGCTGACATTTCTTAATTATGAATTTGATACCAGTATCTAAACCTTTGATTGATTTGTTGACTAATGTAGGCCATAACATTCATCGAAGTTGAATGTTATTTCAACACCTTGAACACACTACCCACTGAGACGATACTTCTGTAGTAGATGTATTTCAGTACATGGTTTGTTTATTTTGTTATAGTTCACTCATCTGTTCTAGGATTGGGACCCGACACGTGTATCGTATACCACGACGACACGTTATACCTTAATCACCTGCGGAGGTACCTTTACTGACCTATCTGACAGACAAACTGATGACCAACTCCTATTCCAAAATTCAATCCCGCTTCAAGAATGAATTTATTCATGTACAATAGTTTAATATAACCCAGACCACAATGCTGATGTTTTAATGTCGACAAACATCAATGTTATTATGTATATCGACTGTACACCGATACAACCCCACCCTTTTTGTGTTTCTAACCTTGACCATTATGAGTGAGTGAGTGAGTTGGGTTTTATACGGCTTTTAGCAATATTTCAGCAATACCAGAAATGGATTTCACACATTGTGCCCATGTGGGGATTCGAACCCGTGCCATCGGCGTGACGAGCGAACGCTTTAACCATTAGGTTACCCTACCGCCCCTTGGCCATTATGAGAGTGGCCGGGCGAAAAACTACCTGAACATAAATACAAAATGAATCAACTAAGTGTGAAACTCGTTTTATGAAAATTTAAAATTTTAGATCACTTGGAAAAAGGGGTTAAAGTAATTCACGATGTAGGTCGAGTCGCTTTGTTACTGAGATATTGTTTAGCAAATACTGAAGAAAGAGCAAGATGGTCTGTCTTCATGAGTATGCAATGGAGGAGGATGGTTTTACCACATCAGGGCACGAAAGTTCACAGCGGCGGGAACATTGAGATAAGAAAAAACTATTATCAATTCACGTTGGAATGAAAATTCAAGGTGGCATCCGCCATTACTTTCCCAACTGTTAGTTTTGATGAAGAGCGGGGGCACAATCTATAGTCAACAGATTAATAACCCTCTCGTCTAATTCATATTATATAACCACAATGGCCATAGTAATATACACCGGATAGCAAAAGACAGCACTGGTATGTCAACTATATCCACCGGCAGATGGCTCTTATATTACAGTTGTATCCTGCGCCAGAGGGAACGTTACCTCCCTTGTTTTAATAAGCACAGACTGTTGTCAGATTGTTTATTATTGCTCTTTATTGCGGGTTCTTTTGAAGGGAATAAAACTCATAAATATTCACATTTCCCTCGTGGCATCACCCCAGGTTATGGGTTTTTGTTTCGTTGACTAGATACGCATCGAGAATGTCCTCATCAACATGTTTGGGGCGTCGTTAACAGTTTTGGGCTATGGTCGCCTTTGTTACTTATAATGGGCCATCTGCATATGAGCGATGGCAAGGGTCTTTGAGCTTGGCGGTTGATGTGGAAGGGTATTAGCCGATATGTAATATATCATAATGGCCTTCGCTGAACACCCTATTCAGGCAAAAACTCAAATAGCTTATGGGTGACTGATTTGAGAAGGCATAGAAATTGATCAACGATATATCATGATTTGTTATGTTAGAAAGGTGCTGATCTGGACTGGGCACGACATTCCATTGTGATTTGGCACTGTATCGAATTTTGGAGTGATATTAATTCTCTATATCTTTGAATTATGATATTGATTGTTATACGGAAAGAAATGCAGCTGATTCCCATTAAATCAATCTTAGTTATGTATCGCTCCCTTCCTCACTCACTCACTCACAGTATATAACATTACAACCAGAGACCATATAATATTATTATTATATGGTCTCTGTTACAACTCATAGATTCACATATTACAGAGGATTGGTAACATCTTTGTATTATAGGTATTTGTGCACACATCCTAACAGCTGTATTATAGATATTTATGCACACAACCTTGCAGCAAATATATGATTACGTACATTGCGCTATTGTTGAACCAATTTACAACAGTTACCACTGATACTGTTGATATCCACTACTGTGTCAACCTTGGCAGCTTTCCGTCACTTCCTCAAGATCTGGTGTCAGAAACAATCGTGCTAAAAACAAATCTCCGAACATAGAGCATTCTGTTTGTTCCTCAGACCTTTTGTTTCAGGATACTCATAAATCTTACTAATTCCATGTCACAAACGACAACAATACATACATGGCAATCCCCACTGGTTGTATTACCTGCTAAATTCTCTTTATGTTATTATTAACCATGGTGTCCTAATGCATTTAGACCTATTAACCCCAAGGAGGTGAGGTTATCGCCTAATGAGAACACCTGTTCCAACTGCACTCAGTGTGGATCCAGACTAATTTACTCTCTAGTTGCAACTCAGCCTGGTGTGAAACGTTTAATCCTTTAATGGCGTCTTTTGTGCATTACAAGACAATGTTGAAGTCTTGACCACGCGGACCAATGCGGGACGTCCCATACGCCGCTGGGTTGGATTAGCCCAAGCTGGTCAGTTGTGGTCTTGACACGGGCCCTATGATCGGGATGATAAAGGTTTGTGGCAAACGTTCATTATTTCACTTTGATGTGATACTCTGTCATTAATTTCGCATCAGTGAATGGCAAAGGAACACCGTCGGTCATCAGAATCGCCTTACTGCATTTATCGCATAGCCAGCTTAGGATTTGTCAATTCATACAGGCTGAGCGTTGAAATAGGATCATGCATAGTTATCATTTTGTATGAGGGAGTGACTGGGCTCCGGGCACGTAATACAAATAGCAACAACGCACAAATATTCTGTATTTACGACAGAGATAATTATAACACAATTCCAATTACATGGCATACAGACATTACATATACCCGGAAAGGCATTTGGAATATTTGTATATTAATATGCTTGTAGAAGAGTTGAGTTGAGTTTTACGCCGCACTTAGCAATATTCCAGCTATATGGCGGTCTTGTAGAATAACTTCATGGTGATTTTATAAGTACTGCGAATCACCGTCATGTTTTTACGCCGCTAATAGCATCAGTGTTGGGCTTCACACAGTCCACGAATGTGGGGAATCGAACCCGTCCCGGCGTGACCAAAAGGCTACGCATAGACCATTAAGCTTCTGAGAGCCCAGACAAACCATAGGAATATTTACGCACATTAATATTGATTAACATTCATATTTTGTCCATTATTCACCTCTTCACACAGTGTACCCATGTAGGGAATCGAACCCGGTAGGGTGACCAAAAGGCTACCCCCAAAGACCATCAGGGTTGTGAGAGACTCGACAACCTATAGGAATGTTTACAGATTAATATCGATTAATTTTCATATTTTGTGCATTATTCACATCTTGAAACAGAACCAGATTCACAAGTTACCATGTTCTTTTCCAGATGACGGAAGCCTATGAAAGCCTTTGTGCAAGTGGTCCCAGTATGGTGATATGTCGTCATTTAAACCTCCAGATGGCACACATAATACAATACATAAATATTATTAATGAGTCAGTAGAGCTTACTTTTAAACATAATTTGTAAACTGCTGCTGGGGAATTGTTGCTTTCGAGATTTCCATCAACCATTGTTCTACATGGCATCAATAACTCGATGCGGTCTTCTCAATGGGTACCCTGTATGTGTCGAATTTATTAATGAAGATAAATGTTAACATGCATGTGTTAATAGCGTTTCGTTGCCAATGTTTCCATATTATAGTCCCTACTTTATGGAGAAGCAATGCATTCTTTTCTGATCACCCCAAGTGAATGATTATCTCTACAAGAGATATGGTTCTTGTACAATAAAATACATTGTTTTTGATAAGTTTGATAGTTTTAGGCCTTGATATCCCTTCTGAAGTGGAATTTAAGACATTCATTGCACATTGTATTCAGCGCAAACTATTAAATAACTTACATTCCATCAATTGCCAATGTACGAGAAAACACGATGCGTCTCTATTTAACCGTATATGAAATGGTTACGTCATTATTTTAACCATGCAAGCAGACACAAAAGCCATGTTCATAATGAATCCTAATCGTAGGGATGTATATGGAATTAATGGGATATTAGTCAAATATGTATTGTGCTAATACACAGATTGATCTTGACTAGAAACTGAGTCATTGGATAAGGACAGTGGTATTTATAGACTCCGGTCCAATTCGAGAGTTTTCCAAGACAACTTAGGTAACGCTTTGACTATTTGTTTACCTCAGACATGTCTGTGATATTTAAGCTTTGGCGTCCTCTTGCGAATGATGAAGGGAAATGGAGTTCAGAAAAATAATCACGTCTCAAAGACATGATGTTATGTCACAGTAGTGGTGAACAGGGCGAGTTGCCCACGGCCACACCTTCCGGTGCAAACCACAGAGGTTCTGTACACAGTTATCGGGTTACTAATTAAGCATACGACTCACCGATTTATTCCAAATAGCCCCGAGACACGGCTTAGCGTTTATGAAAGGTACCTTGTTCGAGCAGTTAATGGCATCTTTAACGGATTAGAGACAAGAATTATAGCCATGACTTTTGTAAAGATCTCAATCGTGCAGCATTGTATATTTTTGGATCCTGATTATTTCGTAATGCTGAAAGACAAATTGACAATCCATGTGGTTATCATGAATATGATACAGCTCTGATCCCACAATCAGCGCAACATTCAAATCCTATTGTTTAATATTTTGGACTCAGGTCAAACAAATCCGGAAGAAATTAATCTATGTTAACAATAGGTTGATTCTCTAAAACAAATCCAAATCCTGATATGCAAAGCAATATCTTCCACTTTGAAGCCCAAGTCACCACATGTCAGCTGCAAACATACCTTCAAACAGATCAATATGAAAATGAAGTAATGTTGGTTTGTTAAGCTTCACATCAAAAGGCCTTCTGTGACAATTGTTATTCTTTTCTCTTTTCGTATTTCTATTTCATTCAGTGAACCTGCAAGGTTATTTTTAAAAAAATATATAAAAAATTGCAATTTTTCTGTTTCCTCTTCCGACCTAAAATAATACTGAAGAATATGTGCAATCTCTGTAACATTAAATTATCATTTTTCCTCTAAATGAAAGTGGCAGAACTATTTGTTTAAAAATATGTTGCCCTGATTATATGATAATGTCATGTGACGTGTGCACCACTACTGGTCCTATCACTTGCCTTAGAATCCTACCTCTAGCATCTCTTGGTGCTGACAACAAAGGTTGAGAACACTGTGAATCTGACCAATAATTCAAAGCCAACAGACCACGTTGCAGCATCTTATACCACTGCGACATCCATCCCATTCGTTATTTATGTTATGGAACAAGGATACCGCTTCGGTTTACCACTTCATATGGCATGATTAAACCATGGGACCTTCGAACAGCTTCTGCCTCCACGAATCATAGCGGGAAGCTTACTGATAACCGCCACTGATTACATAAAGATTCGTCACCTCCAATGAAATTCTTGCAGAACCCCTAGAACGGTTATAAATTTAAGCACATCCTTGGGCTTATCCTCAACTAATCTGTCTCGAAGGTCTACAGTGTGTTGTCATGATAATGCTGAACAAAGAAGTGTTATCTGTGGAAACAGCTCGGGAGATTTAGTAGAACGCAGAGGAATTAGTGGTGATATTACAATACTCTTCAAACAATTTCTGACATTTTAAGTCTGCTTGTCACCTAACCATCTATCTATAACTTCGCACATAATTTTACGTACATTGTAATCTTTCATAAACAATATCAGATGGTAACGATTTATGATTATATATATCGTCCTTGAATTGCTTTTAGATGTCATACAGGTAAAAGGGGAAATGTATGGATGTCACTTTCTGTCACATGATACTAGGTAACATCCATAAAACACCCTCTGTATTGTGTTGTATGTTTCGTGGTAAAAAAAACTGCATGTGATCGTGTGGAATGCACCTTATGTCCCGTATCAATGTGATAGTTTTTTTACTACCATGATAGACGTTGTTACAGTCTTGCGCTTGCATCATTGCCTTAATGCGCCTCGGGAGTAGCATATTGTCATTCAGTGCCCAATGTGTTCCTGCATTGTTCATGGTCTTGTACACCACATTCTTCACCTTTGTACTGACAATGTTGTAAGTGCAAGACGAGAGACCATGTGGCTGGATATTCTAGACATATTCGGTGTAGACACATATGTTCTGTTAGACAATATAGAACAGAGAACGCTGACCGAAGTGCTGCTCGGACGTCACACGTATGACACTGACACCATGCATCTGCTGCTACTGGTTGGACAGTTTGCATCTGGGATCGACTGGTCCAGTTTCACTTTCTAAAAACTCTAATTAATATATCATAACATTTCGACACTTGTGGCTAACAACTTAAGCTTTTAACATTCAATTAATTTTGTATCTCGAAATCTGGAGGAATTAAATAAACCTACCTACCTACATACATACATACATACATACTACTGCCTGTCCGGATAATAACTCCATTCCCATCGTCATTCACTTTCTTTTGAAAGTAAAAACTACAATTTGCAGGTTTAGTTGGTATATTTGATTGTTCATTTAAAAATTTATATACATATAATATATATATTTCCAGTGGTGAATTTCACCTTCATGTCGAGCATCAGATCAAGCCTCTGGGAGTCTACTGTTTTCAGTTGTTCGAATGTCAATGTGTCACCATCAAAGGTCTGGTCGCGGTGTTCACCACATGTGCCAAATCGTTGCTTGATGCACAATGAAGTTTAAATGACATTTTCAGATTAATTCTTTTTCACCATCCGTCTGTTGCTATTGAAAACTGTGTCCCTGGCGGGAGATACTGATACAGCTAGGTGTGTTGACCTCATCACTCAGCTTCGGTAATATTTTACAACATTTGTCTTTTGAGCCCTGTTTCGGCATCTGTGTAATTCTACACCTGTCCCATTGTTTTCCAACAGCATTTTTCGTCATGCACACTTATCATAAGAACGTTTACATAACATGTGGTAACCCAGTTATGCAATACCCTTTGATATAATATCGATGTTGCACAGATACCCGATTATTTACCAGATCAATCTCTGGCTTTGACCTTGTTATTTATGCCGATGACCTCACACACGTATTAGTATGCATGGCTATACATGTATATGTTCAATCTGCCATGAACCCACCATCTAAATATAATCAGTCATAGAACATACATATTGAAAACGCCGCGTAAGGCAACGTTCCTTCATCCGTTCGTTCGTTCGTTCACGATTCTCGACATGTCTTTCCTTCTCGGGAAATGAGAGTACAAGTCCGCATAAATGTATATCACCTTTGTGTGTGTGCGTCATATCGTATACATATGAGTATACGTTGCATTAACGTTACACAGAAATAACGCCTATATTAACGGAGTGTGTCGTTTTATATTACAGACAGAAGCTAGAATATAATAAACATATTAAATAATAAATATAAGGTGTCTGAAAGTAATAGGTGAGTTAATTGGTGGAAAGGTTACAAGTATTGACAAAACAATAACCAAATTACATTGTACTCAAAAGGTTAAAGATTTCGCTTGCATATATTGAAAGGTACGAGAGCACTGTAGGCTTTGTATTCTTATTCGCGGAGACAGGTACCAACAATATAATACTAAGCTTACATATGTTACGTCATCATCTTTTGAATCTTTACTTCCTCGTCATTAACCCCAATATCCTGCTCAAGGGTGATATGAATGATGTCATTCACAGGTCACGCACGTGGTGACGTAATTTATGTTATGCTGGTCGTTCAGTTTTTAACACGCTAACCTGAACGGGGATCAGCATTACGTATGTGTATAAATCGTACGTTAGATATGAGGTTGCGTCATTTCTGTTCACTCGGGGAGAAATGTTATAGTTCAGGTAACGTGAGATCCACTGACGTATTATGTGGTATGTA
Organism: Haliotis rubra; assembly: GCF_003918875.1. NCBI lineage: Eukaryota > Metazoa > Mollusca > Gastropoda > Lepetellida > Haliotidae > Haliotis > Haliotis rubra. The sequence continues at coordinate 2,843,283 of NW_025766003.1, forward strand.
ATGGCTAATGACACCTGAAACAAATGACCCGTCTTTTGATGCATGGGACATCGTGTCCATCATCTCAGTCACAGGATAGGTTTTACTTGATGGGGAAGAAAATGGGATGAGGAAGACAACATGACATGTGTCATGTGCTCTGACACTAATGACTTGATGATGAAGGAGTAACGAGGGCTCGTATCTGCTAATGTGTCCTCTATTCTGATCCACATATATTCTGTAAATATACATTTTGTGCTAATGTTTCCTATTTGAAGGAAAAATAATGTGCTTGTCGCCCTTGATCCTTTTTTTAGCTGCTTCAAATTGTTTCCAGTGACAAGAAATATAGGGATGCTCGTACTGCATCTCAAACCAAATAAATATCCTCATACAACATGATTCGCGTCTCATGTTTGCTTTGACTGACACTAAATATGCAATTTATTTCATTGCTCCAGATGTTAGCATGAAACTAGTTAAACAAGTTATCAAACCTGTTAGTCTGTATCGTGCTGACAAAACTATAAGTGTGTCCGTATAAATATGTACACGTACGTGTTTAACCTTTAATCGACATATCGTAATGGAATTAAAATTACCTTAGATGCATATACGACTTGTATTTTTGACTACGAGCATAACAAATCCATATCTTTTCAATGAAGGATTGTTTCTTTCAAAAGATGGAGCAAACGCCTTTTCTTTAATCTTACAGGTTTAATGCTCCGAAAGTCCAGGTCACTGGAAGTTCAGACTGTTTTACAATGCTATTCAGGTTTTGATAACAAAGCTAAAAACCAATCCAAACTGACAAGATAATTACCATTTCTACAAGCCCCAAGGCTTGCGGCGTCATTAAGTAACAGCTGACTGTTATCAAGTACCTCCAATTGCACTAATAAGTAGATAACAGGTTGAGATACCACGACAACCAGCCCTGTTACACCACGGTGTTACCAACACGGACACTGATGAATAGCACGTCTTCAAACTCACTACCATGGCCTAATCACACCCCAGGGGAGCTAAACAAGCGTCTGTGTGGTCTCTGGTCATATTGATTGTCTGCTCTTATGTAATTAGATTTAATACAAGGATTAGTTTTCCATGTCAGATCAAGGTAACACCTCGTGGTCAAACAGAGGCTTTCCTCCACTATAGATATGAGACAGATGTTCTTATTAAAATGTGCAAGATACCTGGGCTGCCTTCGGTCACGGTGGAGTGGTTACGCTATTGTCCGATCAGTTCACACATATTGAAATACATGTACGGACTAGTGGTGTCAATTAGGCTAATTTGATAAATAAGGGGTTTAGATTTTGTCCTACTTCTGTTGTATACATGCCATTGCTACCATTATTTGAGACATAAAAATGTATTCTTTTAAGATGTTTTTTTTCATGGAGCTCGTAGTTCAATTCACTTATATTTGATGTATCACTTCATCTGTTTTATTATTGTGTGTGCATCGTGACTGGGTGTAAACTATACTTAAGTCACTTGTTTGTGTGACCACAAGTCATTACTTCTTCGTTTGTTCTAAATTTGATTCTATAAGAGCAAAGAAATTGTATTATACCAATGGCTTTTCATTAGAAACAATCTTATATGGAACTTCCTCCGTGAACCCTCTAACTCAATCTGATGTCACAAAAAATCAGTTCATCAAATTATAACTGAAACTAGACGCTTTGACTAAGCAAATCGTATACTACAACTTATAACTCTTAAAACTATTCCACTAATGATCCCAACTGCAAATGTAATAAATTCAACTAACCATCATGTTCTCAATCTTTTGACTTCATGTCATATCATTAATCATCTATTTTCATTTGATATCATTTTTGTTGTCTGTTTTCCTTGTCCTGATAATTGTTTCATATATCTGTGTATACTGGAGCGGTCTTTATATAAGTCCCTTTGAGCTTGTTGACCAAACCATTTCATGTACTTTTTATGAAATAAATGTTTAAATCAAACCACTTGATTGACAGTATTATCTGTTTGCAAAATTGTCAATATTCGGGTTTGAACGATTTGGCTGATCATTCTTCCCAATGTAAACAGTCAAATCAGATATAGGTTCTAAATAATATCGAGTAGGATCAATGATCAGTTACGAGGACTTATCATTTCAACACTAAAGCGCAGTGTATGTAGGTGATCACCAACAAGTTTTATAACTTTCAATAATTTATTTCATAGATGCTTTTGAGGTAACAATAACAAAAAATAAAGAGGTCAATTCGTTCACGGATCAAAGCTTTGCGCAAAGCTGTGATCAAAGAATTCCTTCAGCACTACTAAAATGCGTTTCCGTAAGAAATATTTTAAATAACCCTAACTTGGTTTCTGAAACTGATGGCAGAGTATGTCCCAAAGCTTTGTCCACCATAGAGGTTGTTGTAAAGGTATTCCTTATGTCCTGTTCGGAAACACGGTTTTTTGTGAAAGTCAGTTTCACTATCATCGTCAACTCGCTTCCTTTTGGAATAGACATGTGTGTTCACGTATGGCACATTTCTGTAATTCACATTAGACGATTGGGCACATCCTCTTGAAACATCTGGGAATTTGCTTTGACCGATATGTGTTGTCAATATTTCTGGGTATTGCCTGTTGGGAACATAACACTTAGGTCTCTGATACGCAGAGGGACCATCCACATATCTCAAGTCATCAAAGTAGGGTAATCCACGTATCACATCCTCAACGATGGAATGGTAAGCAGCTGTATTGCCAAGACCAACGAACAGTTCCGTGTTTGGAATATCTGCAACAAAGATAAGTAAGGTTATAGAATGATTCATGTGCATCAACGGAATCCTCAAATATACTAAATGTTTCAAAAGGTAGACATATATATGATAACTTCATGCAATTAACGGTGACTTATATAAATATGTATGTGCTCTATGAATTGTTTATATTACATTCACACTATAGGCCCGTGGCCTTGTGAGTACTCGAATAAAGATTGAATAAGGGACATGTATGAATCTTAAGTTGATAGTAACAAGGACAACGCTTTAGAAACCTACCCATGATATCACATAATTCATCCCTACTATCCGTCTGTCCACCTGGATGACCCACTGCTGGAAGTCTTGTTGAAGAGTGGATCTTATTTTGGCTTTTTCTTGTGGATGAAACATCAACTTGACTGTTTGACCTTTGAAATCCAGAGACAAATCCTCTGGTAGAAGGTGCAATTATCAACATGGGTTCATTGTGATATCGTGGATCATCCAGCCCCGGGAATTGGGACAGGTCAAGATCGTAGCTGAGGCTGGTATCTATACTCAGAGGGTGCTGTAAGTGCTCCGGGATGCCCATGTTGAATTAGAAATGACACATTGGCTTCCTGAGCCCTTATATAGCACGGCTCAGATTGCTTATTACATCCAATCACAAGTCAGCGGGGGTGATTGACAGCTGGTAAGTGACCATACCAGACAATTACATCGTTAGCTTGTGGCGAACAAATGAGCTTAACGTCTGATAAATAGCCTTTGTGTCCTGTCGTCTGTGGTCAGAAGCAATCGGTGAAAATACCACGTGTGTGTGAAGTGACCATTGTTCACCATCGCCTTGTGCGGACATTACATCGCTGCCTGAGGCTTTCGTTCAACCCTTTAATACACAGCTTATTAATTCCCCTGCCAAGAGTAATGTTTACAGGTCAATTCTAACAGGTCACTGGTGATTGGTGATTGCGGGAAAATAATCTGATTTTTATAATGACAATTAAGTACAATATTTTCTAAGAAAGATATTTTAAGAAACAGTTGCTACCAAGAGCCGAGCAAGTAATCCGTTAGAAACGTTGAGGATGCTGCAAGAGTTACTTGTAGTAGAGAATCGTGTTTGCATAAGTTATTTTTACTCTAGATACATAGTCAACATGAAGTGCCGGACAAAGAAAAGATATTCACTTTTGAGAATGTCATGTGACAAGAAAACTATAAAAGTACTGGCGTTAAAGAAGTCGCCAAAACACCACAGACGTAAGGTCGGAAACACACTTGTCATACCTGTGTCCAATATATCCCTTTTATCGTTCATAGTTTTTCATCTTCAGTCACTGTTAAAATGGGTATGTAGCAGGATATGATGTCAATTGAGACATATCAGATTTTATTGTTATCAGGTGAAGGTGTTTTATGTAATTATAAAATTATGCAAATAAAAAGTATAAACTGCTTAACTACAAAAATATGTTTAAAGCTTTCATTGGTGAATGGTTATTTAATAAACATTGTGGTTGTTTAAAAATCAGATTTACAAAACTGATAAAAGGTATACTTTCTCAAAAGACTGCTTTTAAGAAGCAAAACAAATTGCAGGAATACTTGTTACGACATTTCAGAAGATCTTTCAAGATCATCAAAATGCTGTATGTATGGTTTAAACATATTATTCATGAAAGTGAATTGGGACTGGTGAACAAGCATTACTGCTTATGTTAACACCGCTCCCATGCAACATATAATACAACATGAAATGGAGGATTTGACGTCATCGATATTGACTGTTGCATAAATATAATAGTTTCAAATATATATATAAATATAGAGAGATTACATCAAATACAACTATTCTCTAAGTAGTCATAAGTTAGAGAGTTACAGTTGTGTGTGTCTAACGAGCCATTGTAGAACTATAAATCAATCATGAGAAGGTGGTTGAGTAAATTTAATTATTTTCCTGAGAAAATTTAAAGCGTTGGTTCTTGTTGATATAATCGTGGACGGATTCAACTATTTTCTGGTTAACACAAGTAGTAAATTCTTTGTTTCCATTCAAAATAGTATAAAATGCTGCATGTATATGAACAGTGGTTTGTTATTAATATCATACTATTACTATTGTTATTTTTCCACAGTGGCGCCATTACACAGCAAATAACCATTCTATATTTGACACGACAGAAGGTGTCCTCCCAACCCACCATGACCTATCCGATGATCTCTATTATTATAATATTTATAGTATTATAACGAAACTTCAGCTGGACCTCTTAGAAATGGTTATCTATGTACATGTAATTGTCGACCAATGTCTTTTTCGCTTTTAGTAATATAGATCAAAGCGTTACATCTTGAAAAGGCGATTGTTCTCGAAATCCTCATAAGCATCGAAGTTTCTCAAAAGGATTGGAAAAAGGGAGGTATTGCGCAATGGGCCTTTCCGCTCTATAATTAAATATAACTGACCTATCTCTCTACTTAAAACTATCTACTTTTAGATGATTATCGCCTTCTTGTATCATCAGCTGACAAAGGGCTGCGTTGTTTGTGGAGATAACACGAGTGACTTGCTGATAAAAAGAGCTTTATGTAGACATAGTATAGATCAAAGGACAAAAACATAATTTCGGTTGTACACAACCCACCCCATGAAACATATCTGATGTAATGTAAATCGGATAAGCTGTTACATACCATCCTCACCGCAATAACAAGTTGGGTTGACCTCCACCTGTACAAATTATGTAACTTTCCCAATATAATTATAAAGTGACAAAGATTTTACGAATTACACAGGCATTAATCTGAACTTGAGATAAATTGCACTTCAATTCGTATTATTTGCATGTGTGAAGATTATACTCTAGACGTTAAATAACCAAGGTTGAAAAGAGTTCAAGCCAGTGGTAATTGGACAGACCCTACAAGTACACATGTGGCAGCGGGTTGTGGTGTGTGTGTGGAGGAAATTATCCTCATGGAAAGTACCAGGCGTTTTAAGAAAGTAAATATAATGCTTGTGTGAAGTGCCAGTAAATACATAATGCGTCAGGTATATACAATAAAATAACACGAGATTATATACATAATATGATATAAATGCATGATGCATGTGGTATATACAATAAAATAACACGAGATTATATACATAATATGATATAAATGCATGATGCATGTGGTATATACAATAAAATAACACGCGGGTATATACATAATATGATATAAATGCATGATGCATGTGGTATATACAATGATATAACATGATGAATTATATACATAATATAACACGATATAAATACATGATATAAATGATGTGCATGTAATACAATAAAATAACACGCGGGTATATACATAATGTGATATAAATGCATGATGCATGTGGTATAAACAATAAAATAACACGAGATTATATACATAATATGATATAAATGCACGATGCATGATGTATAAACAATAAAATAAAACGCGGGTATGTACATAATATGATATAAATGCATGATGCATGATGCATGTGGTATATACAATAATATAAGCGTCATATATCCAGAGCAAGAGAGAGGAGAGAATGTTAGTATATAAAATGAATGAAGCGTATGCTTCCAGGCATCATATATTGGCATACTTTCATTAAATAAGTATAATATGTCATGGACGCAAAATTTAAATGTTCCATAAAAGTACATTATTTACGTAATGCACATAAACATTTTATGTAAAGGACAAAAACAAGTTACTCCTCTATGACTTCACTATGCATGTGATACTCTAATGAATCATTTCTTCCCTATTTATACATTCAAAATACACAAACCGTGAAAGTTTGCTTTGCTCTCCTTGAAATAATTATTAAGTTACTGTGTTTGCATGAATATAATTGCTGTTGAATGAAATAGGGTTTATTATGAGTAGTTAAAAGTAAATGTAAATGTACCACTGAAAAATAAATTGTCCCATGAAGAAGGAATTTGTAATGGACGTTATTGCAAAATCAAAGCAAAGATACCAACAAAAATATATGCCTAGTATCGTCACGCCTTATTTGTGAACCAGTTATAATGACAATGTTTTATTTAGGCCAAATAAGATAGCAATGCTGGTATTTTCAATCACGCCTACTAGACACTAGATTTCGTTGCGACTATTTTCAGTTAAAATCACGTACAAATCAAAAGTATTCAGGTTTAATTGTGTTACATTAAAGGCATCAACAGTGTTGAAGGATGTCAGCTGTTGTTTAATTAAACCGCGAGGCACAGTAACAGGCTATTTACCTGTTATGTAACATTATTGGGGGAAATAACATTCTTGAGTGGTCAGCTTTGACCCTGAGCATAAACGAGCCTGTCATTAGGTCAACTTGTAAATTAAACATCACGCCTCACTGAGGATGGACAGTTTATTGCTGCGTCTGAAATGAATCACTGCCTGGGATAGTGTTTATGGCATCTGGGAATGAAAGGCTATCTTCTTTGGTATCTATTACTTGTCAACTCGGAAACGACAGATGCAAGAGATTACCTTTGTTCCTGCTAGTATAAAATTCGCGTGAGAGCGTATAAATAAACTGCAATTAGAGGAGTCTTACCTAATGGACTATCATTCATTTTATTATTTAGTATTCCTGCTGTAGAATGATTATATGTTTGCTAGTTGTCTAGCAAGTAGATGTTTATCATATTACCAACTATATTAAAAATATTGTATGGATTAATTAAATCGTTTCGTTTATTCGCACATTTTGTCATTACAAACTGTAAAATTTAAACAAACCACCAACTTAGGTCATGCTACAAGTTTTGTTGTTTTTATTTGAATATGAAATAAATTCAGATCATGGTTATATTTACTATAAATAGTGCAGGTATAGGTATGCATGATGCTTCTGGTAAAATAAAAACGGTTGGCGACAATATTGAAACATACTCGTAGAGTTGTATTCCACGAATAACAGCCTTTCAAGTAGTTCATGTACATGTACACGGATTTGGGTTTCAGTAATCTATAACCATCAGCAGAATGAGTGATACGTGTGAATCATAAAGTGAAACAATGAACGGATAAATTAACATAAAAATGGTCATCGATCTTCGGATTTCAGTAAGGTTAAGAATATAAAATTTTGGAATAACATGGACTGAACTTTTAATTACTTTGTACAATATACTACATAAGAATGGGAAATAGTAGTAAATACTCAAGGCTGAATAATTCACCTGACGATGGGGCAAGGAAAAGCCCAGAAACGTTGTGCATAGAATAAGGAAGAAGTTTACATCCATAATATTTTGTCTCATACTTGAATACCAACTTCTATAAGCCTTTGACCCGTGAAAGTCCGGGTTAGAATGAATCTTCAGTAACCTATGCTTGTCGTAAGAGGCGACTAACGGTGTCGGGTGGTCAGACTCACTGGCTTGGTTGACACATGTCATTGGTTCCCAATTGCGCAGATCGATGCTCATGCCTTTGACCACTGGATTGTCTGGTCCAGACTCGATTATTTACAGACCGCCGCCATATAGTTGGAATATTGCTGAGTGCGGCGTAAAACTAAATTAACTCACTGTACAAGCCTTTCAAGAACCTCAATTCAGATTTCAATTTCACATTCTGATGTTTCTTTAGATTGCTGTAATTGTTAAATGTGCACGTTGAGAAAGTTCCAATTTGCCACTTTATTGTGTTCTTCTGCACAATTTCTTTGCATGGATTATACACGCCTTTGTTAAACCATAGTAATTAAAAAAGGACAATTATCCACTTTTGTATTCACTGTCACTACTGATTATTTAAAGATTACTATCCATACATTTTTAACCTATGCAGTAGGTGCTTCGGGGGACAAATCAATAGATCATTACTCAAACCTTCAGCACTTAATGAACCTCTCTTTTACTTTAAGACACGCAATTAACAGGTTTGTCTGCTCTTAGAGGAACGAGGAAATGTATTCTCTGACAGGCTTACACAACCTCAATCTGTTGATAGATGGCTCGGGGGCCTGGTCTAATCCCTTGATTAGAACCATTCGCCAAAGAAGGGCCAAGTCTGTCAATAAGGGTTTATCATGAATGGGATCTTTTGTTAGATAACTAGAGCTATAAATTAAACAGGAGGTCGATCTATGAGGTTTTTACAACGATGTGTTTTCAGAATTAATCCGCTTGGCATCCATTCAAATTGTGTTCAATCAGTGTCCAACGTGTATATTTAAGCATTGACAACATAGCTATTTATATCACACTGTGGTTTGATAAGACAGGGTGATATCTGTCAACCAACAATACTGTTAAAAGTAATTTACACATTGCAGGATTGATTAAGAAAGTTGCGTAGCCTCCAGAGATTCTATGTAACGTGACAATGCACACCATCATTCCATTTATTCTAATAACCACTGAAACTCAACCTTTTGTTTGGCAAGAAGATATCGAACCACAATTATGACTACTTTGTGGAGATTTCGACAGTTCCAATTGCCTTCCTAGATGGGTACTTGCTTGACAACGACACTGGAATCAATATCGAAACGTCTCCTTTCACAGAATAAAGAAGTTGTATATCCATAACCAGTATCAACATAGTTCCAATTGTGTTATAATTGTGTCTTTACCTAGCAGACTTGTCATAATCTCAAGAACGAAACGGTCTGACCATATCTCCCCAATCTCTCCACTGGCTTCCCATCAAACAACGCATCACCTTCAAGATTTTCCTCCTCACCCATAACTGCATCTATGACGACAATTCTTGTTCTTATCTCAAGGACCTGGTCATTCTCCACAAACCCAGTCGATCTCTTCGCTCTGGTGACCAGTTCGTTTTCTCCTCTCCACTCAGCAAAACAGGAATGGGTGACAGAGCGTTCTCCATCACAGCCCCACATCGTTGGAACAGTCTTCTACTGGCACCCAGGGTGCCTATGACCACAACAAAGGTTCACATCTGATCTGAAAACTTATCTCTTTCTGCAAGCCTTCCAATAACTCTAACTCGTGTACAGAGATGGATTTTCGGCGCAATATAAATTAGTTATTATTGTTATTATATAAGATTATGTCATGTAAGTTCGGTCTGTATCTTGTACATTGATTTACTATTTTTGTACCATGATTTACTATTCTTGCACATTGACTGCCCGCGTTGTCCAAGGCACCACCACCAGGCATGAAACTACACAATGTTACGCATGTTATATGTGTGATTACACTTTCTCACTTATTAGAAGGGTCCGTTGATTAGGCTAACAATTGTCCGACATAAATTTTTGTGGAAGCTGCGAAGGCTGAGTGGGTTAGATGGCTGGCTTTGTGTGCTGGTGATTAAGTGCCTGTCTTTGAGAGTGTGGGTTTGAATCTCGGATGGGACTCAACCCAACAAAAGCACTAGAATCTGTTCTTCGATTCGAGCCAACACGCTCCGATTAAGGCACCAAATCGCTAGCACACGAAATCTACGGTCTGACCCACACAAAATGAAAGTCTGACAACTGGAAGGCAAGGCTACACACCGACTAGTGTAAATAACTACATGTATGCCTTTCAAACCCCACAAATGCATGCAACTGATCGATGCGTTCCAAAACAACAGTTCCATGGACAACCTTGAAACGTTCACGAGAATTATGCCACAACAATGAATATATGCGCCATTTTAAAACCTTTTGTCAAGCCTCAATAACAAAACCGTTCGCACTTCAATTTCAAGTTTAATATGTAAAGGGATCATAGGGTTGTAAATACATAACACATGTAAATATGAGTAACAAATGGCACTATACGTGACAAATATTTGTTGTGTATATGAAACAATATTGTTTATATGCAATACAATAGAACTATAGGTTATTTGGTACAAATGTATGCACCATATTGCATATTCCAAGTGGACAAAAGATCCAAGAATAGAAATCAATGGGACACATATCTCACACTTAGCAAATGAGTTCAAGTGTTTTACAGATTCTCATCTATGAATGCCTCTCCAGTTCAAACCCATTAGACTTTGAACAATAGGAAATCATTATTGGAATATGAAGAGACGATCTATCAGCCATTTTCGACTTCTTCGCAACCTCGTTTTCGATCTCATCATTTCGGCGTCGTTTTTGTCCTCTGATACGTGATTCAAAGGGAGGTAATTGTTCTGTGGAAAGAACTTTGTCACAGTTGTGCTTGCCAGTTTCTTCACTGTAAAAGCAAACTCCATCATCCACGCAGTCCCAAACATCTTCTAGAGGATGTGTCATGATGTTTGGTGTGTCCGGATCGATGTCAATGGTTGTAACCACATCATTGTCTTCAACGACGTCATCAAACAGGGACTGGAAAACATAGTCGTCGTTTACGTTGCTGCTGCTGACATCAGTAAAGAACTCCTGACTTGATTCTGGGGAAAGAAAACAGCAACATGAACAACAGAACTCTCAAAAATATATACATGTATGTATTGTTCATTTGGCAACGATGTCAGTATTACACAATGGCTCAACAGTTTCATATCAGTTAGTTAGATATCAGTGGACTTATTTTAATTTACATGTAGTACGTACTTGTATACAAGACGTAAACAAATACACAGTTTGAGCCTTATGAACTGCTCACACAGATAAATACTAGAAATCCGGTTACTGTCTTGTAAATTGCTCACACAGATAAATACTAGTAATTTGGTTACAATGTCATCGGTGATTCAAGAATTAAAAGATACAAAATAGATACTCATAATATACAAATGCTAATGAATACGTACCTATTAGGAAATATAAGTCGTCTACATATATATCGTCTGAGTCGTATGAACGTGTTGCATCATCTGCGTCATATGTGACACACTGTGCGTCATGGTGGACGTAGTCGCTCCAGTCAGTGGCTATCAACAGAGCAGGTTGGTACATCTGTTGTGGGTCGTCCAGACCTGGGAACTTAGACATATCCAGGTCGTAGGTGATGTTGGTGTCGATACTCAGAGGTTGGTGAAGATGGGTGTGTAGGTCCCGCATGGTTGTGAAAGAACTGTGTCATCCATGAATACATCACGATTATTTATACAATGTGTGTTTATACATCCAATCAGATCGTTTAGCTTACCGAGCTAATCAGACATTTCCTGTGATACTGTATAAAAACACAAGGCTGTTAAAACGGCGTCAAAGCTTTCATTGTGTGAAGGCGATTAACAAATATGACACGCTGCAATGCCTCAACCCTAAGGCGTCGCTTGTCTGGTGGTCCGATAGAGTGTTTTAACAGCTCTAAATAGGCAATAATTAATCAGGAGCGCTTTGATGTTGACCAGCCTGCGTCACTGGTTACGGAGCAATTACTAATTTGCGTAACACACATGTTTTGATTATCGATTATGTTTAACAAACGGAAAACAGGATTATAAATATTTATACGGATACAACTTCATATTATTATTCAATATTATTCAATATCTTCAGTTCAACAATGACACAATCTTTTTATTATTCAATATCTTCAGTTCAATAATGACACAATCTTTTTACAATATAAGTGTATTTAGCGTTACACAACTAAAGATTTGGCTGTTTGTTAATCACAGGGGTTTATTGTTTGTTATTGTACTTTTGTCTGTGTATCTAATCTAACAGTCAGTCGAAATTGTTACACTCAAATCCAAATTATTCCACGTTTCTTCTTGAGTAATGAGCACATATGTTCCTTATTTTGGTGTCAACGTTTTGCATTCTATGGGAAATTCCCTGTGCCGTCATCCAGTCATTGTAAGTAACTTGTTTGAGTGGCATTTAGAAGTTGGTGTGATGAACAACGAGGAGTTGAACGTCGCACAGAACCCAAGAATTGAGCTGGATGTGAACTATAGTCTATATAAATCACGTTTAATATAACTCGTTTTCCTTGAATCGAACCTCTGAAACCTCATACATTTTACGATTAAGCGAAAAATGTTCCATTACGAAATGTCTAGGTAACATCCAGCGAAATAAAACAGATGTAAAAACGAAAACTGTACTTGTTTGAAATGTAATCAAAACAAAATTCAGATTATCATTAGCTTCTATATTGAGTTATTCCTCTATCCTTTGCGAACAATGGCACATTAATTTTGGAATATTTTAGAGTATATCAGCGTTCCAATAATTATGGAATTGCGAATAGATGTATTTCAATGATTTGGTATATTCAATAGAAAGTGGCATAGTTTCCGTCCAGAGTGATAGACCAGAACCGATGCTCAGCTTTACATATCAGCAAATAAAAGAAATAACAGTACGCAGATTGTCAGAATGTTTGTGACTACTTACATTTCACATTTATGCGTATACGAATCCTGAATGAACGAATGTGCTTCGTAAAGTCCCGCAAATTCATGTCAGTGAACACGCCATCTTGTGGAAGTAGGTCACGGGTAATGATGTCATACGTTGACATTGTTCTACATATATATTTGGTATTTGCCTCGCGGTCAAGGTTTACGGATGAAGGTTGCACTCCAAATTCTGCTGCAGCTTACAGTTTCAATTGTACTCAACGTTTTGAGTATCCCTAATTGCGTTAAGAATTTCAGTACGGATATCTTTTGCTCTAGGGCTTGACCAGTCTAAATTAGTAATGTTACCACATAATCTAAGGGAGATGGTTGCGGGAAATTCGGGCCTGGAAAATGGCATAACATCTCAACACTTCAGCTTTCTACTTTCAAATTAGTGTATATTTTTAAACTTCGAAGTTTACTAATTCATAAACGGCATTTGGTTTCAGATGCGAAAACAATTTTGAGCATACATAGCGGACATCAGTATGTTTAAGTAGTTAACCAATAATGAAATCACGACAGAAAATTGTTATTGTCATTTTGTTGATAACTTGTCCTTGTATGTCAAGTTTGAAATGATGTGTTTTGCAGGGTTCTTCAGTCAGTATTGAGTTTCGTTCGATTAATTTCAAAAAACATAAATATATTTTCACCAAAAAAGCAATTAGAAGTTTTTCTTTATATTTGATAGATAACTATATCAATAAGTAGCCATCATCATCTGACAAAATAAGGTCACATTAGAGGTATCGCTTCAATGTTTAGGTAATATATAGCAACACATTCTGGGTGACACATTTGTTGAGCAAAAAAATATTAACCATTACTTCAATAAAACCAGACATACAAATAACTAAGGCAAAGAAGACACTCAGTCAGTCTAGATCTGATATCCTGTAAGGAAAGAATACTACATAAAGCTTCACGTCGAGATGATTCCACGTCTTGTAAGAACAGCTTCACAAGGCAATTTCGCTAAGCAAACGTCTTTTCAATCATTCACTGTAGTTGGTTCCACAGAGTAATAATAGCATAGCAAGACAAAAGAAGAAATCTATTATCACAACGCCTAAAGTGACAATGAACTATTTACGCTTGGATTGGTGGGACCATCGAGATTACTGTCACGCAACTATCCCCTGCGGTTAGACATAACAAAGTTTTGTAGTAATGCATTGTTCAAAATTAGCATTTCTAGAATAATGTATTTGTGATAAGTATTTTAGCGGAAAGTTTCTTTGGACTCATGTTATTTTATTTTTAAATTTGTTAGGCTGGTAGACCGTTTGAAATCAAAGTATTGGCAAACTGCTTGAGATATTTTGCCTCCAAATATTCATTTCGAAGGAGTACTATTATAAGGAGTACTATGGAAAACGTCAATTGAGACGTAGTATATCAATTCTCAGAAACCTCAATTGTGACAGAGTCGAGATAGCTTTGCAACAAACCAGAAGTGTTCAGGTGTCGTTGGTTTCAACGAGGATGTAAACGGGATTGAACTGGCCTTTGACTTTCTACTGTCGACGTGCAATGTATACGCTACAAAGGTCCTATTGTAGACATACTGATCGCTTCAGTTTGACCGTAATCAACAATGTTGAAAAGTTGAGTTTAATCATAACAAAAGGAGCATTGACTACATATTCCAAGCATCAATAACAAAAACACTCGTAATTCAGTCATAAAAGTTTAATCAAGTAATAAACAAGTAGATATAAATAACACATGTAAATAATATCAGTAGAAAATAGGAGTAAACGGTACAAAACTTGTTACGTACACTGAATACTTGTGTAAAATATATTGTTTATAGCACATATATAACAATTGGTATATTGGCACTAATGGGGTATTCAAATATGTAAGGGGAAAACCTTTCCATATTCAATAGATCTTGTCAGTTGTTCATATTATGACAATATGTTTATGAAGTCAGATAGTGATGATACCAGGTGTTCCTGTCCCGCCGTTGGCACCCGTCACTAACACAAGCGAATGTAATTCGAAGACGACAAAAGATGCAAGCACTTATTTGGTGGAGTATAAAGCTCAGAGCCAATGAGTCAACTATATCAGAAGTTCTGACCTAGGAATGCCTCACGAGTTCACACACGTTAGACCTTGAACAAACGGAAACCATGGTTGGAATTTGAAGAGACGATTTCTCCATCATTTTCGATTTCTTGTTTGCAGATCTGCTTTCCATCTCATTTCGGCGGCGTTTTTGGCCCCTGATACATGATACAAAGGGAGATAACTGTTCTTTGGTGGCAATATCTTTGCTGTCACACGTGAGCTTTTCGGTGTCTTCTGTGTGGAAAGGAACATCCCCAAGATAAGCCCTGCTGTCGCGTTCTGTGATGACATTGGGTGTGGCTAGGTCGATGTCTATGATCACATCATTGTCTGCAACGACGTCATCCACTAGAGACTGGAAAATCTGGTCGTCCATTATATTGCTGCTGTTGACATCAGTAAAGAACTCCTGGCTTGATTCTGGGGAAAGAAAACAGCAACATGAACAACATGAACAACATGAACAACTCCTATATATACTAGTAATTGCAAGAGTTACAATGTCAACAATGAGTTACAGCATATAGGGAAGGTAGATGCTCATAATATACAAATGCTAATAGAATACGTACCTATTAGGAAATATAAGTCGTCTACATATGTATCGTCTGAGTCGTATGAACTTGTTGCATCATCTGCGTCATGTGTGACACACAGTGCGTCATGGTCGACGTAGTCGCTCCAGTCAGTGGCTATCAACAGGGCCGGCTGGTACATCTGTTGTGGGTCGTCCAGACCTGGGAACATGGACATATCCAGGTCGTAGGTGATGTTGGTGTCGACACACAGAGGTTGAAGCAGGTGGGAAGGTACGTCCAACATGGTTGTGAAGGGAATAATGCCATTGCCGATTACATCACGGCTTTTTATACGATGTGTTGTAAGCTCGTTTACACATCCAATCAGATCGTTTAGCTTACCCAGCTAATCAGACATTTTCTGTGACACTGTAAGAAAACATGAAGCTGTTAAAAGCTTTTGTCTGCAGGTGATTAAGAAGTGACACGTTGCCATGACTCAACCCTTAGGCATCGCTTGTCTGGACGCCCGATAGAGTGTTTTAACAGTTCTAAATAGGTAATAATTAATCGGTAGCGCTTTGATGTTTATCTACCTGCGTCATCGGTTTCACAGCAATAAGTAATTACGATATTATTTTCCTAAGTATTAATGTTTTAGTATATTATTTCCACAGAAGAGGATTGGTCATCACGAAATTGCTTATTTGATACAGTTTCATGCTATAATTCGTTATAACGAATTTGTTTAAAATATGCATTGAGATAAAGACATAGTTTGAATAACCATCTTCGTTTGATAAGTCAAATGTAAGTTGTTTGTTTTATGTCTGCGGTCTGATTATATGTATGACATTCGAATGTTGATGTTGTGCTAGACTGTGTCTCGTAAAGCAATAATTTGTTACGTTAAAAATATACGTTCAACTTATTTACTAATTGTAAATTCAAAGTGACCCTTAAGTAAACTGACCCTGTCAGTTGACAACTGAAGTGAGCAATTAAACCAGAAAGTGTTATATATCTATAATTTCGAAAAGTTCCATCAAATAAACTTTTCACATTTGTTTCAAATCTGGTGAGTAGGTCTTGAATTTATGTTGATATCATTTCTCTTTTCTTAATATTTTAAATATAAGAAAAAATGATAAAACTCCCACTGGAACAACTGAGTATCCATAATATATATTTCGGCCTTTTTTTATGTATTTATAAAGACTATAATTTATGAGACTATACAATTGGATAATCTTTTTGCATTCAGACAGAATGCGTTTTCCGTCAATCCAAAACAAAATGACACATATAAACATGTATTTTTAACAGAATCATTAGTCTAATTCTTAATAATATTAATGTTAATACGTCCATCAAAACGAAATATACGTCACGCAAGAGGATCTGTTTTTTCGATTATGTGACAGCAAAAGCAATTATTGTTCTTAACCTACCTTTTTGCTCTGCAGCAACATGTGAGACATGACCTTAATGAAATCTTCGATTCATAGAAATGACTAACAACAAAGTACCTCTGTCATATTCACGTTTATATTTTGAACATGCCGCCTAAAATATATTGAAAACTTCAACGCCAGAGTAAGATCTGTCTCGTTTATCTAAGATTATATTGGGCAACAAACGAAAAATAGTAACTAAATTATTGGATCATCAATAATACCTCAAGCCTTACGACAAGATTTTTACAGACAACAACCGGTAACAATAGCTGTCATGATCGGACAAAACAAATATATTGGCAATCAGTCAGTACAGCTGGTTCAGTAAGAAAAACAGCGACACAAGGAAGGACAATCAGAATGACGTATCCGTTATTACAACACTCGTCACAGTGACAATAGTATGTTTATGTAAGGTATTGTTGAAACACAGTGATTATATTCACATGACAACTTCCTATTGTCACACATCTTTACCCTCACAATATAAACAATACAATCTGGTAATTAATTATAAACAAGACTATATCCAGAGTGACGTGTTTGTGTTTACTTTGTTTTGGGGATTACGCGCATTGCATACACAGGGGTTGTTCTAAAGCATTATATGCATATTACTGGGGAGGTTGCTTGTTACCAATAAGTGCATTCTACGTGGTCGTAATGATTACTTAAATGATCAGGCACACACAAACAAAGCTAGGAAGATATCCGCTATATATTAAGATATATAAAAGAATAATATCATTCTGGCATAAACTAGCTACAAACACTTTTATAACGAAATTATCGACCCTTTTATTCAATTTCATTATATCTTCTTCTCCAAACACTTTACCTAAATTGAAATGGTTTAAATTTGTCAAACAGATCTTAGATGATTGTGGACTCTCAGAAATGTATGATTACCCGTTCCTATGTTCATCAGAATGTTTGGTTTCAAAAGTAGAAACAATACTCAAAGATCAATATTCACAACAATGGCGATGTGAACTAGCGTCTAGTTCGAAAGGAAAATTTTACCAAAATGTTAAAGACAATCTATGCTTTGAAAACTACCTCTTCCTTCCCAAATCTATACATAATCCAATTCTTAGATTTAAGTTATCAAATCACAATTTACCGATAGAAACAGGACGCTGGTACAACATTCTTAGAGAAAATAGACTATGTAAACTTTGCGATTCTCCGTCTGTTGGGGACGAATTCCATTACCTTTTTAAATGCGAAGCTCTTCTCCAACAGCGGATAATGTATATTCCAAATTATTACTACGAATGGCCTAATCTGTTCAAACTTAAACGGCTATTTTCAATAAAGAACACAAAGCATTTGAAAAACCTAGCTAAATTTTCAAATGCCTTGTCAAATGCCCTGAAATTATAACGAATTGTGATAATAACACTCTATCTAAGTATTATATTATCCGCCATCTTGATTGTATATTTATGTTAAATTGTATATCATTATATTCTCATGTACCACCGTGGGTGGGTTTTTAGAGAATAAAATGTTCTGTTCTGTTCTGTTCTGTCTCCTATTGTCACACATCTTTACCCTCACAATATAAACAATACAATCTGGTAATTAATTATAAACAAGACTATATCCAGAGTGACGTGTTTGTGGTTACTTTGTTTTGGGGATTAGGCGCATTACATACACAGGGGTTGTTCTAAAGCATTATATGCACCTTACTGGGGAGGTTGCTTGTTACCAATAAGTGCATTCTACGTGGTCGTAATGATTACTTAAATGATCAGGCACACACAAACAAATCTTTACAATTGGGTTTCTTGAGTTAGATATACATCGACGGCTCTTGAGTAAGGGAACTATGGCATAAGCAAGAACTGAGTGCAAATTCTTTATCCTGCTTTTTACGTTATAGGAAGTTAATGTTCTGAATGTGTAGTCTATCAGGACATAACTATTAAACTTTACAATATCATTTACATGAAGCTGTTCCTGTACTTACCACAAACATGTTTCTGCAATCATACTTTTCAGCACAAATATTTAATGTAAATATTTAAACGTGATTATCATGTTCTAATGATTTTGAGGATGATTTCCTTTTTGCATTTAAGTTTTCTATGCATGCATATTATTTACATAACTACATATCCACATGCAGAAAATACATTCATGCATGCCTACAAACATCTAACATACCTTCTGACATGCCTACACACGCACCCAGGCACACGCGCACGCACACACACACACACACACACACACACACAAAACAATGTACAAGGCCTTACTATTGTAAATAGCTTAATTAATGAACAACTTGGTATGTATATTAAGCTACTGGTTTTATTATATGCAGATGATACTGTTCTACTAGCAGAAAACGCAGAAGATTTGCAGTTAGCTGTGGATAGATTCTCAGAATACTGTGTTTTAAGGAAACTTTAAGTTAACATTAACAAAACTAAGATTATAATATTTTCAAAAGGCTATGTTAGGAATAAACATAAGTTTCTATTTTTTAATGATGAAATTGAGGTTGTTCGAGAATATCTATATTTGGGAATATTGTTTAATGGTAAATTCACAAAGGCAATTAAGAGACTTTCGGAACAAGCATCAAGAGCCATGTTTTCCATCTTTAAAATTATCCGAAAACTACAAATACCAATCGATTGTCAACTAAAACTTTTTGATCAATGCATCTTGCCAATCCTACTTTACAGTTCGGAAGTGTGGGGCTATAAAAATTCAATCATCTTGGAAAGAACGCACTTAAAGTTTTGTAAATATATTCTTAAAGTACAACAATCTACCCCAAATTTTATGGTTTATGGTGAATGAGGCAGATATCCTATTGATGTTCATATAAAAGTAAAAATCATCAGCTACTGGTGTAAAGTTACAACTGAAACTAATAAATTTCCCCTCATCCTTTATAACATTATGAAATGTAGATCATCTCTCCAGAAGGCTGATTTCGACCAACTAAAAGCAGTCCAAAATATTCTTCAAAACGTCGGGCTCTCCTATATTTGGCAATCTCAAAAGTTCCCTAGCATCGACTGGTTGAAACATCATGTCAAAAATTCATTAATTGACCAGTTCAAACAATCATGGTATGCTGATGCCCAAAATTCATCTAAAGGAAAATATTATCATCTATATAAAACCTCACTTACTTTAGAACCTTATCTTCTAGATCTACCATCAAAATTTCGCATCTGGTTAACAAAATTAAGAACTTCTAATCATAGATTACCCATTGAAACGGGACGATGGTTTAATATTAATCTAGAAAACAGAACATGTACAATTTGTAAAAATAGTATTATTTGTGACGAGTATCATGCTATTTTATCATGTACACAGCTTAATGTCGAACGTAAGAAGATTCCACTCCTATTGAAACTTTCACTTTTTTGCTAAAACTGTGCTTAGCCACTTCTAAATCAAAATACCTACTCATATGATATTGTATTTAAACGACTGTATGTTCTCTATATTATTCTGTATGATTTTCGAGAATTTTCGAGAATAAACAATTCTATTCATTAAATCAGTGCTATTGTGTTGTCCTCTAATGGTGTTGTCATGCAATTGCAATATTATGTAATTGGTTTCCAAAGCCTGCTGGTTCGCCTGGCCTGGCCTGACCGTATTTACTAATGAACCTTCTTTAGTTTAGTTTCCATATTTAATTTCATATGTACATACTTTTAGATAGGTGTCTTCAACGTTTGTATCATTTGAACTTAGGCACAGATTTATTCACAGATTACGATTAATTTAGATCCACACCATTACGTAAGACATACAAGACAGGAACCGGGATTACAATGTAATTTGGTATACCTGATAATTCGGTCGATAATTCCACCTGGGAGGTAACATCAACAGTACATGCAAAGTTCTTTGTAAATGCGTTTTCTTTATTTAGTTTCCCCAACATGCTTCCGCAAACTGATATGTTGATGAGAGACGCCTACGGTTGGCACTGTGGTGCGTATTATTAATGTGATGCTAATGCATGCTGTTCTGACAGCTATAGTTAGAGCCCACATACGAAGAACTCATTTCCAAAGCATATGCATTAATGGTGAATATATGTCTAGCCAGACATCAAAAGTGTACTTCGGTAGGAGTAATGTTTCATCAAATGAGTGAGCATTGTTTGAAACTCACTCAAAGGGCGGGCCTTGATGTTCGATCAGACTTACAACATTCAAACCTTCAAAAGCTTTATGGTGGACATGTTGAGCATTCTTTTAAAATTGACGCAGCAGCGACAAAAATGATGCCTGAAGCTATTCCCTATTTTGCATTGTACTGTGTTTCTTTGCAAATGATCAATTGATTTGCCTTTGCATATGTTGTTGAGTCTGAGGCCGTGTTATTTTTGCAGGGTAGTAGATTTGTAGGACCGTTAGCATGCACAATGTTCCAGCGAACACGTTTTTGTCTCCTCTCCTCGTGTAATTATCCTTTGCACTCATATTACTTGGTCAGTGGTTTCCAACATTGTTTTAAAAAAGTAAACGTTTTCCATTTGTGAGCCGATTGTAACATTCAGATCTGTTTATGTTGTAGATGTAACCTTTATACTGTGATTACCTTCACTTTCTATTTACATGTATGTTATTATTATATTATTATTATAGGATATTTATATAACGCACATATCCACGCACTAGTGCATGCTCAAGGCGCTGGTATTTTTTCCTTCGATCATTGGATGTCAATATCAACTGCACATCGTATTAGCAATCTCAACTCCCTGGGGAGTATACAACTCTTGCTGCCACTAGGCGCACCGAGTTATTGTGGCTTTCTCATCCTAACGAGGTTCTGTCTTGGGTGCAATTTGGCCGGACATCGTGTTTTTTTACAGAATATGTTTGCTGTCACAACTTACGACTTGTAAATGTGTAAATCAAAAGTTCTCTTTCATCTTTTCCTTCCTATGTTTGTGATGGTGCCAGGTAACAGGTATAATCCCTATCTGGCATTGACCCATGCTAAACACATGCTAATGATACAGTACGAATTGTATAATCGAGTCTGCTTTTAGCAGAGATATGCCGTAGCACTTTTGTCGCTTTGTATGTATGGTTGGTTATTTCTCGTTCATACATATATACTGCGATGTAAGTTAATACTTTGGGCATCAATACCATCATATCATGGATATATGTGTGCAATATTTAATATACCTACCAATACTGAATATCTCTCGTCATGCTTCACCGAATCGTTGCCTCTTTGTCGCAGGTGTGTCAGATATGAAGGTTTATACCCGGACTGTCGACAAAAACAAATAATCCGTCCAAATTACTTGTCGACAGTCCGGGGAAAGGGGGATGATGTTCTACATGAGTGACTTCACGCCCAGTGTTCTCGATATTAACAAACCAATTAAAAACAGAGTGCGATATATATAGAAGACAATATATTTATTTACTCAATATAACAACAAGTATGTATATTTCACACAATATAACATATTTTTATATATATTTCATAAATCTCACACAAAATGTGTGTGTGTGTTATAGAAATGAGTGATTTCTGCAGGTGTATAAGCAATAAATATATAAAAGATGACTCCAGATATTTCTTCTTGCCAAAACTCCTTTATATCTGCACTAAAGTAATCTGTAATGTTCAGCCAAGATGAAGCAACTCTGACACATGACACATTATTGTAAGCTATCTGTTTCTTTCCGGTATTTTTTTTTGCATGTTAAACTCCAAAATGGTAATCCTTCCAATCGCATAG
This sequence comes from Haliotis rubra, assembly GCF_003918875.1. Classification (NCBI taxonomy): domain Eukaryota; kingdom Metazoa; phylum Mollusca; class Gastropoda; order Lepetellida; family Haliotidae; genus Haliotis; species Haliotis rubra. The sequence continues at coordinate 2,866,135 of NW_025766003.1, forward strand.
CGTTAAATAATGGTCTGTTTGCAACCTTAATTCTCTTACAAATTGTTAAAAAGACATTCTCTATAATTAACTTAATTCATTTACTCATGAAACGAGCATGGCCACCATAGCCACTTGCAAATCACTAAGCAAACATATGCATTCTCTTTCATTAATTAACACCGTCACGGAATGTCGACACTCCGGGGTTTATTTTCTGTCGACGGTTAGCAACATCCTATTATTCATTTGTCGACAGATCGGGCTGACACCGATATGAAGGCTGGGAAGCGATTCCCTTAACTGCACCGATCTTACACAATTCACAACGATATTACAAATAATCTTTCCGAAAAGACGCTATCAATACATTCAATTGTCTTTGAGTTTAATAATATTGAAACAAGATTGTTTCCTGCATTCTCAACAGAATGGTCAATAGCTTCGTGTTGTTTTGTCAGAAACATTATAATATATGGCATCTTCCTCCCCAAAATGAGTCAGGTCAAGCTTGTGTTCAGCCTTTGTTATACAGGTACTCATCATTGTAAATCTAAACGCCTTTCCCAAGGCTGTGATTATTTATCACGTGCTTTTGTCCCTTCCGTGTCACGTATGTAAATAGATCACGTGTCTGATATATGAGCACCAAATGTGGGGATTAACAATAGTTGACTGTATTCTTTTGTGTTCGATGCCTGTCACGTGTCACAGACACATAAATGCTATTGAAGTGAATTGCTTTATGCAGTCGTGATTTCAATCTGAACAACTTGCAAGGAAAAACGATCTGAGTATTTATTTATGCAAATTTAATCACATGCTTGTTTCTTTATCGACTTTAGGTTATGTTGCCTAGTAACCCAATCAGATAATCTCACCGCTTTGACAGCGAAGATGAATGTCACGTATCCCTGAAAGTCCACACATATTCCAGGATCCTCATTATCTTTATGGCCTCCTGCCACAAAATAAATATTCTTTTAAATATGACCCTGGGCACAAGAAGCAAGCAATATTAATAGGTTATCTTTTCGTCTTGTGTGCGAGATCTGTTCTTGAATTCAGAAGTCTTCATGGCCATAGAAAGTGTTTGTACAATGACAATAAGCCTGTCAGACACATTTGCATATGTTTGCAAACTATCCTGTATGCTATAATATAGGCTGTACATATCTGTTGTTCATCTAACATTATGTACAGTTGCTTATATTGTTTAATAAGTAATTTTGAGTGGGCATGTTCAGATGGACATCTAGTTGTCTCTTCATCGATCCTCCATGTAAAATAATCCTGGGAATGAATATGGTTTAACTCAAACCATTTAATTCGATCACGACGTGTTCGAGAATGCAAAAGTCTACATGTGTGAATATCATACACAATTCATCTGAAATTGTTCTTTTCGAGCAAGACAAAAAATCAGTACTTGTATAGCTTATGATTATCGCCCACATGCTCACCTTCCGACATTTTAGCTTCCTTACATTAGGAGTAAATATGTAATGTATACACGCACAGAAACGTTATTGTAAATAGATTTAGGTCTACAGAATAGACTTTATGATATTGTTGCGTAAAACAAAGAAAAACAGTAATGTAATGCTGGATGGTCTATCATTGCGGTAACATAGAAACATAGAAAAGATTAAAAGTATGCTTCCATGGACTCTGTAGTAGGTATCCCTGATTTGAGCATCTCAGTTTAACTAAGTCAACACTAAATATCCAAATAGGAATTCTAAAATCCCAACTGTATACTCAGTGTTATTTGAAAGCACAGAAAGGTGATTACAGGATTGGCTTATCCCTTTCGTAAAAACCTGGTGTCATCACTGCTTTTTACTGATCAATTTACGTACTTTTCTCTATTTAACTATGCCCAATGGAATCTGTTTCGACAGATAACCAAGACTGACAATTCTCTCCCACGTTTGTGGGAATTAACAATAGTTAAAGGGTTACTTGAAGCTACAATATATACATGAATGATACGGGGCCTAGTAAAAAAGTATGTTAAAAAGAGAGTCGTTAAAGAATTATTCTAAGCTATCGTATATAAAGGAACTATACAGGGTGTCAAAAGAAACATGTGAGAAACGCTATCGCCAGTTTCTATGAAAAGCAAACACTGCCCATGTCAATGAGTAATGTTGATATGGCATGTTAATCGGTGGGAATACGCCAGTTCCCCAGACAAAGCTTCCATGTGTTAAGGTAATATCACCTGTACAGCTGGATTAGGGAGTCCATATAAGTCTTTGTACAAACTCACCCTTCAGAAGGACGGCATTCTTGACCGCCGACCACCGCCAGAAACAAATACTGGAATACTCCAGACAGTTATGTAATGTCTTTGCCAATAGTAACATGACCGTTCTGTGCTGATAATGAATGAATAATTAACCGCAACTGTCAAAATAATTCCGTAGGCCTTCTGGAAGGTTACGTGATTACGACTACAATCTAGGGCTGTAAATATTGATTGCTATGACCGGTGTCAAGCAGCTCATGGTCATTAGGACAGGAATTGTACCTAGTCAGTTTCCGCGCACATTAACGTGTGTGAATGAACCAAATAGATGTCCGACCTTGATATCAC